>NC_090665.1:12632500-13257500 GCF_013368605.1 Nyctibius grandis
TTCTGTACCTGCTCCCTGATCTCCTCAAAGACCTGCCCTGGTTAAAAGTTAAAAATCTTCATGAGGGTGAAGTGATGTTGGGGCAGATCATGGACACGCTGTGCAAGCAGAAGTAGAGGCCCAGAGGTGGTTAAAACTAAATATGCTCCAAGTGCATTTGGCTGAATGATTTTTACTGCAAGGTGCTAGGTTTATATGGCAGCAGTTTTCATCCCAGAGAATCCTAAAATGCTCTGCTAATGCTATACACATAAAACTCACTTCACTACAGCTGCTAGGCAGGCGGATTGCTGGCACGCTGCTTCCCACCCAGATGTGGGAAGGGAATAACCAACACAGGACATCTCAGCAGAATCCTGTCTTAAGGGAAATTACCCCTGGGAAAGGAAGCAGAACTTAAAAGTGTCCAGTGTTGGGGAATCCACCACTTCCCTGGGGAGATTATTCTAATGGCTGATTGTTCTCATTGTGAAAATTTTTCCTCTTGAATTCTGAACATTTCAAATAATACACAGACCTCTGGGGGTCCTGGTCTCTCCTCGCAGATGTAATTCTGAAGGCAGAACACTGAAGCCAATTGTGTGGCCCTGAGGTAAATGAGAGGAAAAAACAAGATTTCAGAGCTGGGCTGTGAGTGTGCAACAGACCAAGCCTGGATTCACCTGGGTGTGGGTCCATATCAGCTACTCTCCGTTGCTTGGTACCAGCTTGGTAACATGCAGCAGCAGGGGTATCTCCTGGCTCCCAGCCCACAGGAAACTTCCCAACACTTGATCAGCCCCAGCCGAGAAGCCCAGCCAAAGGGAATCAGGAGACTGAGGGTCTGCGGCCAGCTGGGGTGCGCAAGAAATTGCACCACCATTCCCCTTCTCACCCTATCCTTTGTACCTGTATCAATAACTAGGGAGAGATGGATGGTGCACAGGTACTACACAGGGTCCTTCCTGCTGGAGGAAGGTCTGGGAGGGCTGGAAGGGGTGAGTAGAGGAAGGAGACTGGAATGGGTGACTGAATAACACCGTTATTTGTAGAGCTGCAGCAGGCCAGCCAAAAACATTCAGTTTGGGAACAACTCCACCAATCCAAGCAATGACATGTTCCCTCATTCCCTTTTCTCTTTCCTTCTCTTCCCCCAAGGCCAATTTTTAGGCTTGGTTAAAGCTGAAGTAAAGCTGGATGAATTCCCCTGCAGCAGCATATTTACTCTGGTTTCACAGCAGTATAAATTACAGAAAATTTGGGTATTGTAACTGTGGGATATGGTGGAGAAGTGGTGTAAGGATGCAGAGTTACTCCAGTTTGCTCAAGGTCAACACTGAAACCTGTGAGATTGGAATCCGCCTTGAGCTCCCCTGTGCCACCCTCCCCTTCCCTTCTAAGGGATGCCAGGCGCCAGGGACGGCAGCTGCATGCCAGCCAGCAGTGGCACCTCAGAGAGTGACTGTAACATCAGCTGAGGAGCATATGGCAAGAGCAGCAAATCCAGATGGTGATAATGAAGTAGAGAAGAGCAAATATCCTGTCTCACTGAAGTGTTCCGTATAATTAGAGAAACTGCAGAAGAGAAACACTGCTGGAGAATGGGAAGGGAAATTGCCTCTGTTCCCTGTGGTTGTAGTGCTCTATGAAAGCTGATGTTGCTGTGATTAGCAGCTGTTTCTCCAAGGGGAGCAGGAGAAGGCTTCTTCAGAAGGAGCAGATTCCCAACACAGCAGGTGCTATGCACCCAGGCAGGGAAGCAAGCAGCTTGAAATCACCCAGGAGAGAAGAACCAGCTCTCCTGACTCTCCTCCCTGAGACCTTGCCTGGGGACACCCTTCGCTAGGTCAGGTACCAAAGGTAAGCACGCCAGGAGAGATGGTGTCACTGGCACAGGCTGTTCACTACAGCTTCAGCAGTTTCTCCAGGGCCTTTTTTGGCTGAGGATGGATTGGAGGGGGAGCAGATCTCAGCCTTACTGTAATCACTAAAAATAGATGCTAGTGCGCATTCGCTCCCTCTCTCCTAGATTGCATTGCCTTTGGGACTTGTCCAAAAAAAGATTTAGGAGGGTAGCCAAAAGGAGAAGATCTCTGAATAACGGTAGCAAGGACTCTGTTTTCCTTAATTTTCTAGTTTCTGTAATATAGCTTCTAGTGAAAAATAAGTAAGCCACAGACAGTGCTGCTTTTGTATCTGCTCCTTGCATCGAAGATCTCAGCTGTTAGAAATTAGAGTGCGGTTACTTCTTTGGCCCTTGTAATTTCTGCAGAGAACAGTGATCTGGTCTCACAAGCATCCCCCAGTGAAGCCTTCAGGAGTAGGAGTGAAATTTGCTCAGTATGCCAGGCCAAAGGTGCTTTTTGAAGTATATGCCCAGAGAACGAGAGCTAAAAGCTTCAGCAACCTTTTGCTGCATTAATCCATCATACTCTGACAAGCGGATGGCTCAACTGGGCTGGATCCTTTATGGAAGGAGAAGGGAGGTTTCTCATGAGAACTGGGATTTTAATGGCAAAAGAGATATGTGAAAGCTTTTCTCTTTGTGCCAGGGTGTGTTTCTAGTTAAGAAGATTCTGACCTTATTTGTCAGGAAAGATTGCTCTGAACCTGGCTTTGCAACTGGCTGGACAGTGTATTTATTTCTTTAAACACCCTCTGTTGTTATAAGCCAGGAGAATATCACTCTGAGCAGCAGCTGCTGAAGAGGCTGGCGGGCACGCCGAAGCAAAGGTCAGCAGAGCATTTCCAAGCAGGGTGTAGGGCATTTCCAAGGGATTAGCAGCTGGTTGGGTGGATATGCAGTCCTGAAAAGCATCTCAGAAGGTCCTTGTCTGCAGGTAGATGCTGATCTGGGGGTGCCTCGAATGACTACAAGCTTTTGAAACAACGCATGCTTGGAAATGCTGGGTTTGATGGTTTTTGAAAGGGGCTGCACAAACAGCCCTGGAGAGTGTGTCCCCTCACTGGCTCACAGCTGTAATCAAGGGCAGTGTTGCTATGATTTTCTACCATGCTTTTTGCCATCCTGTGCTTCAGGGCCTCAGTTCAGTTGGCGTTTGCAAAGGCAAAATTGAGCCTTTATTCATTGGTGGTGCCCCGGCTGCACTACCAACAGCAACACTTATGGTACAAATCGCTGCATATAAGCAAAATATAAAGCTCAGGCTTCGTTGTGGCATTTCCCACTGGAACAGCCAGCAGAAACTCTTCTCTGTCAAGAGTAAGTGGGATATGAGAACAAGAAGGGGTTTGTACCCCATTTTGGGCTCAGACCTCTTCTTGCCAGCTTAGTCGAGACAGAACTTGAAATCTCTTCTCTATGGCAGTCCCAGGGGCAGGGCAGAGCACCCTCATGGCTGGGAGGTCTTTCGGATGTCATTCCAGGCAGGCTTTTGAAGCTCAAGACTCGAATTGAGACAAGACACATGACAACACGCTTCTGAGGGAACAGGGCTCTTACTGCCCTGCTAGAATCAGCCTCCGTGGGACGTGAGCATTCACTGTGACATGGGTAGACTCCAAAATCCTCCTTTGCCACTATGGAAGAAGCAGGCAAGGGAACAAGAGGCCGCTCTGAGGCTCAGGGTGCTCTCAAGCCCTTGGATAGAGGTGGCAGAAGAGCCATTCAGAAGGCAGAAAGACAGCACAGCCCTCCAAAATTTTCTTGAATGCCAGTGTAGAAAATGCCATCAAATGCCTGAGCTCTGCAGCAGTGTAGGTAAAGAGGCAAATCATTACATTGGAAGGAGTCCTTCAGCATTTCACACAACCAGGCAAGGCTCTAAAAGTGACAGAGCCCAAAGAGAAAAGAAATCAGGGATGGTGGAGTATGTGATCAAACCTATGCCCCTTTGGAAGTCTTCATAAGCAGTCAGTCTGCTGTTTTGCAGACAGCAACGTACCTTGGGACAAATTATGCTGATACGTTACAGGATTTTCAAGCGTGTCTTGTGCTAATTTTCCGAACTTCTGGGAAAAGGAGAGTGTACGGGGGATTTTGTACCTAGTTAATTTTATGGAGTGCATTGAGTAAGGGTGGATTTATTTTCTGAGCTAGACATCATTTCAAACATTGCTTTGTGTTTCTTCATTGGGGACGTAGGGTACCGTTTTATTGCCTTGTGTAAATTGCTTGTTGTTTTATTGAAGCATAAAAACACTTGGCAAGGCTACAGCGTCCCATTATCTTTCAATTGGGTGGGCAATAATTCCTTAAACAAACACAAAACCTTATTAAACTCACAAATACCTAGAAATCAAAACAACTTAAGAACAGGGACATCCAATATGCTGTGGGTAATGAAGAAATGAATGTGCTTTTTAACTACTGAACACAATTAAGTCTGGAAAGCCACCTTGACAGCTAAAATAAAAGCAGGTCTGATGTTAGGACTGCCTGCAGTATTTCCTTGTTTTTTCTTTCTGCTTCCATCTCTGCCTATAAGCGTGCTACATTGCTGGTTATTAGCGCTGACCAAATCCCAAGGAACTGCTGATATTCTGCTTCCAGACAAGTTTGCAGATATTAATCCAGTAGGGAGAGATGGCGGAGGAGAGGCTGGCAGAGCTGCTTGTGTTTGCTCAGCCCTTGGAGAGGGATGTGTGCCGGTGCTGGCCCCTGCTCTGGGGCTGTTGTTGGTGCCTCTTTGTACACACATGGAATGGAGACCGAGTCAAGAGCTAATCCCCTCCTGCAGCATTTGTGCTTCGTGAAAGCTGACCTCATCTCGGACAAACCTCAGCACATTCATCACCAGGAATTTGTGAGTCATCCCTGGGAAACTGTTCTCCGTCTGCACTAACCATCTGAGCAGAACAGCTCATCCTGCATTGGCCAGAGCTTGGCTGCCAGCTAGGGCTTCAGGGGATTTTCTCTGACTCGCAATGAGAGCAGCTTGCTGACCAGGGTACTGCATATCAGTGGCACATGGAAAGGCTGTGCCCACAGCTTTTTCTTCAACCCTTCTCTCCCCAAAAAGCAGCACCCTGGTAGAGATGCAAGGGCCAGTCCCTAGGCCAGGTAGGATGGCTCATGGACAGCACAGCAACCAGAGACAGAGCCTGAGGAGAGAAGACGGCACAATCCAGCTGCAGTGACAGTGCCGAGGGTTGCCATTGACATCAGGGTCAGTGCCAGCTGGCAGCAAGCAAGGGCATCTCCCCAGGCCTGTGGTCTCAGTGAGCCACCATCAACTCCCCAGCTGCTTAAAAACCGCCACCACCTTTGGCTCCTGTCCTCAGCACGGCACATCTCCAGCCGGAGTTTACATGGGAGTAAAGAAGCCTGTTTTGAGCATCGCTCCCCAGAAACAAGGAGTCGGTAAGATCTACCAGGAGCCCAGTGCCCCAGCTGAAATGAGAGGCTGCACGGATTTTTCAAGCTCATCGTGGTCCAGTTGACAGGAACACCAAAGGTCTGTGACCCTCTTCCTCCCTCATAAATTGTGGCAGGGCATTAACCATGGCTTTGCAGAGGCCCCCTCCTGCGGCGGGCGGCAAGGAAGGCACAGACTCTGAGATCGAGGATGCAAGGGCCTGAAGCCGAAAGGCCTAAGGCTTTTTATTGTTATGCTACTACTCTATTTAACTGCTACAATGCAGGAGCCAGACTAGGCAGTTCAAGATAACATCAACATTCACACACTAAGCACTCATCACCCATTCTGGGAAGAGCCAGTGTTCTGGACTCAAAACATCAACAACCATTCCTTGTTTTCAGCTCTGTGTTCAGAACTGACCTTCCACACATGTTTACTTCTTTCATGCCTCAAAAAGCCCTGTGAACTGGTCTCGGCTCCTTTATCTTAGAAGCAAGCAAAAACTATTCTCAGTGCAGTGTTCCCAAGCAAATCTTATGCTCCCCAAGTAAAGCACAGCTGTTTGCAGACTGAGGGTCTTCCACACCCTCCCTTAAGAACAGAAGGTGTAGATGGAGACTGAAGAAGGACCTATGTAAAAGCACACTTCAGCTCCGGGACAAACTGAGCATAAGATTGACAGGAAGAGATTGAACAATCAAGTAGAGAACCAAAATAACATTGCCCATGTTATGGTGGGGGAGATACCAAATCACACAGCCCATCTGCTGGTGCTAGATTTTCCCTAATTGATGCTGTACCCATTACACACAGACTTTGTGCTTCCATGAGGGGAAACACTGTCTGCTAAAGGAGCCTAAGGGAGGTGTTTGGTTTTCCAGGGGGGGTTGAGCTACCATGTTTATTTTAAGAGAAACCCTTCGATATTTGAACCCGTCTCCATGGGAATCTGCAGAGAGGGTCTGCTCAGTCAGATGTCTTCCCCAAATTTAGTATTTAGGAAAAAGGAGGCTAATTCGTGCACTCAGATGGGAGGATGGTGTGGAAGGAGTTTGGGCAGCTGGAGGAAATGGCAGTGAAGGCGTTAGGAATTCTCATAAATCATCTGTGAGCGTTTGGATGCCTTGTTTTATGCTTATGCCAACATGCTCACTTTCTGGGCCAAACATCACTGATTTTATTGGAGTTTCCCCAATGAGGCTTGGCCAGAAGAAAATGGCACCTTTTTTCTTTAACTGTGTGTCCGGTTTTTCATCACAAAACATCACAGCAACACCTTCTTCCCTATGCTGCACGCACACAAATGTTTCTGTGTGAATAGAGTGAACTTCTGTGCTCAAGAAAGCATTACTTGAGGTTTGCATGTGTCCAGCCTAAAAGCTATGTCAAGGCTGAGATCCTTCTCCCTGAACACAGAGCAGGGTCAATGCAGCTGGGCAGAGTTAGCCCCAAATACAAGGGAAATCAGCTACAGGTGCCAGGAGTGCTTCATCTCTCTGCAGTGGTTTGTCCATGGAGATTTCTGCTGCGCTTAGCACAGCAAAACTAGAGACTAAGACATTTAAGTGACATTCAGCAATCTGACACTGAGACAATTAATCCTTGCATTTGGGAACTAAGATGCTGCCTCTCCTCGTATCAAAGGGGAAGTGCCTGGGCAGGCACCCATGAATACAGACCACACTCTTCTACCCCCATGCCTCCAACCATCCTGTTTGTCTTATCCTTGTCTTAGCTGTTATTTTCTCCTCCTTTATCCAAACAGCTACGAGAAAAAAGATCGAGGTGTCTCTCCCCTAAACATATTTTGAGCCAGATTTTTAACATACATCTGTGCTACCTATTTATTTCAAAGGGATTTCTGCTGATTTCCAGCACAGTCTGCAAGGTCAGTGAAGCACAGAGCTGAGATTAAGTCAGCCACTTCTCCCTGAAGGGCTGAGAGTTGGTAAGAGATAACCAGCTCTGCCTGGTACCAAAAGATCTCTCACAGTGACAGGTGCATGTGAGAAAATTCAGACAGAAAATCTCCAGCCACATGTAATATTTCAGTGACTGTCAGGTTAACTATAGTAATCCTGCTACCACAGGACAACAACCAGGCAGCTATGATGGTTTATACCAGCCATGAAACTGGTCCAAGCATTATATGTATAGGTTAATCATGCACCTCATCGTGAGACCTAGGAAGCAACATAACCTATTTATACACAGGAATTTTTAGAATATATATGTGTTTATGGCAGCACTCAGGACTTGTGCAACAGTGCTGTACAAATGCAGAATAAAAATACCAGTCCCCCTCTCTCAGGATCTCACAACATAAAACCAGAAAGCAGCTAGACACAGAGAGAAGCAGATGAAAAGAAACTTACAATGCCTAAAAAAAACCTCGCCAGCATTAATCCGATTTACTCACCACGTTGATTGGCAACCATTCCCTGGTGTCTGCAGTCAGGTGTAGTTTCACAGGATGACTGCTGGTTGGTGAGAGCAGGTATTTTGGTTGAAAGCGTTGTGTAGGGACTGGCCTTGGAGTGTTATTTAAATTGCCCAGACTAGGGAAACTGAAAGGTGGAAGGACAAAATCTTTTTAGGAATACTTTAGGATGAGACCTAACTTACTAGTACAGCCATCAGATGTCAAGTCTTAAACGAGTGATTTTTTCTATAGGGTTTTACCCACAGAAGGAGTCAAAGATCTTCCAGACTCCCTAAGGACAAATAAAGCTGCTGCAATGGGGCTGACTAGATTAGTGGCTGCTGCTCTCTGTGCCACCCCTACTGTGATTAGGCAGTCTGGCATGAGCTGGGAAGAGCAAGATCATGGTTGTATGGAAGAGTCTGCTACATGCATCTGAGCCAGCAGACAGAGAGCACAGACCCAGGGCCAGGTCTCTGCACGAGCCTCTTACCTCTCTGCAGCCACATTCCCAGGACTCTAGTAATGTTTGAGCAGCACTTTGAAGGCTGCAGGTGCTACATATGTGCTAAATGCTGTTCCTAATTGGAAGCCAATAGATGTGATACTGCCTGCATTTGTGCCAAAAAAGCATAGGGGTTTGCATGACTTCCCCACTAACCTATAAATCAGCCCAGGCTCTTTGGGAGCTTCATGTAAACTTACTCAAAACTTGGCCTGCCTTTGGAGAAGGTGGGTGAAATATTTGAAATCCAGAGTCATGAGTTCATGGTGACAAACAACCAAGGGAAACCTCCCCCTTTCCCGTCACCCCACCCAGTCCTGAGTAATGGAGAAGGGTCCCAGCCTCCAGTTGCCTTCCCTCCCCCTTGGTGCCAACCTGGCATTCTCAGGGTCGGGGTGAGAGAGCTATAAATCAGGTGTTTTCAGACATTCATCTATATGACTAGAAAGCTGAAGAGACAGTGAGGTTGAACCTGGCCAGGTTTCTGAAAGAGACATAGGACACTCAGAGATACAACAGGATAATGCAAGGACCGAGGGAGGCAAAGAGCTGGGGATACTGAAGGCAAACCACAAATAAATGGCTTTATCATGTCATGTGAGGAAGTTCTCTGTTCCTAAATTAGCTAAGCAAAATGAAGGATAATTTTTCTCCGTCCCACAGTAATCCAAAAGCTTGGGAGTAATTTATTATGGAAAGAAGCTTAATGTTGTGCAAAGATTGCTTCTTGTGTGAGAGCCCTAGTCAGGGCTGTCATAAGGAGAGAAGAAACAGAATGGAGACCCCACTTTGCAGACACACAGTTAGAGTGGATTTTTAGGGTGAATATAGTAATGGAAGAATGATGGGGTTTATATATCTCCAGACAAGCAAACAAATATTTTTGGGAGGCATAAGCAAAAAGTTTTGACTGTGTATATTCTCTGAATAAAAGAAGGAAAATATTATGAGAATGTGACAGTTGTACTGCCTAACACTCTGAAATTAGGGGGTATCAGAGCTAAGGCTGCTTTATTTTTCTTCCTGCTGTACCCATGAGATGAATGCACTACAGGAGGCCTCCAGGGCATATTGCTCATTGTTCACCCTTTCTGCCTCCTTCCCCCTCAGCGTGGCGGTTTGCTCACACCACAGAGTGGACGTTCATGTCATATGAAATAATTTCGTGTTTTGTATTCTCCTCATTCTTCAGCATGCAGCTTCAGGTCTGATTCAGTGCAAGCATTTAAATAAAGCTGAATGACAACTTCACTTTTAGCTTTTCTCTGACTGTTTTGTGCTGTCCCTAAATGCTGCTCTGCCATTCATTAATTTCTTTGCGCAAGAAGGAAATACTATTAGCTCCATGTTAGCTGTATAAAATTAATCCACACAAAATGAAGAAGAAATATAGCAACAGATTTTGGTGTGCCTTCTGAGGCATCAATATGCTGATTTTTCAGGGTATGGTATATTTAATGTATCTAGGACACAATTTCTATTAACGTCAGCCACATCAGTGAGAATCCACAAGCACCATCATCCTCAGCAAGTTCTACCAGAACGTTTTCAGACACCTGTAACTCGGCCAATTTGGGGAAAAGAGGAAACCTCCCACTAAGGTGGGCACCTCCTGCCAAACCTCCAGGCTTGGGCAGCACTTTGTTTTCTCAACAAACCAGAGACAAGAATGCTCAAAACTACACATGTGTCCCAAATCTTAGCCACAGAGAACAGAACAATTATAGCTGAAACTTACCAAAAACAAGGAAATGCCTGAGGCGGACAGACCACATGGAAACCTTTCACTCAGAGGGTTTGACAGAGTTGTAGAGGAAGGTCTTCTGCAGGGAGGTGCTGCCCAGAAGTGCAGGTGGGTACCCAGCCCATGCTCGGTGCCTATGGTGCCTATAGGGGCAATGCCACAGCGGTCACTGGGGCTGACCCCACTGAGGGATGGGGTCCTGCGTCATGGCTAAGCTCCGGCATCGCTCCCAAACCAGATGTTCCCGCACTGCTGCCTCTTGCTGAGACAGAGCCTTGATGAGCATGGCTGAACCTCATTAAAAGCAGCATGAGTAGGAGGTGGCAGTGGAGGCCCTGTACAGCCTCTGTATTCTCCTCCTCTGATGCTGAACAGAAGCCCGCATGGATTATTTTCAATATCAACAACTATTTACTGGTCTGGGAGGAACTCCGCAGGGTTGCAGCACAAACTTTGTTGTCACAGCATCCAGTCCCAGCTCCAGTGAATAACGAAAGAACAACAGCCAGAAAGAGGGAGAAAAAAATGCAGCGTAGCAGAGGCTGGTGTGCAGCGTGCTGAGCCGGGGCCACCGCTCCTGGCAGGGGCTGTGCTGGGGTGGCCCAGTGCCCAGCTACTGTATCATGGGAGATGCACAAAAGACTGTGCTGGACCGAGGCCTTGGCATGGATTTAGAGGGGCTGTAGGACTGGACATGCTATTTTCCCCCAAAATGTAAAACAACTTCTGGCCATTTATCCTCATTTGAAACAGCAAGTGTTTGAGTGCTGGGCAAATTCCAGGTCAGATAGCATCATTATGCCTAGTTAAATGGTCATGGTGGTTTTTAATTAAACTCATAATTCTTTTTGATTGCCCTCTCCAGGCTTTTGTGCAACATCACCAGACACTAACAGACAAGTGTGAGATGGGATGTAAAGAGCTCTGAGATCCCCGTGGCCGTACTGTAATTGTCATTGCTGCGGTACCTTTTATAGTTACCTTTGGTTAACTGTCACTAAATCATTTGCACAGCAGATGTTGGCTATTCTGACTGCAAGCAGGTGCATCTGCCAGGATGGTTAATCTTCTCCAATGAAATCTGAAGGATGATGGCTCCAGAGCAAGGGTAATAAGCTGTTAAGAGTCCTGCGTGGACTGTCCTTGCTCTGGCTTGCCTAGAAGTATAGAGAAAAGAAAACAAAAATTAAACTGGTGTGTAGGTGTGTGTATGAATCTCAGATCAATTGATGGCACTTGAGCCCAGAAGACAGAGGTTCAGCACAGTTTCCTGCACAGTATGTGTCTTCGTTACCCCAGGTCAACGCTGGGTTGGATGGGCCCATCTCATGATCCACTCAGTCACTGGCTTTACTGCTGGGACTGCCCTCAAGCAGCTACGTTCGTTATTATTCCCTGGGCAAGGGGAGCTGCCACGTGGCACAAGATGGAAGCCATCAGGCTCATTTTGCAGAGCAAGCACTTGACTCCTTCCTGATGGTCTTGCACAATGATTCTCATGGAGGTCCTGGAGGACAAGCATCTTAAGACACCATGAGCACAGAGGACTTGAGATAGTCCTTCCCCTTCCCCATCCTGGACAGATTACAAGTAATCTAACTAATGTCCAGGCATTGTGGGGTTCACAGCACCACTTTCTAGAAGCAGCCTTTTTGATGCGTGGTACATTTAGGGTAGTGGAAAAATTTATGAAGTGTGCTGTGCTTGACAGCTTTTTCCAGGAGGGCTTTGAGTCGATTTTCTTCCAAGAGTCTGCATTCAGTTATAGTTTGGAATATGTGATCTCATGGTGTTTGTATTTATACCTCTCACAAAACCATTTTTACAGCTTCAGTATCTATAGGTTACTGTGAGGTACCAAGTGAAGTCATCGTAAGGTCACTCACAGGATACTGCCTCCTGCATGGAGCACATTGGTTTGGCTGCAGGATAGCTACAGCTGAAGTGACTTTCTGGAGCTATGAACTGAAGAAATACAAGCAAGGGATATAAAAGTGATGAAATAACACAATAAAAAGGGAAAACACACTACAGGGAAAACACCCCCCTGGCTGGGGCAATTATAAGGATTTGACAATGGAAGGGGGCTTTTCCATCACCTATTCCTGCATTAGGAAAATGTGCAGTTCCCTGAGCAACAAGCTCAAAGGGCTGCTTATTTCATGACTTCTTTAAAGAGACCCTGATGTCTCATGAATTAACAAAATTTCCATACCAAGATATTTCTGTATCTCGTCCAAGATTCCTAAGGTCTCCTGGGAATATCCCCGCATCACACTGGTGACACCCTTGTTACCTATCAGTGTAATAGGAGGAGTCAAATAGGCTTCATGCCATGCAAGAGGTTTCGCTCTTGCATGGAGGGCTCTTCTTCCCTGTTCTCAACTCCTTTTCAGAGGGAAAAAAAGTAACCTCCTTACTGGAGGAAGGGGAAGCATAGCACAACAGATCAGAAGAAGAAAAGGTGCAGCAAAGGTTTGAATCCAGCCTTTGACTCTGAGGTTGCAGCCTTCCCTGGGTAGTTGAGGAGACACAGCCCCCATGAGCCTGACATGTGAGCTGGGGGCATGGAAACATCCACAATGTGGGGAAGAAGCACCCCATGGGCAGTGTGGAGCTCCTGGAAATCTGCACCTCAAAGGTCCTCCTGAAATGAGCTCTGCTGCATACACAGCTGCATGAGTCCACGGAGTGGGACCTGGACTTTGTTGTGCCATAGGAGTGTGGTAAACATGGACCTTTTGGGTAGTTTGCCAGATAAGCTCTTTGATTAGAACATAAATACCAGCTTGTCTGACCCAGGCTGCATGTTCCTGTAACAAACTGGGGTTAAGAAACATCCTGATTTCCAAACTGGTCAATGCTCTAAGGTGACTCACAATGCTCTGAATGCCCAGAGCTTTTACGAAAAAAAAAACTTCCTTTTTTTCTCTTTTTCCTGCATTCAGGACTTTTTTTTTTCACATGAAAGACACTTAAGTGATAACACAACCATTTCCAGAGCTCACTGCTGCTGATTATTTTATCCAGTAGAAAACCTAAGCCCTCCTTTACTCATTAAGACACTCAAATTTATTCTGCCAAATAGCTCAGAGGCATTCCAGCACCCACTGGAAGTGGTGGTAGCTTTCCCACTGACTTCAATGGGCACAAAATATTCCCAAGACTGGAAATCCCAAATTACCTGCATCTGTTCTGCACATTTCTGAAGTCTTCCAGCTACTAACAAGACCATCATGTTGCAAGAATAAGTACAGCAATGTGAAACATTAGTGAGATTGTGTGTCTTGGTCTAAGTCCTGGTCTACTCCAGTTGATTGGAAAACTGCCATAAATAAATCAGGATTTGGCCTCCAGTGTTCTGAAAACTAAGGCCAGGTTCTTCAGCATGCTGTATGTACAAGGAGCAGCCCTTGGCTTGGGGTGCATGGGAGGGTATCATTCAATGTTACGATTTCTATAGCTGCCCAGGGAGTTTGAATGCTTCCCACCCACCTTGTCCTCAGCTGCATGGCTACAATGGGTGCAGGGAGGAGAAGGAGGCTAGAGCACCCTGTAAACTGGAGCAGTGAGGGTGGCTTCCCTGCTCTCCTTGGAATGGGGAGTAGGGCAAGAAGGAGAGTATAGGAGTATTATAGAGAGAGTATAGGAGTATATCAGGAGTATTTGGGGAGCTGCTGGAAGACGCGAAGGGTAGCAAGCAAGCAATGGTCTGTATTGCAGAAGAAATTCGGGATGCAGTGGGATGCAGTGATTGTGGGGGCACGGCAGGAGAAAGAACCACTGAAGAGAAGTTATGGTCCCCCTCTTCTTTCTGGTCTTTATCTTCCCCAGCTTCTTCCCCAGCTCCTTGTCTCCCCCCCCTGCTGCCCTCCTGCCAGCTCTTCCTCTGGGGCTGGAGTGCAAGGGAGGATTGCTGAGAACAGATGCCAGGGCAGAGGAGGGACAAGGATGGTCAGGAGGAAGGTGTGAGGGTTGTGCTGGGTGCAGGCAAACCTGAGGGGACACAGAAAACCAAGGGTGTTATAGGCAGATGACCACGAGGGAGACCTCTCCTGGGTGTGGGTAACATGGCCAGGAGAGATGCTGCTGCCCCTCGCATCGCCCTGCTCTCTGCTGTCTCATCCACTCCCACAGAAACGCAGCGGTGCCTCAGCACTGAGTTAATCCCCTCTTGGAAGAGGAGTAAGATGACTCCTTGCTGCCTGGGAAGTGTCTCTAACAGGGAAATATAAAAAGGAAAATTAATTTGGTGGAAGGATAAGGATTAAGTTTGCATAATTCTTGCGTAACAGAGCTAGATATATGTTTGCCTTGTATAAGGCAAACAAAACCCAAGGAAAAGGGGAGCAATAGCACAGGCGAGGCAGAGGGGGGTTGAGCCATCCTGTTTTGATGTCTGAAGTTACAGCTGGCAGCCTCTCGAAAAGGCCAGTCAGCATTTTGGGGACAAAACTCTCTGGCCGTACCAAGGAGGCAGAAAACACGCTTTGAGACCAAAGTCACGCCTTTTATCGACAAGTGTCGGCTGAAGGGGCTTAGCAGGGTACAATGCCTCCCTTCTGGTTCACTCACGGGCCTTTCATTCCCTGCAAGGCGGGTAAGCAGCCGCCCCTGCATTCAAGGGGGGAGAAAAGGGCAAGGGTAGGAAGGTCAGAACCAGCTGGCTGGCTCGTAGGTGAATTCCTCCCTCCCTTCTCTGCACGGTCACTCGGCTAGAGGCTGGGTGACAAACGCTGGGGACAGCTGGCAGAACAAAGGCCAGCTGTAAGCAGCACGGACAGGGTGGTTTGGGGTACGGTGGGCTTTTGGGGCTCCGGGCTTCTTGTACCTGAGGGCACAGGGCTCTGCGTGGCAGGATAGAATCATAGGATTGTTTTGGTTGGAAAGGACCTTTAAGATCATCGAGTCCAACCATTAACCTAACACTGCCAAGCCCACCACCAACCCATGTCCCTCAGCACCACATCTACATGTCTTTTAAATACCTCCAGGGATGGTGACTCCACCACTGCCCTGGGCAGCCTGTTCCAGTGCTTGACAGCCCTTTCGGTGAAGAAATTTTTCCTGATATCCAATCTAAACCTCCCCTGGTGCAACCTGAGGCCGTTTCCTCTCGTCCTATCGCTTGTTACCCGGGAGAAGAGGGTTTGGCCTGAGGCCGGAGGCCCGGGCCGCGGCTGCCGCTTCCCCCGCGCTGACCCACCCGCCCCGCTGCGGCCGCGCCGTGACGAGGCGGTGCCGGGATCATAGCGCCACCTACCGGCCGCACCGCACCGCGCCGCTGCGCGGGTTCCTCCGCGGCCCGGCCCAGCCCGGCCCGCTGCCTCTCCCCAGGCATCCCTCGGGCTCCTTGGCAACGCAGCTCCACACCCCGGGGTTTCTCAGAGACAGAGGTCCTCTTTACTCTTCTGACTTCCCCAGCTGTGTGCAACAGCTCTTTTCCCATCGCACGGTACCTTCCTAATCGCCCTCTTCTAGTTTCGAAGCAACCAAGGTACGCTCTGCTCCAGACCACCCTGCTTGGGTTTGCCGTGTGTGAAAGCGTAAGTGAATTGATGCTATTTACGTGCTTCTTGCCAGCTTACTCAGTATGGAGAGCTTGCAAACCTGCAGGTGAAGTTGGGCCAACAGCAGCACAGCTGTGCCAAGAAAGGCACTGGGTTTGGTCCAGGGGCCTGAAATCCCATGTGTTGGTCTCTCCATCAGACAAATGAGCTGAAGAAAGAACCATGCTTGACTGCTAAAAAAAAAAAAAAAAAAAATATGAACAGGATCACGGCAGTTTATTTCACACAGACTGGTCACATCAGCCCTGACAAGGTCATATACACAAAAGGCTGCAAAAACTCTTCTGGGAGCCTTAATGAGAGTAGTCTGCTTTAAGTTCTCAAATGAAGTGAACATTGTTTGCCTGCATGGAAGGCAGTAATATTAACATTGTATTTCAGATGTCTACAGCACTTTGCAGGGATTAACTAGTTAATCCCCATGACAGCTCTAAGCGACTTTTGCTTAAGCATCATTATCCCCCATTCTATATGTCACAGGTGGTGGAATTTCTCCAAGCCTAAACTTCAGAGCCAGCTGTTCCCAGACTCTGGGCTGGTGGTCAGTCTAACTGTCCCTGCTGCCATCTTCTCCAGATGGATGGATGAGCAAGGGCTGTGCACAGAGGCACAAGAGACAGACAGCAAAGTACTTGTCTGGCTGACAGGTGTGACCATGCTCATGTTTTCTTAGGTTAATGAGGTCAACACACATCCCCTAAGCAGCTCAGCCTGTAACTCATTGCTTCGAACAGAGCTGGAAGCCTGATGGACTGACCATTTCTGGCTTATTTTGTCAGCTTTGGTTTCACATACCAAAGAAAATTGTTGAGTTAAAAGCCTCGTAGGTCAGTGTCCCTGTTTATCTTGTAATCTTGTCCAACAGCAGCTGCTGTGAAATCTTACTTGACAGTGAGTCAGCGCTGGGCTGAGGAGCCTCTTTCTTCCTGGGCAGTTTTTTCCAGAGTCTGCTCCAGTATTACGACATTCTCACCTGTGGAGTTTGCAGAGCTCTGCCCACAGACATCTCAGAGCAGGTGCCTTTCACAAAGCACAGCAAACAGGACATGAATTGCATACGCAAGTCCCACAGTAGGTTTTGTAGGATTGCTGTTAACAAGCTTCGCATTGCTGTTAATAATGCAAGACCAGAAGGCTCCTCCTCAGTCACTGCTGCTCCTGGGATATTGGTTTTAGTTGCAGATGAGGGTGTTTAAGGTCTTCCCAATCCTCATATCCTTTTCTTGTAGAGTGCTAATCTGAGCATACACCACCCAGGTCAATGCAGTAACCCTATGGCTACAGTTTCAAAGGCACACAGAGCCACCATCACAACCATTGAAGCCACCAAAGGAGCAGTGAGAGCTGCTCTGGTCTTTGGATGATGTGACCTCTCTTCAGGAGAGATTGCCAGTGGGCAGAGGAACCAGCTACAGCCCTGCATGGAGCTGGGAGCAGGCTGCCACAGTCCCCTGTGTGTCCTGAGGAGCACTGAGTGAAGAAGGACACCAGGATGATGAAATGTTGTTATAGGCTCTGGCTTCACTGTTGCTGGACTTTGCACTGAGGCCAAATATACCTTCCTGCCTGCTCCAGGGACAGTCACACGTGGCAGGGGTTAATGTGGGCAGATGGGGATGGGAATTTCGGCACACTACTCAATCTGCCTTCCCAGGACAGTCTGCCCGCCCATGGCTTTGTGGTCCTGTTTCTCCAGAGAAACCCAATAGCAAGCAGAACAGCTGTTGGAGAGTTTAAAAATGTGGATGTCAGCAAATGGTTCCCATCACACCAGCAGCCTGTGTCCCGGGAGGGACCAGAGCTAAAGATATCACCACACACCCTTCCTCTCCTCATAGCTAGACGATTAATTTCTCCTTAGTGTCCCAGTGAAATCCTGTCTCAAGGGAAGATCTGAAGGAGGATAAGAAGGATCTTACAGACCGGTTCAAAGAGTTTGGAGGGTGAAGCGTGAGAACACACCGCGTGGTGGGGCAGACAGCGGGACAGCCGGGTGGAGCAGCACGCCAAGGGCAGGAACCCGACTGAAAGGGCCAGACAGCAACGGGCTGTGCAAGCCCAGCGTGACCGATGTAGCCTGGTCGGAAATGCACGCTCGGGGGAGCGGAGCTGTGTGCAGGCACAGCCTGGGCTGAGCACCTGCAGATGGAGCTGCGAGAGCGGCCCCCGGAGCAGCAGCCTGCGGGCAGTACACACCATCCCCCCCGCCTGCAGAGCCCGGCTGGGTGGTGGGTGAGGCAGGCAGCGAGGCAGGGGTGGAGGGGAGCACATCAGCCCTCCCCGGCCACAGACTTTGGCACGGGGAGGTCGGGGCTCACCAGGCTGGGAATGAGTCTTTGGAGGAATCCGGCAACGCTTTGCAAGCGGTTTCCTAACTAGGACAGGAGGGAAATCCCAGAGATGGTGAGAAAAGGTCCTTCCAACAGCACAAGTCCACAAACCAACAGCCTCTAACCCAACTGTCAGGACATTTGCTTAAAAAACAGGCTTGAAATTCATGTTCTGCACAGTTTAAGGCAGGGAGCGAGACTACCACCACACGGAGCTGTAGAGGTATCTTTCACCTTGCCAGGCTTTTTGATTAGCATAAATATTCAATATTCACTGACCCAGAAAGACTGACCCTGTCCCCAGGGTGTGGCTATGGGAGATCCTGCTATACTTCCTCAGATTTCCGTCTTTTCCTGCAAAAACTCCTTCCCGAACCGTAGAAATTTTCCCAAAGCAAAAACCTGAACGCCACCCATTGCCATGAAACGCTCTGCAAAGTTTTCCAGTTTTGTTAAAAATTGTTACCGTGAGCTCTCCTCCTGCACAGCCTCCCTCAGAGCAGCAGCTGGGGCAATGCCCACCCCCCCCAAGCTGTACCACATCCCAGGGAAGATGTGGGGTTCCCCACACATCCCCCCTTCCAGCCCCACCTCCCTTCCCCATGCGAGGCCGGCTGCTCTATGCGCTTTGGGGGGCTCCAGCAGCCTCTCCCAAGCGATCCCCCGGCTCGGTGCAGTTCTCTGCCGGCTCGGCTGGCTGCACTCTCAGCTCCGCTTTGGAAGCAGGAGTGCTTGAAGCGGAAACTCATCTCAGAGCCGTCCAGGAGCAGCAGGTTCCTGCATTCTTGGCAAAGGAAAAAGGGAAAAAAAAAAAAATCAGCAAGTGAGCAGAGGCTATGGTGGTGTGAGCAGAGGTGGGTGATGATCAGCTTTAGCTACGTGTGTCAGTCCGGGGTGGGTAACATCAGGGTGCTACAGTCCCTGCAGAATGCTCTGCTGGCTGGTAAAGGCATCGGCACCATTTCACCTGAAAATTGTCTTTATTGCTGTTGCTTAGCGAGAGCGCAGCCAGGAAGGGTGAGGGTGTAGAAACAGGTGGTCAGCTGGTGAGAGAAAGGTGCTCAGCAACACAGAAATACCCACAGCCCAGCTCATTTCTCTGCCGAGCTCCCTGCAGCCCCCCGAGCCCATCTCCTCGCTGGCAGCAGCAGGATCCTGCTCCCCATGAGATGCAAGCCCTGCCCGTGGGTTCATTTCCCAGGCCCAGCTGCTCGGAGGTGACCCCGCTCCCTGGGAGGGGGCTGCAGGATCCAACTATCCAGGAGGCCAAACAAGGAGAGCCTTTCTTGGCAAGGGAGAAAAAGGACCTGGGAGGCCCTCTCAGCTCAGGTGACCCACCCGACCCCCATTGCAAACAGCTATAAATCCTCTCGCTGCCCCGACGCAGCATTCCCAGGCGCTCCCCCTCTCACTGGAGCTGGGCCTGGCTCCACAAAGCATGTCAGTGCTGGCCAGCACTGGAAGGTAAATACGCAGCTGGCTGACTTATTTAGCAGAGGGTTTTTCTGGCTGAGAACAGAGCTGACTTTTACCAGTGCACAGCACAGCTAGGCAGAAGCTGGCTGTTTGGCTCTGACAGGCTCCCTGCGGGACGAGTTCACCCAGACCCCGTTATCCGGCTTCATCAAGGCTCAGTGTGGTCCCTGCCAGGAGCCCCAGGGGGGTGAACCTGGTACCCAGCACTCTCATCCTGCTGCCATCAGCCTGGACTCACTCAGTCTCTCTGCACGTGCTGAGTTAGCGGCAAGCGGTGCATTTCCACCCGGCGCAGAAGGATGAGGCATCAGGGCTGGCTCCTGCATGCCCCACGCATGGGCTACCTGTTCAGCGAGTCTTTAGAGAAGGGTTAACTTGATAGAGATTAGCTAAGTCTCCATATCTGTCGTCAAAGCCTCTCCCACCTCTGTTCATTTGTGGTAGAAAGCTGGGAAACAATATGCCACATTTCCCTTCCGCTGCTGGCTTTTCCCCCAGCTTCATCCCATCACCCTAGTGAGGCTGCTCCCAGTGTCTCCACATTCTACTGTCACCTCCTCACCCTACACCTTCACCAGCCTCTCCTCCCCAGCCAAGCCTCCAAGCACTCCCCCCTCTCCAAATCCCCCCTTCAGTGCAGCCTATCCCATCTCCTCCCTTCCCCTGTCACCCCCTCTACCTCCTCCCCATCCCAAGCCCTTTCTTGCTGGCTTGTTTCTCTGTCAAGATAAGCCTGCCAGGGAGACGTGAGTATCCATCTGCTCCCTGAGTATCCATCTGCTCCCCACACAGGGGAAAGCCCTGTGGCAAGGCTGTTACCTCAGCTCCTTACCATGCAGCATCATAGTTTTGGTTAGCCCAGGGCAGGGCAGGGGAGAGCCCATGGGTGCCTCTGCCAGAGGCCAGGAGCTCCCCAGCACTCTACCTGCAATTTATGTCAGTTCTTGAGCACTCAATACCCCGGAAATCTGATGTTTTATACAAGTGACTGCTAATCATCACCACGGGGCTCACCCGTAGTAATGGCACATGAATCACACCTGGTGCAGTTCTCAGCTCCTCCTCTGGCAGATGGAGAAACGAAAACGCACAGCTGAGATCGTGTGGATAAGGGTGACACAACCTTGGTCCCGCTTCAAGGTGCCAAGGGATCACCCGTGCAGGAGGCAGGGTGCTGGTTTGGGGGTGCTGCCCTGCATCACAGCTTCTGCCCTATCCCGGCACTCTCAACACAAGCTGCCAGCGGGGAGGCTGCAGCCTCCTGCCCCGGATCTGGGTTTTGGGGGCCATCTGCGGAGGACGCAAGTGGTGGTGCAGGGTGCAGGTGACACGCTGTGCAGGCTGGGGAGCGGCGGCAGGGTCTGTCAGGGCAGATTGCAGGCAGAAGGGCTGTGACCCGTGTGGTGCTGGGGCGGAGTGTCAGGCGGGTGGGGTGTATCATGCCTTCCTCCTGGTTTCTCCCCATCGATTATGAAAGGAGCCGAGATGGCTGCCACAGATACCGGCACCTGTGCTGACAGCCAGGTCCCCCAGCCGGCTGCCATGGACTTTGCTCCGCCACAGCAGCCACCCATAGGGTGACCCATCACCCTGCAGTGACACACCATAGAGGCCTGGGCCACTGAGGATTTGCAGCCCTTGGGGTAGAGACACAAGATCTCTAAGATGTTTCGAAGAGGTTTCTCGCACTTTGGTTAAGCAATGTTGCTACGTGCACGGTGTAGCTTGCAGTGCAAACAGCACAGAGGGACCGCTTCCTCTGGAGCTCCTGCTCCAGGGAGCCAGAACCTGCTAAAATTCACCAAACTTCCACCATCACCTTCTTTTTTTTTAGCTCAGTCCTTAAGGACTGACCATGCCTAGCTGCATCCCACACAACTTTCTGAGATTCAACAATATTGTCTTTAGAAGTGTTCGACTCAAATACATGAGTGTCACATGCAGTTAACCTAAAAAACAAGCTGAGGGCTTCCAAGAGATACTCCTCACCAGCCCAACCCAGCTGCCCAAGATGTGTGTGCCTCTGAGTAATCACACCAGGCAACATCAGGATATTTGCCATCATCTCCAGACCTTTCTATTAAACCATCTGCTGGGGCTGCAATGGTTCATCATGGTCCTGTGTTTTAGATGGATGGAAACAGTTTTGGCTCCTGTAGAGGGGAATATTGCAGCCAGGGACATATTTATCATCTCTTTACCCTTGTGCATTGCCTGCACTTGAGCTGGAGCACCCCAGTGCTCAGATACACCCCCTCAACTGATTTTTTTTTTTCCTGCTTCAGCAGCCATCAGTTTCCACTGGCAGAATACCCCCTTGGTTTTAGGCAAGACCTGTGCTAAGAATTACTGTTTAGAGGGTGCCAGCTGCCTCCGCTGCGCCACACTTCAGTCAGGAATGCCCTTCTTTTTTTTTCTTTTTTTTTATTTCAGGAATGTTGTAAGTAAATTCACAGCTGAACAACAGAGGGAATGGAAACCCTCAGAGCTGATGGCTGGTACAGGTACGGTAATTCCAAACTGATCCTCCTTTGTGCTGATAACAGGGCTGGCTATTGTTTTCCTGAAGTCCACATGTCTGAAAACACCGCAGGCAGAGATAATTGCAGTGAGCATGTGCTTTTGAAACTGTTTCTAAAACATGCCCGGGATTTAAGCTTTTTTAAAATCATGACCCTGATTCTGCTTTTTTCAAACTCAAAAGCAAAAATTCCCTTGGCTCGAAATGAAGAAGGGTCTAGCTCTTATATACAACTTATAAAGGGGCAAACATGCCCCTCTTTTTTACTTGTGATGAAAGAGCAAAGCCTGAAAGCTTTCAGCATATCCCCAGCTTCTTTTTTTTTCCTTTGATCATATTTCCTTTTTTAGCTGTAGAAAGCCAGGTCTTATCTGAAGTGACTGGACAATTTTAAACTCTCAGCTTTCGCTATTTTACTCTGATGATGATGCTCATTTAGGTTAAGCTTTGTCTTTGGCTAAAGCTAGAGTTTTCTTTTAGCTTTTGTTTGGGCACTTGGCTCACGATGGCCACCCTTTCATCCTTTCACGTTGTGCCACTGGGCAGCTGAGACTGTGAACTTCATACAGCTAAAGAAAGGAAACAAGTGAGGAACAGCTTAATGAGCAGGATGCTTCAATAGGCTATTTTCTGGTGAAAACCAAGGTAACTTTCGGCCTCTTTGTTATCTAACAGGGTAGTAGAGGTTTGGGAACTGTTTGCTTGAGCTCTGAACCTTCATTTTAGTTTTGTTGGATGTGAGCTGTTGCTCTGCAGTCCCTTCATCATCAATACACCAGCAAAGCACATGACACACAATGGAAAACAGGGGAAAAGCCCTGAATAAATCGCTCTCCAGTTAAATATTTTTAGGCTAGGTCAGAAGAAATAAAAAAAAATAAAAATTGCCCTATGTCCCTCTCCCCACTTCCTCTTACACCCAAAAAGATTTTGGCCTGGCCAAGGTACGACATGCTCACAGTTAACATCATCACGGAACTGGCTCAGCCAGGACACACATGAAGTTGTAAACATGTTGTTACTCGGAGTCTCATTCCCTTTGGTGTAACACGGCTGCACGGCTGATGTTTGTGTCGTGGATCCTTCGGCTCCTGGTGTCCCAGCTTAGAGGGATCATAATTACATCTCACCTTACCGATCTTTTTGGCTCGCCTGCCTTGAATTGCTTCCACAGACCTGCTCGACTCGTTTGGCTGCTGCTACGAGACCTGCTTATTATTCAGCACAAGCCCCCACCCTCTGCCCTTTCATGTACATTCATGTTTGTCTCTAAAAGCCACAAAGGGGCATTTTTTGAGGAGGAAGGTGATGAGTGTTGGCTGCTGACTGGAAACCCCCCCACCTCGCCCCGACCCCCTGGACTCCTGGGGCCAGTCCTGGGGCAGGGGTGAGTCCTGTGCTCGGTTCAGCACACAGAGCAAGGACAAAACAGTGGCTGGCTCGGTAAGAGTGAGTCACTCCATGTCAAAATACGGAAAATTTAATGAGACACTTCCTGAAACTTGATTTTTGCTCCCACAAAGCACAGGAGCAACTGCAAACCAGAATAAACCAAGAAGCTAAGGTGAGGGTGCCTGGTCCCTTCCTGCTCTCCCTCCTTGTAAGTTCAAAGTGGGTATCACACAAGCAGGTGCAGGCAGCATTGATAGAAACCACCTCTCCAGGTGAAACTTTGCTCTCTCCAAGGATGCCAGCTCCTACCTAATGCAGAAAACTTGGCCTCACGCTGGCCCTTCGAGCAACATGGCTCTGACACTAGCAGTGGGAACTCCCTTGCTGAACACAGGGATGCTTTTTTTTGAACAGGCTTGATCCTGCCTGTTGCAAAAGGGCTTCCAAAGTGTAGAGGAACATGCTAAGGGTTAAGAATGATGCAGCAGATTTCAGACCGCGCTGATTCTGCGTGAAGAAATGCCTGTGCAGCTCCATAAGCAGCAATGAAATGGAGGAGGGTTCTTGCAGCAGGCACCTTGCTGCCTTAGACTTTGCATTTGGTGTTACCCTTTAGACCATAACCCCAACTAAGGCAGCGGTTAAGCTTGCACTCAAATCCATAAAGCCTAGGGTGACTCCTTTGTTGAACATCTGATTCACCCATGTCTGAAGTCACACCATGGTTTAAGAAGTGCTCCTCAGTAAAGTCAAATGGGAGAGTTGGGCTGAGTCAGCCACCGAGACTGCTGATTGACTGGTCTCAGCTGGTGGGAATGGGCCAGGCTCCCAGACCATGGTTCCTCACTCAAGGGTGTCCGTGTACCCAGCAGGATCCCAAGCTTCCACCAAGCTTTCACCAAGCTGTGCCAAGGTGCCCAAGAGCTGAGGTCCTGCAAAGGAGCAGCTCCAGCTGGACGCCCTAAAGGAGGGCTCACGGGCGTTTCCCCAGCCTCTGCCCCAGGTGTATTAAAAGCCAAAAATAGGGCCAACTTGAGCAAAGGCAGCCTGTGCAAGTGCTGGCGGTTGGGGTGTCCATGTGAGAGGTGGAGGATTTATTTCATGTCGCTTCTGTGGTCAGTATGGAGGCTGAAAATGTCCTCCCAAGAGAGTGACCTAGCCTTGGGCTGGTGGCTCTTTTGGGTGGCTCCCTGTCCTCCGCACCAGTCAAGGTGTGCCTGTGCGTGAAAACACTCATCAGGAAAGACAGGACTCGGACAAGAGTCCCGTGCTCCTGGTGAGTCAGTCTCACTCCGGACATCTGAGTCACTCAATATTTGTACCCAAAGGCCTGGCTCCAGCAGGTGCGATCCCTCCGTTCCCGCTCCCCACGCAGTGCTGCTGGGCCAACGTTGTCGCAGGAAAATGGCTCCATGGCTTCTCTTTGGGTGGCTGGGTACAGGCGTGCTAGGGGAGCGGGAATCATGAAGGTTTCATCAGTCTTCTGAGACGCAGGCGTTGGAGCAAGCCTGAGCATGACTGAGCGAGGCAGTTGGGACAGCAAATTCCAGGGGAGGAGAAACTGCACCAGAACAAAGGAAGTTTGTCTGAGGACAGAAACACAAAGAAAAGTCCTCATTGTTGCAGCTCTAAGAGAGAGATGAAACTGTTTCTAAAGTTAGGCAAAGCTCCCTGCCTCCCAGCCATCCCTCATTTGTCACCCAAATTACATGGAATCCTGGGGCAGCACCTACCTTTATTAAACTGAGTCATTTGCATTCAAAAAGTCGTTAAAAAAGAAGGTTCAGGCAATGCAACTGATCTTGTTCACCTGACCTCCTTTAAGATTACGGTCGATTTTGGATTTTGTTTACGCTCCTCTGGCATTTGATTCCAGTGGAGCTTATTCTTGCCTTGCTCAGCGTAACTGAGCTGATAATCAGATTTATTGATGCAAAGAATATACTTCCCTGAGCAATGCCAGCAAGGGGTTGTGGCAGAGGCAGACGCGGGAAGCCTTCGTCCACCTGAACTGTGCCGCCGGTGCTGCCAGCTCAGCCCGGTGCTGTGCTCGGGCAGCGAGCCCTGCCTGCTCCCCGCTGAAACTGCTGCTGACCTTAACGGAAAAGGGGAGAGTCGTTCTGGATGACTCACGGCATTGAATATCATGTTGGGAAATGAGCAGTTCAGATCAGTAAATTAGCTTGCTTTCGTTTTCGGGAGTGACTGTCCTGCTGGATGGGGATCAGGGAGGCAAAGGGTGGTTTTGTTTATCTGAAAGGAGAAAGGGCTTAGTCAAAGTTTTGGTGGCTGATGAGAGTCTAGAGTCAGTAGCCGAGGATTGCCTCGGGGCACTTCCAGATCTGAAAATCTGATGGCATTTTCAAATAGTAACAGTCTGGTGAGATTCGGATCATTTCTGCATTTGAACTAATGCGAGCACGCAAATGAAGCAGGGGCTCACCACTAGTGTTGTCAGGAGCTTGTCAACACCATTTGGGACATTTTAGCTCAGAACTCAAGAGCTTTCTATTTGATCAGCTGCAGCCATGAGTTTCTGTCATCAGAACCCTTTTCTAACGGGGTCCAATATACCCCTTCCTGCACTGGCGTAAGGAAAGGTAAACGTGTTACCTCTTTGATCTGCTTCTTGTTTAATTCAATCTAGATAAAAGCTGGCTGTAGCTTGTTACTGTTTACTGAATGGTAGCTATGGACAAGATCTTTGCTGGTTTGAATACAGACCTCAACCAGATGAGAAAAGGGATATGATGACAAAAGTAGCTGTAGTAGCAGGATAAAAGGAAAACCTCTTCCCTTCCTGTGTTGTTACAACAAACAAATGGACTTAGCCTTTTTCCCAGTGGGAACTCCATATAAAAATAACCAAAATTACCCCACAAATGGCAGCAGTACCAAGCTTTCATTACTCTTATGATGCTGCTGGAAGCCTTTTTTCAAGCAGGTGCTGGGATCTTCTCTAAAGTTCTGGCATTTGCCCTTGCAAAGTTAGTCCCCTGTGCGTATGTCACCTACACGTGTGCACGCTCGCACAAACACCCTTTTAGTCCTGCAGGTCCTAGAACAGATACCCATTCTCCACTCTAGTGAGTAGTTAAACTTCACCCTGCTGGAAGGCTGCCTGCGTTGGGCTGTGCTACATTACACTGACACACATGTGCAGCGTTTCCAAAAGACAGAATTATCCTGAGAGTCTAACTTCACCAGTCAGCTTAAAATTTGACTGATCATCTGTAACAGAATCTCACTAACTAGTTTTCACAGATGAGTAAGAACAGATAGTGCTGCTTTTTTAAATTGCTACCATCAAGCTTAATTGGATGTTCAAGATGAATGAGTGTAAGTATACAGAGGTGGGTGTGGGAATATGTCCCAGATCTCACCCACCACATTCTCTGGTCTTCTCTGGAAGTAGATATCATCATTGTAGTAACCATGCTTAGCCATCCCACAGGCTTTGGGCTGGATGGAGCCCAGAGCCTCCCTTCTCTACCTGCCCTGGTCAAACAGAGATAATGTGTGGGAAGCTGACACTGCCTCCACCCTGTTCCTCTGGTCTCAGCATACAGCAGCCTCCATAAAGCTTGAGTTAGCTGCCTTTTGCCAGAATTAAATCCACATGAGAAACATCTACCAGGAGAAAAGAAATCTCTGACATGGAAGAGATGGCACTGCTGAGGGGGCTCCAAGGAGCATGGGAAGGAAGGGGGTCAGTGCTGAGTGACTGGTGTTAGGAGCAGACCTGTGGGGAGGGACACCTTGTCCCATCCCAGGCTGGACGTTATGGCACTGGTGGTCTCCACAAATAATGTGTGACCACCTATCCTGAGAAGAAAAACACCGCTACAGATGCTGACAGAAACAGCCTTTCATAGGAAATCACCTCAATTGCTCTCAAGAGGAAAAGGCACAACTCTGAGAGAAACCTTTCCAGTCTCGATTAGCTGCATTGTGAGTTGTTTTGCAGATAAATTCCCGGAGGAGAAGGAAGAGTGTTTGTTTAGCTTTTATCAGCATTTCTTCTGAACTACTCTCAGTTCTGCAAAAAAGTGAAAACTCAAATAACCTGCAAGAATCTCCTGTGGGGATTCACGGATGTTGTAATCACTGCTTTTAGCTTCCATTTGTCCAGGAGATGTGAATCAAAATCACCCATGTCACAGGGGAGCCCCAAACAAACCTTTCTCTAAGTCTCTTCATGGAAACACTCGCACTGCTTTACTTGCACATCACCCCTCTGGCAGGAGGGGAGCAGGACACGGACGTGCCCTGCACCTCATGTGTCACCTGCAGCTGTTCTGCAAGAAATGCTTAACTGACCAAAACAGGGATGGGACTGTGGTCAGTCCTGGGACCCTATGTGCTTTATTTGTCCTATCATTTCCATAGGTATCCCTTCTTTAAAAACAGTAGGAACAGCCACGTTGCATCCCAAAGGGGAGTCCAGGTGCTGCAATTCCCGGTGCAGGCTCAGGGACACTGAACGCAATACTGCCTGCTTCACCAGAGCTATTGCTGCACTTCGGTCACCCATAAGCAAGTTGATTTAAGTGTATCTATTTGGTTCTCTCCCACTCAATACATTATTTATTTTTTCAAGGTCTGAGCTGTTTGTACAGCACCTGGCACAGCTAAATGAAGCCACTGCTCAGAGGGGCTGGGGAATGATAACATTTATATAATACTGAAAGAAACGGAGTTAGCAGAGCACCGATGGAAACCTCTGCCAGTTCGCGTGCAGAGTGTATCACTGCCCCTTTCGCACAGCATGGATTTCATTATCCAGGTGAATAATAGGAGGAAAGGGAGGGCTAACTTCTGAAAGCCAGGACCCAGATAAGCAAGTTTGCCAATATTAGGAGGGGGTAAGCTGGCTTAGAGAAGGTACTTCACAAATCAGCTTGAACCCCCTCCAAAGCCCTTGTGTTTTTGGGTCCAAGCAGACAAAGCAATGCAATCCTTCAAGTGTTCTCAGTGTTGACACACACTGCTGAGCTCCATGCATGCCAAGATAAAAAGAGGCAGCCTCCACTAGTCCATTATTCAGTGCTAGACAACTTGATTATGATGGAAACAAAATACACTTTTGCAATATTGACATTGTGATCTACAGTAACAAACAAGTTATAAAAGACCTGTCACATTCTGAACTACTGCTATTGCTGTAATTAATGTTTTTGAGTCAATCTGAAACACCTGATCTATCTTCTTTGGAAAAAGGTTCATGCAAAGTGCACTTCTGTAAGAGCAATTTTCATCTGCTCCTGACTTGGGTCATGATGTCATCAACTTTCAAAGCTGGCCTGAGTCTGATTCTGGGGAAAAATTGTAAGGAAATTCCTGTTAAAGCATGGTCTTGTGGTGATAAGAGCTGCTCTGCGTCAGGACAAATTCATGCCTTCAGCAATTTAGGTGTGTGCAAGGAAAGCTTGGTCATTTCTCTGCAGCATAAAATACTAGAGTCTTACTTATTTTATGTTCCAGTTTCTGAGAAATTCTGCAGATAGCCTAGGAGCTTTGCTAGCCTGCTGTGCCCCAGGGCTCGCTGGTGACAAAGCATAGTCTTACCCCACTGTTCTGCTTTTCCTCTCCACCTCTGAGCTGACAGGTCTCAGCCCTGCTCCCTGCCTTCTGCTGATCTGACCACCCAACACAACAAATGTGGCAGAGAACTATTTGCTCAGCCCAATGTGCTCCAGAGATGGCAAAAAGGAGGCAAGAGCACATGGCCAGCAAGGGAGACCTCCTCCTTTTCAGGGCAGCTTGAAGACAAAGTGGTCCATCTTTACCCTGTGCCTGCACTCAGAGACAAATAACTCATCACAGCTGGTCTGTCCCAAACCAACACACATAGAGCTCCCCAAGTGCGTGGTGGATTTGTGGAGGAGGAGGAGGAAGGTTAGAGCAGCAGCACAGATGACAGGAGACTCAAGTTCAAAGCCTCATGGATCTGTAGACACTTCCCTTGATTTCAGGGATTTAAGGTTCAGGGCTATAGTTTGCCCACTGCCCATCTGTAAGCAGAGTGAACACAGTGTCCTAACCCACCAGGCTGCTCTGACAATGATGAAGAATTTAGGTGTGCAGATAAAACTGTAGAGAGCCATGTAAGTCCTGTGGAGATAAATACTTGCTCTGGAGTTAGCTTGAATTTCAAACAAGTATTTTCTCTGTCTGCAGGGCTTAGTCCTGCAGACTTACCCTGAAACATGAAGCAGACAGCCTGGAGCAGTCCCATGAGCTTAAGTGCTGCATAGGTGTAAGCAATTATTAATAACAAATCCACTAGGCAAACGGGGAGGTGTGTTTGAGCCATGACAATGCTGTATCCCAAAGCAGGACCAGATCACTGAGCAGTAATTATTCGCTCTCAGTGCAAGTCTGTCTGTCCAGTGTCTATGCAGGGTGTATCACCCTGGCACCCCAGTCTGTGCCTTTAGATCATTCACGTTATATCTGCTGCTACTAACAACAATATCCTCACCATCGTTGTCTGGACTCAGAAATCAGCAGTTAGGGGAAAGGTTGTAGATGAGGGATGGAGCTTTGTTTTTTGACACCCTCATCAGTCATTTGGGGCCAGTGCAAAAGCTTTAGGGAAATATTGCTTGATCCAGTGCGGACAGTTGGAGTCTAATTAACGTGGGCAGTAGTTCTTAATGAAGAGTGAGTGTTACTGCAGCAGGTGCTGGGCTGTCACATCCTACCTGGCTCTGGAGGGTTCAGGGGGCCGCTCCCACTTCATGGAAGCCCCAACACCTCAGCCCCAGCTGAGCTACTGCTCCGTTATTTTCACAAGGGTGGTCCAGCCACAGCCCAGTGTGGAGGTGTTTTTCATGTCGATGGAACATACCACAGCTCCAATGTGAGCGAGCACGTTAACATCAACAGAGCCTTTTCCCCAAGCTAAACATATTACAGCATCAGCACATTACAGGGCACTGTAAATTAGACTCCCCCTTGTGCAGGCTCTGCTTGCTGGGCCAAGGCCACATCCCTCCCTGAAGGAAGGCAGCGGCAGAGGGTTTCGTTACCCCTCGGTCTCCCCTGCTCCCTGCACGGGACTGCGGGCTTGGGCATGGTGCCATTTCTGCTCATCCTCCCACAGCATCCATCCCATGCATACTCCCCAAAGGATGCTTTTGTCCTGTTACACTATGCCAGTGACCGGTAAACCTCCACAAAAGAGACAACCCATAGGTCTGGGTCAGTGGTAGGGCATTCTTACCCATTAAAAAAAAAAATGCACATAGGAAGGACTGGCTTCCCCTTTCTGTACCCAATTTCTGAGCACCTGAAGTCACGAAAGATTCAAACAATTCCCCAGAGCACCTGCTTTGAAATCCTGGCATCAGATAAACAAGCAGATCTGGCTCACTGACAGACATGTTTTGGCCGATGTGTTTTTACCAGACCTTTTCTAGAGAACTGCAAAGTGTGGAGAACTGCTATTGCAGGTCTGGGAAAAACAATAATTAAAATGAACCGTTGAGCTCTTTTCACTGGAAAAACAACAAATGCAGCCCACACTCTCCCATCCCCCTTACCGCCGCTGGCAGCTTTGCTCGCAGGAGTGACCCAGGGCCACCGGCTCCAGCTCCGGTCGCATGTTGGCAGAGCTCTGCCAGCTCCAGTGCCGAGGCTGTGCCACGCACACCTCGGTACAGCCACCCCTCCGGGAGCTGCATTTAACAAGAAAGGCCCTAAAAAAAGCAGCAAAAGAGGAGCACACACAGGTAAATGATTATTTACAGCTGCTGCGTGGGGAGCGTTACACAAGGGGAGGGTGAAGCGCGTTCCACCGCCCTTCCACAGCTTGTGGGCAGAAAAGCCTATCGCCGCCGTGGTGTTTTTACTCCCCCAAGATGGAGTTAATGCTGTTTACCTTGTATTAAGAATGCTATTTCTTGCTTTTTTTTTCCCTCGGCTGAGCTTGTTTTCATGGCTCCCCTGCTGCTCTCCTGCTGGGGGAGCTGGCTCTGAAGGCAGCCAGGAGTGCCGGGCTGGGAGTACCAGCATCCCACCCCTCCCACCTGCTGAACGTTGCTGTGTGGTTCCCAAATTAAAAATAAAAGCCTTTGGCTGCAGCAGGAGGTGAATCCGTGACAGGAGAGAGCACTAGTGCTAGTGCTGAGCAGCTCTCACATAGCTGGGTCTTTCCTAGGAGACAGGGAAGCAGGAAAGCTTGGCACTAGCTAGTCCATGTAGTCCTTCTCTCCCAGCTTCCTGCAGGATAGTGTCTTTATCACCTTTTTCATTTTTTTTTTCATTAAAAGCCACCTGCAAACTATAGGGCATTGGCAAAGGCTGTCTTTGTACCCCTCAGTCCTGGGGGTCCTTGCTGGCAATGCAGATGGAGGCCCTTAACTGTGATGAGATGGTTAGTTCTCAGCCCTGATAGGAAAATGCAGTTCTTATGTCAGTCACATCCTTCACCTTCCTGGACAAGAGCCAGTGATGTACCTTTCGCAGGTATGGTATTTTATGATGCAGTAGGTGAAGTACAAAAATATCATGGTAAGAATGGGACTTGTGCAATGTCCCAGACAGAATGTGCCACCAGCTCATCTAACCCAGCCCGGCTGTGCCGGTCAGGAACAGCCTAGTATGGTCAGATGGTCCTGGTGATGCAAGGACTTTGTAAGTCCTTCCTCAAGGAGGAGGACCTGGACAACTGTAGAGAAGAAGGGCAGACGAGGAGCAGAACCTAATTTCAGAGCAAGGCAAAAAACGAGCATACAAAAATACCTAAATATGGGAAACTTAACATCAAAATTCAGGTTCCTGACATGAAACCTGCTCCTGGGCACCTGGATGATGAACCAGACAGGAGTGGACAGCAGTTTCTGTGTCTCAAGGCAAACCCAGCAGATGGGATGTCCGGTGCTCAGCCCCCAGCCCAGGCAGGACCCAGCAGCTGGTGGCTACTTGCAGCCCCTGAGGCAGCAAAGCAGCAGCACCCACAGGTTCTCATGGCTGGGGGCTCCTGGTGTCTCTGGCAGGTCTCTGTAGGAAATGTAGACCCTAGGAACACCAAGTCCCTGACGCAGTATGCTAGGAATCCAGGCAGGGCTTTTCTGGAAAAGCTGTAGGAGTTGGGATGTTTTCCAACCGAGCACATGAGGCTCAACAAAGGAGCGTTTTTCCCTTTCTGCTCAGTGATGCAGATGCCATAGTGTGCAGGACTTCTGCAGGAACTGCACACAGGATCAAAAGCAATGTGCCATAGAAGAGCAAGCTACTTGTCGCAGCCTGGGCTTCTAGAAGATGGGAAACCACAACCAGGCAAATTAAGGAGCCAGTGGGACTGGAGGAATGAAGAGTCTAATAAATGGGTATAATGAGGAAATCCTTGCAATGCTGTTTGTGTTGCAATCAAAGGGTCGGTTTGGAAAATCCAGGTCAGTTGCCCAGCCGGATGCAAAGCCTCGGCTGAAACACGTGGTGGTTGTGAGCCTGTGGTTAGTGGGGTAAACTGCGGCACCCTCTGAAAAATGAGTGCACGTGGACCAGGTCTGTGGTGAGCAATCCTCTCTCTGCTCTCTCTGTGTGACACCAGCCACCTTCTCTGATGGTTGGTGAGTGCTAAGGTGGTGGGCAAATGATGTCATGGGGGAGAAACCCTGATGGCATGCACACACACATGGGTGCTACTTGCTGGCAGGACTGTGTTTGGCCACGTGAGACGTCCTACGTTGCAAGATTTGACTGCAGCCCTGCCACTGTGTAAACACAGCTGACTCTGTGGGATGCCTTTTCAACTGGACACTGGTGTAAGACCCCAGAAGCAGATGCTTCTACTGTTGGCATCTTTTAGATGTCTTTTGTGAAAACACTGAGACAACTACACCACTGTCAATTCACTGGCTGCTCCAGAGTTAGTCCATATGTCTCCACACTCAGGACAAGGGCTGGAGCTCTTTCAGTCTGGTTACTTCTCTAGATTTGTAAATCTGCTACGTTTGAGAAACTTCAGAAAGTTACCGGCATTTCTGGGGTTTGCTCTTAAGCAGAAATGCTGCATTAACTTCTTTCCCTCAGTAATGCCGTTATTTCTTCTGCGTTATATTAAAAAGACTCTGAGCTTGTATGAATATTTCACAAGTGTTTCTTATCACCAGCTGTCACCAGCTCTACTGCTTATTTCTGGGATCTCCATTGTCAGAGAGTTTTCAGTATTTCAATACACTGTATGTGCTCAGAGCAGTACAGGAAACAAAGGCAGATTTATTGTAAGCAGCTCATGTAAATCAGAAGCTGAATCTGACAAAAGCATTAGCATGGGCAGTTTCTTAAAATTATTGAATTGGAGAAGCCAAGAAACCCAAAAGGCTGATGCTATTCCAAAAACATCTTGAGCTCTCTTACTTTGAAATATCTAAGTAATATAAATGACCATGTAATTCCCACTGACAGTGAAGTTCCCTGCACAGTATACACAGCTCTGGCACCATGTGAATAATAAACATGGTGTGGAAGAAGATGCCAAGCAGCAGTTAAAGTTCCCCTTGTCTGTACAGACAAATGCCATCATTTCATTGCAAGATGGCTTTAGCAGCAGGAAAGTCAGTCACATGCAAGGACTGAAATCCAGTGGGAAACTCTCCCCCAACTTTCAACCCATGTTACTCCTTTTCTATGCAACGTACAGCAGAGGTGGCCAAAGGGCTGCAGAAAACATAGCAAGGGGAATTGCATGATCATGCATGAAAGGCAGGGGAAAAGGACTGGGAAGCTCCCTCGCAAGCAGGGTCAGGGTCATCTCTTGAGACATCAGCCCTCCAAGAGATACTCTGCCCCTTGTCACCACTGGACAGGAATTAGCATCACGAGCCACATGAAGTGATGTTTACCCCCAAACTTCTTCCTTGGCTTTCCAGCCAGCCTGCTGGTAGTCCACAAAGCACATCCAAATGAAAGTTTGGCTGTGACTTTTGTCACATTAAAAGCGTAGCAAACAAACAAGCCAGCCCCTGGCTGTTTTCTCTGTGCCAGTCTCACATACAGATCTGTCTCCTGCAGTGGCCTATTTTTGCCAGCAGCTGAGAAGTCCTAGTGTCCATTTTATAGGTGGGATTGCTTTCCTTCCCTGTTCTTCTGCCCAGGACACTTCAGAGTAGAACTTGCAAAAGTCCTTGGAGAGGGAGTGAGCATGAAAACATGGGAAAAAATTAATCTCAATGGAAATCCTTGACAGGTTGGAATAAGAATGACCATAGACCCCGAACTATGCCAGGCAACCAGTCTGCTCCAGGCACTGCAAGCTCACTCAGCCAGCCACATGCCTGGCTGTTTTGCTCTGCCAGCTTTACAAGGCCTAATTAGCTCTATTCCTTTTGTTTGTAATTACAAAAGCAAACAGCCCTTGGAGAGAGAGGGAATAGAGAAGGCAGCTCCTTAACTCAGCTTAAGAAAATGTTTTAAATAAAGTTTGCCTCTAATCAGGTGTACTTGAAAATATGAAAGGGATGAACACAAGAGCCCTGGTGAATGGAAAAAGGCTTCCAGGCCAGGTAGAAGCAAGGGGGATAGAGCCTTGCTACCATGGGGAGGTATCAGTGAAGGTTAGAAAAGACCATCCCCAGCTGGACCCATTCTCTACCTGGCCTGCAAAAATGTACACGTCTGGTTGTGCTCATTGCCACAGCTGGGAGAGGCACACTACCCTCCCAAAGCAGCTTCAGAGTGAGATGGATCCTCCCCAGGGCCCATCTCTTCATTGTTAACCCAGAAATATCAAGGAATTGCACGCAGAGTTTTTACAAGACATATAGATCAGCAGGTCTCTTCCTGCTCTGGAGGCAGAGCATCTTGTACAGATAGCCACAGCCTGCACATACCATACCCTGGATAAAGCTACAGAGCACAAAGCACTGCTGAAAGACAGAGCATCTCTCCTGGGAGTGCCTTGGCTCCACACCCCATCCCTTCCCCATTCCTGCAGCTCCCACTCCCCTGCAAGGGAGCCATGTGCCTTCCCCCTGCCCCTTCCTGCTCCACCCACGGTGCAGCCTGCCTCGCTGAGGAGCAGACCTTCTGGTTCCTGGGCTGCAATCGTAGCAGATTACTGGGCGAGTTTCTGCCAGAGGCCACAACTGCCTGACTCACTGCAGAAGATCTGTCCCCACCTATATCTGCTGTAGATACACACAGCTAAACAAGCTCCATACTGGCAGGCAGGCTCCCAAAAGCCCAAACTCCCCTGTTCTCTTTCATGCACACTGTCCAAGTTCTGCTCAAAAACAAGAAATGAGGTAATGCAGCCTGATTTTCCTTAAAAAAGTCCATTTATTGAAATTGTTTAAACACTTTATACAAGTTCCCAATACAAGCATCTGCTCCCTGGCTCAGGGTTAATGCAAATATAAAAGCACAGACTTCAGCAGCTCTTTAATGTGACCTGAGCCACCACCTCCTAAGATGAGGTCTCATAAGGCACCTGCTGTGCACAGCCAAGTCCCCATGGAGAAGTGGAAGCCACATGATGCAGCTCCAAGTACAGGCCAACATCAACTCAAGCCTGAAGCAAATGCTCTGGTTGGTTTCTTTTGGTAACTTTTGATTTATCTTGCAGAAAGTCAGGTCAAACAGAGGTACAAGGCTTATACAAACCACCAATGCCATGGGTTGTACATAGCTCAGCCCCAGAGGCTCTCCCTGTCTACAGAAAGAAATCAAGAAATCTGATGCCTCTGAACACAGATGCAATTATAAAGCCTGGTCAGAAGCAACCAGTTTCCTTCTGCAGAAAAAGCAAGGCTAAGCTTTAGAGAACTGGTACCATCCTCCTAGGAATTATGAGACCTAACTCTGGACAGCCTTAGCCAGTGTTAGTCAAACACCAAGTAACTGACTGGGTGCTTCAGAGGAAGGGTTGGGAACCTTTGTTGAGCTGCATTATTTTTTTTTTTTTTTAGCTATAACTTAATATGCAAGGATGGCTTTATCTTTAAAATGCTAGATTCTTCCTCTTTGGTGAGCTTGGATTAAAAGAAAATGCCATAACCTTTGGGTCAGTTTCCTTGGAATTTGCCTTCATATCATCACTGAAAGCGTTTACAAGAAAACAGACAGGATCAAATGGCAGCCTGTGATGTGTCCTTGGGGAAATATCAGGGAGCAGCAGCGCATTCAGTTTGGTTTAACACGTTTAGCTGCACAAGGCAAACTGAGATCGGTAACTAAACCCAAATGCAAGAGACTCAATGAAAGAGGAGAGTGTTTGTTAAAAGGTGGCCTGTAACAGACACAAGGGGATAAAGCTTCAAGCTCAGTTAGGTTCTAGGGGGGAAACATGGAGAAACAATCGCTGGCAGCACTCGGTGTCTAAGGCACAGCAGCAACAGCCCCACCAGAGACACTCAGTGAAAACAGAAGGCAATCGTTTTTTGTGAGCTCTTCCCCAGCACCAGGGGAAACACGCAGCTGCTTGAGGAGTCTGCTAACTTCTGTAGTTCCAATTTTGCAGCCTTTGGCTCAGACACAATCAACCTACAAGATCTGGTCAAAAAAAGTGATGACATGGCTAAGCCTTACACTGCATCTTCTGTTGGCCAACAGCATGTGCACGGACAGTTACAGATTTCAGTTTAAGTCACAGCAATTTAATTGTGTCTGACCCTTTTTCATGCCAGCCTGCACAGAAAGGAAGGTGCTGAAGATGACGCCAATAAGACAGTACAAGAGCATTTTAGATCTCTTCAAACATTCCTACATGTAAAGTCTTTTCCCTAAAATTATGCTTCCCCTTAAGCTATTGGTTTCATCACTTTGTATATAATATATGCTCCTTTAATTTCTACACACCCCACACTGGGCTCTAACTTAATGGGATATGGGACTGAATTGTTACCATCTATTTTTTTTTAAAAAAACAACTAAAAAAAGCACCAACATCCATCTAAAAAAAAAAAACAAACAGTATCATTTTCCCTTTTACTCCCAAATACTAAACTTAACCCAAGCTTGGAGGTTTCATCTTTCCAGTGGCAATACCTATGAACCTAGGCTGGCCTTCCTCCACGGGCTGGGAGAGAAAGGAGAAGTTATGTCCAGTAGCAAAGAGGATTACAAAAATATACACATTTTTGGGAGAAGAGGAAGGCAGAACCTAGACTCTGAACTCTGCTCAAGACAGTGGCATTGTAGCGTCCTCCCCAAAATGCTTTCACTACCAGTGCTGGCGGCTCCTCTTCTTTGTTTCATTATACGTAATCCTTCCCTGTGGAAGGGGCATTTTTTGGATAGCCTCGGGTGGGTGGATATGAAGTTTCCCTCTGTGGACAGGAGCAGCAGAGGAAGGCTCCCCCCAGTATGGCCAGAGAAGCAGCTGCCCAGCCAATGAAGAGAGCTGATCCAAACTCAAATCTGGGGGAGAAACAAGGAAGAAAGTGAATACTACAAGTAATGCCTCTGGATTACAGCGTTAGCATGTCCACACAAAGCAGAAGGGAGCTGAAATCGGGATGGAAGTGGCTTCCTGCAAGACAGCAGTCTGGAGCAGCCTGAGACTCTGCTGACCCTCAAAAGCCCAAACCTTTGCACACTGGGTTAGTCCAGTATGTCAGCTCACCCCACACAACTGCAGCAGGGCCAAGCTCCGTGCAAACCAGGCTTTAAACATTTAGTGGAGGAAAAAACAGAAGTCACAGCAGTTAGGTCTCTGGCAGTGATGCTGCCTTAAGTCTTAGCTTTAAGAGCCACAGGGATGATTAAATCTGGTCCTAATGCTCCTTCTATACAGTATGAAGTCAACCCAGCTAGCTCAGGAAACTCCCTTCTTTGTTTTGAGCCACAGCTACTCAAAACTAAGTCCCATGAGCATTTGTCATGCTATACTATAGTGTTATATCAAATGGGTCAGTACCTGGTGTTAACAGGGGTGAAAGGGTCATAAAAGGCCCGAGCCACTCTGTTGCCGTACCACGATGTGGCCACCAGAGCTGCCAAACCTGCACATGAAGGGAACACAATGCCATGTATTATTATTAAAAAAAAACCCACCCAAATCAACAAAATCACTGCAAAAATAAGTGTGTAGCAGAACCAGCATCTGGAGTGATGTTGAGCTGCTACTATCCTGGGAAGTTCTGAGCTGTTACTTAGTGCTGGTTGGAAGAGAAGCTAAGAAAGGATTTAAGTTCACCCAGTTACACTGCACCAAGAGCAGGACTGCTGACAGCCATTTGCTGTAGCAGGGTGTACAGGTCAAACTCAGCTCTGCTAACAGATGGAAGGCATGCAGTCCATATAGAAAGCATAATGCTAGTGCCAAGAGACTTATTTGATGCCTCAGATGGGCAGCGGCTACTGTGCCAAAGTCCACTAGGGAATTCCCAGCCCAAAATGCTCTTGGAGCAATGACAGCAAACCCTCCCCATCCTCTCACATCCTATGCAGGATAAATGCCATTTAGGAGATGGCACATTTAACACTAAACACATCTGTATGTTACCAACCTGCAATGATGAAGATCACCCCACCAAAGACAGCCATCCGCATCTTCTTCACCTGGTCATCTTCCATGCACTTCATACATTTCATGCCAGTCACAGCAACAAATATGGCAACAAGGCCCAGGAGTATAGCAGCCACCATCAAAGCCCTAGTGGCCTGCAGACTGCCTAGAAGACATTAGGGTTTGAGTTACCACAAAGAAAAAAATCTAGAGACAAACAGAAATTTAAATTACTGGGCTCAGTAATCATGCATCAAAATACTGTGCTCCATGTTACACAGGATACAAACAAGCAAGACATTCCTTTTTAGCTTTAAGCTCCAAGATACTGTCATGCATCAGGATCAGAGGACTCCTGACCTCTTCCAGAATGCATGGCAAGCAACAGCATGCAGCTCTTTGCAGGAAATGACCTGGGAATTGCCCTCAGACATCTTTTGTTCTTTGGTCATTTGAATCCCAATTGGAAGGACATATCTGTTTATCAAAAGAAGTATTCAGATTTAGGCTCTACCTTGACAAAGCATTTAGGCACATGTTTTAATATGAATAGTACCATACATATGAATAGTCCCACAGCAGACAGCGAGGCCCCTTTATAGCAACATTTCCAAAACCTGTCTTATACCAATACTTCAGTGCTAATTTAGATATTTTTGTGTTAAATCCTCTGAGTCCCAGAGGACAATTGCAACATAAACAGGATTTTCCCAGCCAAGTGAAAAATAGCAGGGTTTTTTCTGCCTAAAATATTTAGCTTTTTAGACGCAAATATATTCAAATGCTGTAAGACCCTCTTGTGCTTTTGAAGAATCAGAGCATGGAGTGATGCCTCCCATAGGCGAGGGCTGTATCTGCCTGGGTTCTCAGCAGACAGACTCGACGTATTTTATCCAAGATTTGGCTTTATATTGACTCATCTGAAGGCATAGACACTAACCCTATGTACGTGAGCTACTGAAATTCAGATTTCCTTGATACCAAAGGAGAAAGAAAATAATGATATAAATTAAGTCATTACTGATAAAAAAAGCTCGGGTGACAAAATACCTGAATTGCAGTGAAATAAGAGCCTGAGCTTTATTGCCTGGCAAAACAGGTTTGTTTGAGCAGCATGGATTTTACTATACAGTCCTGTTCAGATCTGGGAACAAACAGGGCTGGTTAATCAAAGGAATAAGCTCCCAGAAGCATGCTGTAACCAAGGCAAAGGCGTCCCCTGACACAGGAGGTTATCTAGCAGTGACACGGGTACAGTTTTAGCAAAGCACCACCAGAATCTGTTCCCAAGTCTGAAGCTCACCCCTCAGAAAGCACACTGACTGCATTCTGCTAAAGCACTGCAAGCTTGGACAACTGCACCTACAAGATTTAAGCCTACAACAGAGCACCTGCAAACTCATCACTCAGCACTGGTATGGTGAACCCATGAGAGCCTGTGCTACAGCAACAGGCTCTTTGGCTCAACCTTAAACACAAGCAGGAGCTCAAATCTGATACTGGCCAGGAGGGCAGCACAGCCACACACGTATCCTGTGTAGCTTCTTTACTACACTTTCCTGCACTAGCAATGCCACGGGGCAAAATTCTTGTGACCCACACCAACAACAGGCTGTCAAGCTCTAGTTCTGCTTTAAAGCAGATCTGGACCAGCCTCTATATACACAACCTTATTGTTCTGTAAATAGATTACAAAACCTGTTAAAAACAATACAATAAAGAGGCAATATTCAGAGCAATAGGAAGTGACACACTTTGGTAAGAAGAGAGTCTTGGCTTTCTTGGGAAAAATCCGACAATCAGCTTGGCTAAATGTTATCTCTCACTTCCTTCAAAGGGGAAGGGTGACACACCTCCGCACCACCCAGGTGTTAATGAAAACCCATCTGTTGCATTGATTGCAGAAACCCATTTACAAAGCCATTTATTACTTTAGCATAAATCACAACAGCAGTATCCAAACACATTTTTAACATATTTATCTCCAATGTCAGAGATTACACTCCAAAAATAATTTCTAGCTTGCAGAAGTTATGCCAATTTTCAGAAAGACTTCAGCTGACATGTTACCACCCAAGCAACCAATTCAGCTGCCATCCATTTAAGGCTAATTGTGCATTAGAGCAGCAGCTCTGGAGAGGCCAATGGCTGAATGCACTAGTTCATACTTTGTATGGGAAAGGACATTTCCTGCAGAGGTACCAAATCTGTTTCATCAAGTCTACAGTAAACTGGGCTTAGCCTTTCTGCAGAAGAAGTTACTCTATAGGAGAGGGTTTTGAAAGAGTTCTTCAGGAAGCTGAAAATACAAAGTCTTACCTCAAACAACTAGAAAACTAGTTATAAGAGTGGGAACAGACCTCTCACCCTCAAAGACAGTACTAAGGGACAAACACAAGAAGATGCTTGAAAAAGTTTCTATGACCTCAGAAGACCTAGCTATGAAACCTGCTAAAAAAATCTCAAGATGTACAAGTATTAACTGGATGCACACCACGACAGCTTTACAGAAGCAGTGAGCATTTCCCAGGGCCACCTGCTTTTAGCAGCAGACCCTGGTGGGACATCTCTTGCTGTCTTCAACCCTTCCTTTCACATGGCTCCATAGCACAAGAGGACAGAGGCACTTCAGAAACTCGCAGCAGGACAGAAAAACAGGTTGGAACATTTGCAGAACAGACTGTCCCTTTATCCCATGAAGCTTTAATGTGACATGACTGTATTAGCCAACCATCCTCCCCTCCACCCAGACTGGCTGCCCTGGGCTCAGAGCACACGCTAGGAGATGACGCTTTTGTCTTCCTACCACTTTTGCAATGTGTGCAGTACATTGACTGCAGTTACTCATCATACAAGCTATTAGTTATTATGTAGACATTAACAACCATGTTGTCAATAGAAGCTGCACATCCAGAGGCTGAGAAAGCTAGTTTAATATTAGTTCTGTTGTTCACATGGGCCTTTCCAGGTGCTTTAAAAATCCCAGACAAGTATAATACTGTCTTACCTGCTAAACAGGACTGGCTACTGACACCGAGCAGAAGTGCTCTACAGCAATTTAACGTCACAAATTCTATGATATTAGAGAGAAACAGGATTTCCCCCACACTCCTTGCTGCTGCAACTGTCTCACCAACAGGAACATGTAGCGCAATGCTCGCAGCCTCCCACGCCATGCACCAAGGCTGTTGGAAAGCCCATGCAGTCTCAGGAGCCCTTGGGGAAAAAAGTCCTGCACAAGGCAAGACAAACTGGCCTGGCACCCAACAACAGCAGTATTTAGTCAATATAAACTGTCAGATGGCAGCAGTATTTTGTCAATATAAACCACTATTTACTCAGAAGCCAAGCTTTTTTGTTGCTGGGTAGTAATTAGAGACCTGGCCTGAAAAGCCTACAGCAAGAAAGAAGCAAGTACTGAAGGAGAGAGGCTTAAAACTACTGAGAATGTTTAATAACAAATGTGAATTCTGCAAGCCATAAAAACACTGTGTAAGTCCACAAAAATTACATAGCAGCTCACACCTGTTTCACATAATGAAACACACTTTTTTAAAAACATGCTAACAAACAGCTCTAACTTATTGTTAGTGGGTTTGGACACAAGCTACATGATGCAGTTTATCTGAAGCCTATGTAGGACTTTTTCCTTCCCACAACTATCATTACCTGACAGAAGTAATTACTGACAACTGCTTAGTTATAAAAAAAATAAGGACTTCACCAGCATACATTTGATGTTATTTTTATGTCATCACGTTTCCTATTTATTCTGTTTATACAATCTACATTATAGAAAAGCTGTTGGGAAAGTGCCATGGGATTTTAGGATGCTTGTTTGTAATGCAAAATTGCTATAATGGCTGTGTGCAGATTATTTTCTGATAGGGATGCTTGTTGTCTGCCTTGTTTGTATTTAAACTATGGACTTTTTCTTCCCTTCCCAAGGGCCTCCATGCAACCAAGTGATGATAGAATACAGGTGGAACAGATGCTGTGCAGCTCCCTCTGATCTCTGCAAGGGAAGCTATAAGCACCCCCTTATAGTGTAGGAAGCATGTTACACTGTCCACCTCCAAGAGAAGTCAGCAGCCTTCAAAGCCTTCCCACTGGGGTTTCATGAAAGATGAATCTCCTTGAAGAAGCAGGATCTGAGATCCCGCTGTTCTGCCCAGCCAGCATGTGAAAGTCACTTTTGTGCAGAAGGCAAGGGAATGAAGATCTGAGCAAGCAGTAACAGCTTCAGAGGTAGCCAGCAACCATCTCTCACACTTTGCAGTCATTCTGGCTGGACCCAAAAGCCTGCTCATGGCTTGGAGGCTTTCGACCCCCCTTACGAGCCCCTGCAAAGACCCTGCACACCCATCACCATCACATATTCCAGTCTGGACTCCTTCAAAGCACCTTTCCACAAGTCTAGAAAACTGTACAGAGGAATCTGGGCAGCATGCAGACTCAGACAGGGTCATGTTTCTGGCCAAAACTGGAAGGCTGGTAAGACCTCACTGCATGTCCAGTGCAAAAGAGGCAAGTTCAGTAGCTGACAGTGGCCTTGTATTCTGCCTATGCCAAAGCAAATAAGGTTCAATGCCCTCCTGTCTCACTCAAAACAGCAGAGAAAGCTTGCTGGTAGGACAGGCAACACACAGTACCACCATTTCCAGATTCCTGGTGAGAGGAGACCTGGGCAGCCTGTTTTCCCACAAAGCCTGGAAATTCCCTTACCAAGAGATTTAGTAACACATAGTAACACAGCTACTAAAGCTGCTTAGAAGCTGCTTTGTAGAGCAATAAAGCCAGTGTATTGCAACAGGCACCCATCCCCTCTTGCAGACACAACACGGCACCACACAGGAACAGCCTCGGTGGCATTCCAAGTAACCCTCTACCTTCTCAAAGAGCAGCACAAGTGAGACTGTTTTATCACTCGATCATGATTTTTCATGAGGAAGGAACAGGGATTGAGAAACATGGGAGCAAATTAACCCTTAACCCATGTGAAAGCACAGATACCAGCAGGTTCTACCTGCTTACTCCAGATCTAAAGATGGAGAGAGGTGACAAACTATTTGAACACATTTGTCCCTCCTGCTATAACTTTGTCCCTCCCTAGGCCACCCTCCCAACTCCCCCACCACCACAACCTGAGCATGAACCCTTCCTTCCCCTCACCCATCCTCTTCCCCAGCTTCTGGAACAGGCTCAGCCGGGGTGGTAAAGGATGCAGTTTGACCCAGAGGGCATCCAAACCCTTGTTTATTTTCTGGGCTAGGGCACAAAGGCTTATTGTGGATGTACTAGGTTTGGTGATGAAGTGCTAGATGAGTCTCAGCTTGTCTCAAGCACAGAACCTCTCCCAGCAAAACCAAACAGGGCGGTGAATATCTTCAACTGAACAGCCTAGACAGGACCCAGAACAACCTCTGCTCTGAACAGGAGAGTGTGGTTAGGTGAGGTTGAAAGCTTCCAGAGACAGGTACCAGGAGACTTTCTCCCTCCTGTCTGAGGCCATCCCCCTGAGATCCCGGAGGAGCACAAAGCTGAGGTAAGCTCAGCTCCATGGACGATGCTGGAGGGCTACAAGAACAATGCTGAGGCTGTGCAACAAAGCCTTGTTGCAAGGGTGGCTTTTGTTGCCTCTATGTCTGCCTGTGGCCACGCACTGCTTTTCACGTAAGCCAGCAAAACGCAGCCTTTCTGTTGCCTGAATAGGAGCACTGACATAAGCCCTCAGCTGAACGCACTGCGGGAGGAGTGCCAGCATGGGTGCACTCCAGCAGTGTGGCCACACGGGAAGCTCGAGGCCCCTCAATTGGCTAACGGTGCTCATCAGCTTGTGCCAACCCCATCTCTGATATGCACTATCAGTCCAAGCAGCCAAACACTGACACATCTAGAGGAATGGCAATAGCTGCCAAATACCCAAAAGTTCGACGGCAAAGCTTTCCAGCAGTCCCACAACCACGAATTACCACAGATGGGACAAGACTCAGTCCTTCATACATGGATGAAATAATTGCAGATCTGAGCCTCTCCCATCAGTGCAGGAGGCTCTGACATGTGGCTCAGAGCATTCAGGGCATATGAAGCTCTAGCAGGAAAGCGTGGCTGGGAAGAGGTTCTTCTGTCCACATGGCTGTACCACCTTCACCATGACTTAAGTTAACACCATAAGGGAGCTCTTACTGCACAGCTGCACCCCGGTACAGGTTGAACTGGGTATAAATAAGGGTTTTTCACACCTCCACCCAAAACAGCACTGCTGGTCCCTGCCCAAGCCTACGTGGCTGTAAGACCTTGAAGGGAGAACACGTAGGGAGTACAGCAGAGAAGGTGTATGCCTGTAGGCATGACCTGCTTTCAAGTGGGAGGGGCACAAGCTAAGAAAGCTGGAGCGCAAAAGGAGTCCTTTAGCCAGCCCTTGCTGACTTTCCCAAGGAAAAAAGACACCTTCTGTGATTTCCATACTTCTTGTGCTTCCTGGGAATTTTCAGGCAAGCGTGCCCTGCAGGGCCAGGGGCTCTGCAAGAGGACAAAAGGCCACTAATAGCTCAGCCTCAGTCCCTGGCACCTCACACCTCCCTCCCCCCTAGCCCTGAAGAGAAGAGCCCTTATTGTTCGCAGGACAAAGGTGAGGGGAGCAGCTGGTTTTCAGCTCTCAGCCATGAATGGGGCAGGTCTGGAGGTCCTGGGGCAGGTTTCTCAGGAGTCTGTTCAAGCCAGGCTCCTCATCTGAGTCTGCAGGCAGGTCCCATTTACAGCACAATGGGCTGCTGCAACCACACAGCCCCCGAGGCGAGTTTACCTTTCGCAACCCATTCAGGGGGTGGCTGGAGATTCCTCAGCCCTCCTGGCATCTTCGCCCCCCACCCCCAGAGCGAGATAAGAGGCTTGAAGCTGATCTTATACATAATTACTATTCAAACCGCCCCGGACTGTGTGCTTAGCCCAGCCCTGATTGTCCACAGCCCTGCACCCTGCTAGTGCTAAGCGGGTGCACCGCACTCGTGAAGGAGCTGATCTGCACCTCTGCCAGCTGCAGGACCCAGGGGTGTGCGGGGCAGGGGAGCAGGAGCGACTGATGTGGGCTGGCACCGAAGGTGGGGCCCGGGGTGTCTGGCTTCACTGCGTAACACACAGGAGGGGCTGGTGGCAATCTAATTTGGGGATACTCCCAAAGATCCCCGGTTCATGTGAAACTGCCTGCCCATTCCTTGGGGAAAGAGAAGATGACCAAGGTGTAATTATTATTTTATTAATTAGGGAGTGAGAGGGATGAAGGAGTTCCAGGACACTACTGGACTGGGGATGGGGAGGGATATTGACACAGAGGTGATTTTTTTAACTCCTTTGGGTGTCAACATAAGTTACATGCTCCAGCGCTCTAGAAACAGCCCCCACTGGGGCTCCAGCTCGGCGTGACCGCCCCGAGTGACACCCCAGCCCGCCCGGCTGCAGTTCCTGTATGCATGAGATGGCTTCGCCGTCCCAGAACAAGACAAGAGACCTAGAGATTACCTTCATGTACCGGGCTGCCTAAAAAGTACAGGCAGTGCTACCTGAGCTAGAGCCGAGCACACCTGCCAGCCCTTTGCTTAAAAGCCCCACGGGAGTACCAGCGACTTTCCTGGAGAACGAAAGACCGAAACAGTCAAACGTAAAAAGAAAAGGCTCCGTGCTCGAAAAGCCACTTCAGCACCGCCGATGAGCTCCGCTCCCAGCCGAGCCGTGCCCAACGACGGCAGCCCCCGGCTGAGCTTCTGCAGCCAAAAGCTCCTCTTCGCAATCACGGCGCTTTCCCGAACACACGTGCAGGATCAGACCCTTCCCCTCCCGGGACATTTTTGCGGGGCACAGGCAGCCGGCGTGCAGGCAGGGGACGGCTCCGGCTCCCCCCCGGGTACTGCCCCGCAGAGCCCCCCCGCCCGGGGAGGCAGTGCCGCCGAGCCCCTGCTGCCCCGAAGGACGGTCACCGGCGGAGTCACCCTCAGCCCCAGCGTGGAGGGCCACCGGGGGAACCCCAAGAGACAAGCATCTGAGCCCCGACGGGAAGATGGGTGACCTCGAGCCCTGCACCTTCAACCCCGGACAGGCGGCGTAGCTCCAACGGAACAGAGAACCTGAGACCCGACGGCACCGGCACTCCCAGCGGGACAGGCACTGGGCGAGAGGACTGGCACCCCCAGTCCCAGCACTTCAGCCCCGGCCCCAGCACGACGGGCACTGGCGTGGGGGTAATGACCCTACGGGACCAGTACCCTCAGCCCCAACCAGAGAGTCACTGGGGCGGAGGGGATGACCCCGACGGGACGGACACCCCCAGCCCCAACGGGACGAGCACCCCAAGGCCCGCAGCCCCGACTTACCCTCCAGCTTGAGCAGCGAGTCGTACACCTTGCACTGGATCTGCCCCGTGCTCTGCATGGCGCACGACATCCACAGCCCCTCGTAGAGCGCCTGGGCTGTGACGATGTTGTCCCCCGCGTAGGATGCCATCTTCCACTGGGGCATGGCGGTGCTGATGATGATGCCGATCCAGCCCAGGAAGGCCAGCACGAAGCCCAGGAGCTGCAGTCCCCCGCTGGCCATGTCTGCGCGGAGCCGGGCCGGGGGGGAGCGCGGCGGGGGCGGGGCTGCTCCGCGCCGGCGGAGGGTCGCTGCGAGGGGAACGAGAGAGCGAACCCAGCTCCCCGCACCGCACTGCCGCCCGCGCACCGCCCCGCGCAGCTTTTAAAGCCGCGCAAAGGGCGCCCCCTGGCGGCCGCGCCCCCGCCCCGCCCCGCGGGGTTTTCCGCGGTGGGACGCGGCCTCTCGCACCCCCTCGCCTTCCTCCGCGGTGAAGCCGGGGGAGCCGCCCTGGCTGCTGCCGCTCCCCCCCCCAACCCCTTCCTCCCGGGGGCGCAGCGTCGGGGGGATGTCGACACCCCCGGGGCGAGGGGGGCAGCAAAATGCCCCCCCGCCCCGCTCCTGGGGCCCATCCTCCTCCTCCTCCTCCCTGCCTCTGGAGAATGGGCTGGTGGGACTGTCCTTTCTGTCCCCCACGGGCGTGCCAGGGGACGCTTTGGCACCCTTGGGCGTTTTGGCACCTCCACGGGGTGCTCTGGTTGTGCTCGTGGGTCTCCCCCTTCTAGAGCTGGGGGCCCTGAGAGCATGAACCCACACTCACCTTCCTTGGTCTTGCTGCCTGTTGCTGTCCTTTAACAGCCGGAGCTATAAACCTCCCTTTTCGGTGAAGACACCCTCCCCGAGCCAGCACATCGGACTGGAAAGGCGGAGAGGGGGCTGGGCCAGTGCCACCTGTCCTGCTGGTGTCTGTGTGACCCACCTTCCCCAGTGCCACCACTGCAAGGCAGGGGCAGGGGGACATTTCCCACCTGGCAGACTCGCTGCCCGGCTCCCCAGGCACGCAGCACCTGCGGGAAATAAACTGCTGCAGAGGAAGCAACAGAGAAGTCATGAGAATCATCAGTACTGTGATTTTAACAGGCTTGCAAAGAGGCAGCTGAGCAAACACTCATCGTCCATGTACAAACGCTGCCAGGACCCTAAATCCAAACTTTGAATCTAACATTTTAATCAGGACGATGTGGTGTACACCTTTGCATTACTGGGTCTCTCTTAAAGGAGAAATGTCGGGTTTTGCATGCTTCAGTGATTTACTAAGGTTTATTGAACAAGGGGATTACAGACCAGGAAGGAGTGTCCTCTTTCTCAGGCATGTATTTGTCCAGTTACTGTAGTTTCCCCTTCTCCTAAGTGAATATTTGAATATTGACAGATCCGGACTCAGAATACGCGGAGTGAGGAAATACTGTCTCCTCCAGAGAGCCCGGGGAGCACAGGGCATGGTCTGGGTGGTGCTGCCTGCCTCACCACGGGCTGGATGGAGGGGACGTTCAGCCTGGACCTGCTGTAATCCCAGGCTCTGAGATAAACAGGTGATAATTACTGATAAAGGTCCTGCTGGAGGTAGGGCTGGGGTTGTATTGTTTTGCCACCGTGGTTTGCTGCATTTTGATGACTTAGGAGATTTTGCTGGAGCTGCTTCCTGAGATTTGCAAACAAACAGACTCGTGATTACCTGACCAGTTCTGCGCAATGCCGGGGGTGGGGGTCAAAGGGGAGAAAAGCAACTGCAATCTCTGCCGCACTGGACAGAGACAAAGCAAGGCTGGTTTGCTCTGAAAACACTTGCAGCTGCCGGTCCCCAACGTCTGGGCAGCAGCGCTGATGTGACAAAATCCATCCTAGTTACCTGTAGCAAACTTTTCCAGTCATGTCCTTTTTCACTTTTGAAGGAATTAGGGAGCTGTGAATCTGCAGCTGAAGAAATGGTGTTTTCCTGGCTCTCGGTGGACCCCAGTTTTATAGCTTTGGGAGTGAAGAAGAGGAAAGCAACAAAGTTTTCTTTGGCAATGCAGAGATAACAAAGTAGATGCATCTCTCTGCATATTCATCAAGAACTCTGCTGCAGGGCGTGAAGAAGCCAGCATGGTGCTGGCTGTTGGAGCTGGTCCCTGGGAGGAACAATTCCCTGCCTGATGAAGAGGCAGGGCAGAAACCCATGCGAACCTGAGGAGACCAGGGTTAGGAGTGGCTGGGTTTGATCGTTGATGTCTGGATAGTCATATCAGTCTGATAAAGTCCATCTGCAAAGGAATGTGCAGTGTTCCCAGGTGCTTCAGAAAGCTGAACTGACTCATCCCTCTCCTGACCCTCCTGCCACCCCCAGACAGATCAGGCAGCTCCTCATTGACTCCTACAGCGCCAGGTCAGCTTTGAACAGGGGTACAAGTTCCAAAGACACTTTTAGTAGGTTTAGATCCTTTGGCTACAGGCTCTGAGCAGCCAGGAGGGGGAACAGAGCCGTTTTGTGTAGGAAGGACTGAACCTTCTAGGAAAGTACAGGGAGGAGTCCTGAGTGGCAACAAGCCGTTTGCACTTGCACTGGGAGAGACATCAAGAGTGGTCTTGAGGAGATGCGTATAGCAGGGACCATGCTGCTGGCTCTTGGAAACACTGCAATCTGTGCCCACCCTGTACTTGGGAGAAGTTGGGCTTAGGATGTGTCCTGGTGGCACCTTTGGGCCAGTTTGTGCCAAAGCTGTTCACAGTGTGAGTCTGACTGCTTGTAAATACAGTAGGACACCATACATCCTCAGCTTGTTCCCCTTCCAGAAGGCCATGGAGCTTAGACTGAAGACAGCCTTATTCTGTGAGGGTTGCTGTGGAATTACAGTCTACAGCTGCCTAGAGATGGGTGCTGTGTTCCTGAGGGGCTGTACAGCCATCCCATTGCTCCTCTGTCCCTGATGGGTGCTGCACTGGGCAGTGTTACTGGGTGAATGCATGACAGAATGGCCTTGGGTCAAACAAAGGATGAGAGGCCATACTGAGATACACCTATGTGCTCTTGGACCTCGCATCGTCCACCTAGGCTGCAGCACAGGCTCTTCCCTGTGCCTTTGTGCACACTTTCTAGGCACAAGTTCTGTGCCTGCATCTTGCTTTGTGGAAGTGAGAGCTTGAAGACAAGTTGCTCGTGTCTCTTTGACCATTGAACACACCTGACAACCTGTATAAACACCTCGTGCACAGAATCCCCGCTTCATGAACACCCAATTTATATTTTGCTTTCCAGGGACAATTTGAAGTTGATACTTATTACTCACATTTCATGAAAGATTTCAAAACCCAGCAACTCTTTCTGTGGACATCACAAGGAATTTACAGAGCAAGATAAACACCGAAACTCCACTTTTCCCCCTCATCACTCATCAGTGTTCTCAGTGCTCTGGAATATGCAGAGAATTTTACAGCGTCCCTAAGAGCATCATGTCTCCTTTTCTGGACTTTCTTTCTTTCTTTGAGACGTGAAATATCTTATTTCTTTTCTTTAGATGATTTTCTGCATTGGTTCAATGGGGAAAAAAAACCCCTCTTTTTAATCAATAATCACTGCCTTTCCTCCTCTGCCTAAGATTATTTTTTCACTGGAAGACCCCAAGAGTTTTCACTCTATTTTCACCTATTTTTTCTACCTGACTTTTGGGGAAATACCATTCTTTCAGATCATTAATCTCAGCTGAAAGACCCGGGTTTATCCAAGATGTTGCAATCTCCTCTGTATTCTCTAGGCTAAAGGTACTCCACTACTGACAGTGCTTAGTGACTGGCCTGTTCTTAAGTAAACATGTGAGTCTTTATTTTCTGCCCTTTACAAAAGTAGGATCAAGTGAGAAGAGGCATTTATCTAGACAGTTACTGAAACCAAACTGGGATGTTTTAGTGTGCAGGTGGACAGACTCCTAATCGTTCATAGAGGTTGTCCTCATGTGCAACAGTCCTTGCTGCACTAAGCAAATGCTTAACGCCTTGGTCATATTGCTCCTTTGGGTGTTGTTAGTCAGACGAGCAGCCTCACCTCCGTACTGAGCAGAGATTTGTGTTCTGTGGGTAGTAAATGACACCTGTTTTCCTTTTCTGGCAAAAGCAAGCTTTAACGCTTGCCAGGACTTGCAGGTGAGCAGCCTGGTTTCTTCTTCTCTCAGGCGTTTCTCAGGGAAGGTCTCACTGTGCAATGCCTGTGTTTGGAGAGCACGGGGTCGCAGGTGATCTTCTGTCCTGACGTCCCCTAAAGCTGGCCCCCAGGCTGCCCTGAATTCATCCTTGAGCTAAAACTGATGTATTAGGGGGAAACATCTCATTCTGATTATAATTTATTGTAAGTATGGGCAGGTGCGCAAAGCAGGCACGGCTGCATGATCCTGATTTCAGAGCGAAGACACAAGCTCCACATCTGGACCAGAAAATGGGAATGGCCAGACAACATCAACCCAGCCTGCCCTTTCTGGTGGCAGCCATTTGTAGAGCCAGGGAATAACACAAGCACATAGTGACACTACCCCAAAATGTGTTACAGCCCACCCTGATCCATGTCTGAATATATCCTGAACCAGTACTTTTAGCTTTAATTTTGCTCACTTGATTTTTTCTCCATAAATTTGCCTGTTTGTTTTTTGAAACTTCTGGCACCTGCAGCATCCTGCAGCAAGGAGATTTGCAGGTATACTCTGTGCTTCACGGGAAAGTACAACATCTTGTTTCTTTTGAACCTTATGATTTGCTGTTTCATTTGATGTCCCCAAGGTACTGGGGAAAAAGGGCAGACTGGTGGGACCACATTCATTTAGCTCTGGTTTACATTGTCTAGAAAAACCTTAAAATTACTTTGTTGTTTATCTGCAGGCTGCTTTTTCTTCTCTCTCCCACTTACTCCTCCAGCCAGCCAGGAGAAACACCCCTGCTGAACCTTAGCTCCAAGCCCTGTTTTGCAGGCAGCGCCCAGATGTATTTGCCCAGATGTCAGGAGGATCTAAGACAGCTGCAGATCTTCCCTGGGATTAGTTAGGATTGTGTCCAACCCAGTCTGCAGTAAGGGGCAGACGTGTTTGACCATGGTAGCAGCTGAAGCAGTCAAAGATCACAGTTTGCAGGGCTGCAGAGCACAGGAGCACAAAGAAAGCTTAACCCTTCATCAGCTGCTCGCTGTTGCAGGACTGCCATTCAGTACAAAGTTTTTTAAAAGGTTGTTGGAGAAGGCCTCCTCCAAATGACTCTTATTGTCTAAAAGGCAATGGGATAGTGAATAACACCAAACCCAGAGCTTTTCCCTGCACATCCGAATTAAAATCTCCATTTCCAGGAGGAAAGCTCAGCTTTCCTCTTTGGAATTGAAATTTGTCGTTGATGGAGGCAGCATCAGTTAGAGGGACTGACTCGACTTATTTGATACTGATTACACATGGGGAACATACGGTGAAAAGTGGATTCAAAATGAACTGCATGAGTGATTCCTTCTCAAATGTTGGGGGGCAGAAACACCATAAACCTCTCTGTGTTTAGTCAGTAGACATGACCTGGAATTCCTAATCTGCTGGAGATAAACCAAGCTAATAATCAACCCTCTCCTTGCAGTCATTCAAACATTCATGTTTCCTCACCAGCTGTCATAAGCTATAGTTTTGGGAGTAGTTTCACTCTACTTTTCCCATGATGGATTTCATCTGGCTCTAGTTAAAAAGTGCTTATATGTAACACACTGAAGCTGCATGAGGCGGGAGGCTGGCTGAAGTCCTGGCTTCTCCTCCAAACCACCCTCTGGTGAGGGCTCTGGAAGGGATCGTGTCTCCTCCCTGGCTTCTCAGTTTTCACCTGTTGCCTTTGTTTTTTCTCCTCTCCTGAACCAGCAACCCACAAATGACCACAAGGTCAAGATTGTCCCTCAGACTGCCCCAAAACACTGAAATCATTCCCGTCTGTAAACAAGTGGTTTTGGCATGTGTAAAGCTGCACCGTGTGTGTCATTACCCACAGCTCTCAGATCGCCAGGCTTGTCTGTGCAACAGCAAGCTGCTGAGAAATAAAGGTGGTCCTGCATTCGGCCACTCACTGTTGTTTACCAAAGTGATACCGGAAGCTCCGATAGAGATTCCATGGCATGAAACTCATCCCATGGAGGCCAAGAGATTTGACCCATACTGTAGGATTTATTTTGCTTTTGATTTTTCTATTTTAGGATTGTTCTTTCACTGGACGTTTTGTACCAGAGGCCAGATAGAAAACAAAAGTCAGACACAATCAAATTAATGGAAACAATGAGTTTCACAGTATTAGAGAGGTAATGGTGGGAAAAGCAGGGAGTTTTTAAACTTGCTCCTGCATGCTGTCGATAGAAGGTAGCTCTATGTCATATTGTCAACAAATGTCTTTCTCAAAATGTGTGAACCTAATCACGGTGTCAGATGATAGGACAGGTGTGGTGGGGCATCAGCAGTGAAGTGGCAGGTGGAGAGTGTGCCTTGTGGGAATGGTCAGCCACAAAGTGTGGCCACTTTCTCCACTTTCCCCGTATGCCACTAGGGCCAGGTGCAACACAGCACCTTCTGGTGTTGGAGTCCCACGGCAGGAGAGGGGGAGCAATGAGAATAAGTGGGACCCAGGCCTGACTGAAAGGGAGATGGAGGCAGATCCACATGTGTGTGAGTGTCATAGTCAGTACATGAGCCATGTGATGTGCATCAAGGTCCTGACAAGATAAAATTCATCCCTGGTACCATCCATGGAAGCGTTTTCTAAGTGCAATTAGGAAAACATCTTTCAGCTCCTCCAGGGAATGGGCTCTGTGAAGATCTAACCCTTGGCATCCAGCCATCCTGTTTGCCCTCACTGTGTTCCTGATGCATGCAAGGTCTTGGTCCTGATCCTCCTGGGACCAGTTATAGCAGGGATCACATTTCTACTCGTATCTCACCAAGTCTCCACCAGACACTCAGTGATGCATGGTATCTGTGCTCATGTATGGGCTTGATGGCCTAGTTATGGAATGAATTTCCTGAGACTGGCAAGTGAAGAATCTGATCACCTTCAGAATCACCACTGAAAAATTTTCTTCTTTGGAAGAACCTCAGGTGGTTCTTCCTGAAATCAGATAAAGGAAGGAGAGGGCATTGGAATGATAAAACAAACAGATAGAAGGAGGAAGAAGATGCCTGATGACTAGTCTGAAGTTGTCTGCAGGAACTGCTGTTAAGCCAATACTGAAGACAGAGTTACTGCTGTGAAGCCAGAGTTACCACCACTTATGTTGCTCACCCAGTGAGCAACTAAGCCATCAAGCTCAAGCACCTGTGAGTCTGGGTTTGGGGCAACCTTCATGTCAAGGAAAAGCCCAGGCCATAGTCAGCATTTTAGAGATTGCTCAAAGATCCCCATCCCAGGATATGGCTATGTCTCACTTTTTTGTGCCTGGACCACAACATCTGTCCATTTCCTCAGCCCTTATGACATGTCAGGTAATCGGTTCTGGGAAGATAAAGTGATCCAGGGTCCTTCCTAGAAAGGCTGTGCTATGAACTGCTGCAAGATTTGTAGATCAGACTGTTCAGGGGTAACATAAAGGCTAGGAAATATGGTTTCAGGTCTCTTTTGGAGTTGCTGAACTCAGTCCCTTGCACATATTGCTAGGAATTCCTCTGGGGATCTATTTGACCTAACCTTTTTGGGATGTACTTGGATAGTGGAACAATTCAAGATACACAGATTACTGTGCTGTAGAAAATCTTACGACAGGCCAGAACCAGTGAACAATTGCTCAGCATCCTCATGGGTATGCTGACCCTGTACAGCCATCCTCCAGCAAGTAGTTGTCTCTGGGAAGTGAGAGGAGGAGTAGGATGGCATTTGTAAGTACTGATATTCAACACGCTTCAGTCCCCTTTAAGACACCGAAATCAGAGCTAGGTATTTCTGAAGCACTCAGTAGCTGCTGCTGTGATACACAAGGCTGGATTTTCCAGTGAGAATCAGGGTCAAACATTTAAAGAAGTCCTTAAATGTGGACAGTTATTCTAGTGCCTATGTGGGAATGACACTCTTCAAAATCCTTTGCTAAGTGTGAGACCCGTCTGCACTGGAAGCAGAGCTTGTGCATGCACATGTGTGCAAGGCAGAGGAGGAGGGAAGGAGCTTCTCCCCCGGACTTTCTAACACACCCTTTATCGTTAGGACTGGGAGAGCACATTGGTAACCCAAGGTCATTATTTCAATGCCTAGAGGGATTTTAAAACCCCAGTTATCTGGCTGGAGGCCAGAGGCTGGAGGTGTTTCTCGCACAGCTGTGTCTCTCTTCTCTGCTCAAGAAAACTCTTCCTTAAGCACGATGTACACAGAGGCTTGGCTGATGGGTGATTCGGGAGCAGTCGGGTGAGCCCACACCCTGTGCTGTTGACAAAGAAAGCATGAACGAAGCCTAAGCCAGAAGAAGGCAGAGGGATGGTCTCCTTTGGGAGAGCTCAGATGAGGAACAGCACATCTCCATAAAGAACAGAAAGGGAAACCGAGCCCTACGTGAACCACAACCTCCAGAGCAGAATAGGGATGGAATAGGAGAATGAGGGAAAGGACATGCTGTGCTCTCCTCTCCTAGTGCACACAGAAACTCGTGGGGGAGAGGGCAGGGCAGGAGAGAGGAGAGGAGGCCTCTGAAGACACTCCCTGTATAAATGCCTTGGGTGAGATGAGCACCGGAGGCTGGAGTCATCCGCTGTTGTCTCCTGTCCCACGGCTGGGACTGTGGCACTGCCCATGTCTCCCCATTCCTCAGGGAGTTTCCATCAAGGATTAGGCTGTCCTTCCCCTTCCTCCCTGCTCTTCCTCCATGGCTTTGTCCTCCAGCCTACAGCACAGCTTGGCTGCAAGGTGAAGGCAGAGGGTGACGGGGTGTATGTGAGCTCTGCTCACACTCGTTAGCTCAGCGGCAGGGGCAGAGGCATCCCTGCCCCGTCCCCTCCCCGTGCAGAGAGAGGACTGGAGCGAGGGGCTGGCTTCATGGCAGTCTTCAGGGGGTTTGCAGTTGGCTTCTCCCCCTTGCTGGAGCCCAGCTGTGCGCAAAGCCCTGCCCATGGGTACGGCACCTCATGGTGGGACACACCTGGGGGTCACCCTGCGTCAGCTCCAGGCAGCATTCGATGTGCAGCTTGGATGCTGGGTATTAAACAGTGTGATGAGGGACTGGTGATGAGCAGGTAGGCAGACACTGATTTTCAGTGCTCTGCAGGGAACTCCTCACAGATCCCATACACAAACCTGACCCACACTCACCTAACCAGGTCCCAAAACTGTCCCGTGCTCGTGGGCTGCGAATCACAGCAGCAACTGTTTTCTATGAGCCTCAGCACTTGCCCTCCTTGCCTTTTTATAGCAGATCAAACATCCTGTTACCAAACCGTGAATTTCTTACCCAGTAGCTACTTTTATCCCCCCTCGATGAGTCTCCTAGAGGGTCTTTCATCACCCTCCGATAAAAAGGTTGGTGAGTAGGGGTGAGGGGCACAGAGGTCTGAAGCGGATGTTTCTGGTGAAGTGAGTCACAAAGGGCTGGATTTCAGCCAGGAGAGGCTGCAGGGTGACGCGCACGTACGACGGCCCCTCTCACTTAGGCTAAGGTGAGCCGAGTTTCTGCGAAGAAGCTGCCAGAGCATGGACAAAATGCAAACCCCTTCCACCACGGGACCTTTCTTCCTTTGCTTTTCTCTAGTACTGCAGAAAGAGCTAAATATTCAACCCTGCTCTGCCTTCCCTTCCTGCACGATTGCTGTTAGTGGCACAGACGTTGTTCTTCACTGGCCTTTTATCACCTTTGCATCAGGGCACGGGAAAGTTCAGGCTCACGCTGGGAAACACACGCTTGGATGAGGATGACGCTGCTGGGACGTGGCAGGGCATCAACAGCCCTCGGGCTGCTTGGGGACGAGGGCTATTCACTGGAACGACTGACATGCCAAGAAAAGGTGTGTCTAATCCCCTGCCCAGCTCCTCTGCCTATACACGCCTGCGTGAAGCTGGTATGCAGCGCCGGCACTGTGTGTTCTCGGTGGCTGCTTTCAGGAAACCCGAGTGGTCACGCATGTTTTCACCGATTAGGATCTTACCACACCCATGCAGAGAGTGCTGTCCCGGTGTTAAAGAGGAGCAGGGCTGTGACTCCTCGCTCTCGATCTAAGCCACTTAGTCAGTGCCTCGGTTTCCCCAGCTCTAAAACGGGGTTAGTAATACGTCGTTGAGATTACGTGTTTCTCAGGTGTGGGATTTCACAGGCAGCTATAAAACAAAATGTATTGTACTGAAGAGAAGTTGCAGGGTACTTTGAAAGCCTGAAAAGACTGTATTGAAATGCTTATTTTATTATTTATTGCATCAGAGTGATTGAAAAAACTGTTTTGAAGGAGTGTATGCAAGCATCATACCTGTGTGTATAGTATCCATACACACAGACGGAGTTTTTGCTTACCAGTCCTTTAAGCTCATATTTACTAGAAAATGCCTTTGCTTTCCTGTTTTCTTTGAATCCTATATATTGCCTGCTTGAAAAGTCACAGGTTGCTCAGAAGTCTTACTGTTTTCCTTGGGGTTACGAATCTTAACTCCAAGCTAAATCCTAGGGCTTTGTGACCATATGAGCATGTCTGGAGTGGTACATTAGAGCTGACACGCACTGCTCTGTAATTCGTGTGTGTACGCGTCTTGTGTCCGAGTAGCACTGCCCTGGAGATAAAGACACTTAGAGGCCATGGATGGTGGTGTATGAAGCAGGAAAATGGAGGGGGTACAACCAGGAGGGAGGAGTGGGAAGGGTTGGGCAGACAAGCCCATGGACTCTTCCACAGCAGCAGAAGAGCTCTTAGGGAAGCCCCTCCCGAAGCTCTCCATCACCTCTGGCTCCTGAGCCGTGCCAGTTGGACAAGCCGCTGGCCCTGAACACGACAGTCGCACCACTGACTGCTCGCTTGCTTGCAGTTAGGTCTGTATTTCATGCATTAATACGCAGCATCACTGCTTCCCTCTTGCTCAAGGCACTCTGCTATGCTGTATATTAGACACTGTGGAAGTAAAAGGAGGACACAATGCTTCCCGGCTCATGGGACTGTGACCTCATCGACGTGTTGCTGCAAGAATGGTTTTGTAGGTAGATGAATGAAACCCAGCTATGATCCTCCCAAGAGTGGCAGTAGTTTCTATCACTGTCTATGATATAATGGCTTGCCTTTAACAGAGAGCACAGACCACCTTGTGTTAATGAGTAATAAAAGCAATCGACCGGTAGTGCATTCATCTCTTAGCTGGGGGTGTGTGAAGACAAGGTAATAAGGCTGTTACATTAGCGAAGTTACGCTGCATTGATACCTCACAGTTTAAGAGCCCCACAAGGCCAAGCTCTGGTAATTAAGTATTAGGATACCCTAATGCTTTTGTTAGTGATGAAGTACTGTAAATGTTAGGTTAGCCTAGAGAATAAGATACAGTTAACATATATAGTACAGCCTACGAATGCACTTGAAAGCTACACTGAGTCGTGTCAGCCAGGTTTTAGGCTATACAAAGACATCTTGGGAGGTTATTTTAGGAGAGCTGTTTTCTGAAGCTGAGGGGACATCTGTCGTGCTAAGCTAGGGAAGCAGAGTATGATGAGAAACTGCTACAGACTTTGCTTCACGAAGATGCTGACTTGTTTTAAATAAAGAGTATTAAATAAAACCTTGCCAGTTTCTACTGAATAAGATTATTGTATTCTTTCTAATAACTCCAGCAGTTTCCATGGGACTGTTTGGAGACCTAGACCTAAAGAAGCACCAGATATTGGATTGATCTTTCTGTTAGGTGAAAATCACAAACCATCTTCATTGTATTGCACACTCTGGAGCAGTCTTACACCAGGGAAAACTGGAGGATCCTGACCTGCTCTGCCACTGAGGCCAGGATGCTCCTGAGCCCTGAGCTAGATGCAAATGGCTGGTGTGAAGCCACTTCCCGTCCCCCGGTGACTCACGGCCAGGGAAGCGCTGGCATCCTGCTCTAGGAAGGGTCACTCGCCTGCCCTGCCCTGCAGGGAGGGTGAACACAGGAAGGTGGATGGAGTGGGGACAGCAACAGGAATTGCTGGGCATGCGGAAAATAAACAAGACTTTGCCAGGACTGCTGTGACAGCCGTGGTGGGATGGCGCAAAGCACAGGCAGCACTGGCACCTGGACATGCTGCCTTCATCTTTTAGTGGAGTTTGCTCCTTGGGCCGACACGCATGGACATCTGATACACTAAGCTGGAAGGACAGAGTACGATGTGCCCATGACAAAATCTTAGAAACACCACTCTGGCTGTTACCGTGGTCCTGCTGTTCCCCTGGGAGTTTTCCCCTGTCCACCTCCATCACGCTTGTATTGGGCACACTTTCACCGTGCACCAAATGAGGAAAAACGGCCCCATTCTCCCCAGCTGGGCTTGTCCTCTCTGAAAGAGGCTTGTACTTGGATGCAGGACAGAATGAGAAGGCAGGAAGATCCATATAGCTATAATACATTTCCTGGCTAATACAGGCTCTACTAATGTCAAACTCTGCTCTTGCTGCCTCTAATGACTTAATTCTGTTTGTGGGAAGGCGCTCTCAGATTTTCCAGGCCTTTTCTGAGCTTGCCACACCACTTTTCCTGAGTTACTACTAATAACAGCTGGCTAGGATACCTTGTTTTGAAAACTGGTGCAGCCACAGGTTAATTAATACAGTGCAAGACAAGTATATGAAGATGATGCATATTGTCAGTACCTGTCTCATATCAATGAGATCTATACATACGTGGCTAATGAAAGTCATTAAACTTTATGGGACCTGTGTGGCCAGTACCATGTCCCTGTGGGACAGAACTGTTGGAAATACAACTCTAGCCTAAATTTAGATTAGATATTAGGACAAAATTCTTTACTGTGAGGGTGGTGAGACACTGGAACAGGTTGCCCAGAGAAGTTGTGACTGCTTCCTCCCTGGCAGTGTTTAAGGCCAGGTTGGATGGGGCTTTGAGCAACCTGGTCTAGTGGAAACATGTCCCTGCCTATGGCAGGGGGGGTTGGAACTAGGTGATCTTTAAAGTCCCTTTCAACCCAAACCGTTCTATGATTCTATGAAGTGAAGATCATGGGGATTATTTTGCCCTCTATGGGCATTTGAATACCAGAAAACTCATCAGAGAGCATCATACCCACATAAACGTATCAAGACATGCATCTGGCAGAGAAGGAAGAAGAAAAGTTCCTCGTTTGTCAGCTTCTAAGAATGGAATTAGAAAATAGAGACCAGAAAAGCTAAAGCAGCAGAGTCCTGCATACCCTGTCTTTTTGACCTGGGACTTTTGTTCTCTACCTGGTGTCTCCCAAAGCATGTGCTGAGGACCTCTTCTGCAGTGTGACCTCTGAGGAACAGAGTGATCCTGGGATCAAGGCAAAAGATTAACTCTGACAGTAAAACTGCCTCATGTTAGGAATTATATGGGTTATATATTGTAAGAATAATAAACTTCTTACTGCTATTGTAGTTGGAGGGAATCTCAGAGAAGAGGAAGGAGGCTTTGAGCAATTCTGTAACAGTACCGATTGGCTCCATCTGGAGGTGACAGCTGAGATGACAGACACCGTCAGTTTGTGCAAACAGATTGTAAGCGGAGCTGAAAGCAGAGCAAGAATCTGCTCCTCAGCCCCATGCTGAAGACTTGCCCACTAAAAGCAGGTCTCCAGTCCTTTATGGCTTCTCTTTTCAAAAATAAAGATTATTGAGGATGTGGCAGTTTCTGTGCATTTGTACCTTTGGGATGGGAGGAATTTCTAGTCCCACTTCCTCTTGGTTTTCCTGGAAGGTGCCCTGGAGCCCTGATGGGTTTCTCAGTACTGCGTGAGAAAAGGCATGGAGTGAGAAGCCTCCTTACAGAGGCCCCGTCCTTCTGTCCCCGTCAGCCTGTGTGACCCCTGCTCACCCAGGGAGTGTTGCAGGAGAACAGGAAGGTTGCAATGGCAGTAAATGAACAGGCAAAATCCAACCAAACAAAATCCCCCAAATTGGCACTGGCTTGAAAAGTTCAAGATTCCCACATGGGAGCTGGACTCAGGCCACGAACAAATAGAAGTCCAGCTCATGAGAAGTATCTAGGTTTGTCTTAAATACAGAATACAGAGCTCCAGATTGAAGCTGGGGTGGTTGTTGGTGTTGGCTCTGAAGGCCCATGACTGCTACCTTTTCCCTTCCCTTCCCTTCCCTTTCTAGTGACATTCCTGCATTGGACTAGATCATTACTGCATCAGAGACCAACAGGGTCACCAAAGGGCCTGGGATCTACACCAAGACACTTTATAGTTGCTCACTGCTGAGGCATGAACCTATGTACAGGAATAAACATGTGTACACATGAGAGCTCTTCTGTGTGTCCCTTAGCAGTGCGCAAAACTTCTGCTCTGAAGAATAAGATTTGATTCCTTTTTTTAATCCCTACTTTGCCAAAACCTGCAATGATACCTGTTTTCCTTGCAAGTCCAGGACTCCAGTTACCTGCGTGCCACTTCCACACAACCCCATTTCTCTTCAGCCAGGCATGACAAAAGTTTTAACTGAGCAGGGCGGATTGGCTGCAGCAGCTCCCGTGGGTGCCCTCACCCTCCTCCCATCCCTGTTGAAGGTGAGCGTTGCTCCTGTGGCCATCACTAACGGATGGCATCTGCAGGAGTGAAAAGTTCCTGCTGTTCATGGCTGCTGGAAGGGGGTGATAGTGACCTGGGACACTGAGGCTCTGCCTCTGCTCCAGCTTTAGGAACACAAGGGCTGGGCACTGTTTTTCTCACCCCCCTGGATGTGCTGATCTCCTGCTGGCATGAGGTTTTTCCTCCAGTATGTGGGCTGTTTTTTTGCTTTTTTCTCTACCGGGTTTTTGATAGTATCTACCTGGACAGACTGCTGGATGGTGAATGCTGATGATTCCCTGGAGGTAAGATCGGGGTGAGAGAGCCTGATCACCAAAACAAATGTATCCTGGAGAGAGTCTGGTTCCCAGCATCATTGCTCCATCGCATGTACTTTTTCCCCTTTGTGCTGGATAAAAGTGGATGAAAATGAAATGAATGACTCTGGCAGGAGCAGGAGAAAAGTGGTATTTTGTGTAATTCTCCCTGCCAGACTTTATTATCCAGACTCTATTCTCACTTAGTAAGTTCAGGAAAGATTTACAGGCTCTAGGTTTAAATATGCATGAACTAGTACTGTTATCCTGCATCTCCAGGCTGCATGGATATTTTGGAGATGTTTCTGGTTCTGTAGGTCAGGCTTCTTGGTGGAAAAGTGTAGCATGTACACCTGTGCTTTTCAAGTCTTTTTCTTAACAGACATTTAGCTATAGGGCTAGCAGAAATTCATGGGGAGCATGGGGACTGGCACTCAAAAATATCTTCTTGAACTAGTGCAGACAACAGCACTCTTATGTTAGAGAAAGGTATCATCAGCAAAAGTAAATTGCAAACAAGCGAGCAGAATGCCACTTAGAAGCAAGGCGTGCCCCAGAGACTCCAGACCCCAAACCGTTGCCATTTCTCCAGCACTCAGTACTGCAAGTTTGTATTTTTCTTCCCAGAGCAGCCAGCACTTTCTGCATATTTGAGGGCTGCAGGTCCACAGTGTGGGAATCTGCTCTCTGGCAAACTGGATACTATATGCAGTGAAGGTGAAACAACTTCCAAGACAGTTTGGATGAATATATCAGGAGGAAACTTTCTATCTGCTATCCAGCATAGGGAACCAGAAGAGCTCCTCTGCCCACAGTGATTGCAATGCAATGTTTAGCTGCATCACATCAAGTGATGAATTATCTGAAGAAAGAAGGATAAAACTGACTACAAGAAAAATACCTTTTTTCTCTATGCCACAAGAAATCCTGACAATCTGACTGACAGTCCCACCCTGGAAGGTGGTCGTAGATCCAATACAGTGAGGTTGCTGATGGTCAGCGTGTCTGCTCAGTGAGCGTCTGCAGGGAAAACACTGGTGCTGGCTGGGATATCACTCTTCATTTATCTGTTTGTACTAGTGTACTCAGAAAAGCCAAATGGATCTCGGATTGTGGGAAAATCAGAAGAGGGAAACCCATCTCCTGAGCAAAGTGAATCCAGGAAAGAACCAGTCCATTCCGCTGAGGCTGTGTAACCTTGTCTTCTTGGCACAAAGGCACCTGCGCTGGGCTGTCGTGAAGTGCTCCATTAACACCCAGTTTGGTTATTAGCAGCCACTACTCCGACATTCCTGCTCTGAGTATGAATACTAAATAATGGAGCAAAATGCCCCCAGCCTTAATACCTGACCACTGATCTCCTTAATGGCCCTAATGACTCACTGCCTCTCTAAACAGGGGAGTGCAGGTAAACTGTCCATGGCCAGAAAGGTGTGGAGTCCACAATGACTCCTGTTTTCAGCTGGAAAAAGGGTAATTCAGGCAACTTCAACTTCAGGGGAAAGGAACTTCATCCTCCAGCATAGGAAGTTGCGTGGCTTTGACCCTGGCCTCCAGCAGCTGGGGAGGATGAAGCCCTCGCTGTCATCCCGCTGGAGAGGAGCAGCCCAGGAGAAAGGGGCCAGGGAGCGCCAGGAGCAGCCGCCTCCGGAGGGGCTGCAGGGGCCCGGGCAGCGCTCAGCTCTCACAGCCCCTCGCCTCCTCTTCAGAAACAACCAGGTTATGGCAACACCAACGGTGGTTTAAGCTGTTGCACTCTGTGTGAGCATCAATCAAGACAAGCCTGGGTCAATTTTTGCAGTAGTTTGTGCTGGAAAAAGCCCATAATCTGCGTCCCAACAAGCACTGTATTGTGTACGCAGTCCCTCCCTGTTACAGGCAGATTAAAATATTACCACTACTGTTAAACACTGCCTGTCTTACTTTCCTACTGGGCTTGTAGTCATTGTATGTTGGCACCTTTTTACAGTGCAGTAAAACGCTGTGACTAACCTTGTTCACATGTTTGTGTCCTCTGCTTTCCCCAGAAAAAGTGTGTGCTTATTCTGTCATTTTTTAAAATTAGGATTATTTTAATATTAATTATGCATTATGCATAGGCTATAATTATATATATTACTGTCATTATGCAGTTTATGTTTTACATGCATACTTGGGTTAGGGAAAGCAGGTCGTGGCAATGTGTTTCATAATCAAAGTGGGAGATGAGGAGTTTGGCCGTGATGCTCAGCTTCTCAGGGAGTCCTCGGCTGGAGCCAGGGAAGCTGGAACAGATTTGCTATGGAGGCAAAGAGATGATCGGGGATTAGTGCTACTAACACGGTGCACGGCTCCAGCAGTGGGATGGAGAAATCCATGCCCAAGATGACGCCCCATCCAGCCCTGGACCCTCTCCCATTTACAGCTGCAAGTTCCCCTGTGCCTGAGGGTCTGTGCTGTCTGCAAGGGCAGATGCCCAGGGGTGGTTTGGGAGCAGATTAACAACCAGAAGGACAAACCGTGCACAAAGCAGAGGGGAGCAAGGGGTGGCCAAGGAGGTTAAGGGAAGATAACAGACAGAAGAACAGCTCAGCAGTGGCTCAGACCAGCCACAGGTCCCCCCTCCAATGCCTGTTCCCATCCCTCCTGCACCAGGCCATGAGGCATTTATCCCTGGCTGGGTACGTGCTGCATAGAGATGGGCTGATCCCTGCTTCTGCCTGTGTTCAGCACTAGCACGAGTAGGTGACAACTGAAACATCTCAAGAAACACAAAACATTTATCAAGTTTTTGCTAGTCTGGGAAGGGGGTTGTTTCACAAGCTAGACCAGGATCACAACTGTTGCACCTTAGGATCTCTGTTTTGCCTGGAGGCTGACAAAGCCTGGAATCCTGTTAGTGTCTCTATAAATAATTTAGATGAAGATGCTGCTTGTAAGATTTAAAAAAAACAATACTAATGTGAGCAAGTGAGAAAGTAACTGAGAGTATTAGCTGAATACAGAGTAGTATGAATAAGCCTACAATGGTTTGGGAGGAACATGAAATGATATAAATACAAATGGAACAAAATGCGATTTAATAAAAACATGCTAATTTCAAGCACAGCCTGAACAGTGGTGAGTTAAGACAGAAGAGGAGCTGCAGCTGGATTAAGAGGGCCACAGTAAAAACTTACATCTAATACAAACATGGCAAATTGTTTTACATGACACTGTTCTCTTGAAAAACACAGAATCAATGAAACCAGGTTTTTCCATCACTGCTTCTCACTTTTTTTGGCGATATTTTTCATTAAACCTGCCTCAAAATTCTTGGAAGTTGTAAGTAGTTTTCATCTTCATGAAACAAAAGGTGTAGATTGTTTTCATTCAAACATGAACAGTATCTTTTTTGCCAGTCTGAAGTAGCGAGTAATTTTTACTCACCTTTCATCCACAGTGCAGTATCACAGAGAAGGTGCACAGTTTGGCTTGGACATTGTAGTGTGGAAAAAATATTGCGGTTGGCTACGGATTTCAATACATCCTGAATGAGAAGTTATTAAGTGGCTGAGATATGTTATTATCTGCTTTGTGATTTACACAGTGCAAGAAAAATGAATTTATTGCATAATCCAAGAAAGCCCCATCCCCTTCCCCTGCATGAAACCCATTCACCGGGAGAGTTTCTCCTTCCATTAACTGCAGCGGGTGTCACTGGCAGCAGCCGGGCAGGCTGGAGTCCAAAGCTGCACCGACATTAACTCTGCTCCTTGTATGAGCAATTCCAGGAATGTTTTAGAGGTGCTTGTTGCCATATTTGCATTGGTAATGAAAATACCTCCCATATTAAAGTGATTTATGGAAGGCTGGGCTGGGAATGGTATCTACGGCTTCAGGAAAGCGGAGACAATCAGCCATGATGCTACTGCAACGTCTGCCCGAGCCTGGATGTCTCAGCGATGAGTGTGGCTCAGGCACGCGTGGTCCCATAGCCGGCAGCGCATCAGGAGCCCCAGGGCCAGGATCAGCACCGGCTGCCTCTCCTTTTCCAGCCAGTGCTTACGGCTGAGTCATTTGGGGGCAGCCTTCCGCACGCCTCCGGAGAGGGGCTCACACCCACACCTCTGCTCCACAGCAAAGCGCTCCTCTATCCCTCCCCAGCCACCTCCCATCACGGGCGCCCTGCCCCTGGTGCAAGGCCTGCCCCACCAGTCACGCTCCCTTCTGAGCTGCTCCTTCTTGGCAGGAGGATGGTCTGAGGGGAGCATGGACAGCAAAGTCTCAGGTCATCTGGTCCATAGCCCTGCCCAGCTCAGCCTAGACAAACGTTTGGCAAGGAGTGATCAAACCTGCTCTTAGATCTCTCCCATCAGCCACCCCCCAGCTCCTCCCAGAAATTTCCTTCAGAATTTGTATCCTTAACAATAGGAGGGTTTTTTTTTCCCCTAATTTTTAATCTGAATTTCTTTTGCTCTAATTTAAAACCATTAACAGGGACATAGAAAACATCCTTTTTCTCCATCCTGCTGTTTTTCTTCTTCAAGCTAAACAGCTACAGGTTTGCCATCGACATAACTGGACATAACTTAGGGTCTTCTTTCTCTTCTCAACCCACAGGTGAGTACAAAATGCCGTGGCCTGTGGTGGGAATGTGTCACAAATGTTTTTGATGGAATCCAAACTTGTGATGAGTATGACTCCATCTTCGCTGAGCATCCCGGTATGTAAGAGTCAGAGATGTTTCTATAAGTGGTGGGGACACCTGAGTGTAGACAAAACCAGCATCTGTTCTATTCAGTGGCAGATAATTTGGTGCACACACAGCCATGTTTCTTTCCTCAGTGAGATATTACTCCCAGGGGAAGCTGGAGAAAGCTTCATCCCAGAAAACAAATGTTCCCGTGGCATCTGTTCCCATTACCCACCTACATTTCCATTCCTTGTGCACTACAACGATCTGCTTTTATCCTGCAGTGAAGCTGGTGCTGACCCGAGCTATGATGATCACAGCAGATATCCTGGCAGGATTTGGATTTCTCTTCCTTGTCCTGGGACTGGACTGTGTGAAATTCCTTCCCGATGAGCCGCTCATCAAGCTGCGCATCTGCCTGGTGTCTGGAGTTATGTTGCTCATTGCAGGTATTCCTGCGCTGTTCCTCCACCCTGCAGGACACCCTGAAAAGGCAAAGGGAGGAAGCTTTAAAGCCTTCTCTTATTTTGGGCAGAAGAGACGGTGATTTTCTAGAGGGTAAACATGGGGGAAGGATCTTTATTTGCTTTATTTGTGCAATATAGCTTTCTCTGTTCACTGCCTGCCCCTAACAGCACATATTAGAGTTTATCCACTTTCATTTCATATATTGATCAGGTGACTTGGGTCTGAGTTGACTGACTTCCATTTACTGGTGTTTTACTGTGAAGAAGTCAGTGTTGCTGATAAAGCAAGGAGACCTAATTACTGAAAGACTAGAAACACCTCAGCATCCTAGTTTGGTTCCTGGCTCTGCCACAGATTGTGTGACCTTGGGCAAGTCACTTACCCTGAAATCTCTGCAGCCGATCTCTAATAAAAGGATAATAACACATCTCTCCCTCCTAGGTGATAAATCACCAATTAACTGAGGTGCTTTGCTGTTACAGCCAGTGGGAGAATTTTAAATGCAAAAATAAACAGACTGCCAACTAGGTACCAAGTAATTTCATTTGACTTTATGCCAATATCAAGTATCAACCTCTGCTTCAGCGTAAGCAGATTTAACACATAACTCACCCCAGCTACCGGGAGCACATGTAAAGCACTTTGAGAGGTTCTTTTAAACATCCTCTGTTCACCTCCCAAAGTTTGTCTGAAAAACTCTGTCAAAGTTCTGAAAGTCAAAACAGATTAGACAATTAAATTCTTGAAGTAACTTTACAATAAGTTGATAAATGAGCTGAGAAGGGAGGAGCTTTCTGCCTTTTAATGCAGAAACCTGAGTGCTGCCAACCAGCACTCATGGTGTCCGTGAGTGCCAAGCCACGAGGTACAGCCTCCATCTGACAGCACTCAGCTGATATCCATAGGAACCAGGGTGAATCCACCAAAGTGACTGGGCTGAGACTGAACAGGGGCCAAAACCTGCCCTCCGAGGAAGGTCTTCCCATCCTAGAGTCTGACCCAGAAGACATCAGGCTATAGCTCCAGGTTTTATGTTTGTGATCTCCTCATGGTCCATCCAGGAGCTCTGTGTGGCACCTCCTTCCTGTCCGGCAGGTCTCCCAGGCATTACCGGCTCGGTGTGGTATGCTGTTGACGTCTACATGGAGCGCTCCTCTCTGCTCTTCCACAACGTGTTTTTGGGCATCCAGTACAAGTTTGGCTGGTCATGCTGGCTCGGCATGGCGGGGTCACTCGGCTGTTTCTTATCTGGGGCCCTGCTCACTTGCTGCACGTATCTCTTCAGAGGTGAGGAACTGTGGCAGGGCTGAAACACAGTTCAGAGATAGAGCCATCCCTCAGTGCATGCTACAGGCACACAGGGTGGGGAAAGTCCTTCAGGGACATCTTTCAGGATGGTCGCTCATCCCCACTAGCAATATATTCAGCTGTAAAATGGGAATAGTGTTATTTCAGGAACTCTAGAAAGCACATCAAAGTCTTCAGGTGGGAGCCGAGGTGTAAGTATGACATAAAATGTGTTATGTCATATCTTGGAGTGCTACTTTCTCTGCACTTTGAGGCTTTGCAGCTGAAAGTCACCAAGCACTCATTAGCAGATTCTATTTTTCTCCCTGTGCCTCACAGAGACCAGCTCTGGAAGACTCCACTCTGCTTACTCCTTGAGGAAAGGCTATTCCTCAGCTGCGACAATTGTAACAAACATGCATTTGCCATCCTCTCAAACAGCTACTGCCAAAATGTATGCAGTGGACACCAGAGTGTGAGGAGGAGGTAAGCACTCCAGAAAGAGCTCCACTTTTATGAGTAGTGGATTGCACAGAGACCCAAGCTTCTGTGGCTGTGATACAGATGCAAAGTTAAATTTCAAGGATGTACTGTATGCTACAATGTTTGCACTATGAGAGCTTCAAAAAACCTTTCCTTCAAGAAATTAATCTCTGAGAAGTTCTTGCTTTAGGGAATCCTTTTGTCTTGAGTGGTGAGGCCACTTGGATAAGCACAGACTGAAATAACCAACACAAACTTTCAGCATTTGGCTTAACACTATCAGTACGAGAGAAATAAATCAGCCACTCCTGGATCAGACCTCAGTGTTCCACAGGAAGATCCCCAAACTGTAAGATGGATCTGTTCCAGGTCTGGCAATGTGTCAACAGAATGTGCAAAGCAGAAAACACAGGCAAAGAGAGGGACTGATTGTCTGGCCAACATCAAGACCCTGTGCACCCAGCATGGGGGTCTGCTCCTCCTGAAGGCAGCTGCGGAGTTCAGCAGAAGATAAAGAGCTGTGTTGAATTCCTGGCCCTCTCTTTGGCCCATGAACCTCTGCACTGAGGAAACCCTGCAAATTCAGGTGCATTCTTCCCTGCAAAGTACAGTCCTTCTCAGTAAGTGTTAACATGTTGTCTCCATTTAGCCTGCACCCAGGGCTAAACCATAACCATTTGTTCTGTCACCCAAGACCCCTCCCCAACTGAGAAAGGGAACTAGGAAAAGGAGGGAGACTCATGGGTTGAAATTTAAACAGATTTAATAAAACAAGAAAACCAATATCAATACTAATACAGAAGACACAAAATTGTACTTAACCCATAGAGTGGTGGCAAGTTCCTCCAGGGATCACAACAATTGAGGAGAGGAAGGAAGAGAAAGAAGAGAGCAGAGCAAAAAGCACCCCCGTCCCCAGCAGCTTTCCCATTTATAGTGAACGTGATGTTAATGCTATAGAACACACCTGTGGGCCAGCCTGGGGCAGCTGCCCTGGCTTTCACTGCTAATGGCCTTGATCACCATCCCACAGCTGGCCACAAACTGAAACAAAATGTAACAGAAAAGTGATTCTATAAATTTTATCCCCACAAAAACAGGACAAATGTACATTACAGATGCTCTAGACTCACTGAGATCTGGAAATTGCCAGCTTCTTTCTGCGTAGTAAAAATTTTGCCTGGACAAAGACAAAGTGAGTGAAGATCCAAGATCTGACCTTGTGCTCGGCAATGCGTTTATATCAGCTAGAAACTAGGATAAATGATAGTAAAATCTATTGTTCCTTTCTATCAAAATATATTTAAAACCTATTCAGGACTGCTGTCCCTTATTGCAATGCAGGCTGCCATAGGCTGGATGAGGCTGAAGCACCAGCCATGTCTTCACTAGGGTTGGTGAAAAAACCCAGTGTGGTTTAACACATTCTCTAAGGGTGGATGCAAAAGTGCTGATGGCCCTTCCATGCCTTTGAAGGAAAGGGAAGCTGAGACACAGTTTTCTTAGGGTTGGTAGGAATTGCCCAAATCCAGTCCTTTCTACCATGGGCACCACATCATATGGTCATGGGCACCAGGGGTTGAGAAAAGGCTCTCAGCACAGAGATATACCTGTTCAGAGGGAGTGGAGAAACAACAGCGGAGTCTCAGGAGGGTGTGCACAGCCGTGGGTACGGAGGCTCCACCGACTGCTTGGTGGGGAGACTGGATAGAGAAACTCCCTTCCTCCCCCCACGCAATGTGAGGTGAAGCCTTATGTTATGAGGGCCAGAGGGAGATGGGATGGCTGTGGATGGAGAGGGCTGTGTCCCAGAGGGTACCTCTGATAGCCCCTGTGATGGAAGATGCGAAGCTGAGTCCTCTCACAGATTATCCTGGAAGCAGCACAGAACTGACCAGTGACTGTAAAACATAACCCAATCCTGACACGGCTCCTAATCAGATCACACTCAGGCCCTGGACAGACAGGACAACAGCAGGTCCATATGGCTTTGCTACAGGCTCAAGCACCTCCACAAGGCTCAGACCATAACACAACCATCTCAGCAAGAGCCCTTGCGGCAGTGCTGCTGCCCAGGTGAGGGAGGCTTCGTGCCTGCAGCGTTCATGCTGCTTTGGTTGGCAGATGTTTACATTGGCCAAACCAAAGGCAACTTATTGCCAACAGATGAGCTATATTGAACAAATGTAAACACAGTAGGAGAAGTGATGGAGGCTTTTCTACAAAGTCCTGAGAGACGAGGAGTACAAGAGTTATGAGCGATGTGATGAATTCACGGATTATACCAAGAATGCACAAAGAGGTCTGGAGGTGATAGGAGTTTCTGCCTGTTATTGAAGGAAGCTGCATCCAGAGCTTTTTTTTTTTAAACTTTTTCACAGTCACATTGGAAATGTGTTTGCTTTGGGGCTTTTGGGGCAGAAGAGCTGGAGCCGGTATGCTGTGCTGGGGGAGGGAAGCTCTGAGGCTGTTTGTGGGTCTGGTTCCTGGGCTGTGCCCCTGCTCCTTTAGGGACATGATGGGAAGGAGAGGGAGGGCAAACCCACTGCAGAGGCAGAGCTGTGCTGTGCCATGGTCCTGATGCCTGTGTCCCTGCTCCTCCCCAGGGAGGCCAATGCCGCCTCAGCCTCCTCAGGGAGGAGAGATGCCCCGACGCCGTGGGCTGCCCCAGCCTGATTCACCCAGCACAGAGACGCTCCTCGGGAGGAGGTACTGAGCAAAGACATCATCACTTGGACCAAGAGCCTGAATCAAATCCTTCCAGACTGTGCAGCCAGCGCATTAGCCCTCACCACTAACATTGAGGGACACCCGCCAGCCTCCTGTTGCTGTTTTCTGTAGCTCTTTCTGAGGCATGAAGATGATCTCTTACTGGGAAGATTTATTTCTTGTTTAGCAGAGGAGAAATCGTCTGGGATCGCCTGCTAACATGGGTGTAATTGCAGACCTCAGATCATTGATTTCTCCTGTTCTTTTTTTCCTGTAAGCTGTAGTTGAGAAGATTTCTGGGCCTTTGTCCTAATGGCCCCCAGCTTGTTTTAAGGTGGTAGGAGTTGTTTTGTGACTTGCAAAGCGTGGGTCACATCAAGCAGCAGCTCAGTGGACACTTTGGGATTAAATATGTATGCCCTGGTCAGGGGTGAATACGGAGGATGGGTCTCCTTAGTCCTTCCAGCCCTGTGCTCCTCCTGGGGGTACACAAATAAGGCACACACATACCCCAAACACTACCTTAACTCAGGGTTCATCATCCTCAAATGCACATGTATACAAAGAACATCGCATAAACATTTGTGAGCCTTTCTCTTCTTCAGTATCTGTGTAGAATAAGGGTTAATTCTTTAACCATGCTCCTGTTCTAGCCACACTCTGTGATAGCTTTTGAGGATCTATCACCTCCTGCACAAGAGGACTAGGTAAAGGTCACAGCAAGCCTTAGCTTTGCCGGGTTAATGTTTTGTAACACCCAGTCCAATGCTACATTTCTTCATTATTCAAAGCCTGTTGACAGTCTATCTGATGTTTTGATCAGTTGTTAATATTTAATTGTTAATTCACTGTTTAATTCTGACTGATTTCATGACTGCAGTATTCGCTCCTCATTAGCTCATTACCATGCCACGATGCAGATCTATTTTACTTTGGTTGTTTATTCGTTAGCAAGAAACCTCCCAGAAAGTACACAGGACTTATTTTTTCTTTCAAAATCACAACCAGTGCCTAAGGCTAAAGATGTGGCAGGTGAGCTCAGGTATGAAGGTATTTCCTTAACACCTACCTACACCCTGTTCAGCAGCAGCTCCCTGTCCGGGAGTGGGGTTGGGTATGACAATAGACTGACTCTGCCTTCCTGATGGCCATTGGCAGCTTAGCAAGGCTCTTTGCTCAGATGCAATTTCCAGCTGGGGCCCAACATTTAATCCTTCAGTGCCAACAGCTTTTAAGCCTTCTCCAGATTTTCACTAACTTCCAAGGAGTGTTTTTATGTTTGGGCATGTCAGTCTCATTGCTTTGTTTCCCAGGGTATAGGCAGAGTCAGGGACTTAGCTGAGACCTGGGACTCTCAGGTTTCCTCCCTGCTGTACCTGCCCCGTGGTGTGTCCTTGAACTTGGGGGTCCTCATTGCCCTCTCCACTGACAGCACACAGCTTGGTGCAGCCTGCCAAGGTCCCGCTGGTTACAGGTTATGGAAAATAGCAAAGTCTTGTAGGTAAGCTCTTTGCTAAGTTGATTTCGTGCCTTACAGATCTGTATTGATTTCCCATTTTGATATACGCAAGTGAAAGAGAGAATAAAACAATGACATCTGCAGTGGCTGTCCTTTTCTGTATGCAATATTTTGTCCTCTCGCTACCTCAATCAGCCTTGTTCATAAAGGTTCTTAATAACTCTGGCTCTAATTAAGACTCATTCTTACTGTGACCTTGTGAACTAGACTATCTCCTACTGCAGCTGCATGAATATTTTCCAAAATATGTATTTCCCTCTTTTTCACACACATTATAATGTGATTTTTGTGTGAATTCAGTAGATCTGAACAACTATTTTCAGTAGATGATAAGAATGTTCAGAATTCTGTTTTCCTTACGTATTGTATCATTTGTGAGATATAATAAACGCAGTTGCCTTTGAGCGCCGTGTTTCTCTAACCCACGTCCAAGTTTCGCCCAGAAAGGTGCTTTGCCAGGTGACCTGCTCTGACTCCTGTCAGGGAAATCACTGCTCTCCCGCAAGGACGCACAAAAGGCAGCAGCACAACCAGGACCAGACCTTGGGAAAACGGGGTGTGATTTCAGAGGCTGCCCAGACCTTTGCTGGTAGCTACAGACCCCAGACCCCAGTGCACACCTACAGCAACGGCGCTTTGACAGCTGTAGACTTTATCTCCAGTTTAGACACATCTACGTACAGTCATTTTATAAACTTTTGAAGAGAGAAAAGTAAAAATCCACGAAGAAAGCGAGGTTTTCTCTCTCAGCTGGGGCTGGACCCCCACAGTTTGCTCTTCTGCATCCGTTAAATATTGTGGGCAAGGGATTAATGATGCAATACGCTGTCCAAGCAGTGTTACAGGGAGTGGAGAACAATTTTCTCTCGGTAGCTCTTCGGTCCCTGCTGTAAGATGCCTTTGAGCGAGAAAGGAAAGTGCCAGGCTTGTGCCATCTAGTGACCCGAAGAGAGCGAGCATCTGTCCCTGGCCCCATCCTCTTCCTCCCTGTGCAAAAGCCTTAGCCCATAATCCAGAGTCTTCAGGTGACAATAAAAAACAGATTAATGAGCATTTCTATTATTTTCCCGTGTGTAACCCTCCTGGCAGCCCTGACCGATCCCCTGCTATGACTCAGCTGCCTTCGGTTTTGCTCTATTTTGCCTGAGAGCCAGTTTATTACTTTATTATTCAGCTCAATGTGCGGAGGTGAAAGTCCAGCCGTGTGCCTGGCCACCTTCCCTTTGTCTTTTATTTCCAGATGGTCACCAAGCAATTAGCTCCTCTGCACTGCTCCCGTTTCCCCCTCTCAAGGCTTACTGACAACAAGTTCCCCCACAAATACATCTGCCTTCTAGTGTTTTCTGGGTTTTTCTAGAGCAGTTTGCTATTTCTTCTCAACGTCAGCAGGAAGTATAAATCAGAGGATGAGTGGCAGCCAGAGGGTCACAGCAGAACAAGTGCTTTTCCAAAGCAGACCCTATCCCTAAGGTGATGAATTATACAGAAATGGCTCATCTTTCCTTATAACTCTGGAAATGTCAGTCAAACTGCATTAACTGCCCTCGTTAAGGGCTGAGTGCTTACAAAAGCACCAGATACCAGGCAAAATCTCTGCTTTTATAAGAGTGGGAACACAGGGCTGGAGAAACCTTGTCCATTCTGCTGGAGCACCTGGGAGTAAGGGGGCAGGCTGGGAGAAGCAGCTTTCATAGGCAATGGTAGGTCACTGGGGCCATCCCAAACACGTTTGTAGAAGGAAGGAACCCATCCTTTTCTCCATTTCAATGATCGGGAAGCCAAGGACCAGGGCAGTGCTCACTGGTCCCCCTCTTAAGGTACTCTCCTTTCCTACCCCAAGCCAGCAGCAAGGTCAGTTTATGTCCCTCCCTAAGCAAGCCTATCTGAACTCTTTTTTGCAGATGGCTCCTGGTCTTCAGCAGTTTTTGGAAGCACCCTTGGCTCCTGTCATGTTATGCAAGTACCACAGCACACAGGTTCTCCCATGTTGGTGACTCCAGCTGGAGCCTAATTTTGCGACAGCCACTACCTTGTTTTACTATAAGCCACTTGATGGAATAATTTTATTCCTTTTGTGAATAATTAAGGCACCCCAAACACAAAGCTGAGTGCACTGGAATGCACTAGTAGAACGGAAACACAAACTTGTTCCCATAAATATTTCCGCAAGAGCAGCAGCCTCCTGGGTGCGTCGCCAAAAGCCTCGCTTGCCCTCTGTTGGGTGCCTGGGGAAGGATTTACCGCCTCGGTAATGAGCGCTGCTTACTGGACCTTGTGAAATAGGGATGTTGAGTGATGGAGGCACTGAAACCAGAGCAGTCCTTGCTTGTTAGCCTCTCCAGCCATCTGATTAGAAGGTGACATTCAATAAAATTAAAGGCAGCAATTTATTTAGAGCCAAGCAATTAATAAGCATGAGATGGTAATGTTTTATGCAGCTTATAATGCAGACCACCTGTGGAGTTCAGTTCCACGAAGGGGTCACTGGAGCAAATGCAGTGTGTAGGTGGGAATGAAGTGGTGGCTGATTTAATGCCCACTAGCAGGCTACACAAGCTGAAGTGACAAATATAATCAAATCTCATGCTTCAGGGCATAAATTGAAGGGGTTGAGTAGTGGAAGCAGTTATGTATATAAAAGGTCTGATCCTGAGAGGTGCTGATTACCTGCAATTCTTACTAAGTTCAGCCAGCAAAAGGACACTCAGGAACTGCTTGACTTCTCCGCTGGCTGAGTCTGTACTTGCTAATTTTCCATATTAATAAGCCCTGTAATATTTTAGCCTGCTGGCACAAACATTCATTTTGCTACAGTAACATTTATTTCCTTTCACACAACAGTCAAACATTAAAGCTGCTTCTAAAATAAGATTTTATGGACATAATTTGCAGTGGTGCTGGCAGAGAATTTGTCTCTCAAAATATGCTATAATTCTTTATCTAGCGAAGGTACTTATATAGCCTTATTATCAGAATATGTGAGCACTTCATAACCTTTAGTGGATTTATCTTCCCAGTTTTCTTCCTGAGCAGGGGAACTGGTACTAACGCCACTCTACAGGTGGGGAGCTGCTCCACAGGGCAGGCTGTGGGCTTCCATTGATCTGTTGGAGTACTTAAGATGGACCCAGCTGCCCATTTTGACTGTGAGCTCATGGCTCCCTGGGCATGTGATGCATGGCACTAGGTGTGACATTTACCTTCTGCACCAAGGGGGGGTTCGATTCCAGCCCCCAGCCCTCACCATTGGGAGAGCAAAGGTAGAGAGGTCAGGCAGGCTGAATCCAGCCTTCAGTGACCTGCCCATGACACACAAAGGAAATCTTTGCTTTCATCTGGAATCCAGCTAACAGGGAAATTCGGCATCTTTCCTCTGTAATTTGAGAATCAGGCAGGCTAATACCTCCTAGGAATGGCTTAGGTAGAGCTGATCCTGCTTGAGTGCAAGGCAGTCTTCTTAAAGTCTTTTCCCATCCTGTCAGCAGTGGTCACCTCAAAGAAAATGTCATTCTTTACCCTAACAAATTTCTGTAGCTAAGCACCAAATACCTAAGCTAATAATTCATGTCTGGGGGGAGCTGCCATGTGGGTCCTGAGCCATTCAAAGCCCATAGGTCTGAAGTGCTACGGGGCAAGAGTAGCTGGGGACAGTCACCATGAAATGAAGAACAGCTTAAATGAACAAACGCACTTTTTTTCATGTTCTTTAACCAGCTCCTGCCGCTGCCTGTTTCCTCCATAATACCCATCTCTTGCTTTCCCTGCCCAGCCATAAATTTGCTGCTTTTTGCACTAGACAAATCTGATATGCTGTGCTAAATATTTTAAACATGGCAAACGATCCTTCATCGCGGAGTGGCATGATTGCATTACAATGTATTAGAACAACATGACTTTGCCAGAGGGTGTTTGTAGGCACGGTGCCGAGTGAAGGAGGCAGCCCAAGTTTGAGAAGTAACTATCAAGTCATTCATCAGCATTCAGTCTTAAAACACACAGGGTTGCACCAGCTCAAGCAGCCTTGGAGAGATAAATCTGGAGGCTGAGCCAGAAACCCCGGCTACAGACAGACCTTCGAGGGAGCTTCTTGAAATCCAGAGCCATATCAAAATATCAAGCTGAGATCCTGTGATGGAGCAACACATGCTTTTGGCATTTATTCTGTTGCATTTTGTCTCCCCTTTTAGGTTCAGATGACATATGTGCTGCTTTTCAGTCTCTTGGCTAACCTGTGGAAAGGGATGATTTTATCTCACACTACTGCAGCATAATGGAAGATCTCCGATGAACCAAGTGGAATCGCAGAAAGCCAACACATGGCATCTAGAGCTTGTTCTCCTTCATGATATCCTCATAGGATGGAGGCAACTCAGTTCCCTCAAGGCTGAACTGTGGGGCAGGAGAAGAGGGCATCTCCACAGTTGTGCAGGGACTTGGAGATCCGGAGAATGGGCACTGAGGCACTTCACTTGCTGGGGAAAAAGCAAAGCTGTAACTGTAGACAGGCGTGAAGAGCAAGCGGGGAGGTGAGAGGGGTGAGCCTGGGAGGAGCTGTCAAACCACTTGGAAACAAGAAAGGCATGGATGTAATTTTTGAAGCATGGCATCACAAAGCCTCTCACCACAAACTCCAGATGCAAGAAGTGAGAACAGAGGAATTTGGGTGAGTTTGGGGTGGGTCCTCCTTGTGCAGACACTGTTCATGACCACCCAGAAAGCAGGCAATACCTCTGCTGGGAAGGCCTTAGACTAATGACAGAATTAGCTTTATTCTTCTTGGAGGGACTGTTGTCTGGCCCAGCCTGCTGATGCTGCTGGCAATACCCCAGGTCAGTGCTGGGTGCTACACACAGTCATTATAGCCCAGTCTTCAAAAGCCTGGGTGCTCCTGGGGGAATGCTGAGGGCAGCTACTATGATTAACAGCACCCACCAAGACAACTTTTTAACAGACCCCGGGGTGTATTAGCCAGTCAAGCTGCCTGCTGGGGTGGCTCAAGGAGACCCGTGCAGTCTCGCCTGAGTGAGAAATTCAGGTTATGTGATGGGAAGGGCTGCCTGACTCCAGGCAGTGCCCATGGCTGAGTGCACCAAGGAGAAGGTCCCACACATCTCCAGTGTTAGCGTGGCCAAGCCCTGACTAGGCATCTTTGGGGCACACGGACACACATGGGCAGCACTTAGTTCAGCTGAAGGTACAGCTGGGGAAAAGAGGATGTGGCTTGCTTAACCCCTTCAGTCCATGGTCCCAACATCCCCCCCAAGATGCCCGAGCTGGGCACCCCACTGTTCACCAAAACACAGCACTTGGCTGCAGCCCAGCTCCCACTCAAGCCTGGCTTCCCCTGGGCTATGGATGGACCACAGGAAGCCAGCTGGGGCCAGCGGGACCTTGCAGCAGGTAAGGAGAGAACTAACCACAAAAGGCATCCGAGCTGCTGAGTGCGAAGACAGCCACGGTGCGTCGGTGGGGGAGGCAGCTCCGCCGTCTCAGCCAGCACTGCAGGCAGCAGCAGATCCCACAGGACAGGAGCAAGGCCAGGAAAAACAGCATCAGGAACCTGAGGCAGAGGCAGCAGGGGAAGAACAGTACCATCACCATCTGCGGACAGCACTGACAGATGGCTGCGTGTCTTCAAATTAACATATTCATTAACATCTTTTGCAAATAGCCGTTAAATGTTGCGGTTTCCCCATCAGCGTACTGGACATGATCAAAGTCCCTGGAAAACAATGTCTCAGTGCTGAGTGCTCAGCACCAAGCGCTGGCTGGAGATTCAAACATTTCTCCCCGAAATCACTCATCGGTTTTGCTCAGCTCAGTTGTCAGCGTACAGAGAGGAGGATATGGATAAATGATTCCCATTAGTCAGTAAAGACAGAACACAGGGACAGCCCAGGAGAAATGCTCTCAAGCTATCAGTCTCTCTTAATGCCTTTCTCTCTATATATCCATCAAAGAATATTATTTGCCAGTTTTTCCCTCGAAAACAGATCTGAAACTTACCACACATACCAGCTGCTAAAGTTTTCATCTCTCTGCCCAATGCACCTAACAAGGGAAAAATAAAAGGAACTTTCAGTCCAGCGTGAGGGGACCATACTGGCTCCAATGCACATTTTCCGACACAAAAAAAAGCATCATCAGTAAGTAGAGGATTGAGAAGTTTTCCTCCATCAAGGGAACCCTATTAAAAGTTTCTCTGTGTAGGTGGGAGAAGATGCAGATGATGTATGAAGCAGCGTGCAACTGGTTTGCCTTTGAACACTGGCACGCACCAGCAGCATTTTTGCTGAAAACCAAAGGGCTGCCAGCCTCCCTTTCCTCTTCTGGAAGGAAACCTAAATGGCTCTTTCCTGGAAGCCCTCATTCCTCTGCCGTGTCAGTGTGCTGGACAGGAGCACAACATCCCTGAAAGAGCCCAGGGTGGGAGCAGCTGCAGGTGAGAAAACGGAGAGCCACACTCACCTCTCGCCAAGCTCACAGTCCGACTCAGAGCCTGCTAACTGAAAACACACATGTAAATCAGAGGGGGCAGATACGTGTTGTTTTTTTATAATTTACCAGTATAATTACTGATCTTAGAGCGGGAAGTCGGAGAGGAAGAGCCATACAGGTGCTGAGTCTTGCAGGGGTGAAAACCAGACCTCTCCCTAGAGACCGCAGGGCTGAGCTGTCGCCTCTGCGTGTCTCTGGTCTGAGCTATCCCATACCAAAACCAGTCGATAACCTCACACAGAGCTCGATAAATTCAATGGTTTGCACATGAAAGCTAAGCCAAGGCATTTCTTTTGATGTGAAAGAGGAAAGGATGAGAGCGGGGAGACACAAGCAGGTGTCAGAGACTTGCTTGCAGAACTGGGCTTTGCTATTCAGACATGTCTGCTGAAAACGTCCCATGACCAAATTCTTGGTCTGTAGCTCATTTTCCAGTAGCTAATTGTGAATGTAGCTGTTAATTGAAGCTGTTTTGACCAGACGTGTGGTCTACCCAGCATTTTCCTGTTTTCGGATAGTAGTGGTGCATCATTCCCAGAGTCAGGTTACAGGCATTGCAAATATGTGAACCTGAAACTTGTTTTTCAGGTATATTTTGTACTCCCTGCTCAAGCAAGTTTATTTTTGCAAGCCTTGTTGATCTTAGCCTCAAGTTTCACATTATCTGGGCAAAAAGTAACCGGAGTGGTTCATCAGTATGATTGAATCAAATTCAATACAGTTTTTGGCTGACTCGCATTAAGTGTGTTATAACACTTGCCCAAATTTGCTACAAAAACCTTCAGATCAGGTATAGAATTGCAATAACACTGGGAAGCAGAATGAGCAAGATGGAAGAATTTAGATTTATTTCTTGGAGAAAACTATTAGAATGTAATTTGTAAATCATTACTTTGGATTTCCTTCTGCATATATCCAAAACACGCAGACATTTCTGACTCTGAGTCAATCTGGAAAGCTCTGTTCTGTGTTAGAAATTTGTACCAAATATGTATAATTGAGAGATCTCATATTACATCTCTAATTAACAGGACTTCTTTGTACGGATTTTGTTGTGCAAACCTTGAGTCACTGTAAAAAGCAAGAAATCACCCCACAAATCTCTATAGCATGTCTGATCCTGTGCACACAGTGCCTTCCAGTCCCTAGTTTCACCAGAGCTCTTTAGGTATATGTCGTCTTTCATATAAAATATTATCTATGAAATTTCATGAGCAATTGAAACCCAAATGAGGAATAGAGAAAAAGACAGAAGCTTCAACTCTTCTGGACATGTCCTTCTAAAACTGAGCTAATTTGCCATGTCACACATGCACCCTGGTGCAGAATATTTTAATTTTTTTTTGCACTTTGACTGATTATTAGAACAACAGGTCAAACCCAGACAGCCGACTGCTGTGATTACGTGTACCCTGAGTATTCTTCATGGCTGAATGACAACCTCTGGACTCTCTTCTATCATCCTTCAAACTACCTCGGCAGAGCTACCTTAGCGTAGCTAAACTGCAGCAAAGCGCATCTGCTCTGAGGCAGTAATCTATCAATGTGGCCAAACACCCACCCATGCTGCTGAAGACCCGTGCTCTTCCACTTCAATAGCTATAGATAGAATAAAGGATTAAGGCAGTCATGTTTTCTCTGCATTAGGTGGAATTGTTGTAAACTTTCAATCCTCCCCAAATTCATCAGGTCCTCAAAAATTCTTCCCCCCCAAAATAAAAAAGGCTGATGACTAAATTCTATAAAAATTGAAATCTTTCCCCCATAAAATCCCTAAAATCAGCCTGGTCTCAGTGAAGGGTTTGGTTACCTGGAAGAAGGTTAAACACAGAACTCCAGTTCCTGTGATCCATGAAGCGAAACACAAAGCTCCAGGTCTCTGCATCACTAGCAGGAGGAACGTGGGAAGAGCTTTGTTTGCAGCAGTTTTACCCTCTGTAATTTGGAGCTTTTAAAACTTCTCTGCATATTGTGCCTTCAGCTAGAGAACACGTTACCCAATGGCTTCCTGCGCTTCAGAAATTACTGCTAGCCAGGGAACAAATTCGGGTTTGCGTGGACGCACTCAAACAGCTGCTGGAAGTTAAAGGAACACTAGTTTAAGGTCAGCACCTTGCAGTTGTTTCGGTATTTTCATAGCTGTTCACAAATTCCTGTTGCTGAAGCTTAGTTCCATATTAACCCACGGCTGTATTTAACAGGACCTGCTACAAATAAAGAATCACTGGAGACCATATTCTGAGGCTGTGCTTTCATTACATGTTGCCTTCAGCTGCAGTTCTAGTATTACAGGAAAAGCAGCGCTACCTCCAACCATCTCCCATGCACGGTGCCTGCGATCCCAAACGTGCACCAAGGATGAAGGAAACCCTTCCCAAGCTGAGACAACCACCACCGGCACCTCCACTGCTGTTATGCAGCTGCCAGGGGTTTGTTTGCTAGGAAAATGCATCCGAAAAAACCCACACATCCCCAATGGTTCTCCATAAGGGATACGAAATTTCACTGCACGATACAAGGACCAGTTTGATCCTAATGGATACAGCCAGATGACGTAGTTAAACAGGGGTGGAAGATGGTTTGCACCGTAGCTCTGATCGCTGCAGAAGGGGTGATTCTGGTTTGTTCAGCAGTCAGTAATAGATTGTCACTGAAGTTTACAGCCCGTGGCTGAGACGCATCATTAACTACGGTTCTTCCAGATTTAACACAAAGGGTGTTGCCATGAATATGTTTAGCCATCACTGCAGAAGTTAAGCATTATGTTGTGATACCATTACTTCAATAATGATTGACAAAGCTAAGCTGCTCTTGAGATATACCTTTGTGGCTTTGCTTCAACTAAAAGGTCAAGAAATCTAACCAACTCTGATACACATACTCAACCCGGATTTGTTATTTATGGTTGAAAATTTGCATAAACCCAGTCCAAACCCTAGTGTTCTCAAATTATGTTTACTTTCAGCTCACTGCTAATTAAAGGCAAGCCTCTGAAATGATGCCCTCTGAGAAAGCCTCTCTCATCACATTGTTGAGTGCATGTGCTACACAATATAAATGGTCTGAACTTGTTCGTTTCCTGGTTCAGACCAATCCTTTTCAATTTTGTTCAACAGTAAATTGCCAAACCAATTTCTTAGCTGTTTTCTCAAAAGAAAAAGCTCCTGCACTATAGAAATGTGCACAGCCTTGCTGAGAACCTTGTGACTCTTACAATTTCAGGCTTCAATGAGATCATTGATCAGTGGACTAATTTCAGATTTCTTCTTCTCATAATTACTTCCCTGTCTCCGTTTAGCCCACACCCAGGGCTAAACAATAAACAGTGTTCTCTCACCCAGCGTCCCTTCTCCAATCAAGGAAGGGATCTGGGAAAAGGAGGGAAACCTGGGGGTTAAATTTAAACAGATTTAATGAAGTAAAGAAATCAACATCAATGGTAACACAAACACACAAAATTATACTTAGCGACAGAGTTGCAGCAAGTTGCTTCAGGAATAGCAATCGTTGAGAATGAAAAAGAGAAAAGAGAGGAGGACAAAAAGAGCCCCCCATCCCCACATGCTTTCCCTTTTATAGTGAACATGACATTAATGCTATAGAACACACCTGTGGGCCAGCCTGGGGCAGCTGCCCTGGCTTTCACTGCTAATGGCCTTGATCACCATCCCACAGCTGGCCACAAACTGAAACAAAATGTAACAGAAAAGTGATTCTATAAATTTTATCCCCATGAAACCAGGACATTCCCTCACACCAGCACCCAGGCTACTTCCAATTTAGAGCTACTGAATGGATCATCCCCAGTATTTTGGGGGCAGGTACCACAATGAGCTCCCCACGCTGAAAAATAATGCATAGTATCTGTTCTGGGTCTATTTCTAGAAGAAAAGGGGAAGAACTGAATTCTGCCACTGCTCAGCTACCTGGCCTAAAGGCAAACTTTGAAGTTTTCTTCTGGTTGGTCCCATACAGAGGTCTGAAGTGGTGGTGGCAATTTGTGGAGCCTGCCCCTATATTCTCGGTAACAAAGTCAGGAGGAGAGAGAGTTGGCTCAGAGGGGCAACAGCCCTGTCTTTTGCTTGAGGGGGGATCCCGATAGTGAAAACAGCTGCTGCTTCAGCAGGAAAACTCTCCCTGTCTGTGATCTGCTGAGCAGCTTGAATACATGAATATCATAAAGAGCCCCAGCACTTGCTCTAAGCCAGCCAGGACCTGACACGGAAAGCCCAGAGGAGCTCTGCACTGAAACCCATGGTGGGCTGTGACCCCTTCTGCCCGCTCCCTGCCTACCTCAACACTGCTGCCTTCAGGGGTTTGCAATGCCAAGAGACTCATCTTCTGGGTAGTCTTGTGTCCGAGGTTTATCTCCAGTCTCAGGGATTTTTCTAGGCTTTTTGTCATTCCCCTGTGAGGAGATATATGCACACATATGTATATACATACATGAAAGGTAACCCCTGCTCCCTCCTCCTCATCCACTTACTGATGAAAAGTTTAGTCTCTCTTGCCCCCTCAATCAATTATATCCACCTCATCAGTGTACTTGGGAGGCTGCTCTCTGATAGATGTTAACTCATGGCCATTAGATTACAAATCTGCTATTTCCTCGTCACCTTATGTCGTTGCTAGGTGACAAATGCATCTCCCCGGCAGCAACAGGGACTACTGGAACATACAGCAATTTATGATTGTCCATTATCTCTTTGCTTAAAGTGCCTGGTCCTTTCGATGGGAAGAAGATGTGCAGTTCCAGGCTCATCCAAAGAGTGACTTTTAGAGTTGCCACAGAAACTGCCTCCACTGGGGGCTGGCTCTCGCTGGGCTTCATGAGAGGGGATGCAAGACTGGGAGACAGGATGAATTTGGGAGAAGCTGATTTAACTTGTCAAGTCTGATGGGGCCAAGTTTGGATTAGGGGTCTGATCCCAGGAGCTGAGCTCAGTCTTGTATGTATGGCTTCTAGAAGAGATGGCCTTTGCTTGCTTGAGTGTGATGCAATAATTTTCAGTCATGCTTTTGGTTTGAGCCAAAGTTTCAGGGAACACCCTGGGGACCTCTGGATTCTGGTGAGAGTGGGAAGGAATTTACTGGCAAACAAGAGCCTGCACAGAGCCCCTGGCAGCTCATAAGCACAGGTAGCAGTTTAAACCTGTTTACAGCTCTTCCTTAGCTGCCTTCAGAGTATTTGGTGGCTGCTGGGGATGACTTTTGGGAAAGCAATCACCTTGTTAAGCTCTGACCAGCCTCCCAGTACAGTCCACAATAGGACTGTGAAAGACTTTTCCAGAAAGAAAACAAGAAGGGACAGTGGCAGGAGGAGAGGTGGGACAGACACAGGGAAGGACACAGGACAGGACAGAGAACACAGAGATGTGCTGTTGAAGGGAGATGAGGAAAGGCAGAGCAGTCTGCTCTCTAAATTACGGTAGACGGACAAGAGTTAATTAAGCGTGTGTTGGCTTTTTTATGTCGCAGTGTTTTCACATCACCACCACAATCAATTTTTCCTCCAGCCCAAGCCTGCTGGGAGCTCTCCCCTCCCTACTCGATTTCACTGCTGTGGCTGGCTCAGTCTTTGTTCTTGCAGCTGCATCCTGGGTGTCTGGGCTCAGCCAGGCTGTGATCATCCCTGCCACAATCATCCCTCCTGGCCTGTCCTGGGAAGGCTCACAGCAGGTAAATTCAGTTTAGCCCAAGAGAGGAGCAGGGTAACAGGGAGGACTGAGGATTGAGCATTGCCTCTCTGCAAGAGAACTAAAGAAGCTTCGGTCTTGTCCTCAGGAAATGAAAGCTGCAGGGAGCTGCTTGCTCCCTACACACTGAGATGAATCAATCCAGCGCCAGGGAGAGCTATTTAAGCTAATGGCCGGTGCTGGCATGGGAACAAATGGGAGCAAACTGGCCATGAATAAATTGAGGCTGGAAATGCAAAGAAGGTTCATCCCATCCGGAGCAGCAAGGTTGATGCAGCAGCTTGTCCGTGGGAGGAGTGCGGGCATGAAACCAAACAGCTCCCAGGATGGAAGTCATCGGGCTCCCACAGGCGATGTAACCACTTCAGCAGGACTTGCTGACCCATGGAGTCCTTTCCCACCCTATGGAACCCACCCCAGTTGGTCCTTAGACCCACAAACCCATCTGCATGCACAGGAGTCAGCCAAGCCAGCCCCAGGCTTGCGTGAGCAAGGAAGGATGAACTCTTTAAGACAAGCCCTGATAGAGCTGGCACAGCCCGTTGTCTTTCAAAAGGATTATAACTAGTTGCTGCTCACTGATGAATACGGCCCTTTGTGAGCCTGTGCGAGGGACGTGCTGCACAGGGGGAAGGAAAGACTCTGGGCACTGATTTAAATGAGTGCAAACAAGGATGACATTGTTCTGCTGCATCCTCGCCAGGAGCAAGGCTTCACAGGTCACCCTCAGATCTGAGGCAACTGCAGCTACCTCTGCTGTTTCAGAGGGTCCAGAGAGCCCTTTTGTTTGTCTTGGTGTGTCAGTAGGGAAAATCCAGCAAAGAGTGGGGTCAGTGAAGTCTTTTGCCTCGCAGAGAGCTAAAGGAAAAGGAACCTCCTTTTAGCTTAGTTATTTGTAAAAGGGATTTCTCGTATATGTGTGTGCATATCCCAGACTGAGAACTGCAGAAAACTGTCTTCAATACATAGGTGTTCATGGAGTCCTCAAATCCTTAAATCACACATCCATGGGAAGTCAGAACATTAAAACTATCCAAAGCATACAGTCCACTGAACTGCTGTGGGAAAGTGCTGTGAATTGTCCAAATACCCCTGTTCCAACTTTACAATGAACACCTGAAATAAATACTGCAGCAACTAAAATATTGTACATGAAAGGATCTAGGCAGGAGCTTTCCTGCTCTGGAATTCACAGTGGGAAGCAGCTTTGAGAAGTGCACCTTTCCAGCAAGTGTCTTGTGTAAGCCTACAACTTTGGTACTGACTCAGCTCTCACTCACCATTAAAAACAGAAAACAGTGCACAGTGTTTTACAGAGTGCTGTGCTGTGGTGGGACAATGGAAAGCTGAAAGAATTTAGAGAAGTGGTTTGTTTGTTGTTTTTTTTTTTCTTTTTTTTTTCCTCAAAGTCAAGTTTTGTTTTGAAAACTTAAGTTGGATCCTAAAAAAAACAGTGCCAAAATAACAGGATTTGGGCTAAGCCTAGCAGTTGTTTGGTTTTACAGCAGAATTCAGAGCTCAGAATTACATTTTAAGATCTACTGCACCTGAGGAATAATTGGTAGTTTGGCTTCTCTTATTTCTGGCTTGGACATCAGGACTTGAGATAATTGCCAGCTCTGTCACTGACTTCCCCCGTAGCCACAAACTTCCAGCCCACCTGGAAAAAGGTGTAAGACTTTCATCTCACAAGCTCTCCAGATAGGCACTGTACCTCCCACAGAGCACGTCAGAAATCAGTTCAAAGGGCTGGATAACCCTCGAGACTTGAGTAACAGAAAAGCAGAATTAAGGGTAAAGCTGATAAAATTAAAAGCAGCTTGAATAAAGAGAAAGATGAAGTATACCATAAATACAGTCAAATTAGTCACCAGCAGAAATTTTCCCCTTTGGTTTTTCAGTATGAAATTGAAGCTGATTACAGCTACTTGAATCCTGAAGCCTGCTGCTGTTTCCTTGTGCTCAAACAGGTCCTCTTACTTTTAATCAGTTAAAATTGTATTTGTATTTTAATAATTAGAAATTATATTTGGGTTTTAATACTTTTTCTTAATTTCTCTTCTTTTTTTTTGTTGCTCTGTTGCCAGGAGCTAAGAAATTAGTTAGAAAATTAAATGTCTTTTGTATTTTAAGCCCTGTGATTTACTTTGCTGCTGGATGTACAAAGACAAAAGGAGAATAAATTGCTTGAAAGCAGATAGAGGCCTCATTTTCCCCTGCCTTTGAGTTACTGATATCACATTGGACACCACATGGGAGATTTTGGCTGAGAAATTAACATGAGAATATCTGGCACATCCTGAAACACATTTTCAAGTCAATTTTCCAGGCAGAACCACTTAGCAATGAATGCTGAAATACATTGCGCTGCCAGTCATTATCAGCTGGTACATGTACTACTTAGCCAAGAAACCCCCTCAGTCTGAGGGTTAGCTCTGCAAGAGGGGCCACATGGGCACAGGCATGTCTCTTGGTATCTCCTGCAACACCCAGACTCCAAAGGCTCCCTGTGCTGTGCCCTTAAGTGAAGACATCTGCTTGCATTTCAGCCTAAGGCTTCCCCAGATTTTCCAAATATCTGTTTGGAATATCTGACTGTTGCCACAGCTGATTGCTTATAGCCTTACCTCACATCTTGTACTCTTGCCGGTTGCCCTTTATGGGTTTTTTTTTAATTATTGGGGGCCTCAGGCCCAGCCTGTCCCCTGCCAAGCACCCCCAGCCCACCTGGGCTCCAGGTAGGGAAGAGCTGTGCTTTCAGACCCTTATTTCTTGCAGGCAGAGTCAGCTCAGGACAGGCTGCAGCCAAATGCCTGTGCACTCAGAATTAGGGAGGGCTTACAACAGCACTTATGGATTCAACAAGCACAGCAACAGCAGGCAGCTCTAACATTCCTCTCATGACAGGTAAAAATGCGAATGCTCTGCCTGGGAACATAGTGAGCTGATGCTTGGGGTGAGATGCTGCGTACCCACCTGCCTTGTGCTCCCCAAGAATGCTGCAGCAGTGTCGGTGGGATCAGGGTAGGGATGAGATGATGAGGCTCCTCTGGGTTTGCTTCCCCTCCACATCAGCCTCCAGAGCCCCGTAGCATGGCCAGGCTGCCCTCCAGCCACTCAGCTCAGCTCATCTCCTCTCCAGGGTGAGAAATGCTGGCTGGAAGACCAGATGGAGAGCACACATCTTCCTCCCTGTTCTCCAGGAGTTTGCTGCATGTATAAACAGACGGAGAGAGAAATGGGGGATTCTTCCAGGGCAGGCAGGGATTGCAAATAAGGCCATGCAAGAGGCATGCTTCACATAGCTCTTTCTCTCCCTCAACTTGCAAATCCCCCACCAGCTTTACTGTTTCACTTAATCTCCCAGTTTTAGATCTTCCCCTGGTACTATGTCTGAAGAACACACTCATGTTTTTAAATTCAACACCTTCAAACAGCAAGGCTCTCCACACTTCTTTCTTTTAACCTGTCCCTTAAAAACTCACCCTTTGATTTCCCCACTGACTCCTGCTTCTGCTCCCTCAATTTCCCTCGAGCCAAGCAGCATCTTTCCAGAAATATGAATCTTCCCAAGCTCATCTTCTCCTCCTTAGAGATCTAACTGAAACTCACCAGAAAGCCCTAGCTTGCCCTGAAGCATGTTTTTATAATCCCCCGTCTCCCACAGGCCTTTGCAGCTCTGGAAGCAAAAGGTGCAAACACTCAGAGCTGCCCTTAAAACAGGTGAGGGTGGTTAGGTAGGACCTAATCAACAGGAGGGGAATACCATCTCTCCCCACTTTGCTCTGATGAAAATCTCTCTCTTCTAGAGCAAACAAGCTCTGACTGGCTACTTTTGTAAACTCCTTCCTTGTATTTGCAGTTGGGTTTTTTTTGTTGTTGTTGTTGTTGTTTTTGGTTTTTTTTTGTGCTGTAACAGCACGTAGATGTGCTAGGGGCTGTATAAATGTAAGACTCCTGATACATATGAGAGTCTGGATGTCGGAGAAGTCACATTCTTCTGAATTCCACTTGGACAGCAATCAGCATTAGATATGGATCTATTTTTTAGACCTCCCCATTCTTTCAAGGTATTCTTCCTGCACCACTTCTCCCGAGTCTCTCCAGCATGCTACAGACATCAATTAGCCCCAATCCTATGAGAGAAGAAGAAAATGCTTATCTTATATTGCCTCTTGGGATCTTTGGGCACCGTGTTTGAATGACTGAACAGAGTCTTCCAGGGACTTGGTGGCAGCTCTGCGGCTGGACCCAGGATTGCTGAGGTTCAGCTGTACTGTGTTAAGTATCACAGCTTGCACACCTAAAACGTACACCTGGGGAAAGCTTTCTAGAGGAACACCCTTGAGGCAACAGAGGAACACCAGTATCAACAATGAAAATCACAGCTCAGACACGCACCTCATCTCCTGTCCACAGACCTCATCTTCCTTGAGGTTCTCATCCACGCTCCCATACTCTTTCAAGCTCTGGTGTCAGGGACAGAAAGAATGGGCCTAATTCTGCAAGACGCAGATTTCCCACTGCCTGCAGGCAGGGCGGATGGTGCTGGGATATCCTTGGAATGATCTGCTCCTGCCAGTGAGGATGATGTACCAGAGGCCCAACAGTGGGCCCTGAATGGAGCACAACCATCTGTGAATTTACTATTCTTTCTCAAATGCTAATTAGTTATTTACATAAAACTTTGGAACATTTTAATTAGTTGTGTTAATTTAAAATTCACAGAAAGAGAGCTATAAAAGTCTATTATATGGGACGCTTATTCAAATGAAGCTTGAAATGGCACATGGTGATGTACTCGCAAATCTCCTGCCAACACAGTGAGAAAAAAGAGAGGGTGGCCAGGCTTTGAGTGAGGCAGCAGGGAGATTGGCATTTCTGCTGCACTGGGTAAAGCTCAGAAGCCAGTCCTGGTTAGGGAGATGGTCCTTTCCCACTTGAGGTCTCAGCTTAACAGCCCCAGACTCATATTGTCCCATCGTTGTCGTATTTGACGTGTTCTCCTCCTCAGAGGAGCATTAACACTTCTCCCTTTTCTACTGGTCAGCTATTTTTCCTAAACTTGTAGGAAGTCACTGTTATGTTTGAGTTGATCTGAGATGATTCAAATCAGACTAAAAATGGTCAGCAGTTTGTGGAACCACAGGAATGCGATGGCTGGACATCAGTCCATCAGTCATATGATCATGCTGCCCTGTTTCTTTAGGAGATTAGGTGATGCAAACGAATGTACCTCAGGTATGGACTCGCCAGGTGGGCTAAAAGCTGCCCTTGGACTGCTTTACATGTCTTTGCCATTCAGCTCAAGCCCTGGGATGGGCACCACAAGGCAGCAAACCTCCCTCCGGCTCTGTGCAGGCTGTGACAGCATGCCCAGACGTCATTCTTCTGCCATCCCACCTGCAGTTACTGCTTGCACTGGCAATAGAGGTGAAGTGTGCTGGTCCTGCCTCAGCTGGACCTTTATTTTCAAGGCAGGTGAACAAGGGCTTTCTTTCATCCAGTTCTTCCTTTCCTCAGCACTAAATTAAATTAAAGCAAAGCTGCTTGTATGTGGCTAGACTGATAACTCTAAATCCATCTGTCTCAAGTTGTTACAGAATGTAAATTACACCATCACCATTAATCCCAAGACAGAGAAATGCCCAAGCAGCTACATAAAATAAGAGACACTCTGCCCTAAGATTTCATCTGGCAGGGAAAATTGTTTTCTATATAAAATATAGCACATGTTACCTCTTGAGGTTAAAGATTTGATTCAATAAATCTAGAATTACCCCAAGTATACTTTTACTTGGAAACCATCTTCCTTGAAGGAAGGTAAGTTCCAGCATCGCACCCAGTTGTGATAGAGCTGCTGTCTGCCTGAAGAGCTTGAGGACAGCATGGAGCAAGCGAAACGCAATGCTATATCTAAAATGTTACAACAGAATTCACGGGTGGTGAAATTAAGAGTGGGAGCCATAAACTCTTCTCTGCTCCACAACAAAACACCTATTCTCTTGGGGCTCAGAAGAAATCTAGGAATACTTTTATGTCATTTTCTGAAAATCAACAGAACAGTAGGAACATTGCACTGAAACAGATCCACTCCACTAAAATCAATGGGTCAGCTGGACTTCCTGTACTTCTTTGATGACCCATTGTCTGGCATTTTGCAGGCTGCTGGGCAAATAATGCTGGAAAGACCATGTTTACAAACCAGAAAGAAGGTTTTGGCTGCGTAGACTCCATGGGCATCTATTACTCTGCACAGATACTGGAAAATGTAAGTCATTGTTCATAGCAGGTAGAGATCACAGAGGACTGTCATAAGAGGCAAGAGGTGACTATTGAAAGCAAATGACCTGTTCATTAGTCTATGGGTTACACTTGCAGAATAAGAAGCAGGGATAAATCCTCCTATAAAACCTGTTAAGAAGGCAAGTGGAGAACATGTTACAAAGTTCAGCTCTATGTTGTCTGGGAAAGCAGGTGGACCATTTAACCTAAGGATGGACTAGTTCACTTGGAGATGGAATAACTAACCTGGAGGTGGCTGCTTCCATCTCTAATGTCTTTGGCTTCAGGGGAAAGTATTGTGGCATAGTCCAAGACTGTGCAATCCCATGGATGGAGGCCAGCCTGGGACTGTTGTTTCAGTCTTTATCAAAGATGAAGAGCCTGAAGATACTTTGGGAATCACTGCCACCATCAAGGCAAATTGGAAATGTTCTCTGGGCAAGAATTTGCTTGATAGCAACAACAGAAGGAAATGAAGCTAGAAGGCACTGGCAGACAACTGTCAGGTAGTTCATGGGTGTTAAATCCTTTAATCCAACCATTCAAAGCCCATCAAAAGACTTTGCAGCCAGTATATAAATGCCCCATGAAATACAAGGCTGCTGGAAATTACTGAGGACAAGAGCCAAGCACAATTCAGAAAGAAATTGGACATCACCATGGAAAAGGAGAATTTGCAGAACAATGAAGTATTTTTCTGAAAGCCTTTCCGTTTTGATGCATAAACTAGATTCACACTAACAGAGGTGCAAAAGAAACACAACTCATAACTACTCTCTTACTTTCTTCTGGCTGTAGTGGGAGCCAGGACACCAGAACTGTGCTCAGCAGAGCAATCCCTACTTCCAATTTAGGGCTCTTACTGTTTATTCAGAGCTCGCCCATTGACCCATCTTGCTGTCACAAACTGATTAAGTGCACATGTCAGAAGGACTGCCTGCAATATAAAACAATCAGTGAAAAGGAAAAGGGAACTGGAGGGTATAAAACAAGCAGCTTTTTACTAGTGACTTCACTGTGAAGGAGCTGGAATTCATGGCAGGGCAGTGGCACATGTCAGGACAGTCCAGAGGAAAGCCATGGAAGTGGTTGGGGAGCTCAGCCCAGAAAAAGCACCTGCAGCCTTGTGTTGGCCAGAGCATTGATCCTCTTCTCCAGGTGTATAAAGGCAGGCTCCCAGGGTGGGCTCGGAAAGGTAGGCACAGCATCACCTCACTGTGTGACATCTTTGCCATCTCCCAGGCTGGCCAGGACTCCCCAGGGCTGCAGCCAGGGTGAGAAGAAGAGGTTTAACAAAGGGGTAGATTTTTCCTCACCAGCTGGGAAGGGTGAGTAGATCCAACTTTACACTTCATCAGAAAACAGTTTCGCAAAGCTTGTGTACTCAGGTGATGAAGAATTGCACTTGGCAGATAGCAAATGCACATCACATCCCGTAAATCTTTCCTAAAAGGGCATCACAAATTAATCTCTCTGCTGGAGTTCTTCTTTTTTTTTAGAGCATCATTTATTAATTTAATTTAACATTACTTCAGTTGCTAAGGAGCCATGATTGGTAACCTCCACCAAACAGGCTTGAACACAAATGCCTGGTCATCTAATCAGAAAATACTTTAAAAATCAAGCTGAAGTCTACCCTCTCCAGCCACACTGCACACAAAGACATGGAAATGTTCCCTATTACATATAATAACACAGTTTATTAGTCAAGATTTGTAATTGTTAGAACAGCAAAATCACAAAAGATTCAATAAAAGTGACTCGCAAATTAGTCTCATTACGCTTGAAATTGAACTGCTTTCCAGGCTCCTGGCAGAGATACAGCAAGGATACCGAAATTGCCTGAGCCTCTGTGTTGCATTTCATATCATGATCCTTCTGCTTTCCGCAGTAAGTCTCCATCAGGCCAGTGAGGGGCAGGGGGATGTTTACTTAGTGATGTGTGAAATGATGAATAAAACTTCAGGAAATTTTTTGGGGAGAGGGCAGTGAGGGAAGAGCTTTATTACATTATTGGGTCACCATCGACTCCAGAAACCAAGAAATCTTTCAAATAATGAGCATCAAATGGGGGAAAAAAAGAAGGTTCAATGCTGGTTCGTATTTCTGCACATCCAAAAACGTATCTTCATTTCAATTAAATCTTGACCTATTTTTAATCAAAAGAGCCCACCGTGTCTTGCTACCTCAGAAGACTGGCTTTGCCAGCAGGATGCTGAAATCTCAGGTCCTGGCTCACCAGGGCGTGATGGAGGCTTTCCTCGGGGCAGCACACAGGCGGGTCTGCCTCCACGGGGCTGTGGGCTGCATCCCACGTGTGTCTGAGTGCCTCTCCTCGCTGCTATCACTCCAGGGGAGGGCTAGAGCCAACACAAGGAATGAAACGACTTATCTGGTGTCATACAGCACGTCTCAGATGTACCAGCAACTGGAACGATGAGAATGAACCAGGTTCTCCAGCTCCCAGCCCATGCATGGCACAGCCTGGGACATTGCACTGAAGCCCACCGTGGGGTCACAGAAAGGGACCTGAGCTGTCACTGAAAGAGACAAGCCAAAGAGACAGGTCAGTAATTTTTCTAGATGAGTATTTTCAAAGAAAAAGATAGAGCGACGTTTTGAATAAGCTCCTGTGACATAAATAATAAATAAGCAATATAATATCTATATACAGACATACACACATATACACATGCATTATGAAGAGCTCTTCTTTACTCATTATTTCCCTTGGGAGTTAGAAAATCACAGCTGAAAACAATCATTTGTATGCAGGGATAGACAGAATTTTCTGGTTTTTACTAAGACTATAATTTTTGGCAAAAAAACACCCTCAATTAGCATGGGCCATATTCAATAATTTTGTTTAAAAAAATAACAAAACAAATATTTTCAAAAAATAAGGAAATAAAAAAGCTGATTTATTTTTATAGTTGCAATTTCATAAGTTTTAATTTTATAACACCATTCTTAAGACCTGACCAATTCAACAACTTCTTGCACTGGGAGTGGTTCAGCATGAAATGGAGGTGGAGGGTACTCACTAGTAAAAAGGCAAAACCCTTCAAATTTGATTTTAAGTAGTCTTAGACCAGTACTTCCACTTTTCTGATTCATCTTCAAAGCCAAAAAATTCCCAGTTCTCCCAGGCATACTGGTGTGTCTGACAACTGGGCAGGAGGGCCATGAGCCAGCAGCTCTGCTTGCTCCTGCCAGTCCCTGCTCTCACCATCAGCAATAGCGGACACAGGCAGTTCCACTTCTGCCCCAGCACTTCCACTTGCATGTTGCATCTTCAAACCACAAGGCACGGGTCCTTGAGCAATAATATTTGATCTGATATGGCATAATCTGTTGAGCATATAAAAATTGGGAAGACCAGAATAAAGTCTACCAGCAGAATGAGTTTGATGTTACTGATTGATTAAAAAAACATTATAAAACATTATAAAAAAAATAATTATTAAAAAAAATAAATATTTTCCTTGAGTCTGGGAGGACGAGATGCTCCCTAACACTTGAAGTGACTTTCAGTCAATATTTCCTGCAGTTTTCCTGGCCTTTTGCAGTGTCCCCCTGACTTTATTTCTGATCTTAAACACTGAAGATTTAATCAGTCATTGCTCCTCCTGCTCTTGGGATCAAAGCAGTTCAAAGCACTCGTATTTGCTGAATGTCATTAGGTCACGGTGATGAAGTAGCTGTGCTTGTATCCTTAATCCACTCCTTATTACAAGGCAACATAAGATAGAGCTGTCTTTGCCCGATAGCACTTTACCAAGTAAAGCCCCGGACACTGTACAAAACACAACGATGGGAGGAGGAAAGGACAGACCTTCCATATTTCTCAAGGCTAATCTTAAAGGTTAACAGAAAGAGGAAAACAGATTTCTCATGAGTTTTTTCTCTGCATGTTAAACCTTCTTTCTTGTGTTAAATGCAAGGCTGGGTGTTCCTTATTTTGTTACAGAAACTAGCAGTAGCTGATTTTATCCATAGTGCCATCAAATTTTATCTAGCTCACGCCTGGAGAGTTGTTTCGGGAAGGGATGACAGATGCTACCAGCAATAAGGAAAACACATGCCCTTTCTACTAGCTACTTCCAGAAGTAGAAGCACACCTGGCTACAGCAGGAGAGAAAAACAGAGAGCTGCTCCCTGGGGACTTGCAACAGCGCCTTTGATCTGCAGGCAGGCATGTGAGGACGCCTGCGGGACGCACCAGCTCTGCTACGCTGGGTGCACATGCTGCTGCTTTAGGCAAGTCTCTAGCAATCCACCTTGCTTGGGTGTTCACAACCTAGAACAAACCCCAGCGAGGACTTGGGCGATGCTTGTTCCAGAGACCCTGTTCCAAGGAGCAGCAAAACTTCATGATGTCAAACACTCCCTTGTTAGAGCCCATCAGGAGTTAAACGAATGATAATATCTGCATACACATTTTCAGGAATGACAAAACTTCACCCTGCATTGCAGTTGTTGGATTTTTGGCTGTGCCTCATTGTTCGTAAACACATGCTGAATATTTAGAACAAATAATCCTTAAACTTCAGACTCTTCCCTTCAGAATATTCCTTGGGACAACTTGCGCTTCACATTGAAAGGAACTGATTCTTCATTCAACAAATGAAATGTTTGCCACAATGGCATATTAAGAAACCAAACTCCCTGCCCCTCTACCACCAGGCAGGACCCGGCTTTACCAGCCTGCAGAAGGGACCCTGATGCTGCTCAGCCACCAGTGCATCATGAAGGAACTCCCCCGAGCCCTCCTCGCTGTGCGCTCCTCACACGCATCACCAACAAATACTTCTAGAGCCAACATTTCTGAGGTAGCCATGGCCCTTGGGGACTGGACCTGAGATACACACAGCAGAGGTGTCTGCTCAGAGTCACTTAGAATCCGAAACACACAAATTCTTTCACAAGGAGACACAACATCTCTGAGTCTCTGTTGCCTCGAACATCTGGAACATTTATTTTGCCTGGGCAAGTAATCAACTAGGTGTTACCCTCACTATATGTAAAAGAGCACTTAAGCTTGTCCTTAATTTATAGGATAATATTTAAGGTTAAACTCATGTTTAAACAACAAGTGATTTTTTTCTTTTAATTAAGATTTATACAGGTTCCCATCTGTAGACTAAGCAATGAAGTCCTAATGAGCAGAGAGCCTAATTATGATCATTCTGTAATTGAAATAATGGTGTGCCTCAGAATAAGACTGTTATGTTGCCAGATAATGGACTAATGAGCTCCAAAGAAGGACTAAAAAGGTCTGTAAAAGACTCTTGCAGTTCTTATGAGGACATGCCTACTTGCCAATGCCTCCGTGTAGTATTCAAACATGTATAATGTGATATACAGTGTGACATGTCCAAAGATGTATATCAAGGTGTTGGTAATGGCTGAAGTTCAAGGGTATGCCTAAAAGCAGTAGAATTATCAATGCAAGACAGAAGAAAATAAGCCAGAGAAGGTTGCATGAAGTGATGCAGGAGACAGATTAAAAGTTTAAAAAGGGAAGTCAGTGGGTGTCAACACCAGGAAAACAATCAACATCCACCACAATATTGGTCCCATCGGCTGAAACCAGCTCCCTCCACACTCTGATTGATGAAATACACTTGAATCCGATATTTTTTCTTGCCTAAATGACCAGCTCTAATCACTAGCTCCACACACTGCCACTTTCTTCATCGTTCAGCTGGTCAGGAAAGAAAAGATAATTACGGAATGTTTGTTTAGTAATTGTCTGGTTCTATTTTGGAGTTTGCTTCTGGTGCTAACAAATGTGACTCCAGTATGTCATTTATCATGTGAACAGCCAGGTTGAGGAACATTTTAAATCAGGAACTATTTTGGTTTGCATGAGAAATAACCCCATGGAACAACTGACAGCATGTGTGAGCAGAAAAATTCCATGCCTGAAAATGATAGGTTAGGTGATTTCACCGGATAAAAACCTTAAGGAAACCTCTTTTCACCAGCAGAGCAGAGCGTTCATGGGGAAGGGAAGAGCTGCAGCCCCATATTTATCCTCACGAGGAAGTCCACATTGCAAGTTATTTAACTGGCTTGCTAGGAGATATTTGTGTTCTGTTACCTTTTCTATTATCACCCACTGCAAGGGAGAACTTTTATTTAGATCTTGAACGTGCTAAAAATTATACTCTAAACCTGACTTAAGAACAGATTAAATAGGTTGTAATTATATCTCAGGTGTGGTAAGAGCAGGGAAGTGGAGCTAAGGGGAGGCACCAGCCAGACATTACAGAGAGAGACATCTGGAAAGTGACGGGGAGCCATAGCTCTTGTCCAAACAGCTCCCTCCCCATAAACCCATGTTTGCATCAGAAACATTAAATTCCCCATGTTATACTGTAGCACCAGGTACACGACTTTTTCCTGACTGTGGAGCACCACAACCATGTGAGAACAAACTGGAAATTTCCCCTAAGGATATTTTCAACCTCAAAATAACATGCTAACTGATTGCACAACTGTGGGTTGAGAAACCTGTCTGAAGTGACCGGTCAAAGAAAAAAACATCCATTTAATAGGGTGCCCTCCCAGTAACAGTGGAACAGAAGTTGTTGACAATACTTTGGGTAATATCTTGAAGACTGTAGGTGACTAATAATAGCAGCGCCTTTTTTCCAGAAATAAGAAAGTCATAAAAATGATGGTTTAGAGGGACCAAAACTATTTATAAACTGAAGAATTCAGTGAAGAGTTTTGACTAAAAAGGAGTGGAGGGGAGAATTTTAATGTGCTTGAAATAGAAGTCAAATCTTAAAGAAAAAAAAGGCAAATTTAAAGTATTTTAAAGGGTTTTTAAAAAAGCCGAGTGGCTCAAACATGAAAGGACACCTTTTGTTTCAGATCAGATGAAGATTTTATGTTTACCAGGATAAGCAACCTTGCTTTGAAACGTTCTCTAACTTCAGTCTTCTGAGAATGGGCAGAGGATTTCAGTTCACCCAGGATCTTTCATCCATGCTATACACAGAGAAATAATAATACAGAGAAATTTAACCAAAAAAATAATAAAAGTTCCCAGGAGGACTGAATTCCGTCATAGGGTTTATTGTTCATTTCCTTTTGCCCAAGTACTCTCTTCAGAAGTTTCTCTGGTATATTTGACTAAGTGTTAAACCTGGGAGGTCGTTTAACTTGCAGCCTGTCGAGCACATCTTTACATTGCTGGTTAACGACTTGTGAACTTCATTGTCAGATGCTGCTTTGCAACTTTGCATCTCCGGGTTGATGGCTCTCTGCCATGAGCCGAGCAACTGCTGGGGTTCGAGAGTGCCTCTTGCCCTTGTGAAATTCAAGTTCATTCTTTTTCTGCTCCCCTCGCTTTCTCCCTGCAAATTTATGACTTGCTAACAAATGTGTTGCTCTTGATTCCCTCCTCTTCAGTGATCTTTAAGATCTCTCATTTCATAAGGAAGAGGCAGGTGGGTGATCTGCTTCCAAAAAAAAAGTTTCTATAAGCGTGGCTTGTGTCTTAAGGCTGCCTATACATCTATCCAATTTCCACTGACTTAATTAAGTCTTTTTTTGTCAAATTACATAGCAGTAATTTATTGCCCTAACCAAAGTGTTTTCCTCAAGGTGCCCACATTCCTGTGAGAGCTGTAGGTTGTTGTACACATGCACGCAGGCAGCATCCTTTCATCTTTCTTCATACAAATTGAATACTTCCTCTGCTGATCTTTACAGCTGTTCTCCGAATACCAGCCACAATTAATGAAATATTCCTGTGGCTCACCCATTCCTTCAAAAACTTTTGTCCGAGCTTGTTATGCCCTAGGAGGCTAATAACATTCATTGCACCTTTGCAAATTTTGGCTCAATCCCTCTTCCTGCTGCAGGAAAGAAAATGGTCTTAAGGGCTTCTGGTTTTCCCTTGAAGATAGATGTGGAAACCCGGGACTAGTAGTTAGGAGGAGCATCCTCGAGTCCTGCCCTCTGCTTTCACAGAGCTCGTGATGACATTTATAATCATACTGATTTCCATTTAAAAACTGATTTATCTGTTAGGCTATTTCACCCTTCCTGCACCTGCCAGGAGGCTGCTCCAGAAGCTTTCCTCCCTGGTGCTTCAGGAGGTAACGATAAAGGGGTGAGGTGGGCCTTCAGCAGAAGCCACCCATGTCAAAGCAGCACCTTTGCTGCGACAGAGTGCCAGCGAGACCAGCACGTCCCCCTGCTCCTGCCACCCGAGCTGGACCGCTGCAGCTGCACAGGGCTGCATTGCGCTGCTCCAGCACCGGGGAAATCAATAGCAGTCAGGGTGGGAGGAATTACAGCACGTTCCTAGTAATTGTGCAAATGCAAATTTATTACCCCAAAGTCTTCTCTAATGTAAATCCAGTGAGGTCAATGGAGTTAGAGCAAAACTGGCCATTCTGCTTCGTCTGTTATGCTCATTTTTATAATGATGGATAGCAGCTATTGAGAGAAAGGAAATTTCAAATGCCTGGAAATACACTAACCTGGGAAATGAGCTGCAAAGATGCCAGGAATCACTACTTGTGCAGATGGGTATTCTGCCTAACCACGGCGCTCAACATTGCCAAACACCTCCACCAGCTCCACCAGTGCAGCGCTGCTTAACAGGTGCAGGGGTCCTGCCCTTTGGTTAAAACATGCCAGCCCCTTTCGGAGGAATTCCTGATTTTGGCAAGTAGCAGCATCTCCCTACATCAAGGCCTTGCTAACCTGCAGCTGCCCTCTCCAGGGATTGTGTAAGGTTTTCTGCAGGTTCTTGAGTTTGCTCCTAAAATCCTGTTGCTTGTGTAACCTTTCTAATAGTTAGACAAAAGGATTGTTCTCCTTAAGAAATCCTTAACTTATGCACAAATAAACTGAGAGTCTAAAGGTTAATGTTGCTTCATTGCTGCTGAAGTGAAATCAAAGATTTAAAAGGCCATTCAGCAGAACGATCTCACATTTTAGGGGAAAAAATAAACTGTTATTGATTATAATAATAAGCTTTTGGAATGTGCTAATGGGATTTTTTTCATTCACCAGACACGATGCTCTCTTTTTTCCATAAACATTGCAGTTCATCATTGGACAGTTACTCGGAAAAGCTGGGCTTTGTTCAGAAAAAAAGACTATTGAAAAACTACTAAAGCATCAAAACATCTGTATAAACTTATGTCAAGACAGGAAGAGCTTTTACAATTAGGTAGGATAAAACTGCAACATATTAAGGCTTTTCCTGCTTTCTTAAGATCTTTTAATTGGCTTCATTTACCCAGGAAAGACAGTGTGTTACTTCAGTGCCTTCTCCCTTTTGCAACGGTGTCAGCGAGCCATCAGCCAGAGAAGCAAGGTGTCTGAAAACGACCCCAGAGACCGCTCCCTGCAGAAATACCCAGCAGCAGGGAATTGCCTAGACGAGCGCGGCTGTGTTCAGACTATCCAGCTTTATTAATCTGCTGACAGCCTGCCGCTTCTCACTGGCATCAGTGAGCAAGCGAGGTAAGCTGCAGCTAATTAACACCCAGGCTAGATGCTTTCTTCAAAGACTGTTTGAGACAGATGCTGGTCTTGCCCAACTGAAACACCAGCCCAGCTTGAGTGTCTCTGCACACCCCACGGTCAGGCAATTTATACCAACTTGGTATGTTTGAATGTGATGTACAGAAGGATGCTCAGGCATCCTAAACACAAACCATGTCCAACGTGTATTTGTGCGTCAGATACTGGCCAAAAGTTGAAGCCTTTGGCAGGATGAGTAGATATTCCTCTCAATCACTGATGTGAAATAATTTTAGCTTGTATGAAACATAGATTCATACGACTGGAAAATATCTCCGGCCTTAGGCTGTATCAAAACATTTGTGACAGAGATTTGAATGGACTTAGGTGCAAGTCATGTAAGGTCAAGTTTCCATTTGAGAACCATTTGCATTAGCAGTCCTACCACCACGGTAACACAGGGGAAGAGACACTAACGATATTTAGCACATGAACATGGACAACAGCTATTTGGTACATCCTCAGGAATAAACATAGATGAACTCATAATGATGCTGCGCTTCCAATCCCTCCTTGCTGCGCAGGGTTTTTATAGAGGTTCACAAAACGTGCCTCACCGGGGAGTGAGATGATTTGAGGTCTAGTCTGGACATAGTCAATACGGCAAAGAATACACGATCTGTGTTAGTCAAGCTCACCTGACACAGATACAATTGCAAATCCTCGTGCATTTCGGTGAATGAGCAGTGCACACCTGTCTGAAAGCCAGGCATGCCTGCACAGCCAGGCACAGGTTCCTCGCTGGAAAGTGGTCTCGGCAGAAAATATTCATCCCTTACACCCGTGTGTGGGTAACCTCAGCTTCCTTGGCAGAAGCAGATGGGAGGTCCATGTGCTGCTATGTTAGAAATGTCTGTCATTCTCCGGTTTCTTCTATGTCCTGTATCTCAGGTTATCAGGCGTGCTCTTCTCAATGCCAGTTAAAACGTAGGTGTAAAACACAGAAGGCACGTTCATTTATAACTACACAGACTATAATTATGTGTAGTCTAGGGCTTGTTTCCAGAACTAGGAAGGAGGAAAAATGGGTTAGGTGGGTGTGAGTAAAGTAAGAAGCAGGAATATGTCTTTTGGAGGTTATGAAACTACCTTGATCTCCCAGTATCAGAAATGCTGGCTAAGGACAAACAAATCAGAAAACTGCGTGCAGGCTGAGAGTTGGGACAAATGCAAGAGAACTGGGAACTGACAAGGGGAATAGTAGCAATTTTCTGATCCAGCCTGGGAAGTCATCATTGCAAGCAAAAATGGAGGAGAAATACGAGGTCACCACTACAGATTATTTACAGAAAGATAAACGCAGTCTTGGTATTACCAGGTGAGATATTTCAGTGAGAAACGAGGACTTTAACGTCATTGTATGAAGCACCGGTGAGACCTCCTCTCACTTAATACTATAACTACTTTTGGTCATCCATATGCACTTTAAGATTAATTGAAACCAGAGCAGATGGAGGGAAGAGCTCTGAGGTGAATTGAGAGTCATTTAGGAAAGAAGATTGAAAAGCCAGTCCTGTGTAGCCTGGGGGGAAAAGGAGGCAAGAACCAGCTCCATAAAAATACCTGAATAAGGAGCGGTGAGCAAAACAGCTACTGAAATGAGAGCTGATGCTGGTGCCAGAATACGTAGGGATAAACTGGGGATGGAAATGACACAAAGGTTCCTGACCATCAGGGACATGACAGTCTAGGAGAATCTCCCAGAATGAGAAACAGGCAGAAAACACAAACTTGTTTTAAGTTGGAGCATGGTCCTTTCATGAAAAGGACCATAAAACCACATTGTCCCTGACGTGGCAGAGAACTGGGATGTACAATCCAGGCTCCTCCTGTGCTTCTAGCTCTAAAATGCCTAACAGGAATAGAGCAGCAGCAAACCAAGGCCTTTGGCCACTTGTTACTGGAGACCTGTGGAATATTTTCGCAGCAGTCACAATGCCAGCAGCTCCAGTGTCCTGGCTAAACACCAACACATTCCTCTGCTATTTAAGTCCTCCCCGTGGTTTCACTTAGTAATACTACTCTTTGCTCCCTGCCCAAAAATTGTGACACAATTCTGCTTTTTTGTGCTTAAAAAATGTTTTCTATTTACTGAATTGCTCTTCAAACTGTAGTATAATTCACTCTAGGGTGTAACTGTTGCATTTTAACCTGCACAGAAATAGCATGAGCAAGCGTGGAGAAAGGATGGGAGAAAAAATAACGATACAAAAATAATCCTTATGACAGCACTCAGCCCAAGTGAGCAATATTACCCTCATTTTACAGTAGGGAATTGCTGGTTCTTTTAATCTATAAGCAAAAAGAGTCTGAAACCTTTCCCATGAAAACACAATATGCAGGTGTGGTTTGAGGCTTTGCTATCAGCTGTAGCCCAAACAAGAATAATGACATGCCCTATCCCAGATCTGTATCTATGGATGGCAGATATTACGTAGAACAAGGTATCATTATTATTATTGTTATTTAATTTTTGTAACAATCACCAGAGCAGCTGAGCTACTCCCACAGCTGCATTAAATATCACAAATAAAATATGCAGTCCTTTTGTTATTTCATCTTCTATGAGAAAAGTGGACTGTCGTGTCTCAAAAGAAGATTTTAAGCACGTATTTCTCTGCAAGCATGTTGAAAAACACAGCTCACAAAATGTACCTTGCTATTCCAGTTTTACCCATATTCAGTAATGCAGCTGAGGTTCGGATACCTAAAGTAGCTCCAGACAAGGTATCTTGGATCCTGGATTTGTCCAGGTAGCATGGAGCAAAACACGGACTAATCTGCCCTAAGATTGGGGTAAAGTTGTCTACACAGGGCTCTGCCTTAAGAAGTTACTTTAATATTTGGATGGATTTGGGTTAGAGATGGCTTCAATAGAGCTGACTAAGCACAAGCCAAGTAGGCAGATTTTCAAGGGCATTCACCACCAGGACAAGCAAGCTGCTGAGATAAGAAGCTTTCTGCCTAATTTTGCTGTGCCAGAGCCCTGGGAAAGGAAGGCAAGAGAGGTGTAGGAGGAAGAGCTGTTCCTGCCAGAGAAGCAGGAGCAGCGCTGGCCTCCCACTGCAGCTCCTTCACACCCCATGGCACAGCCAGGCCACAGCCACTCTTCCTCAGCGTGGGGGAGAATTTCAGGTGGGCCCTTGATGAGCTGGGGTGGGCTGATGAGGACAAGGACCTCCTTTCACAGCAGCGGGTGTGTGTGCAGTGGTACCTTACACAGCCTTGCAGAGGAGATGGGGAGATCGGCGCTAGTGGTGGCTGTGAGAGGTTGCACCAGTTGCAACTGGCCCTGCTCTCCAGGACAGGCTTGTTGCAGAGGAGCTTCACGGGGTGGAGTGATATTTGGTCTCCTAGATATCCCGGAGCCACCTCCTGAGGATAACTGAAATCTTGAACTCAGTCCAACGCAGATGGAGTGTTGTAGCCAATAGTGCTAAAAAGTGCTGCAGCACTTCGAACTGATAGGAGTTTCCTTAGCACTAAAGGCTTCCTGTCCAGACACATCACTTTGCTGTCAGGCTGCCAAGAGGTGACAAAAGCATGAACACGGCCAGGTCACTCGCTGCCAGGATGGAAGAGCCTCCTGGCCAACCTGAGAGGAGAGAGAGCTTTCTTCGCTGCCTGGGGCAAGGGCACCCCTGCACTAGGGGCTGCACAGATTATCCCGGCCACGTTCTCCAGGAGCAGGTGCCAGCCCAAATTCCTGCAGAGTAGAATTCCACTCCTCAGACTCACTATTATTTCCCTTGGAGTCCTTTACAGGTGCCCGCTCCTTATCCATCAACACATTGTCTCATTTGGGCTACATCCGTGGCAGCGATACAACAAAAAGGTGCCACTTCCCTGGGACGAGGTGGCATTGCAGCGCCCAGGGTGCTGTGCAGTGCCACTGCTCTCGGAGGGGACAAGGGGCAACTTCTCTTTCCTAGGAGGCAAGTGCCCTGCAGAGAGCAGAGAGGGCTGCAGCAGCATTACGGGACAAAGGGCAACTTTGTTCTCCTGGGGGGCAGCGCCCTGCAGAGAGCGGCGGGGCCTGCAGCAGCGTGAGGGCTGCGCAGCCATCCCGCGTTACCGACCCAGGCCGCGGCCTGGCTCCAAAGGCTCCTCACGGCCCTCGGCCGCCCGCGGCACGGGGCGCTGACCTGAGGCAGCTGCCTGCCCGCCCGCCCGCCCCTCCGGCGGCAGCAGCTCCGAGCCGGCAGGACCGCTCAGGCCAGGAGAGGGAGCCGTGGCCCGCGCACGGCCGCGTAACCCGCCTCCTCCCAGCAGGACCCCGCAAACTGCGCGGGGGACATCGCGGCAGCCTCCCGCCTTCCGCACTCGCTTCTGCTCACTCACCGCCCGCCCGCTCGGATCCCCCCCGCCCCAACCCCGGCTGCTGCGGCCCTCCCCCGGAGCGACCCCCCGCTCCCTGTGAGGGGCTCGGGGCTGCGCTGCGGGCGGGGGAACCCTCCCTGTGCGCGGAAGGAGCGCGGCCGGCGGGGGAAGGGGCGGGGCGGCGGGGCGCACACCGGGACGAGGGGGAAGAGAAGGAAAGCGCAGCGCTCGGGCCGTGGCTGCGCACCCCCTCCGCCTTCTCAGGTAAGCGGCGGCGCGTGGGAGGGGAACACGCGTGTTTCTGTAAGCGTGAGCGGCGGGAGGGAGGTGCGCCGGGGCGGGGGCAGAGGGGTCCGGCCCGCCCCGCTCCGCCCCGCCCCGCCCCGGCCGTGAACTTCCCCGCACTCGGAGGGAAAGTTTCTTGCGCGGGAGGCGGTTTCCAGCCCCGGCGGCGCGCGCGGTGAGGCGGGCGGTGGCGGCGCGCAGCCGGCAGCAGCCCCCGCTCGTCGGCTGGCGGGGAAGGAGAGGAAAGAAGGAGGAAGAGAGGCTCGGCAGAGCCCGAGGAGCCGCGGCGGCAGCAGCGCCCGGCGTCCCCGGGCCGGAGAAGCCTCTGCACGGTGAGAGCGAACGTGCGCGGCCGCGTCCAGCCCCGCCGGGCCGGGGTGACGGGGGTAGGAGGGGAGCGGGCGCTGTGGGGCTGCCGGGGCCGGGGGAGCCCTCGGTGTCCCTCGGTGAAGGCAAGTGTGAGCCGCGCTGCGGCGGGGTGTCTCCGCCGCCGGTGCAGGCGGGCTGGCCGTGCCCCCGGTACCCGAAACGCGGAAATTCGGCTATTCCAAGCTAGAGCGCTGCGTGCGTTGACGAATGCAACTTTAGTTTTCATCCGCATTGCAAATGTGTGAGCGTCTGGTACCTGCTGTGCTGTCAAACAGATCTTTGGAATGGAAGGGGGGAGAGGAAGGGGTCAGATTTAAACTGCAGCAGGAAAATAAAAGGGAAGAGACACGTCCCAGAAAACAGCCTGAAAGCAATTAGGTGCTGGCAGCAAGTTGATTTTGCTATGTGTTTGCTGGGGACAGCAGCCCCCTTATGCGAAGCATTTTGGGGGGGTATCTGGATGGAAACTGGGTGGTGGGAATGCTTTCCTGAAAAGGAAGGAGGGGGAAAAAAGGAGACTGACAGGGATCCAGTGCTTCAGGTGGCCCTTTTGTGTGCCAGTGTTGCTTCCCTTCGTTACAATGGCAGTGCTTGTTCCTCAGCCTGGGCTCAGAGTGTGCCCATATGGTGCTTGGCACAGCGGGATCCTGATCTCGGGGCCTTAGGATGTTACTGCAAACTGAATTATAAATACACTCTCACGTGCATGCTCTCTCTCTCCATCCTAGCCTCTGCTTTGTGAATAGCTGGTTGTAATGCTCAGGTAAATTCTGTTTTCTTTTACGGATCTTTTTTTCTTATAAAATGATGGTTTTCGTTCCATGCATTTAGCTTTGTTGTCCTAGGAGAGGCTTTTTACTTCTGGATTTGGGAGATTGCAGCAAACTCCTTATCTTTTTTAAAAAAATTATTTGCTATGTAATTAAAAAGTACTATTTTCCTGACACTCCATTTTTAACTGTGGCCCCTCTTGGATATGCAGAACTGTCACTGAACTTACACTTCCATACACAGCAGGATTGTGGGGTATTATTTATTAACTGTGCTGTGGAGAGTCCATATCTCATAACTTAAGAGGGCCATTTATAACAGGTTGCTTTTGGCAGCTCCAGAAAATTTACTTGCTGTCTTGTGTTCCTTGCAGGAAAAGCTTCTCCTGTTTGCATGGAGAGCATCACTCCAGCCCAAGGGCTTTCTGGTGGGAGGGCTCGGTGCTGGGAAGGGTCCTGCTTTCTGCCTTCATTGCCTGCCTGGCTGTGGTAGGCAGGGAAGGGCAAGTGGAGAGGATTAAGCTCTTGAAATAGGTGCAGAGTTGTTCCTGTCACTGGGAACACCTTCTCTGTAGGAACAGTTAAGGATGCAGAATAACATGGGATGTGGTGACTAAGGCTGTGAGGACTTGAGGTGGTGGAAGCGTGCAGGGCAGTGAAATGATCGGGAAAGATTAAGCTGGGAAGGTGGGAGATGCTGCCTGGAGGGGAAGCAGAAAGCCATGGGGTGAGAGGTTAAGTTTCTAACACAGTGCCTCTGTACAAGGCAGAGGGCAGGTCTACATGCATGCAGCCCTGTGACTTTCTTTCCATGTCTTTGGATGTAGCTTGAATTCTTCCTTGATAGGAAGAGCTCTGCTTGCTCAAGTCTGCCCATGCCTGGTCCCTCCAGAGTCTGAAGGAAAGCTTGTGTCTGAACACCTCAGGGCTCTCTCCTTCCAGACCCCTGGGGCTCTGCACAGGTATCCTGCATCTGAGCATTCACTAGTGTGCAGCGGGGATGAGTATTGCGCAGGGCTGGGCTTGAGCAGGCTCATGCCCTGGGTCAGGTAGTGCTACTCCAAAGTGCCTAGCGGGAACACATAGGTGAGAGAGGCTTGAGAGGGTTGGGAGAGCGATGTGGAGGGAGGTCGGATGGTGCCGGGAATGTGGAGGTGTGGGAAGTGCTTCCTTGCTGGCCCTGGTGCTGGAATTTTATGCTCTGAAATATGCATATAGGAAGGAGAAGGCAGAGGGAGTTTGTCCCAGGTTTATTCCTTCAAGACCTGCATGTGCTGGATGCCAGCACTAGGGAAGAAGCATTTTACTCCTTCAGAATAAGAGGCTGGAACATGTTCTTTTATTCCTTCTTCTCACTTATTGTTATGTTTGGATTTTCATGTTGGTTATTTTGGCAGGCACATGATTCATATTTCTTTCCCTATCTGTCCCGGGTCCACCACTGTTGTCAAATGTCCTCCCATTTCAGCAAGACTCTGACTTGCAAAAATTTGCCAGATAACCCTTGCAGCTGGTGGTGTGGGAGAGGAGGTGTCCCAGCTTGGCTCTCAGAGCATAGGTTGCGTTAGCAGACGTGGACAGTTGGGAAGATTATAACCAGCATGTGAATGCGTTCACGTATCTGTGAGCATCCATGCTGTCCGGTCTTTCTTTTCATCATACAGCAACGGGGAATGCTTTGGGAATAAAAATAGATATATGGAAAAGCCTATATAAGCTGAAATCTGTGAACAGCGCCACGTTATCTGGGAACTGAAACGCTTTCTACTGGAGCTTGCAGTTCAGATGTTGCCTGCTCTCCTCCTTCCTATCCTGCCTTTCTCTTGACACAGCTCACGGATTTCCCTGTCCCCATAAGCAGAGCCGAGAGCCATCTCCTCTGTGCTGCCAGGCTGATGCAGCCCGACCGGTAGCATCTCTGCACCCGGTGGGTGAGAGCTGGTGTTCCTCCGGCTGCACGAGGTGGGCCAGATGCAGAGGCAGAAGGGAGACAAAGCTGGCTGTCACGTTTGCCACGCTTGAGCGGACCCCTCCTCTCGCACCAGCTCTGCAGCCTGAGCGTAGTTTGGGCTCCCACGTGCGGGTGGGTTTATTTCCCTCCACGGTTTGCAACTGCTTTGTTCTGCTCTGCCATCAGCAAAATGTATGGCTGAGATTTGGTCACTGCTAAAGTGGAACAAAACAGCCTCTTCTTTTGGGAGGTGTTTTAGGGTTTCTCCCCCCTTCCCGTGTTTTCGCAAAGCAGAAGGCTAATCTCGTGTTTCTCAGCGCAGTGTTGTTACGTGTAGGGCTTTTGCATGTGACTGAGCCACATGTACGCTCGGAGAGAGTGCAAAAAGGAAACTGATTTGGGGAAATTAGTTCAAATGGTGCCTGCACTTTTGGGAATTCTGATCTTAGCCAGCGCACTCTCTACCTTCAACCTCAGAGGTCCCAATGAGACACATGCACAGGTCATCATATTCATAAATTCAGAGTCTTATTTGACAGCAAATAAAATACAGGAATATAAATGTACAAGCGTATATATTTGGTTATAGGGTTCCTTAAAAATAGTTTCTGGTATAACAGAATTTCTACTACAAGCAAAGAATCGTATCTGTAGTCAGACCTTTGTTAATTTAGCAACTCGGTTTCATCAAGTGGGGGCTATATCCCCAGGAATTCTTCTGACACCAGTTTCCCTCGAGTCTGGATGATTATCCAATTACAACTTTAAGAAAATTACTGCAAGGATAACTGGCTAAAGATAGAAGTCTCTGAGCGCGTTAGGGAAAGAGAAGGGAAGAGTGTGAGAGAGTGAGAGCTTCACTTTCTCATATGAGTAAAATTTTAGAGAAGAACTGTACTGGTCCTTAACTTTGTCGGTGGGTGGAGTCAAGGTCCTTGGTGTTGGGTTTGGACCTTCTTGCTTTCCTTCTTTCTCTCTTTCCTTCTACTTCTCTCTCTTTTGTTATGTGCCGACTCTGTATTTATGTGAAAAAGTTACATTGATTCTCATGGAGTCTTTTTAGATTTACATGTGTTAACAAAAAGGGACTCTTAAGTTAACAGCTCGGTTTGAGGCAGAGGATAAGAGATTGCCGTGAATCCTGGGCTGAGTCAGGGGAGTGGTAGGTGGCTCCTTCTCCTGGGATCACCAGGGGAGTGCAAGAGAGCCACTGCCTTGGAAATCCCAACCAGAGCAGGGTCATCAAGAGCTACCAGCTCTTCCAAGCTCTCTCTAGGTGTCTGCAGAAGAAGACTGTATTATCATGCCTGGAAGGGGAACTGAATGGTCATGCACTCCCATCCCATGTCCATCATGGGCATTGGGATCCCTGAGCTGGCATAGGAGAGTGTCCAGTTGATTCAGAAGTGTTTGAGACTGCCCTCAAGCCCGTTTACTCTTCTTTATTGCTAACAGCTTGCTCAGGCACGACTGGGCAAGCTTTACTATTTAACCCTTGCAGCTTTGGATCTGGCCTTCAGCTTCAGCCAGCATGGCCATGGGTCAGCGGGTTGTCTGGGTGCAAGCTGGGAGCTCTGTGTCGCAGCCTGGAAGTACCACGGTAAAAGGCTGGTTGTTAGCTTTGCATGAAGCTCCTGGGGCAGTTTTGTTGTGCGACTGAAGGGCAAAGATACAGCATGAATCATGCACTCCACAAATACTTAAGAAGCCTCTTCAGCTTTACTAAACTGACGTGTTATCAGAATTAGAAGAGGACTTTAAAAAAAAAGAAAAAAAAAGTTCTAATACCTCTCAGTCTCTTTAATTAGAAAAGCTGCTGTGTGTTGGTTGTGTTTTTTCCTCCTGGTTTTGCTTAATCCCTCGCATGACTGAAATAAAAGTGTAATGGAATATCTTGACTCTCTTAGCTCGGATGCTGTCCACTTACAGGGATGTGGTATTTTCAGATGTTCAGAGGATGTTTCTTATATATTTGATCAACTTGTGTGTAAAAGCTTGTGAAACTGTGACCTAAATGTTTATCCTTAGTGCTGACAGGATGCCGTGGAGCTGTTTAACTATATATTTATAACAATTATGCTGCTTGGCGAGGAACGCGTGATGTTTTCCTCTCAGAGGGAATTTTTGCTTTTTTTTTTTTCCTTTTTCAGCCTGTGATTTGTGGTTATAGTTGCCTTTCTTTATCATTTACCTTTTGTCCTAGATGTAAATAAAGAGCTAATTACAGTTAATCTCAGTGCAAAGGAGTGAAATTTTTAAAGAGTGAAAAATAACTCCCATCTGTTAGATTTGCTGTAGCGTTTTGGGGTTTGCCTTCTACTTGGAAGGAAGCCAAAACTTATCTGGCTCAATTTAAAGTTTTCCTTGCAAATTTAAACTGGATTTTTAATCATTTAAAAAACAAACAGAAATGGAAATGGCTTTTCAAATTATGTTTGGCCATGTTCTTAACGTGCTGGTTGCTAAAACCTGAACAGCTCTGTTAGATTCCTACTGAAATGAGTTGAAATCCCACCACCAGATTCTACAGGAACAGGTTTGAGACCTTGTTCTGGAAAAGCATCTATTTTTCATAGCAGTATGTTGCATTTCTGTGTTTCCTGCCTGCTGGGGCTCCATGTGCCCAGCCAACCAGCCCCAAAATGGCTTGTTCCAAGGGAACTGCTGCTTAAGTAGTTACTGTTTAAGACAGGCTCAGAACCCAAGGTTTGCATGGTTGGTACATTTAGCCCCATCAGCTCCAGTGAGTGCTGAGCTCGGGGAATTAATCTATACTTCGCGCTCATATGTTATCTTTCATCTCAGCATCTCTAAGCACTTCAGAGACATGAGGATGCACAGCTGTGGTGGGAGGTGGGGAGAGGCTGTTGTAAATGTGGCTGGGGAAACAGAGGCACAGATTTCAGAAGTCTCTCCTAATGCTTTCGGTTCAGGGGACAGCCATTTATAAGCTCTATGATGCCTGATTATCAGGGAGGCAGTACCATTTTTCATGGGCTACAATTGGTGATTGATGCCTCTGTAGGTTTCATGTAGATTAACCAGAAACTCATATTGCTACCCTAAACTAGTAGACTGTTTTAAAATCTTCAACCTTAGAGACTTACAGGAGCATAGTAAATGGCAGTAGCAGCAGCCCAAATTTCTAGGGTTTTTTTTTCTGATGTTAGCCGTATTGCAAAAAGCAAATCTCACAAGTAACCAAAAGTAAAACAACCTCACCTCCATCCCCCCATAGTAACATCGAGGGCTCCACCTACATAAATTTATCAGCAATCTGTTGATTCAAAGCTCTGGGATCTGTAGAAAATACTTATTCTGACAGTAAGAACTGTACAAATTCACTGTAATACAAATAATTGGATTTGCTCTGTTGAGAAATAGCTGCCTCTTCCTTCAAGCACAGACACCTCCCAGCCCTTGTTTATAAGGAGGAATCCAGATAACGGGAGGAGGGGGTGTGTATTGCTGCCCAGTGCAATAACGTTGTCAGGCTGTGAAGGGCTTGTAGGACACCCAGCCTCTTTGAATGAGCACAGATGTGCTGCTGGATCCCAAAATGTGTTGCTCTAGCAAATTGTGCTGGTTGCAGTTGAGCCGGACAGGGCTGATATGTTGGGGTGACTGAAGGATGTGGCAAAACTCAGACTCTGCTGGAGTAACATCCCCATGGACTGGGTTGTCTTTCCCGCTCAATCTGTTCTCCTGCAAAAATAGCTGCAGTCTCAGTGCATTTACCTTTCTCCACCTTTCTTGTTCTCTCTCATGTTGCTATGTGGACTTCAGGGAGACTGTTTAATTCTGTCTCCTTGGGAGGGAGGTTGCACACACACAGACACCCCTGATGTGAGGCCATGGAGAGGCGGAAATGCTTTTCTCCAGCCTTACTGTGTCCTCCTCTTCTCCCATTGCACAGGGGAGCTGCATCTTGGCATTTCAGCCCTGCTGAATAGCCCTGGGTTGTGGCTACACAGGAAGGCAATGTTTTCCCCTTTCTAAGCTTCTTTTTTTTCCACTTGTCTGCCAGGTTCAATGACTTTGTAGTTGTTCACAAGAAGTGTCAAAGAGCAAGAGGGGAAACTCAACCCAACTTTTCAAAGACACTGAGTGAGTGCTTCCTCTCAATGCAAAGAGGTAGCCAGCCCAAGGCTAAGGTCAGTGCGGATCTGAGAATACGAAGGTATCTGCTTCCTGGCATTGAGAGTGTTCAGAATGAAAATTTTGGAGACTTTTCAGATTTTTGGCCCTTTGTGGCAGGGTTTTAACACATAGCAGTATTTCCTCCTGTTGCTGCTCCTTGTAGCCTTTGGAAATGTCAGCAGCGCGTATATTGCCTTTTGTTTGTCATTCAGCTGGAGAAATGAATTCATTGCCCTTGTGAGATCAATCATATTCTCCCCAAATAATTAATATTGATGACAATCACATGCCCGCAGCTCCCTCTCAGCCTTCCCACTGTGTAGGTGCTGTGGGTCACAGAGTGGACCTTCTCACAGGAAGTTCATGGGCTTGAAAAATCTGGGTGCCATTGTTTGAAGGCTGCATTTAGAGCTGCACTGATGGGATCAGCGCAGGCAGAGCCCGAGCAAGGTCCCGTGATGGCGCAACCTAATATTTGCAGAAGGAAATGTTAGAGAAGTGGGGAGCAAATGTGATACACGTGACATGGGAAGGATTGTCTAGTTCTGTTTCTTTTTTCCTCCTTTGCTTCTGTCTGTACCCGGATTTTTCTAGTCCCCTTTGCAGAGTGCAACTGTACCGTGCTGACCAGGAAGGGGCAGGGACGCAGAAGGAAGTTGCTGTGATAATCACCAGGAGGACCAAGTGGGTGGGATGGGAATGTGGAGGCCTGTGGGAGGGCTGGAAAGACCTCTGGAGAACTGCTTGTAAGTGGGGTGTTGTTCTGGGGGTGGCAGGTAACTCTTAGGCTTTCAGTGCCTTTGCTGTTCCTTTTTCTATTGCTTTAAATTCTGCTGTGGATTGATGTGTAAAGCACACTTACAGAACAGCCTGTCTGAGCTGGGGGAGAGGGAAGAAAGCATCTTCATGTCTTATTCTTGTTTGCTTTTTCTTATCTGGTTAAATGTGATTAAATTAACATGATTAATAAAAGTGCCAGGTGTGGAAACACTGTGTGGCCCAAACTTGAAAAAGAAAAACTCAGCTGACTTGCTTTTACCCTTGAATATGTTGCTAATCCCAGGATACCCAGAGTCACTTGAGGAAATCCTCCTCTTGCACCGCAGGGAGAGTTGCAGATCAGGTCTGCAGCACTGGCAGCAGCACAGGTAAACCTGCTAGCAGTGCTGGAGACATTGCAATCTGCCTGCGGATTTTGTGGCAATGGTGCAATAAGAGAGATGCTTGGAAAGGGGAGTGAAACGCAGTGGTGTTGTGCTCTGGAGCACGGTGGTGCTTGGAGGCTTTTTGCCTGCTGTGTCCCTCTCTGGGAGAACAAGAAGGGGAAGATGTTGGCTGAATATAGAGCAGCCATCCTGGGAATCGGGTCTGCAAGCACTGAGGGCTACAAGGGGAGGAGATGAAGTGAAAGAGCAGGTATATAGCTGGCAGCAAGGGCTTGAACTTAAGAGAAGAAACTCTTGGAGCATTTTTTTGAGACAGAAGAGAGCCCGTTGCAGCTAGTGCTCAGCAGAGCTGGGTGCAGCCCGTGTTGTGATGGTGGGGATGTGCAGTGGGGCTGCAGAGCATTTGTGAGGAGACGCCTCTCCTGGGAAAGCTGCTCTGGAGTTCAGGAGTCCCAGACCAGTCCTGCGAAAGGCAGTAAGCCCAGCTGATAAACCTGCTTGAGTCTGCATTGTATTCTCTGGGTTTAGAGACTTGGGCCGAGCTAGCTTGGGGTTGCTGCTGTGTGATCTGTTGCACGATGTGGACGTTCTGGTATGTCCACAGGGACAGTAGAACAACCTCTTAGGGAGAGCAGTGGAGTTGCTTACATCTAAATGCCATTAAAAAGGTCAGGAGGCAGAATGTATAAATTAAATGCTTGTTCTCAGATGTCTCCAGGTGCTCCATGAGAGCTAATCAGGACTCTGCCAGCGAGGGAGGAATCTCACTCTGGATTCCTTAAGTCTCCTCAGGTCTTTGAGCCATGTTGGTTGCGGATTTCTTTTTTTTTTCTGTGCAAAGATTAGTTTGTCACTTTATTTTCCGGTAGCGCGATATGTGGGTATTTCTCAGAGCTCTCCATTCACTGTAACATCGTCGTCCAAAATAGAAGCATTGTGTCTGCCTTCATGGAAGGTCTCAGCTCTCTTTGAAGCTCTGTTGGAAGCTTTTCATTCCCTGGCTATTCAGACTTAAAAAATAGACTGTCTTGGCTGGATACCTTTTGCTTGAGCACAGAAGTGCTCTTGTAGATTGGTGTTTGAACTGCTCAGTGGCCAGCGTGTATGCATTTGTAATCTGTGCTGTTTGATTTCATAGCTGAGGCTCAACCTGCCCTTCTTCAGCCCACTCCACAGATCTCTCGGTGATAGTCCCAGCTGTTTATTTGTCTTGTCCAGGTGTGCATATATTTCAGAGAGGTGACAGATTATTGAGCAAGTTTATTTTAAATGTATGAAATGCAGCGTGCTCTACCTGCTAAACAGCTGCCAGAGTATAATCAGCGGCACTCGGGGCTCCAGCAGATCAGTGTGTAAGATCTGCACCATTTCTGCCTTGGCAAGCCCTGAGAGGACCCTGGGAGAACTGAAAAGGAAAGGAGATACTGACTTTCTTCAGTTAGATTTTTTTAAGCCACCCCCTCCCTTCTCTCCGCATGTCTAGATTGCACTTTTTTCCTTTTCTTTCGAGAGGGGGAAAAATAGCTGCTGCTTCTGAATTCTGGTTATTGGCTCAGCAGATTTTAGCACTAAAAGGACGCCAGGGGATGGTATCTAAATGCCAACAGTGGATCACAAATTCCCTGCCTGGCAATCACCTCCGTGTCCCAAAGATTGGCACTGGCAGAGGCAAATCTTGCACTACCAAGGTAGCTCCTAGAAATTAATTGCTATTAATGAACGTCTCCCTGCTTTTCCCTGAGCCTCTGAGCTCGAGGTGGGGTTGCTGCCTGCTCAGCCCATGGGAGCTCTTGGTGCTGTTTGGGGGTCAGCCTTGCTCCTGCAGTTTGCGCTGCTGTGTTGAAGGAGAAATAGCTTGGGATCACCTCCCGGGGTGACCCCTGGAGTGATGCACTGCTGGGTTTGTTCATCCCCTGTCCTGGGCATTTAGTATGAAGTAATTAGTAAAAAGCCAGCAGACTGCAGCCCTTGGCCTGGAAATGCAGTGTAGGAGGCCAGGGAGAGGCAGTGGTGGGTGACGGGCAAATGGAGCAACCTCGGATGCCTGGTGTCATGTCCTCAGCTGGCAAAGAGCAGGCTGAGCCACTGACAGAGAAGGTAGTTTCCAGGTTTTCTTGTTTTCTTTCTTTTTTTTCCCTTCTCTTCTGGATACTTGATAGACCTGGCTGTAAAGCTGTGTGTGAGCACCGAAGCTTCCCAGTGCCAGGAGCCAGTGCTTCCAGGTCCTGTGTGGTGGTGGCCAGCTCTGGCCAAGGAGGACAGAAAACGCTTTGCGCTAGTGACACAGGAGACCTCTCACCAGGGCAGCTTTCCATCTGACTCCTGCTAGTTTCATTTTTTTTTTCCCTTCTGCAAAAGCAACGGTTTAATATTTGCTGTGATTCTAGCTGGTGAAAAAGTTTGTCTGCTCAGATCTGAATGTTTCCTTTGGTTCTGATGATATCGATTGCTTTTATAATAAAAACATTTCAGAAAAAAATACTTTCAACCTGCTCTGTTGTCATGTGTGGTAGCCTAGTGAGTGCAGCTACCCTGGGAAAAGTGAGACCTGAGCACTGATCTCGCAGGTCCGTGCCTCGGATATGTCACCGTTAGACACGCTGATTGGGTCACACTTATGGCTCCTGCGGTATCCCTGATTGCGGGCCAGGTTTCAGCCTTGGCTGATTCCTGCTGAAATGTGCCTGGCTGTTGGGGAGCTGCTGCCAAGACAAATTGGGCTCCCTGCCCTTAGGAGAGATGCAAATGTTTTTCTGAGGGTAGCGTTGGGGGCCCTTTGTTGGTCAGCGTGCGTTTGAAGGGATGAGTGTGGAGAGCAGGGGAAGTGCACTGAGCTGCTCGTGGTGGTCATCGTCAAATCCCTGCTGGTTTCCTCCCCGTTCTGTTCCTGGAAGCTGTCTGGGAAGGAAAATTTTAATGAACGTGCTAATTCCTCCTGGGCAGAAAAGGCTGGACTTCTGAAACCCATTGCCTGTCTTCCTACGCGCGTCTCCAGAGGTTTCAGTGTACCGTTAGGTTGCTCAGGAGGGCTGTGCAGGCCCGGCCAGCTCGCTGCAGGAGCGGCCCTGCTGCGGGCAGGGGCATGAGTGGGGACGCTGGTGCTGCAGCAAAGGGCGGTGCTGGGCCGGGCCCGAATGGCCTCTGGAGGAGAGGCAGGGTCAGAGCCGCACTGTGACTATCCCGGCTAAGTGGCACCAAGACGGTTTATGCTACAGTAATTCCCCCCTTTGTCTGACTTACTCCTGCACAGGCTGAAAAGCAAAAGTGTTTCCTGGAGGGCCTTCGCCCCCTGTCCATTAGTGGTTTTGCTATTACTTTTCTGCAGCTGCTTTTGCAGGCTGCCCTTTGTCTGCCTTTTGGACTCTTTGAATTCGCTCGGACTGTACATCTATTTTCCCCGCAAGAAAACCCAGCAAACTCCGCGAGCAGCCTTCTGCATTGCTGCTGCGTGATGATGCAGGGCCCCAGGGCTCGTGGGCACGCGGTGAGGTGGGAGCAGAGGAGCTGTGCCCCTCTCCTCAGTGCCAGCCCTGCTCTGCAGCCCATCAGCCTTCAGCCCCGACTCCATGTGGCGAAGCAGCAAAGCATTTCCTAAGCTAGCCCACCCTGGGTTTTGCTAGCCTTCCTGTGTCTGCATCCGTTTTCCTGGGGCTAGTCCTGCGTTCTTGAATGCTTTTGTCTCAGAGGGGCTTGGGGCAGAATTACAGAAAGAAAATAATATGTAAAACCTGCTCTGGCCGGTGTTATATTTTTCCTCTTTCTGAAACTGCTTTATTTTAAATGCCCTTTCAGCCAGAGCACTTAGTGGCAAGGTTTTGAAGGGCGCTTTTGTTCTGCGTGCGGTAGTGTGACTTCTCAGTGAAAAGCAAAAAACCTGTCAGCCCTCCCTAGGGGCCTGTGGTTAGGAGGGACAAAGGCATTTTCTTGGAAAATGCAGCATTGTTGTGTGGAATTGGTATGGTGTCTTTGAGAATAGGTGTACAGTAGTTACTTTGAGTGCAGCTCTCTTCATTAATTATTTGACATCTGTCTTGGGTTTTATAATTGTTTGGAAAGTGCATAGGCTTTTCAGGGTCCATGCTGCTAAAGGCAGGAGCAAACGATTCCTTGCCTAGGTCTGCTTGGGAAGGGTGTTTTATTAAAAGGTGTTTTATGTTAAAATATTAATGTTTTTTCTAACATAAAGGCCACTTCTGGCCAGTATCAAATGAAAAACTAAACCTTTCCACCACCTCTGCTTTTAAGAACAGGAGACACTTCTATGACTATGGTCCCCCCACCCCGCTTTTCTTTGTTCCCCAGTAGACAGAAGGTGAAAGTTTGAAGAAGAAAATGCTCAGGTAGGAGAAGGAAACAATTTCTGATTTGAAACAAAATTAACATTTCAAGTAAACACCGTAAGAAAAGATTCTAGCAACAGCAGTGATGGATTGTTTTCCCAAACTGCTCTACCATTTATTATTATTAAAATGTTAATTTATGGAGACATTAAAAACACCTCAGAGTGTATTGGTCTTGTGAGAAGTTCCTGGAGCGCTGAGGATGTATCAGAGCTCTCCAGCTGCCTTCTGGGTGCTCTGATTGCCTGCTTTCTAGCTGTGGTGTGATTTCTGAGCTGGTATGCTCTTCTACTCACTGATTTTATTCCTGGCTCCCTTTAGTGTTTGCTTTTTAATTTATTTGCTTGTACTAAAGATGAGCTCTGTGACCTTTTTGGATGGACGCAGTTGGGTGAACCCCTCCGCTACAGCCTGGGGTTTGCACTCTCTGACCTCTGGCTCCTTCGGTTGCAGCCAGAGATGCTGGTGTTTCAGCGCAGCGATACCAAATTGTGCAAGAAGTTAATGAGACACTGCTGGAATTGCATTGTGTACAGGCAAAATGACACCGTGCTTTCTGATCTTACAAAACAAAGACGCAGGTTGCTGAAAAAGGCGGAGGAAACTCTGCTGTTCCTGGCAAGACCGGGGTGGGTTGTAGTCCTGTGGCGTCAGGTTCTTAAGGCATTGCAAAAGTCACCCTCTCTCTCTGTGACTAAATGGGTGCAATGCTCTTTTCCTGGTGTTACTGGCAGAATCACATTATCCTCCCCAGGGAGGAATGATGACATTGAGTGGCCACAGAACTGCTGCAGGAAGACCTTTCTCTTTGGGGTACATCACAGATTCGGGGCCATTTAAAGCAAAGCATCACAGTGCCAGCAGCACTAGTGCACTAGAATTGGTCCCTGCACTGTGTTAGTAGAACCAACCATCAGATCCTGTAGCATTAATTGAATTTTTTGGAATAATCATATGCCACAGGAAAGGAGCCAGACTGCAAAAACCATCCTGTCCTACAGTCCCTTCCTTCTTCATTGTGTATGAGCTCTCAATTTCTTTATCAAAGGGGGAGAATCTTCTTCCTTCATCTCAGCTGGCAAATGCTGGTGTGGTCAGGGCATCCAGGAGGTTGTGATGGCTCCCCTCAACCAGCCCTTGACTCTGTGCACATGCCTTCCATGGCCCCTTGTATTTTCGATAGTGGGAGAGCAGCCAGGGTTGTGGTCAACTGAGTCCCATTCCCGTAATGGAGAAATTGCTGCAAACTGACAGGCTCTGTGTCTGTCTGTCTCCACTGATAAAATCTCTGCAGAGCCTGGAATGAACCAGAAGTAAATCACACTGTGCAGGGCTTCTTGTTTCTTGTTCTACCCAGATATAAAATCAGAATTTCCCTACGAGCAGGCAGAGCGTGGAAATCTTAGATACATTGCTCGTGGGAACAGAGACCTGGTGGCTCTTGGAGACAGTTGAAAGGAGCATGTTCCTATGAGCATAGTTAATGGATGTAAATATTAGCTCACTGCAGAGTTCATGTATCACTGAGTGAAACATAGTAGTTTATTTTGGCCTTGAGCCACATAAATGGCCTTGCTCTACAGGACAGAAACTCATCCAAAGTCAGTAGTTGTTCCTGCTTGCTTCAGGGCTGAATTCAGTCTGATTTGTGCGAAATGCAGGAGAGAATTGCTGGAAAATAAGAGTGAGTTAGGACATGCAGTGCATTTATCTATTGACAAATGGAGAGGACACCATGAGGGATCTTTATCATGGGAATGATCCCCTCACTGTTCACACTCTCTCTCTTCTAGCATGTGAATTCCCAAAAGTTTCTAAATTCCCACCAAAAGTGCACCATGTTGGTTCTGTCTGGTCTGATGGCTTAAAGATGTTTTATCTTTCTTCAGCATTTCCAGAGGGTAGGAGTACTTAATTTTGTTTCCTCCCTGTGGAGTCATCTTAAGTGACTTTGGGAGCTGGTTGTAGATGGCCGTAGAGAAGGGTTTGATTAGCAGCTGGAATTTCAGTTTGGGTGAAGGAGGTAGGGACTAACCAGCCCTCTCAGCTGGACCACAGGGAAGAAACCTCACCTTCTTCCTGGCTTCTTGCCCATTTCTGAAGGCCTTACTGCTTCCAAGGCAGTCTGCAGCCCGTTGCATGGACTGTGCGGGGAAGAGCAGGCATGTTCCGCATTTCCTTTGTCTCTTCGAGGTGAGCCCCGTAGAGGGAAAGCATCGTACAAAGGCTTTTCAGATGCCAGCATTGAAACGGAAGGATTCAATATCCGCTGCTGGGTTTTGAGTAGTACAGTTCACACATCCCATTCTTGTTAATCTCTGCAATCTGTGCAGTCTTAGGTGCTCTCTGCTTATGCTCGAAGCCCTTCTGCGTAATGCATGTATTATGGACAGGTTTATGAGGGGCATGTTTAAGGGAGCTCTGTGGCTTCTCTCCCCACCCTTTTAGCCCACCCTGATGGAGCAGATTTCCCTGTCATCTCATGAGCATGCTCCTGACAGTATCACCATGCTCATTACTGCATCTGCCCGGCGGAGCTGAGATGCTTTGATGAAGTTCAGCCTTTTAACCATCTCTTCTCCCTTTGTGATCTGACAGCACCCAGGAATTTCAAAGGCAACCTTCGCCCCCTTAATGAGAGCAGGTAGTAAATGCCAGCTTTCGTGACTACCAGCTTGTAAGTTTCATCCTGGAAAACCTAGAAACACAGGGAAATTTAATTCTAGTGAGTGAACAGCTCTGAGAGCCGAATGCCAGATACCGGAGCGGGCAGCAAGTGAAGCTCTGGCAGTGTACATTTATCTCAAATTACAGGAAATTGTGCTCTGTAGCAGGAATGGAGAAGTCTGGGATTGTTTTCTGCCTATCAATGCTGCTTTGACAGTATAAACCTTTGTTCAGATAATTTCCCAAAAGTGTACAAACCTGGCACTTGTTTACTCCCGTGAGGTGGCTGTTCCAAGGAGGGTTTGACTGGAAAAAGCTGAGGCTTGTCCTGCCTCCACGTGCCTGCAGGAGCGGGGTGAAGCAGCCAGGACTCTGGCAGCTGGCCTCTTCGCAGGCTGACCTTGCAAATTCGGGCTGCACCGGCGTGGTTGTCGCACCGAACTGTCAGACTCGTGTTCAGGGCAAATGTGCTTCAGCTGGTGCTCGCCCTCACGAGTGCTTTCTGCACTTGTTCTTAGAAACGAGTGTGTGCGCTGGCAGAATGAGGTCTCTGCAAAGGACCTTAGTGTTTTGGGAGTCAAAGCTTGGGATTTCTGGCCTGCAAGCATCTACCTTACTTCTTGTGCTCATGGACATAGACTATTCCAGTGGCTTAAGTCAGTGAGCTCGTCTGTCATCTTCTGAGCCATCGCCTCCCAGGGTTGGAGAGCTCACGCAGGCAGGACAGCACTGCCATACAGATGATTTTCTTAAGGAATCTTAATGAAATAAAAAAAAACATACCAGAATTAAAGGATCATTGGGTGGGCAGAGGAATAAACACATATAGTCAGACTTAAAAAGTTGTCTGCAGTGATGAAATACTGTAAAATAACCAGAAGCTCTGTGTGTTCTTTGTCTCAGCAGGATGAAGATGGTCGGTGCTCTGCTTGTTACACTGTGGCTGTGCATGGTCACCCTTGGCAGCGGCTCTGGTAAGGATGTGGCACGCGATAGGTCTGCTCACTTATCATGGGAAGAGCTGATCTGGAGCTGAAGAAGGAAAACTGGCTGCAGTGATTTTTAAGCATTTACAGTATTCCTGGATAAAATGGTTGTGTGTAAAATAGCAAAATGCGTGAACACGATGTTAGTTCTGTGTGGGTATTGTATAATGCTCACGTATAGAGGCTACAAGCATGGTGTAAACAAGTTCATAAGCAAATAGCAATAAGCACCATCTCAACCTAAAAGTTCTTTGCAAATTCAAGCTGCCCACTTGGTCAGTATTGTTATTCCCCTTCTGCAAGGGGTGAAACCAGGGCTTGGCACGCAGTGCTGACTTGTCACCAAGTTGCACGCAGGACCTGGGCTTGAACCCGAACTCTGCTATTCCTGGTTGGATCCGGAGGGGGTTGAGATTCCGGCACTTGGCTTCTGACTCATGTCTCAGCAACTCAAGGGGAGAGGGGAACTTCTCGAGTAAGAGGAGCTCTCATACCCATCTCACTGAGTCACTTTCCTGACAGGAAATATGTTGTCATGCTCACAGCTCCTCTGGCACACGTTCAGCCCAGCTCTTGTGAAGGGGCAGATTGTGTGCGTCTCAGCTCCGGACTTCCTATTTGGGGGTGGAAGGAGACAGCACGATTTGCAGGAGGCGAGTGGAAAGTAGGGGGGAGGAAAGAACAGGCACTGGCTTTATAGGGGGAAATGTTCAGAAATAAGGCCTGTGCAGGGGATTGACAAGTACCCCCGTGAGTCCTTACCCCTCTGCAGCACTGGCAAACAAGCAGTTTGAATACCCTGAGCAGATGAACAGCTCTTGTATCATTATCTCTTGGACCATGCTGAATTATCAGGGCCAGATTCACAACGCATATCTCAGTGCAAGATTCATCACAGAGGCTGAAGGCTGGGAGGCTTTTCCCCTTGGGTTCCCAAGGGCTGCAGGCATTCGCAGTAGGCTGTAGTCTTCAGTAGGGGATGTCCTATTCTGACTAACCTGATGGAAGTGGTGAGAAGTGGGGAAACAGCAAAGGAGAAACAGTATATGGCTCAGGTCTCCTCCGCTAAGCCCTAGGTAGTAAGAGTGCCTGGGGAAGGAGGGACTCAGCGATGCAGATTGCTGCTGGGAAAATCCCTGCTTTGTATGTGCTTCTGGACGTGCTGTTCTGCTCTCCACCAACGCAATATCCTCCTCCTGCTGAGGCAGCATTACGACACCCCACGTACAATCATCTTGGGCTTTTTCAGAAATGGGAGGTAGGTGGAATAGAATTGGGGTTGCCCAGGAAATGTTAGAGCAGCTCTAAAAGCTGAGGCTGTCAGCTGGGAGCCGTGAAATGAGCACCCTGGTGTTTGGGTCACATAGGCTCGTGTCAATTGATCTGGCAGAACCCTCCATGCATTTCTGTGAGGTATTTAGTGCTTTTTAAATATTCCTCCTTTAGCAGAGGCTTTCTGTACAAGATGGTTAGAGCCCTTGTAGCGTGCTGCAAGAACATAAGTGTCAAAGGGTGATGCATGGGACACGTGGTCAGTTAAAATCTATTTCTTCTGCAAATCCCCTGTAGTGTATGCATTTAATTTTCTGCAGGTCTGTGGGTGACAGACACACTCTTCAGTTCAGAGCTCCCTTTTTGTTCCATGGGCATCATAAACCACTATGAGCTGTCAAAACATCTTTTGTTATTCATTATGGTCTTGGATGGCTGTTTGTACTTGGATGGAGGGGCAGCCGTCTGTGCAGCCCTCTGTTACACTGTGGGGTTTCCTGGGACTGGCACCAAAAGGCAACTGGAGCTTGTTTCACCCTTGCAAAGTCATAAATACAGAGCAGTGTGTGAGACCGGACATGCTCTGATGATGTTACAGCATTTGGGCTCACTTTTTGTTCTTGGAGCAGGGAGCGTAGGTGGGGGGAGCAGAGCAGAGGTTATCCGGCGTGAACGCAGAAGGGCTGTGCACAGTCCGCAGCTGCCCCAGTGGTCTGCTAACACCCAGCGAGGCCATGGAGATGGGTAGCTCTCACCAGGGAACCTGGCCCCTGGGATAATCAAGATGTGTGACTTGGTAGGGATTTGTCATTTCAGCTGGATCTTTTTTTGTACTCTGCTACAATAGTCATGTAATGCTGTATTGTTGGGACCAGCTCTCTCTGCAGCCCAGGCGGGCAGGGGGCTGGGGAAGGCTGGAGGCAGGGGCAGAAGTCCTGTTGTGGTTTGCTGCCGCTTCTCCTGCCTGCCTCTGCAGCCCTTCCCAGGGGAGCGGCGTGGTCAGCAGCACTGACCCACGACTGCCCAAGCCAGGGGTACTGGCTCTGCTGAGTCCCGAGCTCTCGGGCTTACAGAGGGGATGAGGAGCCAACACTTACTACGTTTCAACTATAAAACACCAGCACCGCTCTTGCTATAGTGCAGACAGCCTTTCCATCCAGTTCAGCCAGTACGGCTGACAGTCTCCCTGGCAGCGTGTCAGAAAGCTTCAGCATTGTACTTCACCCTGCTTCTTACTGGAGAGACAAATCCGCAAACTTTATTTTCCCTGCAGATTTTGCCAGCAGCACTGTGGCTCTAAACATCTGTTCTTTGGGCTGTGCTGTTTCTGCTGTTGTGCACGGAGGCTGGTGCTGAAACAAAATCATTTGCTGGAAGAGGAAAGAAATGTGATCTGAGTAGTGTAGAGTAAAAGACACGGAGTCTGAGACTGAATTTGTGCCTGAGTCTGCTACTCACTCATGCTGTATGCGTGGGCAAATCTCTTCTGGTCTTGAGAATATACATGATCTGCAGTGCCTGGGTTTGAATTCCTTACTTGTGACCTATGGGACATTGTTTGCAATGGTACTCAGGGTCTTCTGCTTTCCTTGCCTCACCTAAGCATCCTTAAGATGGAAATAAGGCTTAAATCTCTGTGCTTGTATTGTAGGATGCTTAATGAACCCTAATGTTCTGATACCCAGAGAAGGATAGCAATAACCAATGAATGCAGTTTTGGTCTTACAATGATTTATTCAGCATTAGTGAAGTCATAAATATACACTGGCTTAAAAGAGATGAAAGCCAGTTGGACAAAGAACGTAACAGCCAGTATGAATACGGAACAATGTTATCTTGTTTCCAAACAAAGCTGGCCTATGTTAGATACCAACTTATTTAGAAGATGTAGCTGTAGTTGTGCTCCTTGTTCCATTTCTCTCTCTCTCTGCTAACCAGGCTGCTCTCTCATTCTCCAAGAGCTCCCAGCTTTCACAGGGTGAGGGCTGGGGAGAGGATTACGGTTAGGAGCATTGTCTTGGGGAATTAGAATAGCAGAGGAATATTGCTGCCAGGAGAGGAGGAGCGGCATCGTGCAGATTATGTAAAAGACCCATCTAGTGTGAACAGGTAACTGCTGTGCATAAATAGTCCTTTGGTGGGAGGCAGCATTGTGTTTGCATAGGAAACTCCTCTGACAGCTCCCTTGGGGGCTACCAGACGGGCTGCGTGGTAGGATGAGCCCGGGACCGCGGCCAGCTTCTGCCCAGAGTGACACCCCAGCATGGCAGGCAGTGGCAAGGCAGCCAGGAGCCTCTGTCCTGGGAGTTTTATTTCAGGTTTTGTTGTTATTTGCTGGATTCTGAGCATGTCTCTTGCACTCCCCTGTACCAGAGGCTCTCAGGCACTGGTTTTGTCCCCTCTGAAGTTGGCTGTAAAGTGCCAGATGTCACCAGTGCTTCTGGATTCAGGTGGTGAATCCAGAACTTTGCTGGAGCAGCGAAGTTCTGACCGCAGTGAGCCACAAACTGAGGTCTGGCTCTGGGGGTCAGAGCTGCCGCCTGCACCATCTCTCCCAAGTGCCGACCTGCGCTGTGTGTTTCTCTTGCACATAGCAGGGAGGCAGAGCGGTTACTTATGGCCAGGGGAAATTTGCAGATTAATAAATTACTGTCTGTAAAACACTTTGAAGATGGAAAGCCCTGCGCAGCTCCTCAGGATTATTACTATATAGCTCTTATTCTACTGATGGGGTTCTAGTGGCCTTATTTTCCTTATGATTTGTGACAGCCCCAGAAGCTGAGAAGCTTATTTTCGTGTGTAAAGTCAAAAGAAAAATAGATTAAACTGCATTATTGTTTTCTAAAGAGACTAAATTGCTCCCCCATCATCTTCTCCTGGGATTTCCTGACTTCCTCCTACTCTTCCAATCTCAGCTTCTTGCTGTCCTAATTTAGGACATGATTTTATAACCATCCATACCCATCTGTGATTTACTGCTGTTGTAGAAGTTTATGGTGCTTGGGGGCATGAAGATATTCAACACTGAGGGTATTGAAAGGTGCATAGCCCTGAAGTGGATGGAGATAAAACCTGCAGAGCAGAGCCAGCCTGGGTGCGGATGTGTAACTGCGGCCGCCAGCCTCCCTCTGCACCAGCTAGTCGTGCCCACTGAGGAGATGAGACCTCACTTCTGCTTCTTGTCAGCTGAGGAAATAGGTTGTGAGGGGTGAGTTTTGTGCAGGCATCAACGTGATGTGACCCATCTGCAGTGAAGTGCAGAAACGCGTGGAGGAAAGCAGCGCGTTTTGGGTGTGTTGCTGATGTGATATTGGACGGTCGCTTTTGCTCCTCTGTGTGATTCAAATAGGGTATCGGGGGACATCGGGGGCCTGTTTCCTGCCCTCCTTACCCATCACGTCCCCCTGCTGCAGCTGCGCAGTTGTGCACGCAGTCTTCTATGTTCTGTTGCACACAAGTGACTTCTGCCAGGCTTGTAGACCCTTACGGTGCATTTTACTGCCTGCTGCATTTTTTTCACTTCCCATCCTTGTCTGAGGGCAACTGCTGCAGTGTTTTTTTTATGCAGACATCCCTGAGGATGTTTGTGGTGGGCAGTGCAGAATTGTTGATGGCATTTTAAAGCAGGCAACAGAGACCCTGGCTAAGTACAATAACTAGGCTGCATGGGTTTAATTAAGCAAGCCTGTGGCAGAGCCAGGAGTTGAGCCTGGACCTTGTCAAGTCCCAGTCTGATGTCCCAGGCACACAGAAGAGCCCCTGCCAGCCTGGGCACAGCTCTACGGTGGTGCTAATCAGGTGAACCTCCTTTTCATGCTGCCTCTCCTACAGAAGATTTTGCAACGGGCCGTTCGTTTCCTCTCTCTCTCCCCTCCTCCCGTGCCGCTCTGCTGTGCTTCACGCAGCAATTTCCTCAATGAAGTCGGATGGAAAGTAGCTATTTGTTCCTTTTCTCCTTCAGGCTTTGAAGCAGTTCATACCCCTACCTTTGTCATTGTGATCTCAATTTTAAAAAAGCCTCCAGGAAAACATGTCAAGCTTGCTAAAGAAAACCGAATATTTTTTTTTTTTTGGCCCAGTTGCTGGAGGTAACCAAGATATTCTGTGCCACATACAGTAAACACAGCTTTACACACAGAGAGAGAGTGAAGGCATGGAGCTCACTGTGGAGGAGTTTTAAAAGAGACAACAACTACCCCTCCCCATGTTACAGACTGTGCTTGATTAGATAAGGAAACTTGGAGTCGGGAGCTGTGGGCTCCGTTACAGAATCATCATTTTTTTGGATGTCATGCCTTGGCTGGTTCCTCTGAAGTCAACAGAAATCTATGCAATCAGTTTGTTTTTCGTGAATTTGGCAGAGAGGCAGACCGTCACACCTGTTTAAACTAGACTTTCAGGTTCTAAAGTTAAACAACCACAATGTGTAAGTGCTTTTGGAAATGATGAGCTGTTCTGCAACAGAAAGTCCTTTTCCTTCTTCCTTTCTCAGCTGTCCTATCTATTTAAATGATGAAAGTGGTTGTGACAGGGTGGGAGAGAGAGAGAGACTCCATCCTCGTGTGCAGCATCCAGTGGAGCAGTTTCCATGGGGGCAACACAGGATGGATATGGTGAGACTTGGGAGAAGCGTGAAACCACGTCAGTGGTGCCATTGCAGCAGAACCGTGCGGATGGGGCTGGGCTGTGCTGTGCGTTGGAGCCGGTCACAGGGAGGTTTGTGTCAGGGCCACTTGCACTTACTTGCATTGTTGGGTATTGGCTGTGGAAGGAAGGCAACGAAGCTATGATTGGCCCTTTTTGATGTGTTTCCACTGGAAGCCAGATTATAAATTCCTGCAGAGTTCGTGCAGCTTCCAGGCTGAGCCTCCAAGGCAGCACTGAGCTATGACTAGTTTTTAGGCATTCTCTGACACCGTCGCTGCTGCGGAGATAGCAAATGGTGAGAGGCAGCTGATCTTGGCTAGGGCTAACCCAAGTTCTCTGTCATTCCCACCGATTTCGGTGTGTTTGGATCTGTGCCTCTACTCCCAGTTCAGGGAGGATATTCTCATTTGTTTTGTTCTGTGCTACCCTCCCTCCGCCGTGTTGTACGGTCGGGGGGGGATACAGACCGCATGGGAAACGCAGCCCTGCCCTGCTGCCTGATGGCTCAGCCGCTGAGCAAAGTGCACAGCCGGGGAGCACGGGGTGGTCCTGTGCAGGGTGTGCATGTGAAAGGAAGAACGCAGAGGCAGGAGAAGAGGGGGTGCTCCTGGCACCGGCGTAAATGGGAAGCGCACCCACGCGTGGCTGCTGGCCGCAGCTGGTGCCTCCCGCGCTCACAGCGCGGCTCCTCCATTCAGCCTGGCTTCCTCTGCTTCCCTCTCGCTGACTGCTGAGAGCTTGAAAGAGGGTGGGGGGAAAATTTTTTTTTAAGGTAGTAATGATTAATTCTCACTTAATCGCTTTGCGTGACCAGCTTTTTTTTTGGCTTATTGATGCTGATTCTTGCATCAAGCTGGCCGCTGGCCTGGCTGCGCTCCCCGGGTGGAGGCGGACTCATATCAGCTTTAAGATAATGCAGCAGGGGCGGCCGAAGAAAGTAGGAAGCTGTTGAGATAGCGCAGCCCCGTCTGCTGCTGCTGCTGAAATGGCGTGGGGATGAGGGGTCTGCAGTGTCACTCAACCGGCAGCGTTGATGGCTTCGTGTCCTGCTGCTGCTGCACGGCCCCATCTGCACACAAGGCAGCCCCCCCCAAATTAGAGACTATTAAGAAAGGTGCATCAGTTTGGCAAATGGCAGGGTAATTTGTGCTGGCATGATAGATGGCCTCTCATAAAGATAGTTCTTTACTGTTTCTTCACAGAAATTTTAACTAGGGGAAGCCTTTGTTTGTAGCCCCAGGAGAGGGAAGGGGTAGAGGTGGTGTGGAGCTGGTAGAGTTTTGGTGGTTGAGGTTTTTTTTTTTTTAGATGGAGGTACTTAAAGTGACTGCATAGAAATACCAAACTGTTGACAAAATGGGATGGCATTTCTTGATGTGGCTTACTCTTCTTTTTTGATCCATGGGTTAAGCAATTTGTCTCTTCTTGAAAAATCCAAATAATTGCACCCATTTCATCTCTGTTTTGACTGTATGGGTGCTTGTGATGGGAGCTGCAGGTGCATCTCAGGAGCATTTCAGGTGTGTGTATACAGAGCTGTGTTGTGAAAGGGGCAATTCTTGCCTTTTTCCTGTGTTGTATGTCACAGGTGGGTATTATGGGTCATAGAGTGCCTTGCTGTGTGATTACAGAGCACCCAGCAGTAAGAGGGGTCAGTTGGGCCATCTTCACTGCACTTCATCGGTAATGAGAAAAAGATGACTTCTTTCAAAAGTGTTTTGCAGAGGCGTTTCTAGGAAGATGCATTTGTGGGAAGGTGGATTTTTAGAGAATTTTCTTATGTCCCTCAGTTGTGTGCAATGCTCTGTTTGCTGCAACGTGGAAGGGACCATGGAGTTGCATACAGCTTCCCCATCTCTTCACTGGTTTCCATGTGTCAGTGAACCTCCGAAGCCAGAGCATGAATGCTGATCCCACTCGGTTTAATCAGGAGCTCCTCTTAACTCCGACGGCTGTTTTGTGCAGGAAACATTTCAAGAGAGAAGAAAGTCACTTCCTAGGCTTAGCCAGTGGAAACGAGCGTGAGTTGCAGCAAATGGTCACAGCACTGTAGAAGTTAGTGCTGTTTCTCACAATTAGAACTGGGTCCTTACATCTTCTTTCTGCTGTGCCCTTCAAATACTGTCACTGGAGTCAGGATATATCAGTGTGTGTGTGTATATATATATATTTTTTTTTTTTTCCATAGTGGGAGCTGCTTTATGCCAGTGAGGTTCCATGTGAAGTCATGCCATTTTTTCCAGGCTGTCTCCAGTTTAGACAGACATCCAAGTAGCTGCATGCCAATGCTAGCAGCAAATAGGTTCTGAATATTCAATAAAGGTTAAAATAGTGGAAGGGGCACAAAACGTTGCAGGGAGCTGTTGGATGCAAATGAAATTATAGCAATAATAATGCAAGCATCCCCTCTGCTTTACACATGTGTGGGGAGTGCAGCAGGCTGTCTGGGCTTGACCCATCCGCTGGGGTCTGCTGCAAAAGTGCCACCACGGCAGAGGATGTTGTTGGCACAGGGAGAAGAGCCACATCACAGCCAAGGAGGAAGAGGCTCACAAAGGTGTGTGTGAGGGCTGCCCTGCAGTCCCCTCACATGCCATGTCAGGCAGAGCCCAGCTATCTCAGGCATAAAACACCCCGAAAAATCGAAATAGCAGTGCTACTGTCCGTGTGGCATGGGGAGGAGAGAAGTTGTGTGAAGCACCATAACTTCTGTCCTCGGTGTTTTATGCATGAGGGAGGTCTCACTCCAGCCCGTGGTGTTGCTGCCATCCCCGCTGTGAGCGATGGGATATGGCTTTGCTCCCTGAGCCCTCGGAGCCGTGCTGGGCTGGCTTTGCCCTGGCAGCTGGGATGAGTCCTGGCCAGCAGCGTGGCAAGCACAGCCTACGGTCTCAAGCTGCGTGGCTGCTGCTGCAGCCCGTGGTGTGGCTGCTCGTTACCATACAGTTATGTGCTGTGTTTGGGGCTCAGCTCACAGCACGCAGCACCCCAAGGCAGGACGCGTGTGGGGAGCCTGAGGACTAGCTGTTTGGTGTGACAGTGTTCCTGAAGTCAGGTGAATTAGCCAGCTCTGAGGCAAAATCTCCAGGTACAGCTCTTATAGTAAGGAACAATAGCAGTTGCCTCTTCCCCAGCCAAGAAGACAAGGCCCATGCATTGCTTTTGAGTAATCTAGGAAGAAAAAAAAAATAAAATAGTTACATTTATTTTCAATAACTCATTCAGGTAGAACGGGTAAGTGGTTTTACAATGCTGATTTATGAGCTGTTGCAAAATGCAAGAGCTGTTTGTGATTGCAAATTTCATTGATCTTGACTCCAAGCATTCAGTACTGTAATGTTTTATATAGTTTTTTTCCTCTCCAGTCCTGCCATTTGAAGTAATAAGGACAATTTGCCTTTATGCAGCCCAAGAGAAGACAGCAAAGTCAGGTGCCAGGAAGAGAACCTGGGTGTCCTGATTTACAGACCCAGGTCTGCTCCTTTCAGAGGGAAAGCCTTTCTTTATAAAAACAAATGCCTGCCCTCCAGGAATAGTAATCAGTGCTTTATTATACAATTAGCAGGCAGTCTCTGGCAGGCTCATTTGTCTCATTTACCACTCCATGGAAACTAGACCAGGCCTAATCCAGTAGCTTGACCCCACCAGCTTAAAGCAGCATACTAGTTCCAGTTGGCCTTGACCATGGTGGTGACTGGTGACTATTCACCTTCCCATGGTATAAGGCTTCCGATAGTGGTTTGGTCTTTCAAAATGAACCTTGGTGCTGGCTGTGGTAGCAGCGGTACTGGATGATGCTGTGCAGATTTGAAAGAAATATCTACATCTTTCTTAGATGATGAGAGATGGCACTGTCCAGCCATTTGGGTTTGGGGTTCCTACTAGCAAATACTCGTACTCTGGGTAGCTTCACTACCTCTTCCTAGCCCAATTCACTCTCTTCCTGCAAAAGCAGCACTCTGTCGTATGGGTGTTTGGCATACCACGGGAGGAGCAGTGCAGTTTGCATTTACATTTATGTGTAAACCGGCCAGGAAACATTTCTATTCTTGCTGGCCCAGATTCCTCCTAACTGTGACTAACCGTTGCTGAGCCACAGGAGTTAGCATTGCTGCCTTTGAGTACTGTGGGCCCATCTTCTCAAAGGTTTATCTCTGCGTTTTTTAATTAAGTATGAATTTAGAGCCAAGCTACATCCCACTGTCTATTTAAGGAAGATAAAATGCCAGAAATCCTGCTTTGGGCCTGTGAAGTCAGTTCAGAAGAATTGGGCTCAAAGAGCGTATTGTATTCTGTTTTTCCTCTCGCTCTGAGTTCTAATATCTGCAAACTGGAGAGGCTTTGCCTTGTTGTCTCTGGTGTGCCTGTGACATACTGAGACACCGCTGCAGGCAACACACCCCTCTCCTGTTCAGCTCATTTCGGGCTCTCAGACGTCAGCCTGCCCTAGCTGATGCCTCCCAGCAGCTACAAGAGATGCTGTGCCACGCTCTGCCTTGCTGGTGCGGGGGGACGGGGGATGCAGCAATAGCAGCTTCTCCGTGCGTCTCAGCCAGCACCGGCAGCGCGGGTTGCTCTCAGGTTTGCTGACACCCTGGTACCGTGCTTTGTTTGCACCGAGTCCCTTCGTGACTGGGCATCCTGATGGGTGGGAGGAATGGAGTGGAAAGGAGCACTCGGAAGAGAAATGGGTTTTGACTGTGCTGTTTGTCCTGAAACTAGTCACTAATGACAAGAATAAATTAAAAAAAAAATAGAGCACTGCACAGCTTTTTCTCGTGCTGCCCAGTTTCTGTGTCAGCCTGAGCCTGCTGTGAGCCACGCTGAGCCTATTGAACTGTGCTTGGGGCTTGCACCTGGAGGCTGCCAGCTGCTCCCCAAGAGAACGTGCTGCCACCTCCTACATACTGTCTCTTCTGCCCCTTAGCCTCCCTTCCCAAACTTCACTATAAACAGTTGCTACGTATCTCTAATTAGTGCTTGTACTCTTTGTGTTACCATAGCGTGCGCAGGCATTGCGTGAATCCATCAAAGGACAGACAGTCCTCGCTCCCAGAACCCACAGTCCAGCTGCTTCTGGCAGGGGCAGTGGCCGATAGCTCTAAGGGAGAGTGGATGTTTGCATTGTTATTTTTTTTCCCTCTGATTTCCACACCTCTATTTCCACATTACCTGTCACTGTGCATGGATGCACACACACCTCTAGTATTGTTTTCATGCAAATTTTATCTTCCCACACAAGATTCTAGGGCTGAATTTTCTTGGAGCTCTCTAGGAAGCCTGGTGTTATGCAGGAATGTCCTGTCCTGTCCTCTTGTGCTGATTGGGGATAAATAACTTGGAAGAAATGTAGGAGGTGCACAAATGAAAGTAGAGGTTTGCAGTTTCTTTAGAAATGAACCCAATATCCTTGCTCTGCTTTATAAAAGCTCAGTTTGCTTCCACTGAAAGGACTACATTTTTGCCTCTGATTTTAATGGGGACAGGACCAAGGGCTGTGGGGAATATGGGCAGAACTGTTTTTTTTTCCTGCAGACTTGTAAGCTAACGTACGTTGTTCTTCCTGGCTGCAGAACGCTGCGATGACTGGGGTGTGGACACCATGAAACAGATCCAGATTTATGATGGAGAACCTGCCAAGATCAAATGCCCGCTTTTCGAGTCCTTCTTGAAGTACAACTACAGCACAGCCCATTCTGCTGGCTTAACCCTGATCTGGTACAGGATTGGGCAGGACCGGGATCTGGAGGAGCCCATTAATTTTCGTCTCCCAGACAATCACATCAGTAAGGAGAAAGACACCCTTTGGTTCTGGCCTGCATTTCTCAATGACACGGGGAATTACACGTGCATGCTCAGGTAGGTTGTGTGGTGCAGCTTCTATATGTCTTCAGTGTAATCAAAGGATTTCATGGAAGCGGGAAAATTATGCTGTTAGCACCAGATCTTTCTGTAGGAAGATGATAATTTACATAAGCATTAATGGGAAAAGAATGTTACAATTATAAGACCGCTCAGTGCTCAGCCAATTTACACTGTAATAATGCTTGGAGCCTTGCAAACACTAATGAGCATACTTCTCCTTGCTAGCTGCAAGTGTCCATGAGAATATTATTGCTTGGCCCATGGCAAAATCCACAGGCACTCACCATTAAGAAGTGATCTGTGTGTCTAGAGTAAAAATAACTTCAGATGCAGGGGTAATGTTTTGACTGCGTGCTAATTTGGCAAAGATTCATGAGATTCAGACTTCTAGGAAATTAAGTGGGTCTCTAAGTGTGGTACAAAATGAACATAGCATCTGCTATGCACTGAGCACAAGAGCTCTTTTTGATATTCCTCACATAACAATATCCACGATGATACTGTTCATCGTGTCTTTGACCCTATTATCTGCTTTACCAGCAGGGGAGTGGATGTTGCTTGTTAGTCATCTTTATAGGCTTTTCTGAGCTAGTGTGGCCATCTCTGATGGTGTTTTCTTTCCCATTTATAAATTAGTCAATTAAGGCTGTATATACCTCATCAGCACTATGATGCTTGTTATTGCAGATGTGATTTTTATTTCATTCCACTGCTGTAGGAGTAAACAAGTTTTAACTAATCAGCCCTATCCTCCTCTATCCTTAGAAATACAACCTACTGCAGCAAAGTTGCATTCCCCTTGGAGGTTGTTCCGAAAGACCAACACTCTTGTGTGAGCCATTCAATAAAACCCGCTGAGGAGATGTTCTACTTGGAGAATGCTAATGAGAAGATCATATGTCCAGATATCGATGGTTTTTACCCTGCTAGTGTAACACCAACTGTCAAGTGGTACTTGGTAAGAAGGACTTGTTTGGGCAGTGGGGGAATGCACTGTTGTATCAGAAAAAGCAATGGCTGGCATGAGAATTGTGGAGCTATGTTTGAGTCTTCCAAGTGATGAAGCTGTTAATGAAGCTTAAATTTAAAGAGCTTTGTTTCCGTTGAGTTCAAGGGTAAAACTGTTCTTGGAAGGAAATTGAGAGCTAACACTGAAACTTTTTTGACCGATGTGCACAAGTGGAGAATACTCTAGCAGGGATTTAGGAACCCCAGTTCAGCTGTGGACAGTACAGCTGACCTGCTGTGTGCACAAAAAAAAAAACCCACTTGCTAATGAGAACAGCATCCTTTCTGAAATCCGTTGAGGTCAGGCAAGGAAGTTGTACATCAGGCCTCTGCAAAGACCATGGGTGCCCTGTTTGACATAATTCAGCAAACCTCTTTTTTGAAGATGGAGACGTCCCTACCCCACCCTCCATGCTGCTCCATTAGGCTGTCTCCAGCCATCCTCAGGCTCTTGCCTACAGAATTACTGTTCAATGTTATTAAATTTTGACCTCAGTGTTTTTGTCTAGGTGGATGCCTTTAGTCAAGAGAGAATAAGAATTCTCAGGGGATGTGCAGCCAGAGGGTTATGGAACTGAATTCTCTAACTGCTTATAAAGTGCTTTTGGATTTCTAGATAGAAGGTTCTGTATGAGTGAATTTAATAATAAAGAAAGTTGGCAACAAATATATCTGCTGATTTAAAACAAAAATAATAAAAAAACACACCAAAAGAAAAAAAAACAACTCTAAAACCCTTCAAGAAAAACTTACTTTTGTATCCAAGAGGAGCAGTTTCACTCCAGTAGTTGAAATGCTTTACTTGTACCATGCATTGAAATTCACTTCTCAACAATCAATTAGCAGAATGAAACAAAAAGCCCCATGGAAGTAATTTTTCAGGCAGCAAGTCATCCCATGCCTAATAAAAGTCACTAAAAGTGGTATATGACCCCTGTCTTAAACTGCCCCGTTAGGATGTATCTGATTTGGAAATGTACCATTCAGAAGTAATCTCCTAGAAAATGGGCACATCTTTGGGTTTTATGATAATCAAGATGTCATCTGCATAACTCCCTTTCTGAAAAGGGATCTCTAGCTTGGTACTTGGCAGAGCCTGACAGAAAGAGAAGAATTATTAGGGTTTCTGTACTACAGATTCTCATTTGCCAGTTGCTAGTTTTGAGACCTCATCCTCAAATGAAGTCAGTCAGGGTAGCTTGATTAGTCCCAAAAGAGTTAGACACGCCGACATCAACGAGGGACGTGTCCTTTGGTCTTAGTATCCATTTGTGAATACATCATCATTTTCTTCCCGTCTCTTTTTACTTTCACTCTTTTCCCTGCTGAGGTGCTCACCTTGATTGCAAATGTACTTCTGGGTCAGAGATCTCTCTTTATAAAATTGTCTGTATTTAAGGTGGAATAAAACTATTCGGGTCATCTGCTTCATCACCTCATTTTCAAGGTGAACATACCAGTTTGTATTCCAACATGCTCAAAGTTCGTGGTATTTAGGTCCAACTTACCTCACAATCACAAGTATCATAGTCATAGTTTAAAAACAGATCTTTGTAGTAGCATTTTTAAACTAATGTTTACTTTTGAATCCCCAAACTCAAGTGTTTTTTCTGCCTGACTCCAGAACTGCAGATTGGTGGATGGCTTCTATGAGCGATACCCCCAAGGGCCCAGGCTTGTCATCGGCATTGTCCGCAGTGTGTATAAAGGGAATTACACTTGTATTGTGACGTTCAAGGACCACGGAAGAACCTATAATCTCACCAGAACCATAAACATGAAGGTGGTGGGTAAGAATGACTTTAAAATGTGTAAAAAATACGGGTCGATAACTGCAGAAGTGTAGATAACAGCTAGAGTCTGTCACAGGATCCATTTGTGGTTGTGCTCAATCTGCATTACCCAACTGACCTGATGTATTTTTGCTTGATAGGGTCAGCCTAATGTGACTGCCCAGGACGTGTTTCACTGGAGGTCCTACCCACCACCATGTCAAATGCCCCAAACAACACAGAGGGTGACCAGGCTTAGGCTGGTGAGGTACAGCCCATGAGATGGCCAGGGCTACCCTCTGCTGGCATGTGAATGCATAACCCTGGCACTCTTGCTTATTTTTGTCTCCAGTGCCCTTTGCTCTTCATTATTTGTGGGATTGTCCCATGATAGCCAACTTTCCTCGATCTTCTTGCAATCTCAAAGCCTGGTGTGCTGAGGTTGAGACTGTTGATCAGCCAGGCAGGGCTCCAGTTACCCAGCCCAGTGCTTGGGACAGATCCGTCCCAGGCACAAGGGCTCAGCCTACCTGCCGGGGAATTGTAGACAGAGCTTAAAAACCTAGTGAACAGTAGAGCACATGCTGAGTCCCATGGCAGCTGCTGCTTTAAGAGCCGAATTAAATACTTGTGGCAGGAGATTATGTTTGTGTTTTCTTTTTTAGAAGCAGCAGTAAAAAGAAACTGGTACAAGTTGTGCCTTGTAGGAGATGAGAGGGGTATGGAGCTCTTCTGATGTGAGAGGCCCAAAAACTTGTATCTAGACTTACCTAAACTTTGGAGGAGGCTCAAAATCTGGGACTGGCCCTGAGTTTGAGGTCTAAGATCAGATTTCTCTTTGCATGGAACTCTGCAGCAGGATTGTATCACAAGTGAGATCGGGCCATGTGCAGCAAGGCATGAGGGCATCATGAGCGAGGCTGCAAGGACCCCAGGTTCTCATGAACTCCGGGTCCCTGTGCGGGGCTCTCTCTTCTCTCCCGTAGGATCTCCGAACAAGGCCTTGCCACCACAATTCATCTCTCCAAATGAGAAGATTGTCTACGAACTGGAAGCAGGTAAATTGCAACACTTGCTGCCTGCTGTCACTGCCCTGGCAGCCTGCCTGCCGGGATGGGGAGACCCAGCCAGGCACAGAAGCTCTCCCCTTCCATTGCATCCCTGGTGCTTTTCCTCGCAGCCCACATGAGCTGCCACAAGTTGCCTGGCAGACAGTGTGGGGTGCCAGTTTTCAATGCCGGAATAGGAGAGCACAGCTTTAAAAGTTTACATTGCAAGCACAAATATAGATAGATATTCAGGCACAGAGATGCAAGACTGCAGCTGCAGGAGCAGATGAAATGGGGACCCTCAGCTGCTTAGAGAAATTCCTGTAGGACCTTGTCTCAGCCCTGTCCCTGGCTGTGGTTTGCTCTAATCCTCCCTCATTCAGCCCCTCAGTGGCTTCAGCCTTCTGGCCACTTCTTGCTCATCTCCTCTCACTTTTTGGCTGATTACTTGCTAATTAATGATAGCTCTCCTTTTGCTGGCCTCTAAGCATTGTGTAACAGGGTACCACACCCCTTCCCCCACCCCATCTGTTTAGACTGATGGGTCTTTGGAGCAATTCCCTATATTGAATGGAACATGTCCCATTACAGTGCTGTAATAAATGTGGTGCCAATGATGATGATTAGCAGCAGAGTCTTCACTTTAAAGCACAGCTTTTTTGGCTCAGAAGGTCAGACTGCTTCCATAGTCACTCTGTAAGATAAAATCGTTTATGGGCTGATCACAAAGATATTCACACACCCAAGCCTGATCTTGAGGGCAAGTTAAATGCCTGAACAAGTGTTCCCACACCAAAATGCTTTTGTGGAGCTGGATCCTTTGCTTTATGGCATCTGTCCCTTGTGCAGTGGGAATGGTTAACACTGACTGGCTTTCCAAGGAAGTGGTTGGCATGGAGCATCTCCCGTTGGGCGGGTCACTTGGTGCAGTCAAGGAATTTGTAACAAGGAATTTGAGAAGGCAGGGTATTTTTTCCTATTTATTTATCTGTCATAAATCAACATGTCTGGGGTGTTAAACTGTTATCAGATGTCTGAAGGCAGATGCTGGCCTCATTCCCTTCTGAAGGGAGGCAGGGCTCAGCCTGGTAGGATTGCTGGAAAGCGCAAAAGTCAGGGTGATGCTGTTCCTGCTTTGCAATACCTCATCATGGTCCTTTCTTCTCAGGAGATGACCTTGTTCTGTCCTGTGAGGTCTTCTTCACCTTCCTGAAGGACTCCCGGACTGAGGTGTGGTGGACCATAGATGGGAAAAATACAGATGACATCATGGACCCCAAGATAAAAGTCACACAAAGGTAACACAGTAATGTGAACCTTCATTTGTATCTAGCCCCCTCTTGGGTCCTGAAGAGGAGTGTGGGTACAGACATGTGGCAGTCCCATTTTCCCTTGCAAGGGAGTAGGGAGTCCCCCACTTCCCTGTTAATCAGAAACCCCTGTGTCTGCACCACGCCATGATGAGCACCAGGAGCTCCAGGGAGGAGACCTCCAGACCTGGACAGTGTCTTTTACAGACAGATTTGAGGGATCTTTGTTTACCAGTTAACATCATCACTTGTTCAGGTTCTGGTAGTGGTGCCAACAGCTGGTGGTGTTGTGGGACTTCTGAAACAGGGACAGACGCAATTTTATTTAGAGGAATGTTCCCAAATAGCATAAGTAACAAATGTTTCAAAAGACAGAAGCTGAAAACAAAAATGTAGTATTATGTACATAGTATTGATTAGGAGGAATAGAGATTCAGTTACATGAAGAACCCAAATGAGGTTCAGAGTCCCATTTGCTGGGTGCTGAATTACGTGTGGAAGGCAGTTGCTGCCCCAATCAGTTTCCAAACCTACGTAGAAAAAGGAAAGGCAAAAGGAAATACTATTGTCCCCATTTTGCAGATGATCAATTCAGGCAGAGGGAGACAAAATGACTCATCCAGGATTGCACAGGGAATGTGATGTGGCTCTGAATCCTGAGTTCATGAGATCTTGTTGCTTTGTAGGCAAGAACTTCCTTTATCTATAAAATGCAATGTGACACAGCTGCAATGAGAAATTTGAGTGGCAAAGTAAATATTAAGGAAAATCAAATAAAGGAACAGTTGCAGCTGTATTAAAATCTGAAGTGTGTATGGATTTATAAATATCAATTTAGGTGTTTTGTTTTTTTTAAAGAAAGAGTCAGGTTATATCAGGGAAAGGAGTATTTGTCGCTAAGAACTTGCTGCAGTTTCACATATGTAATGCTCTGTTTTTTCTCTTACAGTGAAATTATTAGAGATTTTGAAGACAAAACTGTCATAAAGACTCTAACAGTTGCAAAAGCCGCACCAGAGGACTTGAAACGGAATTATACTTGCTATGCCAGAAATGCCAAAGGCGAGGACCATAGCCAGGCCATAGTGCGCATAAAAGGTAAAATACTTGCAGAGCATGAATGTGAAATGAGGCATGCTCAGAGACAGCTGTCGGTCTTGCCTTGAGCCTCACCCTGAAAAACAGTAGGGAAACAAATAATTCCATCAGGCCTTTTTCCCCAACACACACTGTTCTGTACGCACTGCTGTATCATTGCTGTCAAACTGCACCACTTCTTGGAGGCAGGGAACAAAGGACGCATGTCACACATGCCCTGCCACGGTCAAGTGCCTGCAGAGAGAGAGGGGTGGATAGACCTGTTGTTCTCATCCCATCCACGTACCACAGTTGAAGCAGACCTGAGGGTCAGGCTGCTTGAAATTATTTCAGATTACTTGATTGCTTGAGGGTTTTGCGTGACGCAACAGCTACCAGTTGGCATCCTCCAAAAGGCAGACTGCACGCGTTGGCATTGCTCAGGGAGTGAGACAGTCTGACCACGACGCTCTGGTTTTACTCCTTGCTATGATGATGCTCCAGTCTAGATACAGCCATCTCAGCGTGGATGGTATGGACTGATCCAGCTCTGTTCAGTGTGGGGTTTTTTCCTACATCTTTTCATCAAAGATTTTGTTCCTGTTTCCCAGACCCACCTCTCAGTAATAAGAAATGAGTCTTCACTATAGGTATATGAAGTTTCCTGATTAAGGTGGATATTTCTACCTCCTTATCAACCTCATCTAGAGCTTCAACACCTGCTTACTGTAGGTCAGACCTCCCCTCTCCCATAAGGGATGCTGCCCTGCCTTGTGTAGCTCATGCCAGACATGTTCTTCCGCCAACTCTGCCCTATTAACATGTGGAGGCTCACAGAGGTCTTTACTGGAAGAGCTCTTTCTCTTCATTCTTGGTACTTGTCCTCCTTCCTTTTTAGTCCCATTCCTTTGAGACAGACCTTTTCTGGATCATTAGGAAAGAACAATAGACCAAACACACATCTGAGAAAGGCTGAAATCATCTGCCAGTGTGTTCATCCTACACACATAATTCTTAAGGGATGATAACGTTTGTACATGTAGCAGAAGTGAATCTAAAATCTCCAGATTCTTTCTCTATATGGCAGTGCCAAAATGCTGTTTTCTAGTGGACTGATCTATACCATCCTCTCTCTTCCTCCCCTGTCTGCTCCTGGTCAGTTGAGTAGGTTTGCTCTAAGCAGACCTGGTTACTCACCAGCCCTCCTTTCTGCTCTGTTCCACTGCTGGCAGAGCAACCTTAAGCTAAGCTCACTGCAGACCACCCCACTGTGCATAGGAACATCAAGCATGCCAGAACCTAACCCCTCAGCACTTGTCTTCCAGTTTTTAGCAAGTAGCTATATATGTTGGCTCCAACTCTTTTCATTACATTAGGTTATATGTTTCCTGCTTTTTCTGGATGATTTCCCTCTCCTTCTCATGTACTTCTGCTGCTCATCACCTAATGAAAGTTGTTAAATTCCTTCCATTTTCTTTTTTGTAATTCAGTTTCTAATAAAACTTATTAAATCTTGGAATTTGGTGATGTTTCCACTCACTTTTTTTCTTTTATAATGCAGTTTGCCAGTGTGCATGTCAGCTGTCACCTGAATCGCCATAAAAATGGAGTTGCCCAGGGATACAGTTAGAATGGGTTATTTTCTGTCCTTAATACAAAGAAGCAGCAGTAACGTCATAGACACTCTATGAGTTGGAGGGGGGCCTGTTATGTTCTGGCTTGATGTCCCCAGATTGTACTGTTTGTTTGCAAGCATTTCAGCTTTCCTTTAATGAACTCTGATTGTTCTTTCCTGGTAGAAAACAATCAGGCCATGGCTAGTTATATCCTTGCTGTCAGTCTGGGACAAGCCACAAGAACTGTGTGTGTTTGATGGGGAGGGAAAATGGTGGCCATTGCCTTTATTTTGCTGCAGGTGAGCTTTGGCTGGTTTTCCTAGAAGTAAGTGCTGTTGTGTTGCCCCAAGAGTTTGCATATACTGCTGAGAAGGTCATGTTCATGAGCTGGCTTTGGACTGTGCAGGTGGCTTCCATCAACAGGTCATTCTACCATCTGGCTGCTCCCAGGATCTCGCTCGGAGACAGAAGCCTAGCCTGTGTTTTGACTTGCTCTGCCAGACCAACCAGACCTAGTAACCCAGAATGGGGACACCAGGGTGGCCAACCATCACTTGTCCTGCCAGAAAAGCCTTGGCTTGGCCACCTTCCTCTGAAGGGCCAGCTTGGCTCTTGGCTGTTCCCCTGGGGTGTTTGCCTGCATGTGACACAAGCTTGTTCCTGCTTAGATGAAGGCCCAACCTGTTCTGTAAACCAGACCCCGTCTTTCTTTTCAAACCCAATTGTAGCACCGAAGTATACCATGGAGCTGGCCTGTGGACTGGGGGCAACCATCCTGCTCGTTGTGGTGCTGATAGTCATCTATCATGTTTATTGGCTTGAAATGGTCCTCTTCTATCGGGCTCATTTTGGAACAGATGAAACCATTCTAGGTAAGGAGTTCAAGGGCTTGCATTTATTTTATCCTGCTACAGGCCAGACCCTTCATTTTCATATAGGAGTGAGTTTTCATATAAGCTATTTTTAACCCTCTTCACAGCATAATGATTTTGACCTTCCATTTCTATACCTGCATTCAGCTGCGTGGGTCATTTTGGAGCAAGAGGGAGTCAGGCTCGGGTCAGGGGAAAAGAGAGAGAAGTCCTCTGCATTCTCTGCAGAAGTGAAGCATGGACATGTCAGGCTCTCTGGGACACTGCCCTGCTGATGGCTAGCTGTTTTATTTGATCTAGATGGTCAAGATAAGTCATCAGGTTTCACCAAGTCCCTGGTTTCTCTAGTGACTCTAGGTAAGGATTCACGAGTCCAGGGTGATTTGCTTTAAAAAGTGCGAAGGCATCCAAAATGATGGATCTGAAAATCACTCTTCTGTCCTCAGTTCTTCCACAGCCTCCCTGTGTTACTGGGAGTTCATCTCTTGGGACTCTGAGGTGACATTTCTTCCTCTGTAGGATGAGGAGGGCTTGCAGCTTGTGGTGTCAACCCGCTAAAGGGGCGCAGCAGCTCTTGGAGGGTGTAGGCAGGGTGCAAGTCTCTGTCTGGTGGGACTGCTCATGTGGATAGACAGCAATGAGAGGAAGAAATGTCAAAGGAAGAGATGTCAAAAGACAAAAGGACACTGGATGAAATGGGTTGGTCATCTTGCTGCCGTCTTGTGCCTTCAGTGACCCAGCAGTGTCTGTGTACTTACACTTTCAGGGTGGGTAGTCAAAGAGGCAGCGCTGCTGTCTTGTAACTATGGAAATCGATGGGTCTTAACCTACAGTGCCTGGGCTCAAAGCGAGCCTTCGTATCTGCTTTTCCTGTGAAGCAAGTCAAAGGTTCAGCATGTGTAATGTCACAAGTGTGTCTTCTGCCGTTTGTGTTTCTCTGCGCTACCAACGCTCAGACGGGAAGGAGTACGATGTGTACGTGTCCTACGCGCGCAACGCAGAGGAGGAGGAATTTGTGCTGCTGACACTGCGGGGCGTCTTGGAGAATGAGTTTGGGTACAAGCTGTGCATCTTTGACAGAGACAGCCTCCCCGGGGGAAGTGAGTATTTCACAGGGGGCTGTGCTCCGTGTGCACCCTCTCTTTATTGTTCTTTGAGGGACGGATAATTGATAGAACTGGCCTGTCCAGGTTAACTTTATCCTTTGTTTTTTAATTCATCTCCATTAACTATCTCTTGTTGGTATCTTCTAATGTTTATGCTTCACGTGACAATGCCACAGATGCTCCAGGCCACCAAAAAGGCTGCGGTGGGCAAGTGGTGGTTGTTGGTCATTTCAGTTGCTCTCCCCAGGAGTGATGTGCAGGAGTGATTGATCTATCAACACGAGGGAACCAGACCACTGACCTTGATGCAAACCCTCTGAGCTGCCTTTAAAAAAAAAAAGGGGGGGATAAAGTCAAGACTAGGAAGAAAAGAGGCAGGAGGAGTGTGATACTGGGCCAGACTGGTAGCTCATATAGGGTAATGGTGACTGGCTGTAAAAACCAGGAGTGTCTGCTTCAGGGAGGTGTGGAGAGCACCGTGCTAATGTCAGTGAGAAGGTAATGTGCCCTCCCAGAACGCCTCCCACTCGCTTTCATTAATTAGAGAGTCTGTGTCTAACAAGGCATACAATTAAGTTGCTATGATTAAGAGTACTTTGTTGCAGGTAGTGAGACTTATCTTTTCACTAAGATGTAGATTTTTTTTTTTTTCTTCACTGTTCCAAGTTAAATCATACAAGGTTCTGGACACAGCATCTGCTGGAGGGATGCAGGGAATTACCAAGAACGGAAGTTTGTGCAACTCTCCAGATATGCATATGGTCACACAGGTGCCACAGCAAGGGCACAAATCTAGGCAACACTCTCAATTTCCCGTGTCCTGGGGCCTGAGTTGGCTGTATGATCCCTGACGCCTACTAAAAGTTAAAAGCCTGAGTTTTTGCCAGTGCAGACTGCCCCACTTTGAATTCATGGGCTTTGGGTCAGGACCCCACTGATGACAGAACCTGTGCTGATAAAGTCCATTGGGGGCACTTTTGGGTAGGACAGGAGGGACTGCTGGAGTCCCAGCCCAGCTGTGTGACAGAGGGAGCAGAATCAGTCTGGGACCTGTTATCTTGATCTCCTAGGTCGTTGCCAGGACACAGCACCCCTAAGTTTGAGGGCAAGTAAATGGATGTGCCTCAGGACAGAGAAACAGCTGCAATCCTGGTGCTGTTCCTTCTAGAGAGAGCCTGGATGACATGGCAGGGCCCCCTCCAGGCTCTGTTTGCTTGATGCCAGTGCCAGACTCAGAGCAGGTTTGCTCTGAGCTGTTCTCACCAGTTGTTTCTCAAGGCATACATCTCCCTCCTGTTCCCTCTGCCACTTCTTGCCATCCTTCCCCTTTGGAGACCCTCATTTTCCTCCCAGTGCAGCTCTCCTGTGCTCCCTGCCCTTCACCCTCACCCCTGGAACGCTCCCATCCCCGCTCACCCTGGCAGTTGCTCCCAGCCTTAATCCAGCACCAGGTCACCAGAGCACTGCTGGGGTGGCTTGTCATTGCACTGCCATCTGCGACACTGCTGGGGCTTCCCTGTTGCTTCTCAGCTAGGATTTGACTAACCTCCTTCTTGGGGAAGCACGGCGGGCATGGAAATAGCTTTTGGCAGCTGGTGTCGTGCCTCCAGAGTGTGCATCTGTGTCATGAGTAGAGAGTTATGTTGTCCTTGATGAAGAAACAGTGGGAGATGGATTATCCTGCAAGTTTGCTGACGGGAACTAATCAAACGTGCTTGACAGCTAAATGAAGTTGCCTGTCAGTGTTATTTTATTCTCCATTGTATTTTCTGACCAGTCAAGAGTGTTCCCTTGTCAGTGAAGCGTGGGAGATCCTGTCAGTGAAGCGTGGGAGATCCTGCAGCAGAGAGTGCAAGCACCAGGATTCACACTTACAAGGAATTTTCACATTAATTACAGAGAGGTGGCTAAGGACAGTCTACCTGCAGATGTTAGAAAATCAAAGAGGATACATAGTTGCATGTGTCTCCAGCTTGAATGGTGTCACTCTTGGGACACTTCATTAAAAGTCCTCAGAGCAGTTTACTTGTCACTTCTAGAAACACTCAAATCTGCTTTCATTGATGACAGTAACAGGAACAGCTGGATGAGTAACAGGAGTTAGGATGGTGGTAGTATTTCTAAAGCAAATTAACCAATGAGGACACTCAGGAAAGGTGTAGATACTTATTGTGTGTTTGTTGTGGGGAAACTGAGGCAGGAAGGGTGAAAGGATTACCCAGAGTCATTCTGGATATCTGCCAGAGGAGGCTGTAAGTGTAGGCACTGGGGCTTGCCGATGCCTCTTCTGGCTGTCTTTTCCTTGAGGTCATGTGTTGTCCAGCTGGCAGTTTTCCTGCTTTGCTCCGGAGAGCCTCTTTTTCCACTCTCACTAGAAGGAAGCTAAATGTGAGCCTATCAGAGCAGTTCTCTTGGCCACATGGCATCCTCATAGCATTGGGTGGTGTCACTGCCGTGTAGTACAGTGCCTTTTAGGTGTAGGCACCTCCATGTAGCATGGGGAGGAGGAAACACATCTGTAGGCAGCCTAGGATTGGAAGTAGAAGATGTCACTGTATGGGTCAGTGGGTACCAGCCACGGTGTAGGAGGCCCTACCTGGAATGGCTTGCAGGGTTGGGAAGCACCAGTATAGTCTCTAGAGAGGGCCTCCAAGGGGTTTTATTGTCTCCTTCAAGAGACACCTGGCGTCACACTAGCAGCTCAGCAGCATGGTCTCAGCCATCACTAACCACTTCAATGTTTCTTTCTCTCAGTTGTCACAGACGAAACCCTGAGCTTCATCCAGAAAAGCCGACGTCTCCTTGTTGTCCTGAGCCCCAACTACGTCTTGCAGGGGACACAGGCCCTGCTGGAGCTCAAGGCTGGTCTAGAGAATATGGCCTCCAAGGGCAACATCAAAGTCATTCTAGTGCAGTACAAAGCCATCAAGAAGAGCAAAGTGAAGGAGCTGAAGCAGGCCAAGGCAGCCTTGACTGTCATTAAATGGAAAGGCGAGAAATCCAAGTTCCCAAAGGGCAGGTTCTGGAAGCAGCTGCAGGTGGAAATGCCAGTGAAAAAAATTAGCAGGAGTTTGAGCCTTGATGAGCTTATACATATCCCTGAAAAATGTTTGACACCATCAGAAAACAAAACAAAACAAACCCCAAATTTCCACAGGTTAGGCCAGGGAGGGGGAAGGAACTCAGGGTTTTTGCCATGAAGGACTGTGTCCCAAGCATTTCAGAGGACAGTCATGCCTCCCTGCAGCTTTTCTACTGCTCTGGCAGTAGAGAGACCAAAGATGCTTATGCCTCATCTCTGCAAATTCACATCCTTGTCATCAACCACACAAGCCCTGGGCTCAGGGTGTAAATTGGGGCTATCCAAGTGGGATGCAGCCAGCATCTTGTGATAGCGTGGTATTTTTATAGGCCAGTACTCCTCCAGCCAGTTCCTATGGGACCTTCGTTAGCACCCAGGGCAGAGCTCCTGTCCTCTCCTAAGCTGCTTCACTCCTTCCTGGTTGTTGGTCCCTGTTGCAGAGGCTGGGGAATAGTTTGAAAAGTGGCTCCAGTATAGAGCCTTTCATACATGTCCTATCTGTATAGTCCTGATCACTGTGGGATCACAGATTTCTGCTTCAGTGGGGGAAGTGTAGACTCTTGAGGCTTCTCATCTTTGCTCCCCACATTTCAGATAGTTTGGCAATGTGAAATGGCTGTTACAAAACAGTTACAAAATATACTCTGCTAGGTGATATTTCTGTTGTAGCATTTCTACTAATAAGTGGTCAGTCTCTGGGATTCTGCAGTGCCCCAGATCCTTCAGGGCTGTAATGCTCGTAATCCAGGGGCAATCTCTCATTAGTACAGGCCATACAGCATGTCTGAGAGATGATGCTTTGTAGAGTAAACTCAGGGACTTCACAAGCACTGCAAGGAACCCCAATTTACTACTGAACTGCCTACTGTCTCTGTGCTGCTGGCTGGGGGAAGGCATCATGCAAGGTGCTGCTGAGGCCTCTGGGATGACACTGGATATATGTCCAACTTCCCAGGAGACCTTACAAACTTATTTGAACTTATTAAAAAGTACTAGCTCTGTTCAGCTGGCTAAGACTAGGAGGAAAGGCTGAGAGAGCTGGAGCTGCTCAGCCTGGAGAAGAGAAGGCTCTGGGGAGACCTTATTGTGGCCTTTCAATACTTAAAGGGGGCTTGCAAGAAAGATGAGGACAGACTTTTTAGTAGGGCCTGTTGCGACAGGACAAGGGGTGATGGGTTTAAAATGAAAGAGGGTAGATTCAGTCAAGATTTAAGGAAGAAATTTTTTATGATGAGGATGGTGAAACACTGGAACAGGTTGCCCGGAGAGGTGGTAGATGCCCCATCCCTGGAAACATGTGGGGTCAGGTTAGACAGGTCTCTGAGCAACTTGATCTAGTTGAAGGTGTCCCTGCTTCTTGCAGGGGGAGTGGACTAGATGGCCTTTAAAGGTCCCTTCCCACCCAAACTATTCCATGATTCTATGGAGACTCAGTGTTCTTTGCCTGGGTATGAACAACATCACCGCTAATAATTCAGGGCTCAGGTTTAAACTAGCCTTGGCTTTACAAAGCAAGTCTACATCCATCTTGTTTCCAGCCCAGAGTTGCAGAACAGAGGATGTATCTCAGCTTCTGCAACATTTGCACAAAATGGAAATATAAAAAAACCCACTGACTACCAGTCCTTGCTTCAATGGGAGGCAGCAGGCACAGGAGAGGACCTGGTGAGTTAACTCTGGCAGACAGGCTTTTCAGACCGAGAAGGGGAGTGTCCCTTCCCTTGTAGGATGGACCAAAGCACAGCAGGACGCTGGCGTTGACTGGTACTGTTGTTCACAATGTTTTCACATAAAACTACAAGCTCTGGGGGTGTCTCCATACCCCTGCAGCTCCCAATGCAAGGGCCTGCCCCCTTAATTGTGGAATTCAGTATTACGCACACTAAGTGCGTGCTTATTTTTTGTCGATAATGGTTGTTCCTGAGCCACCTCTGACTCATGCTTTCACTCCGCTGGTGTCCGGCGAGTGAAGCATAGCCGTTCATAATGACATTAAAAAAGCACTACAATTTGGAGTCTATGCACTATTGACCCAGCTGAGCAGGGAGGTTTGAGGGCATCCCAATAAACAGCCCAGCCTTAACGGTGTGGGGCTGAGTCCTGGCGCTGGTAAAGCCCCTTGCACTTAGCATCTTATGATTAATAATGTTATCCCAGGGCAGGGGGGGACCCATGCTGTTGGGTAGGTACTGTACAAACATGGGGAAAAAATAGAGCTTCTTTCTCACCTTCCTCTTCACCCTCCCTTCCAAGTAAGCTTTGCTTTAAGCAGGTAAAATTGCAGTCAGCTTCACCAAAGGCAGTGGAGCTCCTCATCTGCTCAGAGATGCTTAAAAGCTTTGCTGTTACGAGCTTTTATACTGTGGCTGTCTGTGGAGGGGCAGAGCTGCTTCCCACGCTCCAGAAAGCTTCATTTGTATGAGGTGATAGCGCTCCAAAACCATGCTCAGCTTTGTGAAGCCCTTGCAACCGTGTCATTTTGCCCAGCTTCACCTTTTTATTTGTGTTTTCAGCATCCCTGTAATCGGCTGCCAGATCTGCAGGCAGAGGGAAGGCCCCGAGGCCAAAGCAGAACCATGTCAGATTCCAATTTAATTTTTAAAAAATTGACTCAAAAATATGCATAAATCCAATTAACATCCCAGACCTCACCACATCACATCTCACTTTTGGCTGAGGTACCAAGAGAACTTCTGCTGATATTTTAGTTAATCTGATTATTTTAGGAAGTTAAATCCACCTCATTTATTTTGCTGATTTTATTCAAAGAGTTTTCCAAATGAACGGTGGACCAGGATTTTCTCTGGCATACATTCCAGTGGCCCTTGGTGCCATTGCAACCTCAGCACGGGATTACTGAGAGCAGCAGAGCACCCACGAGGCAAAAGGTGCGATGGTCTGAAGGGGGCCTGAGAGGTCTGGAGGGAGCAGTGTGGAAGGAAAAGCGCTGGAGCAGGGTCCTCTTTCCCAGGAGCTTTACCACTGGCTTTACTGGGAGCTGTCAGGCCAGGGGTAAACACCAGTCCCAGCTGTAATGCAGATCTGCAAAGCACCTCAAACACGCCTGCAGTTTCATCCTATGCCACATGTGGTTTCCGTTATGGGATTCTGTCACAGCATCTGTCTAGTTCAGTTGATTCATTTGAGTTTCTGTTCTCTAACCTATCATTTATCAATATGCAGCTCATACAAAGTTCCTCATTGTTATTTCATGGGGAAACAGCATGGCACAAATTGGAAAAAATACCTTCCCCTCCGTGCCATTTGATGTTGTACAGCTGTTGCAGAGTTTTCCCTGCTCTTTTCTGTATGTTTTTGCCTTTGTGTTATTTGGTCTGTGAAGTGTCAGTATTATTTTATTTTGCTTTTCAATAAAACATTTTTACTTTTGCATTTCAGTCCTTGTGCATTTCTCACAAGTGTCATTTTCCTTCCCATTACGTCTGCGAAAGGCCATTAAAAAAAGATGACTGTGTGTAGTCCAAGCATCAAGATCATTTGGGGACACATCCTTAAGAGGGGGACATTTTCCTGGCTGTTTCATGGTGTGCCTGCTCACATCCTGAGGCACCATCACTGCTACCGAGGCCATGCAAGCAGAAACACAGTGACATGCAGCATTCAGATGTCACCCAGCAGTGGACTTGCACATACAGAAAGTCTCTGACCCAAAGATCACTCTCTCAGCAATCACAAGACAGAAAGATAGGAAGGAAACACCACCCTTTTGCTTACGAAACCAAGCCAGAATGTTGAACAGAAATCTCGGAAATCTGCTCTAACCACAGAAATCAAACTCACTCTTAGGCTGCTTTGCCCATCACCTCTGAGGTAGTTGGCTAGAAAATGTTAATTCAGCTTCAGATTTTCTCATCCAAGCCACTTTCTTGGCTTTTTCCCGTGTTTGCATGCTAGCAGGTAAGTTGAGAGAGAGCCTACCACTTCCAGACCACTACCACAATGAGTACTTGTGACAATCTATGGATTTGGGGACTATGGGGTGTGGGATCTATGACCCCCCCAGCTTTTACTGGGCTGGGACAAATGTGTGGCTTTTAGATTCCTCTGTTACATCTCTGGGGTGCATTAGGGGAGACACAACTAAACCAACAAAAATATGCGGTGTCCTTTGTAACCATGTAGTGAAGATGAAAGTTTTTTAGTATAAAGCAGATACCCAAGAGTATCAAATTCCCAGCTCTGTGGTACCCAAACCCCCGCAGCATTATTGCTGCCTGTCCCATCGTGTGCTGTTGGTGTCACTGGGAGGGACCATCCTGCCTGCACGCTGGGAAGTGGCCACTCAGGATTTTTCGTGAGCTGGGATTACACTGTAAACTGAACATCCCAAGATATCCTGGTCAGCCAAGTCTAAAAGCATCATGTTCTCAGAAACAAAATCTATCTTTGGGAATTTGAGCATTTTCCCTGCCAAAAAAATGTCGAGTCTCAAAAATGGTTGCAAATTCAAAATTGATGAAAGCAGGCCATCACTCTCAGCTCAATCAAAACATTTCATTTCAGGATTGTTGGAATCATTCATGTTAATTGCACCTGTTCTTTTTGAGCAGGCAGGTAGGATAGGTGACCTCCCAGGGGCTGCTCCTGCCTGTGTTTCACTGTGATTCTGGGATTCCAGTTTCAAAAAGAAAGACCTTTCAAACCAGCAAAGGAGCTATTTCTTTCACAAAATGTTGAAGCTTGGCTGATTTCAAAATAGATCTTAATCAGTTATAGAAAGGTTTGAATGAGGTCTGGACTCGGTAAATTGGGAGATTGCTGCCAATTCTTTGTGCCTTTGAAATAGGGTGCTAAGAATGTTTCACATTAAGTGACAATTCTGACAGAACTGACTTTACCATCTACTTTTGGTTTCAATGAATCAGTGTTTTCCTGTGTGTGTTGGAGAGGAAAATCCCCCCAAACCTTGTATACAAGAAAAAAATACTCCAAATAGTTTGATTTAAATTCCAGTATTATGTTAAAGAACCAAACAGTGCCTTGCTTTCTCCATTAGGATATTATTATTCAATCATTTTTCCTATCCCAAGTTCTTGGTCCCCAAATAATCTAGTGACAATGAGTTTTACAGCTAGTCATATATCTTTGGAAAAAAAAGTATTGCTCTGTATGGTATTAAAATAAGATGTATCCAGGTGCAACACATGAGATAAGGAAAGAGTCAGGCAAGTGCTGGAAGAGGCATTGCCATTGCAGGGAAGGAGCAGTATTTTTATTTATATAAAAGGCCAGTGTTCCACTGGCAGGGAGGGAGGCGAGTCTCCAGACTGAGGAATCAAGGCTTTAGCAGCGCGAAAGGTGATGGAAGCAGCAGGTAGCTCTTCTCCCCAGAACAGTTCTTTGCAAGACATTCCTATAAGGTTTTTCTCACTGAGTGTGCAAGAGCTTTTATTCCAGTGCTCTCTGTCCTGCTTGAACACCACCTTATCCGCAGCCCCTCCCCATCTCAGGCACCAGCACTCAGTAAGTGGGTGGGTTTTTTTTTAAGTTTTTACAGTTCTGTTAATCAGCTTGGGCTAATTTGCTAAGTGCCACAGCCCTATTAAGTCCCATCCTTTCCACTGCTCGCCCATTAGCCATGACACCTTTAATGAGCTTACTGCATCCCAAGCCATAGATACAAGTCCAAGGACATCCTTCAGGTTTGCTGCTTTTCAATGTTCATAATAAAAGAGATGCTGCCCTTGCCTGGCACCATTCCAGCTAAGCATCTTGCTGAACTTTACAAACTGCAATTAATCCCAATAAATGCTTTGAAGGACAGTACTTTGACCCCCCCATCACAGCTAGGGGAACTGATGGAGAGGTTTAAGGCTAAGATTTTTGCTTTCTAAGTTTGGAGGCTTCCATTTCTAGATGAGAGAGCATGAGAGGGAGGGAGGTGGGTCTCTCCCTTGGCAGCACAAGCTGTGGCATGATGACATGATTGCTTGACTTTGTTCCCCTGATGCAAAGGGCTGCTAGAGTGGTGGGCAGGTGGTTCCCGAACAAGACTGGCCCTTTATCACAAGCCTGCACTCCCCTGGGCAGCAGTGATGCTGTGCAGGGCAGAAGTCAGAGTACAGTCCTGGCTTATCCAGCTATCCTGGCTTCTTGGTTACCACTTCAGCCTTCTCAAAAACCCACTGCAAAGTAAAAACACTATTGCTCCTGCAGACCCTGCCAGCAGGAGCGTGGGCAGGTCAAAAGTCCCTGGGTTTGCAGCAGGTTTCCCTCTGTGGGAAGGGGGATCTGTGCAGGTATGGCACCAAACAGCTTCCTTCGGCTTTTCTCTCCCTGCTTCCACCCCTTTGTGCACCCCAACTCCTCTGCCCTTGCGCTCCTAGATACCACCGAAGCCGTGTTTGACTTCATCCAGAGGAGCCGCAGGATGATCGTGGTCCTGAGTCCCGATTACTTGACGGAGAAGAGCATCAGCCTCCTGGAGTTCAAGCTGGGCATCATGTGCCAGAACGCCATCGCCACCAAGCTCATCGTGGTGGAGTACAGACCGCTGCAGTGCACCCACCCCAGCATCCTCCAGCTGAAGGAGTCTGTCTCCTTCGTCACCTGGAAGGGGGAGAAGTCCAAGCGCTCTGGCTCCCAGTTCTGGAAGGCGTTGCGTCTCGCCCTGCCGCTGCGCAGCCTGAGCGCCGGCGCCGGCTGGAACGAGAGCTGCTCCTCCCAGTCGGACATCAGCCTGGACCCCGTCCAGAGGAGAAGGAGCCGGTTGAAAGGGCAGCCCGACCCACAGGGCGCCATGGCAGAGGCTCTCGCTCCCGGAGGGACAAAGGCCAAACACCGAGCCAAGCACTTCTTGACGTGCCGGTGTTGTGGGACCTGCTGCAATGGCGGCAGCAGACTCAAGCGCAAGCACCGGGCTGTGGCTGAGCCCAAGTGGGACACTCATCTCTGCAAGCAGGGCTCGGGCAGGCCCACGGCACAGGGGGGTCAGGGCAGGAGTCGTCCCGAGCCCCCGCCGGCGCAGGCTCCCGCACTCGCCCTCTGCCATTACAGCGACCTGTCGAACAACAACGACTTCTACGTGCTCTAGCCAAGAGGCTGGCAGCACCGCCGGTGCTGGGCCCACAGAACAAGCTCACTGCAGCCTCAGCTAAGACATTTTCACAGTATCGCAGGCTGACGTGGTGTCATTCACCGTCAGCCCCATGCCAGCACGGAGGACTGCAGCAATACCACCGGTGCTGGTGACCTGAGCCAGGGACCTGCGGCCACACACAGAGCAGCGGCTGGGGGCTGCCTGCCCGGGTCCTTCTCCTTAATTTAAATTGTGAGGTGGAGCTGAAAATGTGTTTCTCTGGCATTGCTTTTCCCCAGCTGTGGCTGTGTTTGCCACAGGGCTGCTGCTGGGGTGGGGTGCGGGAGGGCAGGTCCCCGGCCAGGGGCTGGGAGGGAGGGAGGGTGAGGGGAGAAGCCATGCTCCTGACGGGAACCTCTGGAGAAGGGGGAGCGAGCCCGCATTTTGTGAAGGATAAAACTTTGCTAATGAGGGCAACAGGAGCCCCGCCCAGTGCAGGAGTGTGCCGTGCAGTACGGTGCATAATCCACTGTGGTTTAAAAGAACTTGGTCAAAAGTTTTAAGACAAGTCCCTTCTCTCCAAATAAAACTGATTTCTTTAACCTGCTGTTGTTACAAGTGCCGTGGGAACTGGTGAGTGACGGAGCCTTGTTCACCAGGCGGTGCCTGGGGAGGTGGTTTGTCCAAGCTGGCTGAGGTCCCCTCCTGTTCCCAGTGCTTCCAGTGGGCTTCTGGCCTCGGTCCCTCTCCTAGCTTCACCATGTGATGAATTTGTTCTGTCGGTTGCACGGCCTTTCGCATGGCAAGAAAGAAAATCATTACAAATCTAGGGAAATATGATTTAAAAAATTCTCTGAGTAGTCAATGAGCTCAGGGATAGGAGCAAGACCTAAAACACTCATGGAAAACCTCAGGCGCTGAAGCTGAGGGGTCAAAACTCAACCACACTTCATTAAATAACCAAAAGAGCCTTTGAACAGTCTCCCTGGGGCTGCTGTTTCATCAGCCCGTTGAGCTGGCTGTCAGCAGTGTTTCCCACTCTTCATCTGCAATGAAAACTTAATTTGCCTCATTCCACTTTGTATAACTACTTCTCTCCGCACCAAGGAAGGGTGCTAATCCTGGAAGTCAGCCGCTCGCCTTCAGCTGATGCTCAGACACACCAGACTGGGCAATATAAAATACACTGCGTTTGTTTTCTTTCCCTGAGACAAAAAAAAGGTCTCCCTCACCACTCTGGTCAGTCTAGTTGTTGCCTCTCAGGTTGGTAAGTAATTATTTTTCTTGTTCCTTGGAAATATGAACTGAGCCCTTGGGATACAGGGTCTGTGGCCCCCAGGACGGACCCTTACCTGATGTCCTCAGATGCAACCCTAGGGAAATTGCTGGAGCTGTGAGGAAGGAAGGGGCCATGTCTCACCCATTTTATTAGCACTGAAGCCCAGTTATGATTCACACATCACTTCCCTTCCCTCAGCAGCCCCTTTTCCCCAGTATTGTCCCCACTTTTTCCATCCTTTCTTTCTGAGATCAAGCACAGCTGATGGCTCTCCCGTTACAAGCCTCTGTGAGCTGAATCCTAACGGCCCTGCTGCAACAGACGGAGAAAATAGAAACCAAAAAACCTGGTGGTGAGTCAATCTAAATAAAATAATGGCAAAATCCCCCTACCAGCTCATAGGAATTAGAAATCCAGACTCTAGAGAACTCTCCATGTGTGGATTTCTCTGTAATTTCAAGCAGACACATTTTAAATGGCTCAGAAAAGTTTTGTATGTGGCCATTCTCAGCATTCAAAGAGGAGGAGCAGGAATGACATATTTGGAAAGTGAGCTGATAAATTGCAGAATGCTTTGTAAAAAGTAATCAAAATACTATTAAATGGTTAAATGGTTCCAGTTGCTTACAACTAGATGTGGGAGGGTACCCTTGATGAGTCTGGTAGAACTGAAAACATAAGCTACAAAATACAAATAATTTGCAATCAATCAACCTCCAGAGCCAGCATATTTGTTATTTGTTGTCATTTTAACAGCTTTTATTTACAAACTTTGCCCTTGTTTGACCTCGTTTTGTCTGGGTTGACTACAGCAATCCACAGATGCAGGAAACAGCAGCTGGAGCTTGTAACACATGTACAGAATGGCCAAATCCAGCTTTTTTGGGCAAACTGTCATCTCTTCATGAGAGAACAAATGCAAACTGGAAAGGACCATTGCTGTTCCTGTTGCTTCAACAGAGCTAGTGCAATTTTACTACCCCTTTTACTACCCACCAAACTGAGCCAGGGTTTTGGTTGCTCTTGTAACAAATACTGAGACACGGTGGATTTCAGTGTGTACAGAGCCATGCGCCCTGAGGCCAAGCTCCGAGAGCCCAAAGGCATGCTGTAGGGGGTGGGCTCTCAGCAAGGATGCAGGGACTAAACTCTAGAACCAATTTCAGCTGGATTTGTCTTTCATCCTAAGCATGTCAGTTAGAAATATCCCCAAGCACCAGCACGAGGTCCTGCTTTAAGACCAGAGCACTCTTTGCACAGGGTTTGATTTCTGCTCTCTGAAAATCAGTTAAAATCTGTTCATGTCCCATCTAACACTGACTGGTGCAGATGGACTGTAGTCACCGCTCTCTTCTCTGGTATGCATGCATTTGTCGGTTGTGTACAAAAAATACAATCGTCCCCAAAGTGAAGTTAGCACAATGCTATCATCACCTTTGCCCTACCCAGTCCTCTCAAGAGAAGTGTTCAGAGGGGAGTGGAGTTAGTACATATGGAGAATTTCTACCATATTCTAATATAAAAACATTCATACAACCGTGTATATCCTACCTACGGCATGTAACGGTACAAGGCTACCAGATCATATTTTGCAGAGCCATTTGTACAGCATTTCCACTGTTACCTAGAGGTTTTTAATCTGTGAAAGCCTGGTGGTGTCATGTAGACCCTGAACAGAGCTAGCCAGGCAGTTAGGGAACGCAGGCAAGTCAGTCCATCTCAAAATCAATCTGTCTTCACCTTAGTGACTGCAAAGCTCTGGTACTCAGGAGGTGTCTCCCTGGCAAGTTCCACTGGACATGCCAATAATGGGCTGCTCCTCACATCTGAACTGTTGGATGAATCACTAACCTGCAAGAACTTAAACAAATTCCCTTCCTAACATGAACAAGATTTTTATTCTCATCTAGTACACTAGACACTGATCTCAGAGCATCTGATCTAAGTGTATTTATAGCAGACATTTTCCCAAATGATGACAAGATCATGAAGGACCCAACAGATGCCAGAAATAGGGAAAAAAATGCTTCAAACCTTTAATCCTTGCTCCACATGTATATTTTTTTCTCCTACTATTGATTCACCAGAAATATCTGTGAAGGGCGGCACCACCTCTAGGATGTTGTCTGCCCAGTGTGACATATCCAATGTAAGGGTATATCCCAGAGCCATGTCAAGCAGATGAGGGGAGACCATATGAGGGCACACAAGAGGGTGTACCCATAGCACAGAGATGCAGCGTCGGGGTTGTAGGTGCTCCCTGCTCACCACCCAGGTGCTCAGCCTTCCCTGGCACCCAGCAAGACGTGGTACTGTTCTGGAAATGTGTGAGCTAAAACACTGTGGCAGGAGTAGTGAGAAACACTCATGAATGACCCCATAGCTCCCGGCTCAAATCCATGTGAAAGAGGCAAGGTTTGACTCTTGTTCACATGGGTGTTCATGCTATGTACCATTACTGGTCATGCTGGGGAGAGGCTGCGGCTCTAAAAAGACATAATAAATGCTCTACTCAGGCCCCTTTTGTAAAGATGTTGATGAGACATATAAAGGCTGCAGAATGGTTTCTAGAAGAATGTGACTTTAATTCTTCATAATAGCGGACACAGTAATGGCCAGACACAAGGGACACAACATTTACACTGATATGCCTGTAATCAGGCTAATGATTTGTACTTTACTAAAACATATCTGCCACAAAGTCATTTGGCTTGAAAACATCAGAGAGTTTTCCAACTCATCAGTATTTGTTCAAGTGAATAATCAGCCCCACCCTTAATATCTTGCCTGACATTAAGGCATGATCTTAGATGATTTTTTTTGTTATGCTGCACTGTATCTGCTTGGGGACAGTTCATCAGGCAACCCAGATCACGTTGCATGCTTGGTGAAGCGGGAAATAGCGATGACAGACAATCTCTGTGCCATCTGCCATGGTTATTAGCAAATGATGTTTTATTTATCTCCAGATCAGCCATGAAGACACTGACTCCCATTAGAAACATGTTCAATGACAAGTTTTCATCTTTTGAGATCTATAGGTTAATGGATGAAGAACCAAAAACCTGCTGTTAATGTGCACAGGGTGATGCTTACAAAACACTCCCACACCTATGCACCAAGGTGGAAATAATACTGATGAAAAAATTAATTTGGGAATACTTGCTCCCATCAAGCCATGTTTACTGGCTACTAATTAATTACACTGACACCTTCAAATTCCATGTGTGGGCAATTCCATACTGACCAGTCTGGGAATGAGTCTGCAGTGACCCATACAGATTCACAAAGAACTTGAGTTTCCCATTCATAAAAAATCCCGTTGTTTTGTTTGGTTTTTTTTCTCTCCTCTCCTGTTGTCAAACAGAGCACAAATAGCACAAGATGACATCAAAATTTTCCATGGAATAAATGTTTCCTTAGCAATCTATATCCATAGCAAATGGAAAATATTTGATTCCCATTTTAACTTCTGTTTTCTTTAACATAAACGTGTTTTGAATAGGTTTTTAAACAAAGCTCAAAATGTTCTATACCAAGAGTGTCAAAAACATGTTGGTATTTCACTTCTGTTTTACTTACAGCATGTTTTGTTAAGTCTAGTATCTTTTAAAGCACTTCAACTTAAATGAAAATGGCATTTTCCCTTGAAAAACAGCTTCCATTATAAGCCATCAGATCTGCTTCCGCTATCACACATTTTCTGCATATTGGCCCAGCATTCTCAGTTTTCAGTACTTGCAGTTTCCCAGTCTTCTAAGATTTATTAAAGAATTAGGTCAGTGATGCCATGAGCTCCTCAACCAACCCTCTAGCAATTGAAAAGCCTCCAACTGTATTCTTACACCTAGCTGGAAAAAATCAACATGTTTGCATATCAGACCATATCAGCTCCTCAGATCTCACTCATGTTTGTGTATCAGGTCCAAGAGCTTGGCTGTGGATAATGCCTTGCTACCTCTTTCCTCCTAATATTGCCAACACAAATGGAGATGTCTCTGAAGGCAGTAATCCCTGCCTTCTGCTTTTCTCGCACTCTTTCAATGCACGCTGTTGCCAGTGAAAGAAAATTCTGCTCCATTCATGCTTACATCTTAATTGCATGCTCCTTTCTGGAGGCAGGCAAGAGTAACATCTAGCATTTTGTTTCACATCTCTGCCTCAAAAGCATCTGCTCTACTTGTGGTGATGCACGAGAGAGCAGCTGTTTGCTCTCATTCAGTATCAGCCTCACTGGCACATGTTCACTTACCTCCATTTAACATCCTGATGGAGTCAGACAGCATTTCAAACTCACTCACTATACCCTTCAGATTTGCACACATGAAAAGAAACCAAAACCAAACAACAAATATCTGGCTATTGTCCTCTAATATCTGCATTAATTTTGGCTGGTTTCATCCGCTCCAGCAGCACAATCCTGCCAGAGTCCTGGTTCACCCAAACAACAGTAAATGCTCAGTTGGTGTACTTTGCCCAGCATTTAGCACAAAGCTGGACCTGAATGGAGAAAAGTGAGGCCATCTGGTCTATGTCAACACCTAGTTACTACCCAACTCCTCAAATAACTATCAGACTCCATATGGGGCTGCTCTGTCAATGCTGGGTGCTAGTTTTCTACTTGCTTGGCTTTGCGCTCCCTTTTCCCTTGAGGTCTTCAAGGGTACAGTTTATAAAAGCCCATAGTGTTAGCAGAATCCATTCATATCAGACTAATTTTAAGCATTTATTATTGCTTCTTTTGGAACATATGGAAATAGACCCAAGTAACCAGGCTAAGTTACCCTTTTCCCTGGGGACACCTTGGACCTCTGTTTTGCTTTGTACTTATCAGTGAGCCAGACCTCTCCCACATGCCTCCTCTCACTCCTGCGAAGCTCCTACGCACAGATATCATTGGGAAGATGCCCAGAGCTCACTCCAAACCTAATGGCTTGCAACTCCTCTTACATGAATTTTATGCCACAGGGTGACCCAAGGTGACCATCTTGTAAACTAGATCAAGATGATTTAGCTTCCCATCCTCATTTCTAATTTAGCCACCCCTCGTTCTTGCCTGTCTTTATCTGAAGCTTCCTGATAACCATCGTCATGCACACAAGCAGCATCCAAGTATTTCCAGCTGCTCTGCGCACCAGCCTGACTATTAGAGGGAGACAGACTTAGCAGCTGGCTGGGACCCACTGTCTGGCTGTACTCCAGCCTACCTGCTTGCTTGCTGTCTCGCACTTATTTCTCACTGAATATAGCAGTTTGCCTCCTGCCCTTATACCCCTGCTATAACAGTATCTGGACAACTCAGTCTCGAGCATATTCTTTCTCTCCATCCTCCATGGGTAGGGAAGTGTGTGCCAGGTGCTATGCAGATGTCTGCTCTGAAGAGACTCTGCTCTTGGTTTGTGCGATCCCAGCTGCCATACATAGCCTGACAGGCACACGAAGTCTTCCTAGTTTGGCCCTGCATACAGTGAAGAGGTCAACACAACAGATGCTTTTGAGCAGTGACTTCATCAGCAGACGTGGTCCAAATCTGTGTGCAGATGCCTGTCTGCCAGTTACCAGCGTAACACCAGAGCATCCAGATCCGAGCAGCCTGCAGGGTGTCACCTCCTGTCACCGGCTGTTTCAGTTTGGTGGGTAGCTTGTATTTAGTCTCTAGATGGTGATGTTATGAAAGGAGATGGAACAAGGAAAGTTGTGGCAGATAAACTAGGTCACATCATTCGAATTAAAAAAATGTATTCACCCTGGCATTTTCAGTTGCACTTTTATTTATGGTAGAGCTACTTTTTTTTTTTTTAAAATACAGCACTTGGCAGGCAAAGAGCAGCTCTCCACTACAGTACTACAAATCAAAACTGTGGCCACTCACTTCACAGACTAAAGGTAACTCTTATTATTCCCTGTTTAGCCAATGTTTTACAGAAGCACTAGAATAAGAAGAGCAACTTGCCCAAAAGCAAGCTCTAGGGCTATTGTTGAGAATTCACAGCTGCCTGGCTGGCACCTTAGCAGCATTCACCATTAGCTGCTGTCACCTTTATCGCTCAATCAGAATAACTACTGCTTTATTTGATTTCCATTGCTTTCCTCTCAGGTTGGCATTTGGCCTTTCTTTTTAAATACCATACGCTGTAACCTCCCTCCCTTATAACTAGGGATAGTTAGGAGCTCTTGCTACCTCTCATCCCTGTCTGCAAAAGCAGAGCAGATGAGATTAATACTAGACAGTAGTTACATTAATATTTTCCTTCATTTCCGAAGGATAGAAAGCACCAAATAATTAAGTAACATCGTTAGCAGGTGGCAGGGAGAATCCTTGCAACAAGTCCCACCTGCAGCAACTCCTTTACTGCCTCAAGCAACTCCCTTAAGGGTCACCCCATTAAATAATCAGTCAATGCTTATTAATTACATCACCTGTGTCTGAGGAATATAACTAGGCAGGCAAGCCCTCACAGAAATGACTGAAAAGTGGGGTTGGGTTGAGGTATATCACCACATGCCTGTTTTGGAAGCTGGAAGTGGAAGTGAAGGTCATCGGAGATCCCTTTTCCTATGGATCACTATGGTAAAGTATGACTTACTATCTCCCTTAAGAAAAAACACTGAGACCTGGATATCTGAGTGCTTCCAGATACCTTACTCTAGGTAATTGCCCTGGTTACATAGAGACCTCATTGCAGAGAGAAAAATTTTGCACCCATTAAGCTTAGTTTGTTCAGTTGAAATATGGCTTCTGTGCTCTCTCTATGGAAAAATTGAAGGCAAACATGCTGGTGCTTCCCTGCCACTTCTAAAATGAGCTCCTTTGAGTTTTGGGGTCCAGGTTCCCAGTACTTGAAGAGCTGACCATACAAGATTGCTCTCTCCTGTGTATCCTCATGTCCTGTTACATGCCAAAGGGATGTTTTAACTAGTGAGCTTGATAGTCTTTAGTGCTTTCTCTCCCTCTCCATGCTCTTGTGAAGTTAGCCCTTTTTATGAAGTCCCCTTAGACTAGCTGTTGAAATGGCTATTCTGGACAATCCCATTCTGGATCAACCCCAAATACATTTTTCCTCTCTCTTTTTCCCCCCGCCCCCCTTTCCCTTAACTATTTACTACTCCTTCTCTGCTGGCCCATTTGGTTTTGAAGAGATGCATGCAGAATCTTGCAAAAGCCTGACATTGTGTTCATTACTTCCTCTGCACAGAAGTAGTCAGATAATCAGTAATGATAAATACATGTGAAATCCATAACTAGCTTGTACGTTTCCCACTGTGCCATCAGCTGTAGCTAGTACAGGCTGATTAAAACACTGGGAGTGCATCACACCTTTCTGAAGTGCCTGTGGAGGGTGGGGGGTGAAATGTGAGCAGCTTATTTTGTCCTTTTGTGCATTTTTCAGGGATGTTTGGGCTCCTAACATATGGCTTCATGTATAAGGGTGAAGGGTTTATTTTTTCCCTTGGAGCTGGAGCCTTCTAGCAACTGTGCTTCCCTGTTAACCCTTGCTATGTTTCCGGGGCTGGACAATCATCTACAGAGATTGGTGGTGTTTTCTATAGATGGAGTCAGACAGTGCCCTTCAGGTGCAGCCTAAAAGGCAGGTTATCCTCACAGGAAATGCAACCAGCAGCTTGCTCTTCCCTTTGCATTAAGCACACACCAGAAAGGTCAGTAGATGGCTGGCAGGAGGCCCTTCAGAGAGGATGGCAGCTGGGGGCTTGGCCGTGGATCGTCCTGCTCAGAGCGCTTCTGCTGGCATCCACCTCTCGTGGGCACTGGGTTTGTTCACATTTGTACCGTAGGACCACACCTTGCCACTCCAATAAGGCAGCTCTTTTTAGACCTCTTACTTGCTCTGGACACTCTTGCATGGAGATGTCAGCTCCTGTTGCATTAATGTGCGTAGCAGGAGTGCTGTGATATTTGCTCTGTGCTCAGGATGGGAACTCTGCTAGCTTCCCCCACCTACTTCACATGCAGATACACACACTTCAAGCTGTCCAGTATATCTCAAGAGAGCGGAAAGTATTTGCTAAAAATATTTATGCAGAAGTTATTTATGGCCTGGCCCACATCAACCCTGTGGCAGCTGTTACACAACGATGCACAAAGAACCCTTATCTGGAGGAGCACACAGCCAGTTTTATAGCCCACAAGTTACCAAGAGGCAATCCTACTGGCTTTTCAATCAAATCCTAGGAATTTGGGGCCTGGACATTCAATTTAGATGTCAAATCTTGTCAAGCAGGCTCTGCCAAGCTGCTTTCTAACGCCTCCCAATTCGAAAGGAGTTCTCGTAGGGAGGATGAGAAAATGCTGCACCGCTCCAAGGCATGGTACCTTTCTCCCCACAAAATGGGGATAGGCAAAGCAGATCTCCCCGGCTGGGATTTAGTTTAAGATTATAATTATTTTCTCTCTCTGCATGTTGGAGAAAGCATTGCAATAACCAGGGGAAGGAGACTTACCCCTTGCCTGAACCAGGGCACGTACCTGCAGGGCTGGGCACAGAAATCAGATCTGGCTCAGAAACGCATTTCACTTCTAGAACGCATATCTAGCCTTGGTGGCTTTTGGCTCTAACCCTAATAAAGGTATGAAGAGTTTATAAAAGCCTTACTTTTTTTTTTAATCTATGTCTAGGTTTGAAGAACAAAAATAACTCAAAATTCAGTGCAAGGGAGATCCAGCCTTTTGTTCTGGACTATATCCACTGTCACATAGCTCTTTTTTGATTACATTTATGGTCTGCGGTGGCCTCACGGGTGCTGATCTTTAAAGGTCTGTGCTAAAATTTCCAGCCTCACCTATTATGGTGAGGACATGAGAGGTGAGCTTATGGAGGTAAGAAAGAAGATACTTGTGATATAATGACACTGGTGGGATGCAAATGTACTAGAGGAATGACAGGAATATTAGCACTTCCCTGCCCAGCTGCTCAGTACCAGTGCTGGTGAATCAGCGGTGGTTAGAGCATAATTCCTTAGTTCACTTATGAGATGGCAGAAGGCAAAAGCTTTGAAAGCCCTATTGCTCTCTACAGCAGAGATTGCACACATCGGTTTCCCCTTCTCCATCAGGTCTTTTAACTTCTCAAGGAATTCAGATTGTTTTGACATGCTTGTTTTCATCAAATCCCTGGTGACAGGTCCTTATCTTTCATTATCTGTTCTGTACAAATGATGGGATGCTCAGTAATCACTCGCATGTCCTGGCTCCTGGAAAGGCTAGTCCCCAGAGCCCCTCTCTGCACTCTTTTTAAGATAAGTATTACACTTGCCCTTTTTCACTCCTTTGGGACCTCTGCTGTCATCTTTGCCTCCTCAAATGAAATCACTAATGGTTCAGCAGTTTAGTTCAGCTAATTCTTTAAGCACTCTAGGGGGAATTTCAGCAGCCCTTGACATCTTGAATACATGGGGAATTTTTAAAGTCTGGATATTTCTTTAAATCATTCTTCTATGCTCCTTCAGAGTAATCTATTCCCTTAATACAATTAACCATGTTTATTGCTTGGTTAGAATTTACTTGTTTGTGAAAAAGAGAACAAAATTAGTTTTGAGTACTTCAGCTTTGACATGCTTTTTTCCCTGTTGGTTCTTGTTCCCCACTAAGTAATGAGCCGGTAGCATCTTTTGTGGCAGCCTCTTCCTCTTTCTCTTGCACCTCCACCTCCCTTCTTGTGGATGGCCAGGTCAAGGTGCTGCCTTCTCAGGACTTTTCATAGAAAAACGGACACAAAGAAACCTTCAAAGATGGAGAATCGGGTGGGATGTACATGCTTATAACACCTGTCTGCTCCTGGGAAAACCTTCTTGGGATGTAGGACTTCGTTAGGAGCTCTTGGGTGCAGGTGGACAACTCTGAAGCGAGTTTGTGCCATCTTATGCATTTGCTAATTTTAGTGCTGTTAGATCTGTCTTAGGTAGATTTCAGCAGAGATTGAACCTGTCTTTCTGTTACCTGAGTTTCCCAGGTTGAGGAGAATGGCATCCTCGGAGCTCCCATCGAGGAGCATTATGCTGCCTCAGCTGTGTCTGAGCCTACCCTGCACCTCTGCAGAGCTGGAACTGCCCAGCAATACCCACATTTTTGTCACTGAGGACACATCTCTACATGAAATGGACATGAAACTGGCTAATTTAGACATGCATATGGGAATTCAGAGGAGAACAGCTTCTGATTAACCCTTTCTATTTCTTCCTGGCATTCCTGAGTTGCTCTGCAGGATGGCTGTCAGCTGCCACTGTTCAGAAAAGAACATGAAATTTCTTTTCCTGATGCTTTTCTGCCTCTTGCAGATGTCAAGAAGAGCTAAGGAACATGATCCATGCAAATCAAGTGATTCAGTTCTAGTTTTTCAGGTCTAAATCAGTTACGAGCTACTAAGATCAGTAGCAAACTAATGTGCAATAGCAAACTAATGTGCAGGAGATTACCAAACATCTGCTACTGTGGTTTTCCTTCCTCTGAAGCACTTGGTTATTATCAGAAGCACGATCTTGAACACTTGGTTATGGGATATGGAACAGTCACTCCTATGTCTCTAAAGGGTCAAAAAAACAGGAAGAAAGTTTTAAAAACCTCAATCTTTGGTTAAAACAATCAGTATTTTCAGGTTGATCTGATTTTGGAAGGACCGTCTGCATTAGCTTACAGTCCTCGGCGAAGGTGAAGCTAAGCGTGGATAGGCATCTGCTTGCACTGTAGTTGACCGTGAATGCCGGTAAACAGAGTTTGCCCATATAAGAGCAGCCCATGTTTCACAGATGCCTTCTGGGTGTATTTATCCGTTTTTAAGACTGACTTAGCAAGAGCAAAACCGAGCCCCCCTCCCTGCCTTGCCCGGTGCCATCTAGTGGCTGCTGGGGCCAGGAGCTCTGGGAGAGGAGCACAGCGTTTGAGAACAAGTCGTTTTTGGGAAGTGAGCACTGCAAGTAATAGTTATTCTTGGAGTCGTAAAGTTAAGAATCAGATGAGCCCACTCCTAATCATCTGCTGACATCAATGGAGCCCCCAAATCCATGGCAGAGCCCAGCACAGACATGGCTCAGCAGAGCTGGCCAGCTGTAGCCTGGAAAAGCCCAGCAGAAAACAATCCGTGACAGTGAATTCTGTGTAGAAAAACACAGACAAGGAGCATCCTTAAAAAACCCCAGATGTTGGATGTGAAGCTCTGGGTATCCAGCATGGATAGGAAGCTGACAGCCAGACACGTTTCAAACACAGTTACAGACTTTGCGTGAGTCTTTCCCCGTTTCTTCCAAATCCTTTTGCAGGAGGTTTAAGTGATTTAATAACCAGAGCCAAATATTTCTCTCCTACCCACGGTATCCCAGCTGATAACAATGATTTGCAGAACATCCTAATTAAGACTAAGTACTTAGGTGCAATTGTAGGTATTGTAATGCCCAAATGAAATAGGCTTTGAAATCCGCAACTGAGCAAGTCATCTAATGCAGCCCCTCCTCTTTCATTCATAAATTAGTTGAGCTGGACTTTGAGTTTTTGATTTTGGTTTTGTTGTAGTTGGTTTTGTGTGTTGTGGTTTGTTTGGGTTTTTTTTTTTGGAGGGGTGTGTGTGTTTGTGTTTTTCCCTCACTCTAGTAAGTGGTTTGAGAGAATGGCTTCCAGCCTGCCTGTAATATTCCTGTTAATTGATCTTTGCACAAAAGCTCAAGACTAGTTCTGGGCTGAAGTTTTCCATTGAAATTCATTTATGGTTCCAAATCTTTTGTTGTTTAGTGAACATTAGTACTCAAAGCACCTTTCTTAATGTTCTTCTCTGAGTATGTAAGAAAATACTAATACTTACTCATCAAAACATATAAACTGAGTTTGAGTTTCTGTAAAATGGATAGTTTATATATAAAAACACAAAAAAGTGGGTTTTCCTCACATGATCATAACCCTATTTTCTGACCACAAGAGTTGACTGTATGAGAATTTCCAAATGGAAATTTGATTTCTTTCCATTCTGTGATACTAAGGAATCTAACTCCATTTGCTTTCTTGGATTACCTGTAGCAAAAGTCTCTCTAATTTAGCAAAGACAGACTAGCATTTTCAAAATCTAAAATATTAGTATTTATTCTTATGTTTAAAGGAAACCAGTTTGTTTCTACGCAGTGTTTTCAAAAAGTTTGCTTTCCATACAGCTCAGCTATCGCAGCTATCTAGATATCTACTCTAATCCCTCTCTTCCCTTGCTGCTGTTTAAACAAAGATCAGTGTTGTTATTTTTCCACCTGAGAGCTCTTTTAATAATCACTTACACAGACCATAGATCACAAAGTCTATGGCCCCATAGATCACAAAATATGAGCTCATGTTCTGATGAATCGTTGATTGTTTCCAAAGGGTTTGTAGGCAACACGGCTTTGGAAAGGAATGTGGAGTGACTATTTTTGCTTGCATTATTCATCCATTCCTTTTCCCCCCAAATAGCCTCTTTTCAGTTCCAAGGCATGTGCAGACTAGAAATAGCATCAGCCCTGGAGGGTTTTCCTTTACAATTTACTCGGACATTCATTCCCTAATTTAGGGTGCCTATTCTCAGCTTTTCAGAACAGCATCTCCTTCCCTTGCTCCATCCCACATGCCTCCCAGAAAAAGCAGTGACCAGGCTGCCTCAGGAGAGGGATATTCTCAATTAGGCCAAACAAATTCAGAACAACCCCACTGCTTGTCTGCCAGCCAGCAGATGTAGCAGGACCTGATTTTTATTAATTGGAATTGAATGTGCAAAATTCCCTGTTTTATGCTTAATAGTCACTAGAGGGCAAAGCAGGTCTCTGTAAGGTAATCCTGCAGCCCAAAGGGAGGTTACCTGGCTCTTGCCTTTGGCTCATGAGGCTCTGGTGTGGGGTCCTGTCTGCAGGGATGGAGTTGGGCAGTCCCAGCCTGACTGCTGATTTACCTGGTTTGGGACATAGTAGAGTTTGCCCAGAGACAGCAATTCTTGTTGTGTTTCCGGTTTTGGAACACAGTGTGGCAACTTTGATCTTGTTTTGCTTACATAAAAGCATCTTACAAGGTCAGGGCAAGGGTCCTTGTAATCCAGCGTCCATCCAGTCACGCATCTTCCTACTAGGAGATGCCAAGGGAAAAATATATTGAGCTGTTTTTCCCAGAATATCCTCCCAGCCACCTGTGGCTCAGATAATTCAGGATGCAGAGATTGGACCTTTGAAGACAACATGTAGTTTTATTGAATTTTGCTTGCTTTTTGCATCCCAGTAGATGGGATCCCCCTGGGGATCTACAGTGCTCTTGCACAGAAGGCCCAGAGTTTACTTGTGCATTGCATGGAAAAAAATACCTCCTTTTGTCACTCTTGAACATGCTACCTGCTTGCTTCATACCATGTCCCCTTGTGTTGGAATTAGAGGCAGCAAGCTGAAGGCACCTTTTCATCCTCAGCAAGCCCATTGTGAGTTAAAGTAGCTCTGCCATGTTATCACCTATTTTTTTCTCTTCTGGGGTGAAAATCACTAAGGTATGCAGTGGTTTGGACATTCACTAAGTCATTCATCCTGCATGGCAGGTCAGGAACCACCCCTTGAAGTCAGCGTGAAGCTAACCAGGGAAAAGTCAACTGAGAAGGCAGAGGAAGACACTGGGAGAGTGAAAGCTGGAGATGACAACTCCAGGTAACAGAATATTTTTCTTGGCATGGCTGCATCCTCAACATACTGAGAAAACCCACCTAAGCCAGGATAATAAAAGGTGCCAATGAAACATTAAGCATCACATGTGTAGGAGTATATTCTGTTGATACTGTCCCTAAAGTAAGCTATTTTCATGTCAGTGTGCACTAAAATGCCTTTGGAGAGTGCTTATGCAGCAAGAAGTCCTGATTCTTTAAACCTGAGATTTGTGCTGCTGAACTTTCTGATTCTCAGCATCTTGGTGAATATTAAGGCTCCCAAAATTAAGAGCAGAAATGTTTTGGTGTTTCCAGAATAAATGTTGGACTTCAAGATCTGCTGACCAAAAAAGACTTCAATCCAAAGTGTTCCAGTTTTGGGTGAAACACTTAAAATTCCACTGTTCTTCACAGACCTGAAAACCCATTTTTCAACAAATTTGGTTAGAAGTTTTTGAGTACCAAGACTCAAATCACTGTCTGCAATCAGTCTCCATCCCTCTATACTCTGCCACTTACTAAATCTTGCTCACATGGGGAGTGGAGGTCACTATGGGTCAGCTTACACAGCAGAAACAGTTTGGCTGTTGACAGGTGTACCTGGTGCCATGGAGGTGGACTGAGCTCTGGATGGAAAGGGCCTGCACTGGGCTGACAAGAGATTTCACATGAGCAGCAGAGTTTCCCTTTCCAGAGTGCCAGCATATTTCTTCCTTCACGGGAAAGGCTTTTCAGTCTGTAGGGCTTTAACCTGAGATGGCAAGTCAGCTCATAAATAGCACCTCAGGGGAGTCAGTATACCAATGCTTAGCTGAAATCAACAAAGCCTGTGCACAGGTCTTGCTGCTCAGAAATGATAATTGCTTTTTGAGTTGTGCAAATGTTCCACATCATAGAGTCATTTAGCTGAGATCTTTTATTACCTTGAAATCCCTGGAATGAGCAGGGTCCATGTAATGGTCAGGGAGGTCTATGGCAACCCAAAGGAGGTTGGAAAGGCCAGGACTTTCCAGTCAATGAAATCATAGATTTGCACCCGTGGGCATCCAGCTCAAATTCACACTCTCAGCAGAGACTGGCAGACTATTTGGGGGCAGCCTACACGATGCAGAGTGGGGCCAGAGCAAGCAGCAGTTGCTGAGCCAGTGGCTGTAGCTACTCTGCTTTTGGGAAAGACCAACTCTCCCAGTTTGCACTGAAAGTCCCATGAAAGTCAATGGGAGGATGTATTTTATTTTGATGTATCTACATTTGACCTTACTGCAGGAAGAACAAGGATCTAAGGCTACATTTTTTTTACTTTTTACCTATTTAAAATGAGGCATCTGAATGCCTGGTCTTGACTTTTTCATTGCTAAGCAGCCACAACGCACACTGAGCACAGGGATAATTGTAAGTTCTCATCACTTATGGAAAATGGGCCATTAAATAGGTCATTAAGTATAGCATTAGCTGCCTCATTTCAGCCACCCAGGCTGAAGAAATTTGGCTGTTGAAAGGTAAACGGAGGCACAGATTAGTGTTGTTTCCTACTGCACACATGGCACCAAAACAGCACAGGCAACCTGGGAGCCTTCAAACACATGCCATGAAGTTCACACTGGCATTTGATAATATGCCTTCTCAGGGGGAATCAAACCTTTCCCTCAAACCATGTTTTCAGAGCACAGAGGAGATCCACAGCCCCACAGGACCTCTGAAAGTGGAAATCAGAGTTTTACATTTTTAGAACATTAGCTCATGCCTGGTTCAGGTTGGAAGGTTGTTCAAACAGTGGCTCTTGGTATCCTGCTGTGAAATGAGCTGACTGCTGTCCCTTTTGGAGCCTGACCGTCCACAGAAGGACCCTGGTTCCCTACATAAATAGCCATCAGTCCCCTGTGAACATGAGACTCAGTCCAAATGTCTGTCTATCCTGATGTGCTTCTCCAGAAGTGATAAGAGAAATCCACAGGAAAAGATGTAAGAGCTTAGCAAGGACATATGACTCTCCCAACTCCAACTATTTGCTGCTCAGGAACAGCCAGAACCAGGATGAGTTTCTCTGTCTTTAGTAACTCTCAATGCATTTATCTCTTGGGAAGTTTCTCCATCATCCTTGGTCCCATGTAGACTTGTAGTATCTGCAGCATTCTTAGATGGGGATAGGCTGAATGAAACTGAGAAGCGAATTAGAGAGAATGAATATGAGGAACAGTTGGAAGCAGTCTGAGAAAACAAGCCAGCTCTCTTCTGGCTCAATTTCTCCTTGATACAGCTATAAGGAGGCCTTTTGCCAAAATGCTGAGTCTTTGCCACAGCGTTGGATTTGCTGAACAAGTTCATGAAGAATCAGGAACATACAGAAAAAAAGTATTAGTGAGGTATTTAGCATGCATGGGAGCAAATTAAGCCAACTGTGGGACTATGAGATGACCCCACCCAAACCCGTAAGTGTTCTATAGGTCCCGGAAACAAAACTGAGGGCTCAAATAGCATCATTGTACTATAGTGAACTCTCTTTTTTGAAACATTTAATGATAAATGTTTAAACAGCTGCCCTCATAGGATTCAGGGAAGGAGAGCAGTACGGCATTGTCTTGTATTAAAGCCACAACTGGGCCTTGGCCAGAGCTGAAGAATTTGTAGGTGACCTGAGTACATTTTTCATGCATTTTGCTGAATCCCCTGCATGGCGTAACTTTCTCTGTGGGAGATTTAGCCAAACAGTCTGAAGAAAAGAAAGAAATGTGGACAAACCAGCTTCTCTGATTTATTGCCTCAAAGCCATTCAGTAGAGGTTGTCCCAGCTGGTCATAAACTACATATTTCCTACTTCAGTGGAGGGGAAGAAGGGTACTGGATGCACATTTTGCCCAGATAGAGATCTCTATTCTTTAATTTATCTCACACTCTTAGCACAAATGAATAGTAGTGTTGATCTTATCCCATGCTTAATTTCTTGTTTATTTTTCTTTTCTTAGTCCTCCCTCCCCCTCCTTTTCTTTTACTCCCTCCAAGGTCAGGTGAGATTTACAGAAAGAGAAATAGGCCCATCCCTTATTCAACAAGATAGGAAGTTTCTTACATTAGCTTTATATGCAGCTGGAGGGTTGATAAAACTCATAAATCAACAACCTTGGAGATCAAGGCAGAGCAATCCTTATTCATCTCATATCCTTAGTAACCTTAATGCCTCACCTGGTGTGATCCTCGAGAATACAAATACTCGAGGAATACTGATTCCTTATATTTTTCCCTAAGCACTGCTAACTGTGATTTTCTTCCTAAATCTGGGTGGAGATTACAGATTCATTGATTAAAACCATTGTGAAGACCAAAGTGTGTGTCTGCATTAGTGTTTCAGTTCACATCAGGACCTCACTTTGGAAGAAGATTGATTTGCATTGTGGTGCCATCTTAAGGATGCTTGAATTAGTGCCCCTTTGGAGGAAACTTATATAGAATACATGCTGCCCTAATCCATTCTAGTCACTACTGGGAAATCAGTCCCTAGGACCAGACTGTGGATGGCACGAATTAAAAGGAGAGGGGGGAAAAAAAAAACCTAACCCAAAACAATCCAACCATGAAATGCATTTACTGTGGATGTCAAGACCTCAGCAAAATTTTTCCTGGTCTATAGCTCTGCTCCTCTTAGTCCATCCTGCTTGCTAATGCAGACATAGTCTTAGAAAGTCCACAGATGATCCTCAGTGAATCTGAAGGCTTTATGGTTAAGCAATTCCAGCTTAAACCACAAAGTAACAGTAAGAAAGTAAATGAGTCAGAGGCCAGGTGCGTTGTGTGTCACCTGTCTGCCCACAAGACGTGAAATTCAACTTTTTTTGTTGTGACAGATAGGAATTGTTTAAAATATGAGTGGGCTTTTTTTTGATTTCCATGTAAATTAAAATTCTTATTTGTGAGATATGCTGAATTGTTGGGGCTGGGCAACCCTCCTTGAAAAGGGAGCAAACCTGGCTTTCCTTGGATGTATGTGCCACAGGACTTCAAGAGCAGCTTTGCGTTGTACCAAGTTTCATACCAAAACACATTTTCCACTGGGAAGAGACCCACATGTCCAGAAAACCATTTATCATGAAGACACTTATCATTTGGGGTGCAATCCTGCTCACCTGCAGCACCTGTGTCCAAGAACTGCCAGTGGCTTGTCCTTCAGCCCTGGGGCCAAGAACCCACCAAGCATCACACAAGTGCAAATCCCCATGTCTCCTCACATCCCACGCCCTTCACCTCCGCTCCCCCTTCAGATGACTGTAATTAAATCCTTCATTCATCAGAGCTGCCTCAGGGACAGTAAGTGTAGCGTTACGGGGGCAGAGGGGTGCAGTGTGAGGGAGGCTGCACTGTTGGGAGTGGGATTAAGTGTTCCTCGCCATCGCACCTGGGTGTCTGTGAACTAGCCTTGCACTCTCACCTGAGTGTACACTGATTTCTTCTGTTGACAAAGAAATCAAGTCAAATCAACCGAGACTTGATTCTTTTGAGAGGGAGAGAAGAGAAAGCGAGCGAGACGGGCTGACGCATGTCTGATCCTCACAAAGCTGCTGTGCAGGCTGGTGGAGAGGTAGCAACTGCCAGGCAGTATGTCCTGCTCCGAGCTGAGTCAGAGGATGTGGAGGTAAAAAAGCAGACGCTACCTCTGCCACCTCACTATGTACAACAATTAAATATCCTCCAGAAGTGAGCTGGGGGATCATTTTGTTCAAGTGTTGGCAAGATCTCTGAGTTTACAGTGGCAGATTGTGAAAGATTTATAGGTTTATTCCTTGGGACTTTCCATAAAACTACCGAATGCAAACTTCTTTCTCTCTCTCTCTCTCTCTTTCGAACACACGCACACAGGTGCTAACACACCACCAGATGTCAACCACCATTTCAGTAATACGAGAGAATCACTTTATTCTCAATTTTTTACCCATAAGCCACCCAGTCACCATGAATACTTAGAAGGAGGTTTATGACAGTGCTGAAAATCAGAACAGAATTTCATGTCCAGCTCTGCTATACATTTTTTTGTTAAAATACTTTATAATTTAAAAAATTAAGTAAGTTCTGGAAAAGATCAATAGTTCTGATCTTTTGCCAAAAACCTCTTTGGCTGAAAGTTTGCTTTCAATTAAGGTATGTTCTTCAATAACCCAAAGTTTTAAACGTTCTTTTTGCAGGACTTTTAAGGAAATTATGGTCAATTAAAACTTAAAGGATTGTGAACAACTCTGACAAAATAATAATACTGGGTCTACCTTGTTCTATTCCATTTTTAAATCTGTGAGGCCTGATATGCTGAAGTGCTGTGCCATCAGCACCCAAGAAAGCCATGCTCTACCCTCTCTGGTGTAATCTACAGAGGTCCTTGCGGGTAACTGCAGTTGCTTTTTGGCAGACATCTGACTTTGGGGATCTATCCTTTTCCAGACAATCTCGGTAGAAGCCTTGCCCTCTTCTTGCCCATCCTTTTCTCAGGCCTTTGTGGACACAGATTTCATGGAAGGAAAACTGATACAGAGAGAATTAATCAGCTAGCCTTCCTTAAAGACATGAGATCTGCATGTGGAAATTCCTTACAAACTCAGACCTTGAAACTCAATGTACAGCCTTGGGATTTAAGGGCATATTTGAACTTAGCAAAAATAAGCAACTCAGTGAAGAAGAATAGTCACGACCTCTGTTTTGCAGCTTATGTACCGCTCCTGCAAACACAGTGGTTTATAATTGACTGAAAGGAGAAATATATCTTGCAACATCCACAGCTTCTGCAGCCTGGGTAGTTTCAAAATGGGGTTTCCCACCTGAGCGCCTCGCTGATCTGTTTTTATCCTGTGGAGAGGTGACAGCACCATGCTGGCCATGATTTCCTTTACCTAACAGGTGCTGGTGATACTTTATTTTGCAAATGAGGCATTTCATGAACTGTCATGAGAATAAAGAACTACTACAGCTGAGGGGGGGATGAAATGGAAAGAAAGGGAGGGAGGGCAAAGAATGACTTTGCAAACAAATTCTCCACACTATTGAATCTTTGCTGGCACAGAAAAAAAACAAACATCAGAAAAGTCATGCTTCAGTTCTCCACCGTTGCATTATCTTTTTCCTTTTCTTTTGCTAGTTCAAAATACCTACAAGTATGCTTCCCTCCTTGAAACAGCCTCCTTGAAAATTAAGTGTACATTTCAAAGACTGTATACATTATAACTCTTTGTGCTTGGCTTGGAGAAATATTTGTTGGGTGGAAAGGAAAAAGGAATTTAAGTAGCTGGTAGTAAGCAAACGTTTCACCACTGCCTGTTCAAAACACATTGAAAGTAAGGACAGGTCTTGACCATGCTGGACAGGAGTTGCTTCTAGTGACCTTATAAGAGAGTTGGAGACCTTGACAGGGCATTACACAATCAAACACCCTCAAGACCTGTCAGACACACATTCAGAGATGGGTAAGTTCACACTTGTGAGTGTGACAACGCCACGGAGATGACAATGAGGACTGGTTGCCTCAGCACCTGTCCCCAGACCTGGGCTGGCTCCTGAGCTCCCTGTGGCACAGCTGTGCTGCTGATGAGGCTGTTACTAGCTGGTTTGAAGTGTACTGTATCTACATGTGGAGCAGCAGTGAAAATATCTTATGTTATCTGATAATATCCCCTTCCTGTTTCCCTTGCTTTGACCTCTTTATCCTCTGAAAATCTCTGAGTCAGAAAAATGCTAGTGTTCCAGGTGTACAAATGGAGACCCAAGGCCCAGAGAGAGAAAATTTGAGACCACTCAAATATTGCTGCCAGTTTGTGATACAAGTTGCTCAACAACATCTACTGAAGTTACCACTGATGAAAGAACGAGAGGGTTTTTTTTCATTCCAAAATTGGCAACTTAATATTAAGTCACTTTTTCTTTCTTGGTTCCCCACTTGAGCCCCATACTTCTAAAATAGGACTTCTGGTGAGCTGGCAGGAGAAATAATGTTGAACTCACCCCCTCAGTGACATGCTCTACCTGCTCTATGTTCCCCGGGCAAATCAGGGAGGACAGCCGATATGGATCACCTTTTGTTTGCTGAGCACTGTACAGATGAGATGATTAGCTCAAATAAGTGGGTAGGACTGAAATTTCTTAGTATATATTTGTTCTGTCCTCATTTCTTTTCATTTGGTCTCAGGTGCCAAAGCACGTTACCATGATGATGAATATACACAGGTCTTGGAAAATTAGAATTAAATATGTGTATTTTTTTGTAAGTTGAGACATCATATAAAAGGGAACTCTAAGTCTAGTGTAAATAGCTATCAACCTACTTCTGTTTGTTTTTCAGTCCAATTGTCTAAGTGTGCTATGCCTCGTGTTTTAAAATAACACTTGAGCTGAGCTGATGCCAGGCTACATCTCTCTTCTCTCAAGATATCTAAGCAGCACGTACTCAACTAAGGAGAACAGGACAGGTGCTTAAGTCTGGTGTTGTCCAAAGCTTCAATGTGCTACTCACCCAGTACTCCGCCACTTCATTGCTGGCCCAGGGGTGAAACGCATCTGGATGTAGTGTCTTGCTTGGGCACTAAACAAACCAACAGAAACGCTTTTCCTTTCCCCCCTCCCGTTTCTTTCCAAACTGCTATAATTCTCTGTGAGTTAGCAGTTGCCTGGGTATATTTTGGAGTTAGGTTAATAAATTTGGTTTTGCTTAAGCCAGGGCTTAATATTATATGTGCAGAAGAGGTACTTCAGTTAGTGCTTGAAATAATTTCTAGGGAATGCTAATTTGGCAGAATGGTAATGTTAACTTCTGATTATTTGTATGACTTTTTGTGTAGAACAGTCTGAAAGTTCTCCAGTTTTTGACTGATTGTGGCCTGAAGCTGTCCCACAGCAGAACTGAACATTTCAGGAGAAGTCATAATTTCAGCATATTTTGAATTCTGGACCAAAAGCAAATGTGTCTTCCCTTGAAACAAGTGAAAAACTCAATTACTATTTCATTTTGAAAGATCATTGGGAAAAATGGAAGCGTTGAATTTAAAAAATGTTTTAATAGTTTAGAAAAACATCATTCTATTTTTGGCTTTACTACACTCCTTTTTCATTTAGATGAAAACAACTTTTTGGTTGACAAGCAGTTCAATTAAAATCTCCCTTCTAGCTGGTTCTGTGCTGCTGTCCTGTACAAGACATGCTCAGCAGAAGTTACAGGAACAAGAGCAAAACCACCATCTTGACCTGGACAGGCAGAGCCTGTATCCTGCATCCATACTCTGAAAGACATGTAGCTCCTGGCTTCACCTTGCTCCTTTTTTTGGCACCCATTACCAAGAGCTGCCAGCTGACACAAGAATAGCAGGATTCCTGCCCAGGGACCCCTGAGTTAAAGTATGCATTGCTTTCTTCCATGGGGAATGTAGGGAGGAAGAGATGGCCAGTGAAATAAAAAATGACAAGCTCAAAACCAATTAAAACTACGTTTTCCATTCCAGGTACAATCAGTGTTACTTGTCGTCATTCTGGTCAAGAGTATCACAAGATACAAAAAAAGTCTTGGACTTGAATGTATGTGTATCTCTGTGCGTACATAAACACATATCTCCAGAGTTATCATAACTCATTCTAATATATTTGTATGTAATATTAAACTTTCTGCCACTGTGTTTGTGCCACAAAGATATTTAGGCCCTAATCTGTCCTTAGACTCTAAGTTCCCATTGAAATCTAGGAGCCTAGATAGGCTGGTTTCCAAACCCATTTGTTGTCCTGCTATGGTGTGTACATTATTCCAGCTCAATTAATCTGACCTGAGTGCTGCAGCTCCAAGCAGTGGTCTGCTGAGCCAGTCTCGGTGCTCTTGGAGATGTAAATGTGTAAGCAAAAAAAACCTGGCCTACCCCGTGGCTCATATTTGGGTGGAGGAGGGCCAGGCTGGCTATGCTGGCATCATGCCCATAAAGCAGCAGGTTCCAGTGGAGTCAGGTACCTGGGACCTGCCAAGGATTGTATGAACATGTCCAAGTTGCAAGTTTCAAAGCCATTTGGAACCAGTGAGTCAGTGCAGGGAGCAGAAGAGGATCTGATAATTTTTTTGTTAAAGGCTTGTTCCAGTTCTAATTAATCACATTCAATAACAATTAAATTAGTGCCATGAGTTAAAAATTACCAAGTTAGCTGAGATGATAGACACATTCAGGGCTGAGACAAATACATGCTGGCATAAATGAGAGGCATTGAATAAGGCAATGATCTCCTGGGACATTTCTGGAAATTGTTCATGGCTATTTTCCATGTCCTCATTCTCCAAATGCTTCTAGTATGGCTTTCCTTCTCTGACCTAGGCCCTCCACAGCATTTCTCCCACACATTTTCTCTTGCAAATGGGAGTGGAGACTGCTGACTGGTATGAGTGTGGTGATGTGGTTAGTGAAGCAGACTGGAGCCTCTCTGAGAAATTCAGTCCCACTCTGTTAAGAGCTCTCTGTACACATAACAAAAAGACACATACAGGAGAAGCCCTGCGAAGATGGGTACAGACAAAACAAGTTAATGGAATATAATTAAATAACATCAGTCCTTCTGAAAGCCAATGGTCCCTGCAGTTCAGCTGTCAGCCCTCAGGCTGCTGGATGCTGCACTCGTGTTTACCAATAGGAACTACACTGTAGAGCATCTTCTCTCTGACCTCTCCTATAAACCATTTATTTATGTAGTTCACTCTTTTAGCTTTTACAGCTCTTGGAGTGTGTTCTCTGTTTATACTGCATCAACTACAACAGGGTTCTGACTTGGCTTTTTGGCTGGTGAAATAGGAGGTCAAGTGAAAGTCATCATCCTGGGCTTTAGAGCATTAAAAAAATTAGTGACATTAGTATACTAAAGGAGCAGAGAAAGTCTTTTTTCAAGGGGAAACCAGCAACACCAGTCTAAAAATTTTCAGTGATTTTTTTTATAAGACAATAAAAATTAAACAATGGAAATCATCTTCTGCAAGCCAAGTCCATATTCTGCCCTGCATCTTTGAGGTGAAACAGGTTTTGGTTACTCTTCCAGGTATTTCTTTCTCCTTCCCCCCACTTTTTAAGTTCTTTTGGGATATGTCAGGGAGAGATGTTTCACTGGAGGAAAAGGGAACACAATCAGAATATAATGGAAACCTGAATTGTTGTGTACACACATACACACACATGAAGATATCCATGCCAGCACACGAGCAATGTGTCATTGCTGTCTCTACATGTATCAAGCTGGTGCAGCTACAGATCCTGTACCACTTGAAAGCTAACCTGTGGAGTTGATTCCCCAAAAGCTGAGGGTGTTCCTGAATATTTCTTCTTGGCTTGCAGGGTTGGTTTTGCTTTGCTCTGACAGTGCCATCATGCAGATCTTTGCTCAGCTTCCAAAATTACATTTAATTTCCAGAATCAAGAGCGATGTTTTGTTTCAAAACAAACTTGTCTTGCCTTTACCTGAACTCAAGTTTCACTGCTCAAACAGTAACTGGATTGTAGACAGTGACCTTTGTACCCAGTGCATCTCCAGGTGGCGCTTCATCAACAAGTCAGAATATTGATCTCATTTTGCATCGAAAACTATGAACAAATTCCAGCTGAAATCAACCAGAACAATATATACCATTTTGGGTAAATGATTTGGAAACAAAATTAATCAGAGCTGTTTTCCTGTATGTCACCCACTGAGAGACAGGTGGAGCAGTGCTAGTGATGGGGCTAACGGGCAACACAGGTGGAACTGCTACAACAGAGGCTCTGGAGATGAAAGCACTGGCAAAATAAACCTTCAACCCAGCAGCCAGATGAGTGGTGGGAATGTTTTCTTCAGCACACAGTGTCTCTGTGGCTCCCAGCACAATAGGTGCTGGTGTGCTGTTTCTTGATGATTCAAAGTCCACTCAAATCCCAGGAAAGGAGTTTTTTAGTAATTTCTTTGAGATTTCTACTTGTCTTATAGAGGCAACTGCTTACTTGTTCAAGCCACAGCTGCATAAGCCTCTCTTTAGGACGGCTTAATATGCTAAGGGATGGGCAACAAGCAAGCAGGAGGCTGCAGAAACTCTCAGGCATCCCAGAGTAATTTCATCACTTTCTTCTAGTAGCTAATGGCACTACCGACAATTGTGCAATCATAGCCTTTAAGATGATTCTTCTAACATGGGTTGGGGCCCTGATGGCACTAATAGCTCTTAATTGCCCTGATGAACCTCACCTGGGACCTCCACCCACAGCCCTTGCTCGTTGGCCCAGGGATCTATTTAAGCTCAGGTTGGGCTTTTTACTCCTGGTTTGAGCTATGCTCCAGCAGAGTGTTGGTCTGCAGCTTGGCTATGCCCTTGCCTGGCACTGAGCCCTACTGATCCATGCCCAAATGCATAGACTGACTTCCTGGCCTGACCCTGGCTATGCCTTGCCCCTGTGGACCTGCCTGGCCATCACTGGATTTGACCTGTGGATTGGCTTCCTGGTTTGACTTCAAACCTGCTTCATCACCATGGATTTCTCTTGTGATCTGGATTCTCAGCTGAACCTGGCTGCTTTCCATGGACTGCCTTGCTTGGGTGTTGTGGATGGTGTCCTGGTTGGTGAGGCCCCTGTGCTGCCAACCAGTCCTTGCAAATGTGATTGATACCTTGGATGCAGAAGATCTCTATGTAGCAGCTGAAGTTCTTATGTCTACTATTTTAGCCATGGAATTGTCCAGGCAGTCTTCAAAGTGGGTAAGTGTATTAAAGACGTGCCTTTAATTTCAAGGTTTACTCTCTACTGTGACAAAAGTGAGTTAAGGTATGTACCACTCCTGCACCCCATGTAGATGTTGCTTTGAGAAGGAATAGTTGCAGCAGCCTGTTCTCTGCTACTACCTTTCCCACATGCTCCTTAGCTGGGCGTAGTGCAGGAATCTGGCCCTTGATAGGTCTTTGCATTCACTGAAGCCAGCCTTGGCAGAGGGAGGATCAGGTCTGTGACCCTTGGAAATGTCAGTAGTACTTGAATAGGCTTAACCAAGACCCCATAGTATGCTAAGATTGTAAACCCTTTTTGGCAAGGAGTATCTCTTTAGTGCGTATGGAGCACCTACCTTTGTGTGGTCTTGGTCACGTTTCCAGGTGTTGCTGTAGTGTAAATACTAGAGTAATATCTAAGCTCCAGATGCCTTTGTTTTGCTTTTCATAAGCTCACACACTAGAGAGGGCTGGAATTCAGGAGTTACCAATATTAGACCCTATTCTAAAGCCGATGCTCTTGTGACTGGCAAAGAGACTGGCAGTCTGTAAAGGTGGGTGAGGTATGTTGGCAGAGAGCAGACATGATTGCTCTTGGCAATAAATAGCTAGGATTGCTTCTGTGAATGCCTTGAGATTTGTTTAACCCACAGTACATGTCCTGCTTGTTGAAAATACTTAGAACTATAATTACCTCAGGAGGAACTTGCTCTCTTCACTGTTATTATTAATATTTTTCAAACCGAACCCTTATCTGGTTAGGTTGAGGTAACTTGTATTGGTGACAGGTTAATGCAAGAAAAAACCCCAGGGTTTTAGTTTTGAGGGAATGTGGGGGATGAAAGGGATGGGGAGGATGGGTTTAGTATTGTGATGCACCATTAGTGTGATGGTATGAGGCTGCTGATTGTGCAGTGTCAGGGAGGTGGGTTCTGGGATTCTGTTTTCGTTATTAGTGCTGGGAGGGTGAAGGGAGTTGGTGAATTTGAAGCAAACTACAGCCCCAAAAAATAATTTCAGCATAAAATTAATTCAGTAAATTAACACTGGGTAAGGCTGGTAGTAGGAACCATGGTAGCTACCATCCTTGATGAAAGGTTTGTAGAGCACCTGGGACAGCAGGGGTGCATGATCTCACCTGATGTGGCTTAGGCCTGACCACAGACAATACCAGCCCAGTGTTTCAAGAGCTGCCTGTAGCCAGCACTGAAATGTCATCACTTCTGTGCTGCAAGCTGGCACTTTTCTCACAGCAAGCTCTGAGACCAGAAAGCATGTGCTCCCCAGATAACTTTGTATTTCTTTGCAGCTTCCAGTTTTCATCTCGTGCCTAGAAACTTAGCTGGTTTTGGAGAGAAAGTGGTGTCTTTTGCTTTCTACCTTTCTAGCACAATTTCACTGCAACTCTTCAATGTGGCAGACAGTCTTTTGAGGCTGTTCAGCATTAGTAACGTATCACTGGTGCAGCTGGAAATGGACAGCTCTGGCATTTGGGTTTTGAGGTAGAAATCTGTTCGCTGACTACTCCTCCAGAGGAAAAACCTAAAATCAATTTGATTTGCAAGCAGATAAAGTAATAGTTTTTTGTAGTAGCACAAGTACCTGTGCTGTTTAAATAGTGCTCAATAAGTTACCATGCAGAAGGGACTTCCAGCTCTGTTTACATATGTGCTGTCAAGTATTTGTTTCACTTTTTAATAGAATAAAGACAATCTATAAAATAAAGATAATCTATAAAATCTATATACATAGATTGACCCTGCAAATGTGCTTACTCTTCGTTGCAGATGTTTTCCTATTGATGTAAACAGCACTGTTCAAGTGAGTAAGCATTTGCAAGATCAAATACTATATGTGTATGTATATATATGCAAAAGTACATGTACATATAAGTTTTTGCTATCAGTCTCAATCAGAAATGTAGGGACCAAGAATTTCCTCCAATAAAACAGCAACTCATGGTGTGGTGAAGTGAAGCAAAGCTGTCATGGTCTTGAACACAGCCTCCCAGTATTAGGGACTGTGCTTGAGTAATGAATGTTATAAGGAAATTCTGACTCCAAACCTACCTATGACACTTCCAAACTAGCCCAAGCAAGCATCCAGAAACCCTAGCAGAAGTAGACTTCATGTTGTCTTTGAAGATGTTTTTAGCACTTGCATTAATTCCAGTGGGAAAAACATGGTGGTGGGGTAGGAATAGGACATGATGGCCAATTTTCTAGTTCTTCTTGGAAGAGCTGTGGGGTTTGAAAAAGTATTTATTCCAAAATCTATTTTGTCATATGATTTAGATGAGTTATTTCAAGGGAAAATTCCTTCAAATCGACTTATTGTGTTTTGAGACAAAACCAGAGCCTTTGCTGCGCAAACAAAAGAGACTGCCAGCATCTTCTTTGCCTCAGCTGCAGGCTGACTATTGTCCATGGACTATTGTCCATGCACTACTTATGCTGCTCAGCTGGAATCTGAACCCTCATGTTTGTTCAAAATAAGCTGGTTAAAATGGTCTGAGATCAGAGAACAAGGCTGAGGACTGCAGTCCTCAAGGGGGTGGGATGAATGCTGGGTTTCAGTGTGGCCTGTTGGCTTTAGTAACAGTTCACATGTGGGGATCACAGCTCTGTTTGGTGTGCTCCTTCAGGCAGTGCTTGCACAGACATCCCAGGGGATTCCAGTCTTTGATTCATCATCAAACAGCCTAATAGCGAAATCTGTAGTGTCTGACCAAGTTCCTTTGTAAGGGAAGCCACATTCTTTTGAGCTGTTACCTTACCCCTCTGTCTTTCCTGATTTCTTCCTGTTTTCTCTTCCTCTGACTTCTGTTTCTCTTTCCCCCCACCCTCCCTCCTTATTTTTAACTTGAACATTTTTACTACATGAAAGTTGAAATTGTGCACCATATGGGCACTTAATGCAAGCCACCTGCACACATTCAGTACCCTCTCCACAGTCCATGAATTGTATGCTTGACAACCTCAGTGCAAAACGCTCTGCCATCACAAAGTGCAAATATGAGGGTTAGACTGCTGCTAAGACATGATGAAAACCCTAAATTGTTATGTGCGATACCTTTCCTTCCTGTAAATGTTGTTTATTTGCATAAATTCACAGGAGCCTCCTGGACTTCCTCAAAGCTGCAGCTGCTCCACTGGCTTAATCTCAACCGCTTCAACTTGCTCTGTTTTGTGCTGCAATTTTGCCAGCACCCAGTGCTGTCTGTAGGGCATGGCTCTTTGGTTCCGTATGTTGTTCTTGACCTAATACATGCAGTAGCACCCAAAAGTGCAAAAATGTTACAAGTGGGACAGATCCAGAAACTTTAGACCTATTTATATGTGCTTGGAATCTGGTCTTACAGCAATTCTGTACACAACTTGTGCAGTGGAGCCTAAACCTGCAAATACAACAATGGAAGTAGCAGATAGTCATAAATTAGTGCCAATAAGTGGTGTTTCATAAGCACTCTCCTGGCAAGATATCCTCCTGTGTATGCTGTTATGCAAGCCATTTCCCCTTTATTAATTGTTGTTAATTATGTTTTCATTGTAAATGATCCATTAACTAGCTTACCATGGCAGAGTTGAACAAGAAAAAAAACTACTTCACTTGCTCAGGGAATAAATAGAAAAAAAACCACCCAGAATAACTCCTGGCTGGGTTTCTCCCTGTCACTGGGTTGCTTCAGACATGTTTCTTATCACTGCTTATTGGCTTACAGCTTGTAAAAGGAGCACTGCAGATCTGATCTGTTCCTTCTCTCTTGTGAAAGTGATTCGAGGTCCAAGGTTGTTTTAGCTTTTGCTAGATGTAAAAACATATTACAGTGATGGCTAAGATGTGGTTTGAATGCTTTAGCCAGTAACGCTGGCTCTGAGACTTCAACAATGGCATCAATCATAACAGATCAGGTCTGCTTCGAAGGTGAAGTTGCTTCCAATCAAATTTGGACACAGCCTTTTCTTGACATACTCATGAATGAACTGCTGCATGTTTTCACCCTTCAAATAAGTGAGTTTTAACAGCATGGATCTCATCACAAGTATTTGTTTTATGGGACTCAGATACCAATGCTTATCCAGAAAACAGGGCCACTAGTTGGGTAAAAAGTAGTATGATAGAAGACTGATGTCTGAATATATACAGAGACAGGCCTGATCTGATTGTGGATGAAACCTGGCTTCAACACCCTAATGGTACTCTAAAATGGTTATTGAGTAAAACAGAATCTATAAACAAGTATAACTATACATTTGGATAATCCACTACTTTGTCTACTAAACAATTTAAACAATTAAGAGGGAATCCAAAGTGAGTACGGATTTATCAAGCTGCTTGCTTGTAAAGCAGAAATATACAACTGGATATCACTCAAATCCAAGGCTCAGAAAAGAAATGAGCCTTTGAAAATATTTCATGGTAAAAGACCTTGTAATCCTGGTTTTAACCAAGTTGCATGCTGAAGCTATTACCAACCAGAGGTGAAGAGAAACAGTCTGCTGTTCAGATTACAGAAAGAACTGGGAAGAGAGCTGCCAGACTGAGACTACCAAAGATGATTGGCACTGCCACAGTAATATGTGATGAATAACCCAGGGACTGGAGAAGACCTGGGCTTCCACTTGTTTCAGCAGCAATGTACTTTGTTTTCTAGACAAAAAAATATCCAAAGTGGGGGATTAAAGAAGCATGGTTTGGTTTGCATGAGCAGTCCCCTCACTGCCTGCATGTGGTGGTGCTTCAGAGGAAGGACTCTTGAACCATCTTCAGAGAGCAGGGGGGGAATGGGTCAGTGTGAAGAGTGTATGAGAAAGCATGAGCAAAATGCCAATGTTGTGCTGCTCTGGGGAGGACTTACAGATCATCCTGGTGTACCTGGAGCAGCTCTCTGGCACTGTCCTGCTCCTTGACTCTCAGGTGTGTTTCTGCAAGAGGAGCAGAGAACTTGGCTGTTGCACATACCTACTGCTATGATGTTTGTGGTTTTCCTCCTTAATCCTGCTATATTTTATTCTCTCTGGTTAAACTTATTTCTGTTTGTTGCTCTTTTCTTGTTCTATTTTAAGTTCACAATTAAACCCTCTAGCTTGTTTAACTAAAGGCTAAAGGGAGCAGAGCTTGGGGATTGGCCAAAAATTGTCCAAATTATTACAGAATCAAGAGATGTGATGTGTAAATATTCAACTGCTTCCCCATTGTAGTGTGACTCATGGCCACAGGGCAGGTGCTCCCCGGCAAAGGCACAGGCAAGTAGAGGGCATCCAGACTTTTCTTTTCTCCTCTGGTCTGTGGGGAGAGCTGGGCAAAAGCTCTGTGGCCTGACCCATTTTCTGGAAATCTGGAGGAATTTTTGTGTGTGTTTAAATGAGCTCCAGGTGAAGCTGCTTGGGATGCTATATTCAAGATGGGAAAATACTGGGGAAGTGGATTTAGAGCAATGCTCTTCTACAATGATGTAGAGAAAATTGTTCTTGGCTTAAGACAAAACAGCCTTACTTTGTGCAGATGGCTCTGAAAGCAGAAAGGACCAAGGCAATGGAGAGTCACTTCCCATCCAGGTGTCAGGGTCAGATTGGTAGTGGTCACAACTTCTCCTATGTGTGCCTGTTTGGTGCATAAACATAAATCTCCAGGTTGACCGGGTCTGCAACTCTGAATATTGGGACAATAGGTACACAATCAGATCAGCACAAGCTGTGAAGTGCATATATGCCAAGCCTATTTTGCATCTGGATCAGAAGTATATGGAGTGTTAAAGCAAGTATTGTTTGTTGAATATTGATTTTCAGCATGTATTAGCCTGGCCACAGAGATTAAAGTTTGCTTGGGGATACTGCTCTGGAAGAGATCAGACTTGTAACTATAGAGCGATTTTGAAAGACTGTTTTTCCTTTATCAAGCATGATGAGGGTGCTGAAATGATTGATAACCATTTTAATATAACTAAAGTATAAGAAAGAAGTTGGAGTATAAATGCCAGTTAAGAGAAAGATTTCAGTGAGCTTTGCTTTTTGAATACCTTCACGTTTATAATTTTTCACAGAATCACTTTTTTGAGCAGTTGTTACAGATGGATGGTGAATCCTCATTAGCTGCTTTCATACTCTTCCTGCACACTAGAGCATCACTGCAGCTAAGCTAGAGTTGCACTTGTGACCTATCTTGCACCTCTGTGCCCTATATTGCAGCTTGTTTTAGCAAGAAAACACAGTACACCATTCTGACCAGAAGATGGCAATGAGAAATGAGGTTTTAAACTTTAAGCTTAACTTTATTTCTTTATCAAGCATTGTACAGTGATGCTTTAAGCTTATCACAGTTTATATGTCAAAGCCTTTCAGATGGATTTTTTTGAATAATTAAAAAAAAGCAGCTTTACCTCTACACAGATGAGCTGTCATTGGGCTGTGTCTGAGGACATCCAGCAGTAGGGAATGTAGGTGGCAGTTTAAAATCAATTTTCCTATAATTGCTTTTTCATAGCTGGTTTTCCTGAACTGCACCATGGCTGAAAAGCCCAGAAATGCACAGCAGCAAAGTTTTAGGTACCTTAGGAAGACCTGACAGGTGAAGCTTCACCTGAGCACTGGGGTCCCAGTGTATCTACACCCTCAGGGCTTCAGCTGACTGGTTTCCCAGGTGTTTACTGGAAGTTTTTAATAGTGCAGTGGGGATTTCTTAGAAATTTTTCATTTCTTAAATTTCTCACATTCAGTAGGAATGTAGCAGTTTTAACACAAGATTCATTATCAGAAGATCCTCAGCACAACTGAAAACAAAGCTGTGTGGTCACCCTTCAGGAACTGTATGCATGGGAGACCTATTGCTCACCTGCCCTGGGGACATGAGGGTGGTGTTCCCTGTGTGGCTCTGAATGTAGCATGGCAGCTTTGACTCCATCACTAGGTGTAACCTCAAGATCACTTTGTGCTGCATTTATTTTCACTCTCACCTCTGGAAAGCCCTTGATTCTTGGCACAGGATGGGAAACTTCTGGGAAGCTTCAACATTGTTTCCCACTAAGCTCTTGCTGTTGTTTTTATCACACTGACTCCTAATATAATCAGGAGTAGCACAGTGGAGTTGGCAGATGTATACTCACAGTGGTAGAAGAGGAAATCTCTCTCCTCCTCTAGTATTTGTGTATGCTTGACTGCAAACAGTGTGTATCCTACACAAAGATATGCTGTATGGGTTTTACTAGTGGGTAGTAACTTAAAACTGAGCAGTTCCTCTGACCTGAGCGAATTATCAGTTCTTTCAAACTTTCCCCTCAAGCAGGAAACAAAGATAATAAAAATACAGTGTTAGGAATCTTTGCTAAGTTTCCTTCGCTGATACCTAAAAGTGAGGTCTGTTTCCAGTAGAAGAATGGACAGCAGGAGACAGCCTGATCACTGATGATCTCAGACAGTAGAAGAGAAGTAAAGACACCAAGGGGAGAAGGTCCAAAGTTAGTGTCAGAGGCAGGCTAAGAGCTTGCCTTATTGCCTAATCCATACTGACTCTCTCAGGTGATGTCTCTTGAGAAGGATCTCATAGCCTACCATTTCACAGTCCTGCTGAGGCCGTTCTTTGGTTCTTCCTTACCTACCTAAGTTGACTGTTGCTCCTGGACCTGCTATTCTGCATCTCCTTTTTGGGGGAGGACAGCATTTGAGGGTCTCCCTGTAGGGTCAGGGGGCAAGTCTGTGGTGTATGTTGTGCATAGTGATGGCAATTTGTGTGCCAGTGATTTATTCTAGCTTCCTTGTTTGTACTCATTTCAGCTGTTATAATGAAGAATCTCCAGTATCCTCTGCTGTTCTTGAACAACTCAACCAGACCGAGTGTCAACAAGGAAGCAGCTAATCAAAGGCTGCTAGCGTAAATGATGAGATCCAAGATAACACAATTAATGCACATGTCTCCACAAGTGCCCCTTGCCCACTATGTTTGACTTTCCTTGGTTTTGCATTAACCTGGCACTGCCATCTTCCTTCTCTATGGGCTGATGATCACAACTCTATCGTTTTTATGGGACTGCACACATGCAAGTTTCTGGGTGCATCGTTTTCTCTACTTGCTCTTTTCATTTGCCAGAGCTGTAATCAGCTTTCTTTAGGGACAGTCTGCAGAGGCTACGTCCCCAGTGGGAAAACTTAAGTTAAATAGTCCAAGTTGGTTTATTTTTTTTCATGGGACATATTCTGACATCCTGATTCATGCTCAGGTGGGTTTGACTGCAGTGGCGTATGGCAGAATGCAGCATGAACAGGTTCATTCTACTCTGACACTCCAGGTTGAATCCTGATTTTTTTTTTTGAATTATTTTGTCATTCAGTGACTGCTCAATGTGTGCTAGGATTACAGGACCAGAACTGTGGAGCCAACACACAATTGTTGATTGTGGTGAGGGCTCAGCCAACAGGATGATGGATGCAAGGCAGAAGCTGAACATTTGCTGCAATACCTGGGCCCTCTGTGTCAGAGGCAAGGATGAGCATTGTCCCTGTCTGTCCTCAGGCATCACAGCTCTACGGTGGGAGCGGGGATAACAGTTGGACAAGAATATAAAATCAGAGGCTTGTGTGTTTTGATGCATGTGTTCAAGATCCTGTGCCCTTCTGCGCAGACAAGGATTGTCCCTGATCTTTGACACTGTTGGCAAGTTTCAGCTGTAGGCTGTGTGCCAGTGGGCTGTTACTTTCCTAGCTTATTTGAGGCTACAGTGAGGAGGCAAATCTGATCAGGGAATTTCTCCGCTAAAGAGAAGCGAGCAAACCAGAGACAAGGGCAGAATGCAGCACCCAAAGGTTTTTTGACAGGAAAATAGCATAGAAGGGTGATAAAATAATGCCGATTCTGCACTGTCATCTTATTTTTTTACTGTTTTTGTCTGTTTTTCTCTAGTTTCTGCTTTACTGCTTATATACCTCATTCCAGCCTTTCACACGCAAAGTATTTTTTGACACTAGGCACAGAGGCACTGAGAAATTAGTCTCAGTCTAGCAGGGCATTTGCTGGGGCTGCTTAAAGCTGAGCCTGCAAAAGTGAGTGTCTGAGGATTCAGCTGTACAAGTCATGCACAGAGAAGTATCACGGGTGGATGTTCTCTTCAGGTTTTTTTTGACAGAAGAGAGGTGCCAAGCAATCAAAAAGTTTCTATACCATGGCAAGTAATAAATCAAGGCTCTGGTATTTTAAGCAGTAGGTTGTGCAACATTCATAAAGGAAGAATAGGAGTTATGCCAGCCATGCTGGTTATTCATCATCTTCTCCATCAGTTTAGCCAGTCTCAGGTATTCAAGTTGTTCTTTCCCTCCTTTTATTTCTTAGTAAGCATTACTTTCTTTTCTAGGGAGCACAGAAATGAGAATAGAGAATGAACATAATGATGACAAATGGTTGCTTTGGCCTTCTCTGAGGAGACTGTGATAACCTAGGTTTGGTCTTTGTGTGTTTCTTCTGCTTCACAGTTCACTGAGGTGGCCCTGGACTGGCAGACCTCCAAACTGGCGTGTGTCTGACATTGTTCAGCAGGAACACTCTGTGCAGACCCAGGCACGCTCCTCTCCTTGGCATCAGAGGAAAGAAAAGACCTTGGTCCCAAGTTTGGCTTTATTAGCACAATTATGGTTGCCTCCTCCATTTTCAAAAAGCTGTTGCAACCCCAAGACCAGATCATTGGTACTATCTGGCAAATCCTTCTTTATCTGCCAGTCATAGACAACTGGCTTGCTTGGAGCTGATGAGTAATACTTCCCTGCTGACAGCTGGTTATCAGCATAGAGGAACAGCTGAACATGAATAAATCACTAATTATTATCACCCTGTCTACCTTCTTGTTCAACTCAGGCATAGTTTTGTTGCAGAACTGATTCTGCCAGGGCCTCTGTCTGTGAGCAGCTTGATCTCCCACATGAGAGTTTGCAACTGATAGTCCTGTTTTCCCTGTTCCATCTTGGACTTCAAAGTTGAGGAAAGCTTTCTAGAAAAATTTCAGCAGAACTGTTTTCCATCAGAAAATGCAGTTCTCAAAAAATGAAAATACTTTAAGAAATACTGATTTTGAGTAGATTTCCACTTCAGGCAGCAAATGCATCCCAAATGTTCTACTTCAATGGCTTTGACATAAAACTTCTTAATTTTCCTTGTCCAGTGTTTTTTTTCAAAATGAAAACTAAGGCTAGAATGCGAGTGCTCAACAAAATGGAATTACCAGTTTTCAGCTTAGCTTTAGGGAGAATCAAACTGTAGTTGTAAAGATTGTTATTATCAGACTTGTCAGGTTGATATAAGGGATGAATTACAGTGGAATTGAACAGCAATTTATTACAGCTGATTTTTAATCAGATTTCAAGTGAGGATGTAAAACTGCTTTTAGTCAGCCTGAACACAACTCTCCTCAGTAAAGAGCTGGAGTTGGTCTCCCAGCTCTTGTTCTGGTCTTGTAACTATGAGGAGTGTGAGGGTGGGAGTGACTAATGGGAATATTGTTGGAATATTAATAACAGCTTGATTTCATTAATAAGTGTAAAGAATGAAAGGTGGTGTGAGAAATGCTGATTGTGACCTGTCTCTCTCTCACTTCATCCAATGCTAAGGAAAACTTACCACCTCTGCTGCAGCAGCAACCTGAGCACTATCTCCTGGAGTCTGCAGCTCTGGGAAGGATGGATGCTTGTGTCCAAAGCAGTGCTTGTGACCATGCAGCTGAGCCCCAGTGCTGAGCTGTTTCTCTCCTTAGGTTTTCACTTGGCATTTCTCCTCTGAAATGCAATGATGTAAGTTCATAGTGGACTTAGCCTACTTTGCAGAAGGCAAGAATGGGCATAACATCCTGAGGGGACTTCTGCTCCAGAGTAAAAGCTCACCATGTGGTCTAGGCCAAATGACATCCCACATTGTTGTAAAAGTTGCTGCAATATAGTATCTTTATACAAACTTTTTACACAGGGATGACCACTGCCCAGAAGAGAGCAAATTCCTGCCCTGGGACTCTGAACCATGATGTAATCTCGAGAGGGGCTTGCATCCATGCTTAGCTAGTGGCCTGTTAGAAACAGTGTGAGAGGGGAGGCTGCTGCTTGTGCAGTGTTGGACCTATTGGTTGAGTGACCAACTGGGAAGTGTTAAGTGGAATCTAAGCAGCTGGTGCCTCTGATCTGTGTTAATGGGGGATAGCAAGAGACAATTATTCCACTCATATTAAACATTAAACATGAAAGAATCACATTAACATGCTCAAGGAGAAAGGAATTAATTGAGTCTTTTTGATCTCTGGGTATTCCTTCTAGAAGATTTGACCCTGGCATGTGTCTGACTTGGTGCACACGGTTATATTTTAAACAATAGGAGCTGAATTATCTTTTGAAAGGGAATGAACATGCAGCTGGGGTTAATACAGAAACCATCACAAATGGCTGTCCTTTGAGATGCCTAGGGGAAGGGTTAGAGAGGACAGCTGCAATTTCTGGATTCTGCTTCCAGATGCGTTTGGACAGAAGGAAGAAACTGTGAAGTTATAAGGAAAAATCCATAACCCTATATTATAGGGGAAAAAGGGAAGTGATGGATCATGCTCTAGCTAATGTTGGCTAGTCCAAGGCAGGTAAATGCTGACTGATTTTTACCTGCAGGTAGATAGTACAGGAAGAGATGCCTGATCAAGTGTGGATTTAGAATCACTGAAAATCTGAGGTGGAAAGAGACATACAGAGGTTTTCTGGTCCAGCTTCCAGCTCAAAGCAGGGAACTTCGAAGCTGAATCGGATTGCTCAGGGCCTTGTCCAGTCACCTTCTGACTGTCTCCAAGAATGGACATCACCTACCTGAGCCCTTGCTGCAGTGTTTGCTTTTATTGTGAGGAGTTTTGTCCTTATCTAGAAATATATGTATCCTAAGTTGTCTCTGATTAACATAAGGATAATAGAAAGACAAAGGCCAACATAAATATCTCTGAGTGTTTCCTAAAAGGGACTGGAAACCACTCAGTAGAGAAGACTGAGTGAATGCTGGTGCTCAGGAGATAGGCTTTAGCTTCAGGACAAATAAGAACTGAAGGGGAAGATGTTACTTCCTTGTAGCTAGATTAAAAAGAGCTCAAGAAACCAAGAAAGACAAAGTAAAGTCATTAAATTCTCCTCACCATTTGTTGCCCTTTTTCCTTCATGAGCATTACTTACCTCCTTTCTTCCCTGGCTCTTCGTTTCCTGATGCCTTAGAGTCAGAGAAGAGAGGTCTTGGGTAAGAACTGCAATTCCCTTCTCCACTTCAGGGCCCTCCAGGGAAGGCAATGGGCTTCCAGCTGCCTTGGACAAGCATGGTTTGCTGATCCTATGGGCTAGTGGCCAGTACATTTGCTTTGTTCTTTGTAGCCTCTGTTGGGATGCGAAGAGAATGCCAGCCATGGATTTCATTAATTCCACCATCAGTAGGTCTGAATTCATTGCCACTAATACAATGCCTTTTTCTATGTACTGTGCCAGGGCTATTTTTTTGACACCATGTGTGACCTCCTGTTATTTCTCAACAAACATTGGCAGGCACAACACAGTTGGCAGAGCAAAACAGCACAGTGTGTCACAAACTGCTGAGTGCATCCATGCTGAAATGAACAGCCAAATCCAGAGCGGGCTGAAAATTAAATCAATAAGAAATACATACAAATACTGCTCCCCTTTACTCCAGCTTTGACTGCTGCTTCCCTTTGCACATGTTAGCTCTCCTGACTTGGACTCAGGCAACAGTCAGAACAAGGTTCTTTTTCAAACAGGAGGGCTTGACCTGTTCAAATAATATATTGCGAACAATGATTATGATAAATGTTGGTTGTTTCCATCACCGGATAACCCACATTTCTTGCCCTCCGTTTTTCTTTGGGGTTCTGTGCCTCTCCTCCCTGTTGCTGTGTGTGTGTGCATGTTGCTGTGGAAGAGGAGAGCAGGGTGAAATGCTGCAGTTAGTCATAGGCAGCCTGAGCTTTTCTGGTGACAGAAGTAGTTGTGAAGGTTTTAACTGCTCAGATGCAGGACAGAGGAATGTGTAGTGTTGCAGAGAATGACTGTTGGAGATATTGGGTTTGCTTCTTATCAATAAGATCACCTGCATCATGTGCTAAGGAGCAGCTGTGCCATCCTAGGGGCTTCCCCTGCCCCAGCCATCTCACAGCCAACCCCAGCCTCTCTGTTTATCTCTCCCTTCTGCTCAAACCACACCAAGAGGGCCGAGTCACTGCTGTCAGCCTAGGGCTCTGGCTGCTGTGACACACACAGCCCTAAATGTCTTCAGCTCAGGGTGGTTAATGGTGTTCAGCTCTGTCCCTCAGGGTGACTAACACACAAGCATATTTGGGCTCCTGTCTTTTGACAGGATTTTATTTAGCAGCTGTCAGTTATGGTACAATTAATTTGACATGTCTTAAGATGACCATAGTAGGAGGCAAGTGCTTGTAGAGCAGATTCATGCTGGGACATCCCCTGCACTCTGTCAGAGCCATGCGTATATTTTGTGTGCTCAGTACGGTGCACCGGACTCGACAGTCTGGAGATGTGTTCCTCTGCCAACATGCCTTTCAAGAAGGCAAGGCAAAAAGAAATAGCTTCAATACAACTATCCTGCAAGCCTGGTTCTGCAGAGAATTGTCATTTTTTTGGCACCAAGGACAGCATTTTAAGCTGATGAGAAAATGCAATAGGCTGATTTACTTGGATGCTTCAGTGTTTCTTTGACTTTAGCCAGGGGAGGCCACAAGCAGGGTAGAGAAAAACAAAATATAATGCTGCACAAGGCTTGCTTGTATGCACTGGGGCTTGCAGACACTTGTACCTGCATGTGGGCCAAGTGGAAAAGGAGAGCAGGCAAAGGGAACTCTCTAATTGGTCCTTGCAGAGGCAGGTTAATTTCCACTGTCAGCAGCCCCAAGTGAGGCCATGCAGCTTGGAAAAGTTTTTGAGAAAAGTGTGTGTGTGGGTTATGCCTGCCTTCTCTGCAGTCATGCTCTCTTGCAGAAGATTTTGGTTGTTCCAGGAGGCCATCTGGCTGCACCCTCCTCTTCTTCCCCATGGGAGCGGGCCTGTAGAGCTGGGTCCTACAAGGTGGCACTGGCGTGATGGTGTCCTGCAAAAGGACAACCCAAGCCATAAAAGAGTGGAAACAAACCCATTTCTCTGTTTTTGTGAGCAAGCCTCACTTTCCCCTCTGCTAAAGTGCTCATTCCAGAGTAAAGGAAAGGGTAAGCAGGGGCCCTGAGTGAGGTGCCCCAGAGCAATGATATGTTGCTGATAGGGTGATAGGGTTGGCCACACTTTTCTGGTAGGAGCATCCCACTCCTACTCTATTTTCTGAATATGGCTGATCTGTTGGCTCCTTGGTGCCCCTTTCAAGGCCACAGAAGAGCTCTGTAAGCTACTGTCGTGGCACTAATTGCTCCTCTGACTGAAGTGTTTTGATGGCACAGGCAGAAAGGAGGATGTGAGAATAAGAAAGTCCTGGCAACATCAGCCATCAGTAATAATTTATATCTCTTAGAAATAGGACAGCGTGACCTATCCTCCTGGCCCCAGGTTTAAACTTGTACATCACAGATCCTAAAAGAACATATTGCAGGGGCGGTTCACTGGAGAATGGTGACAGTGACTTGGTCCCTGTTGGCTGTTGCTAAAGCTAAGCATAAGCCCATGCATTTGCAGTTGTTATTCTCATAGAAAAAGCCATGTCCTCTGAGACCTTGACTCTCAATTTGCAATGCATTTAGGGATTGAGATGCAACAAAACTCATGTCCCTGTTGTGATGGGGAGCCCAGTGTTGCATCTCTGGAGTAGCATCACACAGAATGGCTGCTACTGTAACAGCTCCTGGACCTTTGTTACAGCACAGAAACCTGGATCACAAGGGCTGACTGGTCTTGTGTTTCATTGTGCTGCTGCCTTTAATTATACTCAGACCTATCTGTCTATTCCAGAAAATGAATGAGAACAGAATTTACTGGCCACTCCTTTTCTTTGCTGCCTGTGTCACTGGTATCTAGTGGCTCAAACTCAATAGCACTTGCTGTCCCAGTTCTCTTGTGTGTTCTGGTCACATCTTCTGGAGAACTAGTCCAAAGGTTGGGTGCTGGTAGTTTCTCCCTTCTTGGTTGATATAGTAAAAAATGTCTGGAAGTGCTCCTGGTTTCTGGAGTTGTGGTATACTGCTAGTTTTCCCCCTATGAATTCTGAATTAAATTAGGACTTGCTTTACAGGAAATTTTAGATAATGTCTGCATGTGTTCACAGCTCAGTCAGTTCTTTGGGTGTAGCCCAGTAGTTTGAATAGCCTGTGATTTACTGCCACCAGTGGAATGAAACAGAATCTCTTTATCTGATTTATATCCTCTATTGTAGTTAAATATTTACACAGTATCAAGATCTTAGTAATTGAATGGCTAACAGATAGGTAGCAAATGTTTATATACCTCTGAAATGGCCACAGAGCCACTGAGGTAATGATATTTCATTCTGATAAAAGATCTTTTAGTAAGAAGAAATGTAAAGGTCTTTCAGCTCCATTTTGTTGTCAGGGTTAGTACTAACTCATGCTGATTTCAGTGGGTTAGTTCAATTTTTACAGATTGCAAAAATGACCCATTTATTTCAGAAAAATACTTTTGTTGAAATGAAGCATTGTTGTGGAGGAACACGGCATCTTTCACACAGCAGTATTGTTGATTTTCTTCAGGTAAGAAGGCAAGAAAAAAATACCAGGCTAATATCAATCTTGGAAGGAAACTGAAGCTGTCAGGTTTAAACAATACCTGTGAGTATTAAATCAGGACTTCTTCATTCACTTGCAGAAAGGTATCATTAAATATTTCATGACCCATAGGTAATCAAAATTAGCCCTGTTTCCTGAAGCAAGAAGGGATCCTGTCATTCCTAATTCTTCTGTTTAATTCTATATCCAAGTGAGGTAACTGGAATTCAAAGTTTTACAGTAATAGTCAGAGCTTGTAACTGAGCTGACCTGGGTTACACTATTGTCAAGTTAGGATTTTCTCTAGGGCTGGCCAGGAGTGTGTATTTCTTAGAAAGGAGAGTTACTTGTGTCTTGGAACTGTGTGGTTTTATAACCAAGAGAGATGTTGACTTTTCTTAAAACTCTAATCTGCAGAGAAGCTTTCTATTTACATAGATCTTCCTTCCCCCCACCCCCCTTGTTTTTAACCATTGTTTAAAATTGCCGGATAATTTTGTGCTACTGGATTTCAAATGGGACTAAACGGGCAAAGAATAGGAGAACTATGGCAAGGTATTTCTTATTATTTTCTGTCTCTTGATTACTGAAAATAATTTTAGCAGCTGTCTGTCATGTAATTCCAGAGTGAATGTTGGGAAAAAACAGAGAAACACTATATATATTTCAGGTCCCACTTATAATAGTGTCACCTGGAAAATCCTTTTAGAAAAGGAGGCAGCTATTTGGGATCCTAGTCAGTGGAAATGAGAACAGAATTCACTACAGACTGGATAAGATTTTGAATACAATTTCCAATATAACAGAGCCAATATTCCTGTCTGGATAGTCTACATAATCCTGTAATATAGAGAGAGTAAGGATTTTAATTCTCTAGTAGCAAATGTTTCTGTAGTATCAAGCTTAATATCTGGAGCTTGATACTCAATAAAATATGCAATGCTTTAGAGGTTACAAGGGATGTTAATTCTCAAAGATGTCACGGATTTCTTGGTTTCTATGTCCTAGCTGGGAGTAAGTTGATAATATCTTCTTTCTGTGTCTGGAATAAAGTGTAGTTCATACTGCTGGTAAGGGGAGCTTTCCAGTTGACAATTTCTCTACATGCAGTGATATGTAGTAGGATACTTGGCCATGCATGCAGCCTCTGGAATGAGCCTGCCTGTTTGTTACTTAGCTACCTCGCAGCCTGGGCAGAGGAGCCATGTAGCCATGAACCGTGTCAGTTATGTTTACCAAGGACGCAGCCCTGTGCACACAGTATTTCTCCCTGGCTCCTTAACCCCAGTCATCTCATCAGGCAGAGATTACCTAGAGATTAAAGAAAGACCGTTCTTCTAACAGAAGGCCATCATGTGTGACAGGGTCCTTCAAGCACTGGTAGCTGCTGGTGACTGGACAGGGGTGTTCCTCCCGCCTTAGCCCGTGTGGATTGCACAGTGTTTAGGTCTCATATTGCGGGATCTCTCTCCGGTGGGGGAAGCTTGCTCGCCTTGATGCTCTCGGACCTCCTCACCCCGCTGCGCGGACGAGCCGGGGCACCGCGGCTGTTTCAGCACCCTGGCCAGCGCCGGGCCGGAGCTGCGGGCTGGTCCCCGCCGCGGGGGCCGGGTGAAACGCGGGTCTGGCACCGGCTCGGTTGGCTCCTCGGCTGCACAGCTCCGCCATGAAACACCCCCAGCTGAATCCCATAGCTGTGAAAGCCTGGGGGCCTCAGCCACACGAGTGGGAATCCACAGCCCTCAGTTGCACATCTGGGGCCTCAGCTGCCTGGCTGCTGTTATCTGCACAGCTGGGCTGGCAACTGTGTGGCTTTGGTGGCACATCTGGGACACTAACTGCACATGTGGGCTCTCTAATGTGCTGCTAGACCCTCAATCTGCACAGCTGGAGGTTAGGATTCCTGGCCTGTATTCCAGCTCATCTAATGACATATTTTGTGCCCCTGAAAGTATCATATAGCTCCCACACTCCCAATTCCTTGGCCCTGTGTTCTGTGATCATTAACAGGGGATGATGGGGTGGTGGAAGATGTTGTACATGCAACCATTGTTTAGTAAATGAATACTTAGAGAGTGCTGTTTGACTAATAACAGCTTCTGAGGCAGTTGTTGGGAGTTTCAGCTAGCCATACCAGTATTACATCTACAGTTTGTGAGTGGGATTTTTGAATAAATCAGGGAAAACAGGGACCTCAGACCTCCCAGATCTTCATGCCCCTATTGACTTTTATAATCTGTTGCTTGTGTACCATTATTATACTGATTTCCTTGGGCTGCATGGTGTATAAATATTTAGCCTTGAAATAATTAAGTGATGCACAACTAATGAGGCAGAGGAATGACTGCAGAGATGGTATTTTAGGTGAATCATAGCTCATTCCACAAATTATTTATAGACTGCGCTCTCTTTATGATGGGATGTCAGCTAGCTGACAACAAGTCAGAGTGTTTATGAATCATCTGATAGACTTATTGTGTCTTCTAGAGGATGGCAAAAGAGATTATGGAAGGCTCACTTTGTATCTTTCCATAAGCGATAAACAGATTCACATTCCAATGAAAAATAGATCCCTGTAGTCCCAGCTGGGGGGACGATTACTAATAAACCTGCCCATGATCAGAAAGGAAAGTTAATAAGTAACACAGCTTTACTTTTGGTGTGAAGTATAGTTGACTAAACAGAGGTTTGCACGCTTCACTCATGCTTTTCTCTCTCATCTTCAGTCTCTTTACATGATACCTCAGTGCCATTTTACAATTCATCACTTGAGTCAAACCCAGGAGTACGTGGAGTACTATGATTAATTGGATTGTCCTGGATCAGAATGCTCAGCTGCCTAAGAAAGAAGGCACAAGTCTAATAAGTGATAGAGCCTGATGTTGCAAAAATAACAGAACAAAACCAGGATACTTCTCTCAGTCCTAGTCATTTCGTAGCATGGAATCTATTTGAGTCAAAACAATAATGGATCACTGCAATATGCTGTGCAAGCCCAGACTGAAATGAGTATGTGTGGCTGTTACATCTTTACCTCTGTTATATTATAATCAAAAATGGCACCTCCTTGTGTGAACACTTGTGCTTGCAGGAAATAAAGATCCCTTTCAGTCTTCTGGAGAGGTGTCTAGGTGCCAAGTGCAGTGCTGTGCAGTGTGAGCAACAGCTGAAGTGGGCAGCAAGTACTGCATCAATTAGATGTTAAGTTTTATTAGAAATAACTTAATGACACTGGTAAAATTGATATTTACATATAATCATGGCCTTTTTCAATCACAAAAATCATGAACATCAACATATTAAGTATTAAATTAACTTCCACTTCTATTAGCATACCTTTCCAAAAACATGGATTGTTTTGAAGTGTGCTGCTGCACATGTTACATTCACATACCAAAGCAAACTTCAAATAAAAAAATAAAACAAATATGTTAATACAAAATAGATATTTACAGACAACGAAGTTCACCACTGCCCAAAGAACCTCCCAGGGCCCCATAGCCATTCAAGTCATACTTTCCCATCGCAGAGGTATACATGCCTGGTACCGATCCTTGGCAAGAGGGAACTTCTCGCACAGTTTGCAGCAGCAAGAATCATGATTTCTTTTTAAATTTCTATGAACTGGTGCAGTGATGGATTCCATAGAAACCAAAGCACAGAAATGAAGTGTAATACCAGAGGCAATACCCAAACTTCTGCCTACTGCTCCTCTATTCCAGCTGCCCAATTTGTTTTTGAAGTTACAAGTACAGTACCAAGCTGAAACTCTTAATCTCTGCTATCTCCTGGCTACTTAGTTGTGATGGTTGTGCAAAGAACTGGATTTTGTTTCCACTTTTTGCTTTCATTCCTATTGATCTCTAGCTACCTCTGTTGTATAGGGATGTGTCACAGGCTTCCCTGGGCTTTACCTTGCACTTTCTATGAGTAGCAGGGTGGCTGTGGCTCTGTTTCACCCACAGAGAATGGATCAAAAAGGGCCAACAGGCAGCATCAGGCACAAACCAGGACTGAACCCCCATCTCAAAGTCCAGTCTAGGCTTTGTACAGGCAAGGCCTTCTCTCCCATGTCTTTGCAAGCCAAAGAACTGTGATGCAAATCGGACAGTAACTAAAAGAAAATAAGCATTCACAGAATTTTATCGCATGAAGAAAAAGATGGTGTGTTAGGCTGATTTTTACAAGTTCAATCTAGGGTGCACCTACACTGTGTGCCTACATGCTGAGGAGCTAGATTCAGAATCACTAGTATCAAGTTAGTAGCAGCGTTGCTGCTGCAGCCCCAGCCTGCACCTAAGGTCATGAGCGCCTACCAAGAGGTAAAAGCAAATAAGCTGGAAGCATGACATCAATGCAGCTTTACTCTTTCAGGCCCAAGGAAGTCATGGAAATGCATCAGGTCAAATCAACATGTCAAATCAGCACCAGCCCACTCAGTAACCACCCTCCATATCCCACCATTTGACAGTAATCTGCAAATTACTCAGCAGCACAAGAGTCTCATTCCTCACCTTGGGCCTGACTTCTTGTGGGTTGGTGTTAGACTCAGAGTAGCTTGTTTCTATTTTTCTTCATGCTAACTCGGGAAATACTCGTTCAAATTACACTGTCAGGGAAAAATCACCCTTAGTTATTTGCTGAAATGCTTTGGAGATTTTTCTCTTTCCTTTCCAGCGTGCTTCCTCCACTACAGTGACGGGCAGCATTATTAACACAGAGACCTTCGCTCAGGCAGTTGTTTAAACCAGAATTTTAAGTTTGTATGCACAAGTCAGGAGCACCTATCAGCTGACAGGAGCAGCACCATGGGGCCCTCTGCCCAAATGAGCTTCAGTAAGCCAGGCTCAGACAGAAATCCCTGCCACAGGACTCAACACCTTCAGGCTCAGTGAAATTCAGGAACCCATAGGAAAAGAAGGGGCTTCATTCAGGTAAATTATTCATTGAGCTATTCACTTCTATAATTTATTTGCTGTGAGACAAGGGGCCAGCCACCCCTTTACAAAAGGCTGGCAAAGGTTCCAGTATCAGTTCGTTCCTACTGAAACCCTACTTTGAGACTGTACCAAAGACCTGACGCTTTTGTTCTGGTTCTCTGCAGGAGAAGTTCTTGCATGCAGTGATATAAAAATGTGGAAAAAAAAATAAGGTCAAACAGGTAGAAAGATTTTTCTCTCTCTTTAGAGAAAAAAAATGATTTAATATTTCCTGACAGGACAAATGTACTTCTTACTGCTGCTGATTCCATAGCATTGAAATATATAAGTAATAGCATTCAATAGTGTTAGATAACATAGACGGATCTTTCCCTACATAGGTTTTATAGCTGCTTTGGGTGCAATCCTCTAGCCACACTGTCTATTCCCTGCCTTGTGTTCATCCCCCACACCACACATACCAGGGTCTCCTATCACATATTCATGTTAAGGTCAGGCATTTTCTACACTACCACATGCACCAATAAAAACTCCAGTGACAGGAGTATTTTCTTCAATGCTGCCTTATATAGTAGGGTAAAAGGAGATTAATAGAGGAGAAATGCCTTGAGAAAGAAACAAGTTGTTTTCAGGACAGGATTTTTCTTCTGCTTTCATTGAAAAGCAGAAAAGTGCTATAGAAACAGTGGTCTTGTCTTACTAGCCTTCATCAGCTGGCCACGTTTTTACTGACTACAACAAAACCCCCAAACAAATATTGGCATTTATTCCATGTGCATTTTGTTTTGTGGTTTGTTTGTTGTGGTGTTTTGTTTGTTTGTTTGTTTTTTTATCCAGTGCAATAATGCCTAAAATAAACGCTTTCAAATTGCCTATTCTGGAAGTCTGCCCTATGTCTTTAAAGTAACTATCCAGAAATACAGAGTTTGTTTATTTAAAAGTCTTCTGGAAAATCACTACTGCTCCTGTTGGAGAATCCCAAATATTGCAATTCTAAGTCACAAGAGGCTGTTTAGGAGATATTTTTATCCTCTAAACATAAAAGAATATCCAGTTTTCTATAGGACAACAAGCCACTAGAAAGGAATTCTCACAGTTTTACTTATGTAAGTACTTCCTTAAAGTCACTGGGGCCATTCTGAAAGCAAGAATAACCAAATCACTCTATTTCCAATATCTAGGCATCAAACTACTGTAAAGCAGAAAAAAGGTAACACAAAAAATTACTGGTGAGCTTACTTCATGTCAGTTTCCTTCATATCATTAGTAGTGCTACTAAAAGTCCGGTGCGGTGCTAGAGCACCTTCTCTCCAGAGATTTTTAAAGCATTCTCAAGGTAGTGATGATCATAGCTTCAGCCCACCACTGCCTGACAGAGATATGGAGAGGCAAGAGCTGGTGTTGAAGGTTGTGGCTCCCAAAGACTCACTCTAACTGCCAAGTGATACTGCCTCCCCAAACCAGGAGAAACATTTCCCATAGGAAGTATGGGGTTAGGGGAGGAGGAGAAAAGCAGCCCTGACTCTGGGCTGATGTTGATTGTAGGTAAATCTGTGTGCTCTTAGAGATCAGGACAAAGAGGTCAAGTTGTTCTCTAGAAAGAAAATTTCCAGTTTCACAAGTGCAGCTCTTGATGTTGCAAAAAAGCCCCGCTGAAGCCACAGAAACTGCTTATGAAGCCAGGAGTGGCTCCCTTTTATACAGGTTTCCAACATCAAACTTAGAAGAAAATCCATCAAAAGACTAGTGGGATGCTGCAGGCAAGGGGAAAGTATCCTCTGCAGAAGAACGACCTGCTCTGAGTGTACATTAACCTACAGGTGAGAAAATTTCTGCACTACTATACTGGCCCAGGGCCTTGGCTGGTGATGGCAGTGTCATTACAGTATCTTCAATTCTAGTTCCTGTTCCAGGGTTCAAACTTTTTAAACTCATTTTATCTGACAGAGTAAAATACCTTTAAAACACAATATAGTAAACACGTTAGTCTCTTAATATCCCCTGAACTTACTAAATCACTTGTAATTAAGTAGCTTCCAGGCAATAGAAGCAAATCCTGTTTATTTTGAGGCATTATCAAAGAATATGACAGCACCATGTGACTGCGGGTAGGTCAGCCCACTGTAGCATGTTAACAAATACCCATGGTTGCCTTAACTCCATGCAATCTTTGTAGCCAAGAGAGACACAAATCACTTAGAAACGGCTGATCCTCAGCCTCCAATCTACACCTCCTTTGTCATCTGTGGTTACCTGTGAGACAGGTGTTATTCCCAAACTGTATTCCCAAAATTTTTTCCAGTTTGGTGCATATGGGTGTGATCACCAAAGCCAAAAGTGCTCCAGCCTGGAAACTACCAGTTAACAAGGAATAGCTGACAACAGAAAAACAATTAAGCAAGTAAAAGCAGATATGTCAGCACGGGCACAAGAGAAGTGGATCCAATTTGTACATCTGGCCTGGGGCAGACAATTGTCCAAGTTCAATCTGGATCCTCACCTGTGAAAATGTGGGAGGGAAGGAGGAGTGGGTAGGTGACAGAGTAGCATTTAACAGAGCCCAGAAGGGCTCATTTCTGATGCCTGAACCTGTCTCAAGCACAAGATTGTCTATCTGCTACAGCTGACCCTTGATGCAGGTGCCTTATTCAGCCTGCTTGGGCACCCAGGTGAATCTCCATCCTCCATCATCATCCCTGCGCACAAAAGCTTGTCCTTGGTGGAAGGTGTGTGTTCTCACATTGCAGTGAGGACTTAGAGATGTTGTGAAGGCCACTTCTGTTTTGTTGGGTGAAAAATCACCAGTCAAATAAGGCAACCCATAGGCTGGGAGGGAGGAAACACTTGACACTGATGAGGAGCCACATGGTGCTGAAGAAAACTGAGGAAGGAAGGGAGAGTCCTCACTGCATGGATGGGTACTGCTATTAGCTGTAGGCATGTGGCTGCATCTATACGCTGCTGCCACTCCTTCACTGTGGTCATAGTCTATTGCTTCACCAGGGCTCAGGCAGTACGTGTCTTTTCCAAGGTCTGAGGACAGGGCACTGTAGTTAGCTGAAGTTTCATCAATTGTGTTGACATCTTTTAATCCTAAAGTCTGTAAGACCCAGCTATCCACAGCAGGGCTGGCTTGCTCTTCACAGGCAGTGAATTCATTAAAGAGGTTCCTTCTAGCTTTGGAAGCATGAGGAGTTTCTTGAGGAACAAAGCAGTGGTCCTCTTTTAATCTCCTCTTGGTGCTTTTGAGAGTAGCACAGGTTTTTTGGCCATGGCAGGATAGCAGTTTCTATTAAAAAAAAAAAAAAAAAAGAGATGGAGAGAGAAGATTAAAATCTGGATTTCTAGTTAACTGGAAGCAATCTGTTTCTGATTTAAGATTTTAGATGGGCAAGATTGTTACTATTGTCCTTATAAAAGATATTTTTTCTTCCACCCTGTGCTTAAACATATGGATATGACTAACTATTTTGTGACTTGACAGTCTCTGCAACAACCCAGTCCCTGAAAGAGAAGAATTTGACAATGTCAATAAGGCCTGTGCTTTGATCGCATTCTCACTCAGTATGGCGTGAAACGAGAGCTCCCACCTGGCTGTACAGCACTCCTCTGCGCTGCTGCTGCCAGCAGCATTTGGCAGGTGAGTGGGGTACGGGGAGGGGGGAATGTGGCAGCCTGACAAAGAGGGAGGATGCAAAGGTAAGTCATACTGGGGCAGGTGTGATCCTGGCCAGGGAGTGCTCAGAGCAGCAGACTCTGGCTTCAAGCTCATTAATCCACCTCAGTTGCCATTATCCCAGAACAAGGGCCCTTCAGGCATCCAGGGATGGTCAAAGGAAGGCAGGAATAACAACGCAGCTCCCCACCAGGTCATGAATTCACTGCCCAGCCGCCTCTTGTGATGGTTTCACACTGGACTCTCCTCCACATGACATAGAGGGGTGGCCGTGTCTCCCTGCTGTGCCCAAGGAAGGAGACCTTTTCTACTACCAGGAGCCAGGTCTTGGCATGGGAGGGGGCACATGCCACACTGTTAACTCAGAAAAGGATGTGAAAGGGAAGTCTGCTATTTTTTACAGGCTTTTTCACCTCATGCCCAATCCACAGAGCTGAGCAAATAATTAATAGTTCAGTTTCATGGACAAAGCTGGAACAGTAAAAAAAAGTCTTTAAGCCGACAAGAAGAAATTATCTTTCTTTTTGATGAGAGACAGAATCAAAATATTTAATAAAAAAAAACCCTTCAAACTTAGTTTAACAGAATGTTTCATCCAACCTGAAGTGTTTAATTTTGTATTTCACCTTAAAACCCCCCCCCCCACAACTTATTAATTAATAAACTTGAAAAAAAATTAGATCAGTATTCTAATGTAAATGAAAAAAATGTATCATTGGAAGATGACAAAATAAAACATAAAACAGAAAGCACCCAAAACAAAAAAGGAAAAAATAATCCTTATCAAAAGGGATAATTGACAAAACAGACACACCCAAGAAATATATGTTCAAATTTGAACTTTTCACTGAAAAAAGCATTAGATTGGAATAATTTTACCTTGCTTATAAACTTAACTTACTTAAAGAAAACTTATAAACTAAACTTGATTATGCCATGGGCTATACTGTCTCCACAGTCAGAACCTGCTAGGATATCATTCCTGGGGGAAACTGTCACCTTAATCCATGACCAGCAATTTGGCAGCTCTGTGAAGTCAAATAGATCTCATACTGCAGGTTGTCTACACTCTTAGACTTTCCATATATTTTAATGCATGTACTTGTTCAACCCCTTTATTCTGCACACATCTGTATAAAAGGTTTGAACACAATACCTTGGCTTTTTCTTCTAAACACTTAATCAGGGCAGAATTCAGGTATTGTCGGAGGTTATTATTTTCTTCATGTAACTTAGCAAGTTCCTCTTCCTTCTGAAGTAAAGTATCTTGAAGCTGTGGAATAGAGATATTGATGAATAGATGTTGACTCTGTAACTTAATAGCAATTGCCCTATGGTACAGGCTGCTTGGATTTGATGATCTGAGTGTTTGCTTTGTGAACTCAACCCACCCCCTCCAGCCTCTTGTCTCTGTAAATCTAAGTGGCATGACTGTTCAGTTTTCCCTTTTGACTTCCTTTATTCTTTAGCGACTGTTTGAGAAGATTACTCTGAAAAAAACTGTAACCACGGAGCAATAACAGAAAAGAATTACAGGTAGCCCTGTGAACAGCCCGAAACCACCACGGGCATGAAAGCAGCTGCCAGATCTCCTCCTGAGCAGCAGTAAGCATCCCTTTGCACCCCTCTCCTTCCCATTCATAGTTAGCTGGTGGGGAAAAGAAGGAGGAGCTGCAGACTAACAGAGTGCAGAAGGAAGATGCAACTGCCGTTCTTGATGATACATTGGTGCTCAGGTTTCCCTTCAATCCTGGACCCTACTGTGCCAGTCCCAGCACATACACAGAGCTGACACAATCCCTGGTCCCACGAGCTGAACAGGTATGTTTTGATTTGCAGACACCTAACACTTTTTCATGGGAAGTCTAGGTATTCGCAGAGAGATTTTTGCCTCCTGATCATATCTCTGAAGACTCCTTTAGGAGGATAAAGGATCTTCTGCCAAGGACTGTGGGCACCTGCTGACCACAGGCTGAAAAGCACAGATTTAAATGATTGAGGTAGAGTCAAAGAAAGTACACTGATGTCTGGAACCTAGGGTGTGATTCCAGGGACACTGAAGTAAGTAAATGAATTTCCATTGACTTCACTGTGTTGAAATGTCATTCCAAGTATTTGATCAGAGTGATCTGTCTGAGGTTCCTTCACCTAGGACTGTTCAGAGTCTCCTGCCCCTTGATGAGATTTACAAAAAAAAAAAAAGAGAGAGAAGAGAGACAATAAAGTAAGAAGGAAATGTTTGTTGATCAAAATGGTTGATCCTCCATATAAGTAAGTAATTCTGGTGGAATCATTTCTCGTGAAGGTAATCCTGGTGGACTCAAGAGGATGCACCCTATATATTTTTAGTCAACAGCACGAGGGACTCCCTGATCATGCCACTGGTCTTCTCTAGCACCAAGGCAGCTGGTGCAATATGCTGTAAGAGGGGAGAGATGAATAGGGAACCCTACAACAGTTGTTCCAGCTTCACGGGACAGCATGGAGGAGACAAATAATTCAAGGAAGGAACAAAAACCACCCCTAGAAGCAGTTTGCAACCATTTCCCGCATCTGAGCCAGTGAGAGGGAGACGTGCTATAAACCAACCCAGAAGGTGCGATGCGTGATACAAAGTTCAGGAACCTCGCGAGGAGAAACCGAGGTTGCGAGGGGGGCGCGGAGCCTTTACCTGCTTGTTTCTGTAGAGCTGGGAGGACAGCTGGTCTCCCTGCCACGCCGCGTCCTGGGCACCGACCTGCGGGGTGCAGAACTGGCCTGAGGAGGAGCAGATCCGAGGGGTTAGCCCGCTTCCTCGCCCAGCGCGGCCACGGGACCGGGGCGGTGGGAGCGCACTTACCCGGCGGCCGAGCCTCCTGCCGGCCCTGGCCGGGGTGCGGCGGCGGCTCCGCGGCGCAGACGGCGGCCCAAGTCTCCTTGGAAACCCCGGCGGGGGCGGACCAGGGGCAGGCGAAGTCCGGCTCCGGGCACGGCCGGCCGGTGCTCTGCGGAGGGAAGGGGCCGCGGCGATGGGGCGGACGGTTCCCGGTTCCCCCCTCCCAGACCCCGAGGGGAGGCGGTGTCAGCCCTGCTCCGGCCCCGCTGTATCCCGGCGAGAAGCATCCCAGCGCTGCGGGGAAGCGCTCCCCTCCCGCTCCTGTCCCAGCCGGGGTTCGCTCAGGTACCTGCCGCAGGGGAGCCCCGCAGCCTCCGCCGCCCCTGCCCGGCGCTGCCTGACCCGAGTGCCCGCTTCCCCCCCACCCCGCGCCCGGTGGCCCCGCACCGCCCTGCTACCCCGCAGCAGAGGGGCTCCGAGCAGAGCTATGCCAGGAAGGTGGCTGAGTTTCCTGCAATCCCTTGGGAAATGCTACAGCCCTGAGTGGGTTTAAGGTGAAGGGAGGACCCAGGCTGTCCTTGGCCAGTCCGTTCCTCCCACCTGGGGGGCTTGATTCAGCTCTGAAGATGCACAAAGCCAGCAGAGTCACTTCCAGGCTGCTCGAACTCTCTTCTGCCCCTGCAGGAGTCCCAGACCGCACAGTAGCAAAGCCTGGGATTGTCTCTGGATTCAGCCCTTTTCCCTCCTCCAAATAAGACCTACCTGCAGCAGCCCTAAATCTCTGCAAGGCAACGGCAGAGCTTGGAGCCTCAAGCAGGGAATCTGCTCACTCATGGGAAGGCACAGCAGCAGAGACTGCTCTCGCAGGTAGAGGACAGCCCTCTTCCTTCCCCATCTTAATGAGGGCACAAAACCAACTGCAAGCCCCCAAGGCAAAGAGACCAGCTTCTCCTTTTCTGCCTCCAGGTCGAGAGAAACACAAAGAGCACTTACCATGTTAGTGGCAGAATGAAATGCAGGTCTTGGGAGTATGTTACTGTTAAAGCCCCAGCGAGGTTTAAATGGCTCTGAAGGAGGGGGAGAGGGGGGAGACCGGGGAGGCGAGTTTAATCTAAAGGAGCTCCCAGTGACGCCTCAGAGCTCTCCTGAAACCCAGCAATCTGATTTGGTGTAAAGCTGTCAAACTTGTGACGTGAATAAACAGCAAACTTGCTGAAATCAAAGTCATTCTGGCCCCACAAATCAACACAAGGAAGGAGGGAAAAGAAAAGGAGGAGAGAGAGGCAAAAAAAAGCCTCCACACACTTTAGGACAGCACAGACTTGGTGTGTCTGAGTTTCACTCCAGGAAACAAGCAGGGATCCAGGGAAGCATCCCACATGTTCAGAGCAGGGCTGCTGGTGTTGCTGCTGAATTTTTGTTTTGCTTTGTTTTTTTTTTTTTTCAAGCCTTATTTGCAGTTGTAAAATCCAGCAGGAAGAAGCAAGTTTGTCCAACATGCCTGGCTGAGGGAGTGGGTTTTCCACAGCTTCCCAGGGGTTTGTAGAAGCAAATATGATTCAGAACACTTCTGTGGACAGTTCTGAGAATGAAAGTGCAGATTTCGGAACAATACCATCTGCAATGATAAGCTCCTGCAAATGTCTCACTGCATTGGGAATTAGCTTTCTGTCAAGCCCCAGGCTTCCAGAAGAACATTTCAGGATATAAAATGCTGTGACAGTGGTATAAGATTTACTATCATACAGGGTAATCTTGCAAAAGCTATATGCAAGTGTGTGAAAGACAGAGATTGTCTGTATATAGTCACCTCTAATACATATCAGATTTCTACAGCGATTAAAATCCATGGACAGGCTTGATTTTTTCCCAGGAAAAAAATCGAAACAATTCTTCACTGAGGGTCTGTCTTTGAATAGCATAGGGGATGGTGGGTATCAGGCTAATAGCAGAGCAGTTGTTTAGTCAGAATCCTGCCTCCTGCCATGGCAAGGGCTATTCAGGGAGGTAACCCGACCTGCCTGCGGACACAATCTGCAGCCAGCTGAGGGTGAGGCTGGGCCGAAGGCAGGCCAGGCTGGCATATGGGATGATCTTTCATTTCTCCCCTGGAGGATGCTCAGTGCTGTTACCCCATTAGCGTGACTCAGGGACAATACAAACCAAGCGGGCCATTTGCCTTCCATTCTTTTATTACTGGCATATTTTCCTAGGTTGCTGCCCAAGGTAAAGTGGCAGCTATGCCAAATGAAATCACTGCTACCTCCTGCCTTGATTATGTTTTTCCCAACAGAGGTATTTTAAAGGGGGTTTATCCTCCAAATCCACACTGCACCCAGCCTTGGGTCGCCCTTTCGCTTTCCTAAACCCCAGCTCTGCACAGTACATTTGACAACTGCTATCATAACCCACACTCTTCTGGTGCCAAGCCCTCTCCTTCGTGGCTGTGCGGAGTGTGTGTGTGTGTGTGGCCATCTGTTTGCTAACGAACAACACAAGCGCTATGAAATACTTCCAACACGCACTAAGGCCCAGCGCAGCCCTCCGTGGTTTGGTTTAGTCCCTTTGCCCTTCACAGGGCTGCCTCAGGGTGCTTCTTGGGGTGCTGTGGCAACGGTGGCTCCCTCATCCCAGGCATGCACCCCAGGCGAGGACTGCCACCCTGGAGCCTGCAGGGTCAGTAACACGCCCGGGGGAGGTGGGTAATGCCGGGACAGGCCGCAGCCCCAGGGCCGCTGGCACCTGGCAGGAGAGGCTCTGGGCCGGGCAGGTGGGCAGGCAGGCTCCGCAGGGCCGGACGGCGAGGCAGGCAACGCCAGGGCAGGCTGGAGGAGCCCTTAGAGCCTGAAGCAACCCCTTGTGAGGCGCAAGGGCCGTACGGAACCCGCCCAGGCCCGGCAGCACCCCAGACACAGCGGCCTCGGCCTGGGGCTGCCCGAGACAGCGGCCATGTTGGGGCTGCCTCGGAGGCGCGGGAGCGCCGGGCCCGGCCATTGGGGGAGGCGAGCGGCCCCCGCGACGTCATCACCGCGCGCCCGCCCCCGCCCCAGGCCCCCCTGGTGGCGGCGAGGGGCAGCGATGTCCCTGGTTCGTGCTTGGGCCGAGGCCGCTCTGCACCTGCTTTCCCGGCCACGTGGCCGCTCTCCTGGCGTCCCCAGGCAGCCCGGGGAGGTGCCTGCCTGGCCCTGGGTGGGGTGGAGGCAGGTGCAGAGGAGCCTGCAGTGGGGCGGCCTGCTCGGTGAGGGGAGGAGATCTCCCGAGCAGGGGCTGCCAGGCCGCGCCTGGTGGCGCCCCTGGGTCACCGCGTAGCTCGTTCTTGGGGGACAGAGGGCAGCCGCTGAGAGAGGAGAGCTGAGTGTCTGAAAGCACGTCTAGGGAGGGATGATGAGTGGGCAAAGTTTCCTTCCCAGTTTGTGTGGGTGTAGTTGTGAGGTGAAGCATTGCAGGCTCATGGCTGCTCCTCGGCAGTGCCCTTTGCCTGGCACAATGCTGGTGGCTCTGTCTCCGCTTCCTCTTGGCAGAGCCCTGTACGCTCAGGCATGCTATTTGCCTCTGAGAAGTGGTGGGAGGAGTACAGGCACAGTCTTGGAGTGAAAAGCAGGTATGAAGAGAAACCGTGGTCACTCCATTATTGCTTCCGCAGAGCTGGAATCATGTTGGTTTGGGTTTTGACAGTGCTTTGCTTTGCTTTCTGAGCTCAAAGAATGCATGTAAACTCAGTACCATGGTTTCTATGCTGGGGAGTGAAAGATGGTACATGGGTAAAAGACCACCAAATCAGAGCCCAAGAGCCTCATAGGTTTGGGGAGATAACTTCTGGGTGACTTTCTGTCAAGGAACTATAAATCCTGTTGGTGTAAGAGAGAAAGAGCTAGTTTTACAAAATCGTGCATGGCTGTTACAAGATGATAGAAGAGCTTCAAGTCATGGTAGCAATTACACATTGATGTGTAGTGTAAAACAAAACCAAGTAACAATCATCTGCTAATTTTTTTCCTCTTCATCGGAGGCAGCCCCTCTCAGATGCCCCCCTACTGCTTGTTGGAGTTAATGATGCACTTCTTTAATTGGAAATAAAGTTCAGGGGTGAAATGTTTATCAAAACTACAGGATTGCTTTGGTGGAGATAGGATTTCACTTTGAGTGTCATAGCAGCTTTTTTCTGAAGTTTTGAGAACACACGTGTATTGCGGTGTGTTAATTCCTATGTGTTCTTTGCACCTGTAATTTTTTCTGTAATTTCAATTATTTTTCTTGTTTAAATGACAGTGATGAAGCTAATACTTCAGATTAAAAAAAAAAAAACAACCAAACAACAAACTTGGATTTTTCTGGTTGAACTCGTTTTTATGTAGAAATGGCCCTAAAATTGCATTTGGACCATTGTGAACTGGCTCTCAGAAGAGACGGTAATAGAAGAAAAATAATAATATTTACAAATAGTTTAATTCAACTTTTATACTGGACTTACTACACTGTGTGTTACTTTCATCCTAACACCTGCATGGATGTCCAGACCCATGCCAAATCCTCTTCACTTATTCTGCCATATTGCTGCTACAGTGCTTCTTGTCCCCCTTAAGAATGGTTAGTGTATCAGTGGCAAAATAGAGGCTCACTTAATAACTCCAGGTGTTATCCTATAGTCAGGTACACACACAGGTATCTGGCACTTCATAAATCTCTGATGATGTTTGTGATGAGTTAAGCCTGATGAGACTAATTTGCAAGAAAGCTTCTGAATGGAAATTTATGCAGATACAGGTTCTGGTGTTCTCTGATCACTCTTCCTCCTTGAACGCAGGACTAAAAGGCACTTCCCAAATCCAGTCCCCTGCTGTTGATACATTCTTAAACTTTTCAAGCTCCCTCTTAAAACTAATTAGGTTATTTTCCTTATGTTATTCCCACTGTGAGGCTGCACCATACTCTGAGCTCTGAGGGCTAGACACTTTCTAGTTTCCAGTTGGAATGTATTCATAGCAGGTATAATCCCTTTTGTCCTTGTGCCAACATCTTGCTTTAGATTAGACAGTTCTTCTCCCTCTTTAGCGTTTATCCTTGATGTCTTTGCGGAGCGCTGTCACATATTGTCTTTTCCTTTGCTCTTTAGGTCAAATAAGGCAGGTTCTTTTGCAGTTATCCCCTAACATAAACACCGCAGGAACCCATCTCGGAGAATATTCCAGCTGATATTAACCTGTTTTTCAGACGGATGACCAAAATTACTCAGTCTGCTATGTAATGCACCCATGTTTTAGAGAAAAGCATTGGCAAATAAATAAAGATATCTCTTTTATCTCTTTTTGGTACATTTTAGGGTAATGTTTAATTTTTCCATCACTCTCACACCCGTTACTAGTTTTCAAATCATTGTCAGCTGCAGTAAATACACCTGTGGACTTCATTTGTTGTAAAACGCAGTTAGTCGAACTGAGTCTTCAGTGTTGTTGGGCTCCAGCTCTCCTGTGCTGGTGCTATGTAGTACTGTGGACTTTTGCAAGTGTTTAGGAGCAAAGAAATTAAAAAGATGACTTCAAGATGGATCAAACTGTAATAGACCTTTCTGTGTTTACTTGCAGTTTCTCACAGCAAGAGTGGTGAGTCAATGCATAGAGGCTATCCTATGTGGGTGTGATTCTCATCGTGGCTTCAACGCTTCCTTCTGGCTTGAAATGAAGGCACACAGTGCATTTAGGTATGTGTGATTTTGTTTCTGTGTTTTCTGGTACACACTGGATGAGATTTATCCATGATAGATTCCTAGAAGGGAATTTGGTATTACTAATGCTTAATTGTCTGTGTTCAGAAAAGGGTTGTGGTTTTTTTTTTCAAGGAAATAAGTTGTATTTTAGCAGCAATATGGAAAAGGATAACATTATATAGTGATCCAGAAACTTACTTTGAGTAATGGGTATTACGTGATGGATTTGTATGTGTGTGGTACTATGTAGGCTCAAGTTAAATAATGAAACTCCACATGAATATCTGTCATGTTCAGTTGATCTTGAATTACTTCGAAACTATTTGTGGACTTTTAGAAAGTGTCTTACTTAAGGTGTTGGAGGTGCTGAGAAGTTATATTCCTCCAGATTTGTTGTCATCTTCCACATTTATCTTCTGGGTGGTAACTGTGAAAGGAACTCATTAACTCCCTATGCAGACATTAAGATTTTGAAGGGATATTCTTTATTAGACGTGATTAATTTTGAACGGGAAAATCACAGTCACATCACATTTTCTTATAAAAATGGAGTTCCATAGATTTGCAGCCGTGCTCTGGATTTATCTGAAAAAGTTGATGTTTTTATACATAGGTAATGACCCTTTTATGTATAGACTGTCCTTGCAGATGAAATATGTAAGGTGTGTGTTTGAATAACGTGTGGCATGTATGTGTGCCATGTGTTGTGGGCACAACTGCTCACCCATCTGTCATCACCCCTGTTCTGTTAACAACTGATCTTGGTTCTCTCCTGTGGATGTAACTGTTGTTTCACAAGGGACAGAAAATCCCTGCTTCGAAGAGAGATCTGTTAGGTAAAGCACAGATAACTACTCATGAAGACCTAGGTCTAGAAGGGACTTCTGGGTTGTCTTATACCATCTCCTGCTTTAGTTTGGCAGTTGGTTCATAAAACTTCAATGCCAGACCTCCAGTGCTTTCTCTTGTGACACTGGTACTGCTTCTTACTCCTTGACTGTTCAAAATGTTACTCTCATTTCTGATCTAAATTTCTTCATGGACATTTGTGGCTCTTGTGCCATTTTTGGACTTCAGCTTTTTCATCCCATGTGCTTGCCGTTTTGATGTGCTTATAAGCAACAATTGAGGCTGGTTTTGTCCGGTTTGTGTAATTGTTTTTCTATTTTCCTAACCAACTGAGAAGCACTTAACACACGTCTAGTAGATAGACCTCATCTTTCATTGGTGTGGGTGACCGTTTTTTTTTTCCACAGCCCTCTAGATTGCAGTTCATTACACCCCCAGATACGGGAATGAGGAATAATCTCCTGAAGTGGAAAGACAAATGGAAAAAGTGCTGGTTTTGTGTAGCACAGAGTATGTTTATAGAATTCTCTACTACAGGATGTCATTGAGAGCGGGAGCACTGTGGTATTAAAATAAATAGAATAATGTTTTTTATCATTGTGGAGTTTTCTTTTGAATATTTTCATTAATTCTACTGGGTATATTGATTTTCTGTCTGAAGAGGACACTAATTGCACTGGTTTAGTGTCCTATGGGCATGTTACCTCGGAATGCATCCCAGTCTCTATGTATTGCATATGTCTTGCCCTTTTGAGCAGCTGGAATTGTATCATAAAAAATGAGGTCCTAAAGAGATACAGATCTCTGATCTGGCTTTTGACAAACTGATGGGTTCTCCTGAAAACTACAGGGGAGAATCTGTTGCTGATCTGATTGGTGTATGGAAGAGAAATATGTTCTACTCCTGGATCTGATGTTACACAGTTTTATAGCAGCACTTAAATGCAAGGTCTGAAACCTCAGAACATCGCCCATTTACTGTATAGACCCAAGTCAGTCTCTGCATCTTTGTGTTTCAGTTCCTCATCTGTCACTCAGGAGTGGTGTGTCTGCTTGGATTTTACATTTCTGTAATCAAAAAAAGTACTCACGTAGCCCCTGGCCAAATGAATCCCTTTGTTCTTGGCTGTGACCACTGGGCTCACAAGAGCAACGTTAATTGTGAACAGGAAACTTTTCCTGAGTTTTGGGGGCTAATTGGATGGGAGTTGTAACATAAACCTTGATGTGGTTTTGGAGCTGAAGCCTGTCCCTGATCTGGCATCAGCAGCACGCTTCTCCTGTGTTGATGTTCCTCCATCCAGAGGTTACCACTGAACTGAGTTGCCATGCTGCAGCTAAGTAACCTTTTCATCACAGAAGAATGATTCAGTGGTGTAAACAAATGCACTGAGGTCCCATGGTTAAATGACAGATGATGGTAACAGTTTCTCTTGACGATGTTATGAGTGTTGACCGTGATGGTTTGGGGGGAAATTGCTGAGCGTACAAGAGAGAGACCAGTGTGCTGAAAAGCTGTGTTTTTCTCCATGGTGTTTTGTGTTGAAGTCAAACTATTTTGCAGGGAGACCTGCCAGAAAAGCTTAGCTCACAGGTTTCATCCAAATTAGGATGAATTTTCATAGGACCAGATGCAGAGCTGAATGGGGCCCCATGTCCAATCAGTCACTGATGCATGCATCTGCCTGCTTCATAACCTGGCCTGTGAGCTCCTCCAATGTGTATCGTGTTGCCAGTACCTATGTACTGTCCTTCACCTATTTAATAGTGCTTTTCCTCTTGGCTGGTGCTCAGGAGTTGGCAGTCTGGCTCCCCTCCATCTCTCCTTGGGTGGAGAGCTGGGCACTTTCCATTCTTGGCTGGCAGTTGAGAGGTTTGGCAGAGATCTCTGATCTGAGTAAATATATGTGAGGACATCTCTTCATTGCAGAGCTTATGGCATTGCCTTCCCTAATCAATAATGGAAGAAAGATCCTAGGATGTGTGGAAATGTGTCGGGGGTCAGAAGGTGAAGGATGATGGTGTCACGAGCTGAGAAAGATGTCAGGGTTTTTGTGCAGACTATTCAAAGGCTGAGGTAAAACAGTAAGTCACTAGGGAGATATTCTAGTAAAACAGCTCTGTCTGTATACATAAAGTTTCCAGCTCCTAGTCCATGCAGGTAGTGTTCGATGAACTGGTGATGAAAAGGAATTAGTTGGCTGGTAATTCATCTAAAAGATTGGCAGAGGATTTTACAGGCTTACACCAGAGCTGGCTGGAGACAATAATCTCTTTTCTTGAAGAATGCTGAGGTCCTGATGCCCAGCTCGTTGGAATGAAACCTGAATGCTTTTTAATTCTCTGTGAGAGATTTTTTTTTTTCCCCTCTTTGGTTTTTGTTTTTAGGAAGGAACAAAATGTTTCATTGTGATTTTGTCAATGATTTTGATATAATGGATTAAAAGAGTAAATGTCTTCCAAATCCCTAAGCCTTTTAAAAGAAGAATTCCATTCGGAACACATCAGAGCTGTTTTCTCCCCTGAATTTTTGCTGAAATTTAATTTTAAGCAAAAGTTTACACACTTCAATGACAACGTGGTTTCCCTTGCAGCCATGATGTGCAGTGGAGAATAACTGGGTACAGGATTTTTTTTTTTTTTTTTTTTTTGTCCAGTTGTACTTTCTGCTATCCTGGAGGTGAAAGGGGTAGGGGGGGAGGTTTGCATCCACTTGGCAGCCTTGTACTGTGCCAGAGCAGTGTAAAAAGGCCTCAGAGTGAATAAGAAACAAGAGAAATCCTTGGGTTTTAACTGCCCCTGGAAGAGAGAGCAGAATTCATCGATGCCTTACTATAATTTTACAATTCCATTGCAAACTGTAATAGTACAGCAGGAAAAGGAAAGAAGAGGTTAGTAAAGTGCAACAGAACAGGCTTTGGAGAGGAGACTTTTTCTCTTGGCTCAAGGTTCTTGTGTCCTAGTCTCCTGATGCGACTGGAAGGAACAGACTTAAATGGCAACTATTGAGGTGCCCAGAAGCTCCTGTGTGTTCTGTTTCATCTTTCTTTTCTCCCTTTCTTGTCAGACAGAAAGTGAGACCTTTTGCCATCCCCAGAACCCCCAATGACTGGTCTGTCATCCATGGCTAGCACTGAAGCTCAGCAGCCTCCTGACATGCATGTTGGGACCCTTGTTGACTCAAGTCAACGCTCACCGACTTCCCTCTTGGAGGTGGAAAGGTGTACTGTTGTTTGAAAAGCAGCACGTTTATCTGAAGTGAACTAATTGAATCTGGGATGCTGCTATTAGCTGCTGGATGTTGTTTTGTGATTCCTCAAATTTCAAGGGAGGTTGTGTTCAGTGATAGGGCTTAGACCTATCTGTAATCTCCAGTGTCCAGGAGATACAAATCTACAAGGAAGAGTCTGGGCAAGCACACCTGGTGCATGAGGCACAGAGGAGCTGTGGCCCTGTGGAACAAAATACTTCACTGGGAAACTGAAAAGCTCTCCAGTGCTTATTTCTGGGTTGGCTACTGGCCTGTGAGATGGACTTCGGCAATTAATTTTTATCTCTTTGTGTACCAGTTTACACCAAATGTGTGATGGGGAAGATACTAGGTTAGATATTTTGACTGAGGAATAGCTCTCTCTGTAAGTGCTGGTGTTTTTATTTCCAAGAGTAACACTGATTATAGAATGTATTCTTTCAAAGATGTGATTTGGTACCGTGAATTCGAAGGGATAGCTTATTGCTGAAAATGTTTTGGTTTCCATGCATTCCTGACCATCAGTGTGTTTTCCAGAAGAATGCAGTAGATGGACACAAGAGGGCTGCCAGAATCCCTCCCTCTGGTCCCACCTGTGCTGATCAAGAAGATTGTTCAGTGGAGTCAATCAGGGAGCCTTCACTCAGGTTCTTAGAATTGGATTTAAGTTTTGAGGGGGGAAACTGAGCAATACAGAGGCGTAAGGCTCTGCTCACCCTCCATCTCGGATGACACTGTGTAAGAAAATTCTGGTATTTCCAACTACTAAAGCTAGGAGAAAGGCTAGTTTGTTTTTGGGACAGCCTGGGAGCAGCATGCAATGACCTTTCATTTATTCACTGAGCACAATTATTCACCAGATTATTTCCATTAATAAGCCCAACTCTGTATTTTTTTCTCTTTTTCATTTTTCTTTTTTCCCCACAGCTTATACTCTTTCACCAGCATTTTCCAAATTCAAAAGAATTGGTTAATTTTGTCTAATGACATAAATCTGTGTATTTGCCCTCACTAGAACAATGTTGCTGTCAGCCTGTTTTTTTTGAATCAAAATGAAAAAAGCTTTTTTTTGATACCAAAATCAGTACTGTCTGTGTAGAGAGTTAAGTCATACTCCCCAAGTCTTGAGACAAACTATAGAATGTAACTCTTTCTTTAATTTTTGCCTCTTATTGTTAGATTTACCAAAGTTCAAATTTGAAAGGGTTGGGGTTTTTTTTGCATGTATAAAACCTTTTAAGGTGACATTCGTGGGTAATTGTGTAAATATAGCCCCAGAAACTTGAGCCTTAAGACAAGTTTTTAATATTCTGGAATATCTCTACTGTAGAAGAAAAAAAAAAAAAAAACATAGCATGGAGGTAGCACAGAGCTGTGTACTCAGATTCTGCAGACTTGATTTCTAAAAGGAGATTCTGAAGTGTGTATTATGATGATTAAAGATTTAGGAGCTTCCTTTCAGTCATGTTCTAAAAAAAACTTGATGAAAGTCTGTTTCTGCATTTCACTGAACTGCCTTCTGAAGCTATTTGCAGTTACTATTAAAGACTTCATCTAACAGTTCGTTTATAAATGCCATTGGAAAAATAAAGGAATAAAGGATGAAATAAAGGAATAAAGCGTTAGAATTAGGTTTTGTGGTTTTATATTGGGATCTCAGCTTCCATTTAAACATTGTTTTCTTAGGGTCTGCAATTAGTGATTTTCTTGGCGAGTGTGGTGTTAATATTGCAAATATTCAGCTGCTGTATTAATATAGTCCTTTGGCCTTGTTACCCTGATATACACTCTGAGCTGTCGTTCAAACGGAGCAGCATGCAGATGCCAAGCCACCCCTTCCTGAAAAGAGTTCACCAGTGGTCAGGTACTCTTGAGATACCAGCATCCGTGTTTCCACATGCTTTCCAAACTCTGTGGACTAGATTGATTTTGTTTTTCTCTGGGGAAGAATAAAGTTCTATTTATCACTGAAGAGCAACCAGACACCATACTGCAAGACAGGAAAGCAGAACATCTGCGGCTGAAACGTGCATGCGTATAAGCTGAATGAAATTTCTTGAGCATGGGAGTTTGGCTGTGATAATCATGTTTAACATCTTTCTTGGTTGTTTCTGTTTGGGGTTTGGTTTTCCTTGAAGGGGCAAGGGGCCTTTGACAAGACTACTTAATGTGAAACAAAAGATCAAGGAACTCCATTAAAATCAACAGTGTCTCTTTTATCTTCTTACGGTTTTTAGAAGTCTGATTTTTAATTATGTTCAGGCTTTAAAAACTCTACCTTCTTCAGAAAAATGTTCTGTTTGATTTGAATTCAGGCATGTCAGTGACAGAAGAGATCACGTTAGAGAAAGAATTAGTGTTGGTGAGGTGGCAATGGGAAGCAGTGAGGAAAAAAATTCTGAAATAATTACTTTCCCCTCTCTTGGACTGAGCTGGAAATTTCAGTTAATAGGTTTGACAGAGGATCTAAAATTTAGAAGTGTTCTGCTAAAATTGTGTAGGAGACATCCATAAATTTGGGGTTTTTTTGGCTTGCTTTAATGCATCATGATGAAGTAGAAGAGCCTCCCAATAAAGAGGGAATACTCAAACAAGACCAGGGCTCCAGCCTGTCAGTTAAAGCACCTGTCTGGGAGAGAGGGACTGGGCTCTCTTTCTGCACTAGCAGCAGTTCATGGGTTTTATCCAGTAAAAATTTACTGTAAAATCCAAAATGGTGCTGGAAGCACGACACAAGAGTTCCGGGGGGAGAGGGAAGAGGAGAGTTGTATCCTGACCACTGGGCTATGATGTTATTCTTGCTTTATTTTTGCTGTCAAGAGTCTTGAATTCCTTTCTCCACATCCTCTACAAGAGATTTGAGGCATGCCTGTGGCTTTGCAGCTATGAGCGCTCCTGAATCCCAAAAACGTGGTTGTGGAGTTGAGTATTTCCAAGATTAGGCATCAGCTTCCAAGACTTTTCAGAAGTACAGGCTGGACTTGTCATCACATCCTTCATACAGACTTCTCTGAGGCTTGCCTGAGCCTCAGTTGCCCCTCAGGGATGTTTTGATTTCATAGGGTTTGTGTGTGCACATACACAGAGAAGTGAACAGACAAGTCAGAGCAGCTCCGTTGCAGAGGAGGAGGCGGCAAAGTGCTGCCTCAGTGATGGCGAGTAGACTGAGAAGAAGAGAGAAGCCTGCTAGCAAGAGCAGCCAGTTCCTCCTGCAGAGGAGACTGGAGAGGCCAGGGCAACAGCAGATTTTCTCAGAGGGAGCAGTTATGGGAGGCAGCAAGAAAGCACGTGGTATAAGCCCAGCAGTGAATAAGCCTGTGAAGACTGCTGAAGGGCCAGGGCTGACGGAGATGAGAGGCTGGTGTGGAAAGAGCAGAAACAGGGACAACAAATTGTTTTATGGTCACATCTTCACAGGCTCCATCAGCCCTGGGAGGACAATAGCACTTCCTCCACCTTACAGGGACAACCTTTTCAGGTGCATCTGTAACCAAATAAAAGTTGCCAATGGGAGCACTGCAAACACAGACTTTGTTTCAGTTAAACCTCCAGGCAGGCAAAATGATTGCACTAGCAGTTAACTACAGCCATTTCAGCGTTTAGTTGTGGGTGATATTCAGGTTGCCTGAGTAACTCTGTAGTCCATGGAGGTGCGAGGACCTTAGGATAGGCAGGCTCTGGATTCAAGTGTAGTGGATCACTTTCTAGAAGTCTCCAGCAGTTTCCGTTACCTGTAGGGAGTCTGGCTTAATACTAGGCAGTGTGACTATTGCCATGTGCTTTCCTAAATCAGGGGGAATACCTGATCTCAATCTGGTATTAACGAACTGAAACACAGGAGCTGTTTCAGTGTGACAGGTCTGGACCATCACTGGACCTATTCTAACTTGCTCTTTTCACTCATTAAAAAAAACAAAGCGAAACAAAAACCAAAAAAAAAACCCCCCACACACCAAAAAAAAAAAAACAAACCCAAAATGGGTGTGTGTGTGTATATATATATATATTTTTTTTTTTTTTTATAATTCCATCTTCTGAGGTTCCGAGTGGAGCAGTGAGCACAGCTGACCACCACGTACTCTGCTGGAGACTGAGTTGTTCACAGGACATACCCTAGTCATGCCTCTATTTGCTCAAGTACGCAGCTGAGCACAGTGCTATGTACAGCATGCTTGCCTCAAGATGGTGTTTCCAGCCAGCCTGTCTCACCCTGGCGCTCTTGGCCCTTGCTCCACTTTACCCACAACGTGGGCTGTTTCTTAACAATATGTTTGACTGGTTTAAAAACAATTATATCACCGGGTTCCCCCTTCAGTGTGTAACAAGAAACCTTTGACCACAGCATTGGGGAATAAGAGGCAGAATGGCTTTGAAAGTTAACATGCTGCCAACAACCAGCCTTGCAGCAATGGGTTAAGCAGGGCCATCCCTGTAGACTGTCACTCACCAGACGTTTTTTGAGTTGACCTGCTAGGATTTTTTCCCTCTCCTCCCACCCCTTCTTCTTTTCTTTCTTTCTTTGTCTTTATTCGTTTTCTCAAGTCTCTTTTGATTTCATGCTGGCTTTTTAAATTGAGGATAAAGTTAATTCACCGCACAATGCTGCAGCTGGAATGAAATACGGGCCGGTCGCCCGTGTGGAGGGGAGGGCTCGTGCTGGCTGGGGGTGGCTCGTTGCATCTCCTAAGGCCACTACGGGCTGTCGCTGATTTATTGATAGTGCCTCTAGCGACAAAGCAAGAAGTTAACTAATTATGAACATATGGTTCAGCTCATGCTTGACTCAGCAGCCACCTTGTTAGCCTGGAGCTGGCTAGGTGTTCAGAAGCAGGAGAAGAGGAAAGTTTTGGGTGGAAGATGTGGTCCAAAGTCCCACTGACAAGCCAGAGGGAGACCTGATTGATCCTAATCTATCTTTTTTGTTAGGAGGCAGCATGCTGTTGTCAGGAACAGCTTGGTAATAACAGATTTGTGGCCTCTAAGTCCTTGTGGTTATAGTCAGCACGCGACACTCAGTTGGCTCCTTGCATGCTCTGTACTTAATTGGTCTCATTGGTGGGGTCTGAAATGAGACGGTAGTTCAAGGTGCAACACATGCTATACCTGAAATTGCAGCCTGTGAGCTGCCGCACAGATGTCAGCTTTTTACCAGTGGGCTTACCACTGGGGACCCAGAGGGTCCGTGCAGAAAGGGACAAGGGATGTCTGAGAGGTCTCTGCAGATTTTCAGTGCTTAATATGGAATTAATTAGAGGGAAATTGAGAGAGTGTGTGACTGGTAGAGGAACAAGGAGGGAGATGCACAGAACTTGTTAGGAAGTTCATCAAGGTGGATTGCAATTTTGTCTGCATTGAGTGGTCAGCATGCATAGTCTGGACACAGGAGAGTATTCAATGGGAATTGATACCAGCTAAAGGGGGGGGAGGGTGTCTCTGTCCATCTGTTGGTCTTTCACAAGTGAATTAGGCTGTGCTACAGGATTCAAAACAGTGTAGTTAGAGGCTGTTTATTTTCATGGGCATATATGGTCTCCAGGAAGAGTGGGCTTATTGCTGTCTGGATGTTTATGAGCTTAAAACAATTTTAGGGTTCTCATAGTTTGCTTAACTGGAAATGCTGAGCATAGAAAGATAGCGATTTTAATAATAGGAGGCAGAAAGAACTCCAGGGGTGAATGATTTGACACGCCAACAAACAGGTTATTCTATGACTATCCAGACAGAGAAGTGGGCAGAGAAGGCTGTCTGTGTACTGGGATTCAAGAGCAAGACCACAGTCAGCAGGCTGAGGGAGATGGTTAGTGACCTCTACTAGGCACTGATGAAGTTGCATGTGAAGTACTGCATGTACATTTGGTCTTAACAGTAGAAGAAGGATGCTGGCAAACTGGAGAATGTAGCAGGAGGGCTGCTAAGCTGGTCAGGAGGCTGGAGCACACGAGGGCAAGGGTTTGCTCTAAGGTTTGCTTAGCTTGGAGAAGAGGGCTAAGGGAGTCTGATTGCAGTCTTCCACTGCCAAGGGGACATGTAGAGAAGATGGAGGCCAACTCTTCTCAGACGTGCACAGTGAAAGGACTCTGAGTGCTCAAAAGCTGTAACAAGTTATATTATAACTAGATATGAGGGGAGAAAAAAAACACCTAACATGATAAGCTAGAGTGGCTGTGGAATTGCTGTTCCTGGAGGTTTTCATAACTTGCCTGGGCCAGGTCCTGGGCAGCATGATCTAAATTTGAAAAGGATGCTTAATTTTTCTATGACCAGGCTGCAGCTGGAACACAGCCCAGGGCCTGGGACAGAGTGACAAGGCTCACGTTCTGTCATGCACTGCTGTGCTGTCTGGCTCACGGCTCAGGTGTCATACCATGATGTACAGAGCAATTATCATTGTCACTGCTATAATGCAATGAGGTAAAACAGTTAATTAGTGGGTAGAGCAGATCTGTACACAACAGTTTGTAATATAATTCACCCAGATACAGCAATACCTTTTCTTAGCAGAGGCTGTGCTTTAAGCTGTGGTTAGATGGTTAGAGTAGAAATGACTTTTGGGGCTAAATAAGTGCATGTCCCTCAGCTATTTCTTGTCACCTCCTGTGAGACAATGCTGCAGCTGCAGGTGAGTTGGGGACCAAAACATGAGAGTCCCCTGTGAGAACTCAGGCTGCTGCTGAACGTGGTTTGAGCTCACCTGGCTGACTGCACTGCTACAGGTTGGAAGCATTGATGTACTACAGATTCAGGATATTGAGATGTTAATCTCTAGATAAAAGTCATCTAGAAGAGGTGGAGGGATAAATTCTCAGGCTATTAAGGTGCTGCTACAGTGGATTTCTGACCAAAGCCTTGCTTTGTGCTTGCCTGTGGGGACCTTCTCTGGCTGAAAGCTTTGCCTGCTATGTACCCAAATAGGAATAGTTAGTTCTTATTGAGATCCCTGGGTCAGCATCTCTGTTGTGATATATACATTAGACAAAGAACTGAGACTAAATATTCAGGCTTAAATTATCAATAAATTCTCATTTGTATCACTCTAACAGTGTGAGGGAGAGAAAGCAGCACTGAAGCCCAACATAACATCTTACTGTGCATCAGTAACTTACTGTAACATCTGTCTGCATGGTGCAAAGCAGCTTTGGAGGAACTAAAAAAACAGGATTTGGTGCTTCCCTGTTTCTCTTGGGATCCATCTCCGCTCTGTTCTTTACCCAGCAAAGCAGCAAGGGACAGTGGAGACCTTCTCAAGGCAGTATCAGCATTCCTCACTGCAAAATACAGCCACTGATGTAGTCTGTAGCAAGTGCAGGTTATTTCAAAAGACGAGACCACGTTCATGAAACTTCAAAGGAATTGGGCTCAGGTTTGAAAGCATCTGCATCAGTCAGTGGTTTTGTACCTAACTCAGAAAGGGAGCTGGAGGTGAAGATTAGGATTTAGATCATGATCCAAAAATTCTGTAGATACTCAGAAATGTGTGAATTTGAAGTCCAATTTCAGACTAGCTGCCAGGGAGATCTCCAAGCTGCCAAGTTAGGAGAAGCTTTTCTGATTTTAGTTTTAAGTTGTTGCTCCAGGGCTGACTTGTATCTGAGTAGGAACAGTTATTTGGTTTAGCTGATGCCAAATGGAAGTTGGGTAGCAGTGATCATAGTTTTCTGGGCACCTTATTTTCTCTGGAGTTGGCTGAAAGGGAAAAAATCTAAGTGGAACTCCTAGTGCCAATGAATGAGACCAGCACATACAGATCAAAGGCAGAGACAGTCCGTAGTGAGTCCCTGTGAAGTGAAAACCTGCATTCTCTGCAAGTAACACTGTGTTCCTGCTCCAGCTTGTGGGACACTGGGAGCTTCTTTACTGTGTGAGTTAATAAAATGTCTTGTTTCCTGGTGCAGATGCTGCACAAACATTGCTACACCTGTAATTTTATACCAAAAGGCTATTTCTTTGTCTGAGAGTGCTTTACATCAGTACGGACAAACTCTTTAGGTGCATTCCCAGACAGACTTCAATGATGTTTCCCTGTCTGCTGGTTTCCCTCGGCTTCCCAGCTGAAACCCAGATCGTAGCAGTTGCCATGTCACGACGCTCCTGTTTCCATCCCAATTGCTGCTCCCTTTCCCGCCGAACACAGATGCGGCCATTAGGATGACTTGCATCCTGCTGCAAGCAATATGTCCCGTCTTTACCCTACAAAGGTATTGTTTAAAGGGCTCTGGAGATTTTGAGCAAACTGGCCTGGCAGGGGGACTTTCAACTTCCCCTCCCTTATGGGCGCAACAGGCTGTGTTTGTAAACAGAGCCTTAGAGGAGTAGTGGGAGCCACTGGAGGACTGTCAGCTAGTTAATTAGATGTCAGCTCCCTGCCGGGGATGGAGGCTAATGAGTGATCCTGCATAAAGGGAACGGCCCTGAGAGAAAGGCAAAGGATTGGACAGCAGTAATCACATCTACAGAGAAACCCAGAGCCCGCCTGTTGGGATGAAGGCAGGGCAGCAGTTGGGGACAGAGGGCTTCCCTGTTTGGATTTTGTTAAACACAGATTAAGCAGGTTCTGAATTTGTAAAGTTGAGATATTATTACTGGCGCATGTGTTTGAACATGCTCATATGCACGGGCAATGGTCTAGTATATGATGTAAACACTTTCAGTCCATATATTTTGGTTGCCTTTGTTTTCTGAAAAATACATAATCGTCTTTTTGAAGTAAAGAAATCAAAATGGAATGTTAATGGAGCGTTTAATGCAGGAAATGGCAAAAAGGAATAATAAAAGGAACACTGCAATCGCTACTTCAAGTTAGGAAGTTACTTTTTTCTTGTGAAAAGTTAAGTCAAAGATTAAGTCCTTTTTGCCAAAAACTGTCTTCTAGAATTATTATTTTTTTCATTGAGAACCTAACATTAAATAAGAAGTGAAGTTTTTTGGAAGTTAGCGTTTTGTACTTAAGTTCATTTTATTTCAAAGGACATTTTGATTGAAAATGTTTAACATCTTTGTCGGCGACATGGGCAGTGGGATTGATTGTGCCCTCAGCAAGTTTGCCGATGACACCAAGCTGTGCGGTGTGGTCAACATGCTGGAGGGAAGGGATGCCATCCAGAGGGACCTTGACAGGCTTGAGAGCTGGGCCTGTGCAAACCGCATGAAATTCAGCAAGGCCAAGTGCAAGGTCCTGCATGTGGGTCGGGGCAATCCCAAGCACAAATATAGGCTGGGTGGAGAATGGATTGAGAGCAGCCCTGAGGAGGAGGACTTGGTGATGGTTGACGAGAAGCTCAACATGAGCCAGCAGTGCGTGCTTGCAGCCCAGAAGACCAACTGCATCCTGGGCTTCATCAAAAGCAGCATGGTCAGCAGGTTGAGGGAGGTGATGCTGCCCCTTTACACCACTCTCATGAGACGCCACCTGGAGTACTGCGTTCAGCTCTGGGGCCAAGCCACAATTGTCATCCTAAACTTTCAACACATCTCAGTTCTGTGTGGCCCACCCTCATTTTGTCCTCTGTAGCACATAAGTAGTGTGCACCTTGATCCTATTATAGCTGGTGGCAGTAGCACCAGGAAGACCTGTATGCCTCAGTGCTCTTAAGTAATTCAAAAATGACAATTCACACGGGCTGACAGCCAACTGAGTAAATGAGGTGTTGGCTTCTCTCCAGATTTATGCAATGTGCTGGATTTTGTCAGTGCTTCTCTGAGGTTTTCAGTATAGGCAAAAAAGCAAATAGGCAAAGTGGTGTTTCCCTTGATCTACAGTCATCTGTAGATACAGTCCAAAACTGTTCTGAAACAGCTGAGGAAATAGTTCATCTAATTTTTAGAACTGCTGAAATACTGCATAGTGGCCTGGAACTATGGGACTTCATGGACAGGGAAACTCTGTTTTGAAGGCTGTAGATCCCTCGACAGCTGTGGCAATCATAGGAACTCCTGTTTGCCCTGGACTCCTGGTTATGCCTTCTGACAGGGTGGCTGTTTTGGAGATAAATATTTCTAATGAGCCAGTATGTACAAGAAAAAAATACAGCTTGCAGAGAGCTGGAGGGAGAGTGTTCCAGTTACCCAAGGGAGGATGAAGCACCAAGTCACCTCCTTCCAGAGCAAGAGAGAGTCACGTTAGCTGGTTAGCATGATGTATTTGCCTGGCTGCCACTCATGCTAGATCTGATCTGTGGAGCAAAATCAAAAGGCTGTCAATCCTGCACCAAATTAAAACCGAATCATGAGAATTAACATGCTTTATAAATGCGGGTTAAGCACACTATAAGCACGCTGTAATTACAGTCAGCTGCCTGGCTAGTGCAATCCAGTAGCACTGAGCTTAGGAATTAAGTTGAATATACAATTAATAGGAGCTTATATTAAAGGCATTAGTAGAGTTACAAAAGCTTTGTAACAACAGAGTGTGACCCAGCCTTGGACACAGACAATGGGGTTTTGTGTGCTATAATTAGCATGCACAAAACCTTTCCATTAACTTGTCTGTTTTTCATTTATTCTTTAAAGAATTGAGCAGTGCAGAGCACTCTTGGCCCATCAGGGATGAGAGCTGTGCAGTCAGTATGGAAGTGGTGGGGATCTCGACGTTGTCTCCCTTGGGGCAGCTTGGGCAGTGCCAGCTAGTCAGCTGAGATACCTGACAAAATAATTTACCTACAAGGTCAAACTCTGCCCCCTCACTGCCTGTACGTGCCTGAGTGATACCAGGACCAGCACGCAGAATTGCAACCAGCCTTCTGCAGAGCTGCTTCTCCTTTTTCTCCTCCTTACTCACCTGAAACAAGTGGATCTCAGTGTGGAGAAATATTTTGACCTGTTGCAGGACCTGAAAGTTAAGGTAGAGGAGCAAATGCAGAAGGAGAGAAGGAATTTTCTCATACATGAGCTAAAGTAATGGAAGAAATCTTGCATTGAATTTAAGACCAATATGGCAGTATTTGTGATCTGTGAGACTGGCATCTTTGAGATCACTCTGCAGGTCTAGGATAGAGCTGGAGTAAGATTGTACAAATTAATGGTAACAAGCTGCAGAGGTTGTGTGAAGGAACAGATCTATGTAGGACATCTGAACCTGAAGAAGGGGAGAAAAGCAGAACTTGACAACTGATGGAAAGCCCTTTGGAGACAAAGAATGTTCAGCAGCAGTTTATTTGCTTTGAGTCCCACATGCAGCTTAAAATTCAGATGAGACTTAACATGAAGTCTTTTGAGGGCATGTTATCTGTGTGACTAAGGTGGAGTCTGATGGTTAAGGATGAGGAAAAAGATTTGTGTTCACCTTCAGCTCGGACAGTGTGTAGCTGTGCTACTTAGCTGCTGAGGTACTCCATTCATGAGACTTGCATCACCAGTGCCCCTGATCTTTGGGACAGGGCTGGCAGTGCGTGCAGACCTGTGGCAGTGAAGGACGTGGCAATGCCCTGTAGTTGCTAGGGTTTAAGGTATACATACCTCAGACCTACTCCCTTCATCCACTGAAGACTGATTTCTCCTCTGGTATTTCACTAGGATACCTGTGATAAGATTCTTTCCCACTAAGCAGAATTTCTCTTCTTAACAGAGGAGAGATGGCTGAGATGCAGTAAAATGCCTGACAGGGTCTTTCTGTGCTAGGACAAGCACCTCTGAAACTTGGCAGCCAGATACAGAGATCATCCAGAGAGTAGCATGCAGTATTTCTGCCCAACCACTGACTCTTTATTCCTCCTGTTTGCTGGGAGTAAAATACAGTCAATTCCTAACAGCAGGTCTCTCATAGGAGAACTTCTTTTGAGATTATTTCACATTAGGTTGACCTGTATTCCTCTTAAGATTTGTCTTATGCCTAATGCCCCTCCAAAGCCCATCTGTATTCTCAAGGGAAGCTCTTCTCTGTCCCTTTTTGCTGTCATCCTGCAATTTTGGGGACAGGCATTAATCCCAAGGAATGTTATTTCTGTCAAAACTTCCCTGTTGTGTGACTTTGTGTGGACCTGAACAGTGTTCTAGTGCTCACCTGAGAGAGAAGCATCTGTTTTCAGCGGTCAGGTACCTCGTAGATAAGGTGACACTACTTTTCCTATTTAAAAGAGCAGTCTTATTTTGCACCCAGGTTTCAAAATTTTGCCAGTTATAGAAAAATTTTGTATTTCCAAGTGGCTGCACAGAAGATCAGAATTCACCATAGGATGAAAATAATTCCTTACTCGTTCCTTTCTTTTCTATTAACTATGCAGTCAGTGATGGAGCTTTTTATAAAGCTTTGGCTTTCCTGTAGTGCACTAATATGTAATACAAATGACATCTGTCATGTTTGATTTGTTCTGGTGCATAAGTTTGGGGAAGAATAGCTCTCACTTGTGGTAGGAAGCTTTGAGTATCTCGCTCTGTGTTGAACTGTCTTGCAATTTGTTACAGTCAGTAAAGAGGGCTGCTCTTTGCTGAGGCTAAAATAGAAGTCCTACTAATGCACTAATTGCCAGTACTAAATACAAAGGCAGCGCTTCTACAAGTTCCTGAGCTGCAAATTCCCCATGACTAGAAAAGTACATGGCTGCAGTATCACCCTGCTCTTGCGTTCTTTCCTGGGCATCCTCTGCTGGCCACAGAAGAAGGCAGGTTGTAGAGCGAAATGGCCCATTGGTATTGTTGTATTTACATATTCATAAAGATTAATTGATTAATTTTCACCCCTTCTCCTCAAAATAAGGGCAGATTATCCAGCTGAGTGGTGTCGTGTTGCTTAATTAGTCCAATGTTTGCCGCTTCTCATCCTAAAGGTGGTGATAGCTGGAGGGTTAATGTTATCTGGGGTTTTGCCAGTGATGAGTTAGGAAAGATGTCTAAAATAAAACGTTCCAGCCTAGACAATCATTTGCTGTCTTATCATCTTGTATTGTGAAAAAACTGAAAACATCAAAATTCTTATTGAGTGACATTTTCAAAATTAAATTAGAAAATGTAATTATATTTGCTTCTTATTCTGGTCTACCCTAGAAATCTGCTCCAGGTTGTCTTGGGCTGTGTCCCTCTGTTCTGTCCCTGGTTCTTGGCTATCTGTCAGATGTTACTCCCTGCCCAGTGTCACAGGCTGTACTGGGGGTGCAAACGCTCTCTCCTGTGCTGTTCTTATGACCTGTGGCTTGTTTCCTCATTATTTTTTCCTTTTTAAAAAATTTCTCTCTTTGCCTGAACCTCTCAGTTTCTGCTAATTCTACATTTCGTTTTTTTTGGTGTTGACATAATTAATAATTATATAAAGCTCTTTGGCAGATCGTTTGCATGAAGCGTAAGCAAATAAATTCTTGTTTTGCTTAGAACTGCAGGGGAAAGCAGTGTTTGTCGAGATTTACTCTGATGTGCATGTACTTTTTATTTGAACAGTGTATGTTTTTAATACATATATATGGACACAGGCGTATATATCCAATCTGTTTCTATCTCACACTTGTGTGCACTCCTGTTGCGTGCCCTGAGTCCAGCTAGATTTCGTACACATGGTCCGACCATCTGATTGTTGCTATTATGCTTCAGAGTATGTTTTCAAAAATAATTTCCTGCCACATTCCTGGCTGTATTTGTAGGCTGAGTTTATCCTCTTCCCTGCTGTTCCATGATCTGCCCCTAGGTTACTAACAACCCCAACAGACAGCCTGGCTCATGCTACCTGCTGCTTAGACACAGATTAACTCGCTACCAGCCATATGGACTACCGACTTCACAAATTCCTCTCCTTTTGCTTTCTGCTCTCAGAAAAGTTAATGGAAGTTTGCTGGTAAAGAAAATGTAAAACAAAACCCCAAACCTGTGACATAATCACCTGGGCTTAACACAACTGGCCCCTCCATCTGCCTTTACGCTGGGATTTGTGCATATAAAGCAGAATATGGTGCTGTGCGCAATGCAGGTTCGTACTGGTGACTTTCCCTTATGGCACAGGTACTTGTTTACAATACAATGGAATTAGACAAAGGCATTATCCATATATTTCACACACATAATAATATATAACTTCATATTCTTAAAAAGATCCCCATTGTGGGGCTGGGCTTTAATCAGTAGTGACTCTCGTGGTTGGTTGTTAAACGTTATTAGACTGGCAGACCACGTTTCAAGGTGATTCTCACAGTGGGTTTACAAGATATGTATTTGGGGAGGGGTGGATGTGAGGCCACAAAACTGGAAATTTTTCAGGAGGTTAAGATGCCGTGACAAATAAGGAGAGGGCTAGAAAAAGATCTGTGTTACACTACTAGTGTTGCATCTCAAGATTTTATCAAAAAACTGAACTCTGACACGAAGCGCTGGCTTTCTGGTGCCCTTTCCAATTATTTACTGTCTGTGTTTTAGAGGTGGGGAGGCAGGATGCTCAGGAATTACTGGGCTGAGTCTCAGAAGTGCTCAGGGCCAGCATTAGCAAATGTTAGTGGCGTGCTCTGCCCCTACCCTGTGGCTGGACCTCTTGTGCTTTTGAGTCCTGTCCAGACCAAGTGCACATCAAGACTGAGTCCTGATTGACTCTACTTGGGCTTCTTGCTGTCTGATGAGGACATCCAAAAGAGACGGTAACGCTACTCTGTGCTCTCAAAAACATGCTGTGCAGTCTGAGATGCAAGTGAAACGTGGCTTAAGCCACTTCAGGTCACAAAATACCCTTCTGTCACTGAGGCACTCTTGTATTTAAGACTTGGGTTACAGTCACTTGTGAATTACAGTTTATATCGGCAGTTTGTAGCATGTGTTTATCCGCAGTATGTGCACTCACATACAGGTAATCTGATACATATAAATATGTCAGATTATCATATTTATTACTGTTGCTTGGATATTTGTTTTTGCCAAAAGTTGGATCCTTAATTTAACCCTAGAGTTGAGGCTTACTTTGCATTCTAGCTTGCAAGCATTAGCTTATAGAGTCTTTATGTTCCTTTGGTAAAGGACTAAATGGTTATGGAAACAAGGAGGACTTAAGTTAGCCCACTGATAAGCAACAATATAATTGGCATAACTGCTGTGACAGTTTCAGCAGTGCTGGCGTTCTGAATGTGTACTTTCCGAAGTGCTTCTGGAGGGGTTTGTTCTTTGAACGTTTTGGCAAATGGGAAATTTAAAGCTTTAGGAAGAAAAAAGTGAAAAACACAATGTAATATAAACTGTTTAAAATGGATTTTTTTTTTTTTTGCAATATTCGCTGACTTAAATAGGAAATATAAATATTTTTACAGTCTATTTGACTTTCCCATGCATGTTGCACCATGGAAATTCAAAGCTATCTTATAGGACCTGATCTAGCTCTTTACAGACTGGTACTTTTCTTCATCCCTCCTCAAAATTAACAGTTTTGCTAACGGTTTTTGGGTTCTCCAGATTTTTCAGTTTTTGGAAAGAGAAAAAGCAAAAGTTCTCAAAATAAAGAGCAACAAAGTATGGCTTCTCCAGTGACAGAACGAAAATTGGGATAGAATAAAATAAAAGCAAGACACTAAAGTATAGATAGTTCTTATTTTCCAAATGATTGAGGGGCTTTCATCAAAATATTTCTAGTGTTTCTTTCTAGAAAAAAAACCCAACTCTTTCCAAATATCACAACTTATGGTTACCTTTTGAGCTCTCATACTAAACATCTGTAGAAGAGGCAGGCATCATGTGTGAGAAATACTGAAAAAAAACATTGGGAGTTTCACATCAGATGGTGTATTCAACTTGAGTGATGCTTTGGTTCCTTCCTTGAGCTGTATTTGCTACTACAGTAAATAGTAACAAAAAATTGAAGCCAGAATTTGTGCTTTTAATTGAATGGGATTTATAAGTGATTTTTGAGAAGTGATTAATGTTCTGAAAGAGTATATGCATTTTTATATGCTACGTTTTGTAATGTAAGTGCCTTTAAGGTATCTGTGCAGTTAGAGACAAGTCTTTCTCCTGGTTTAATGCAAGCTGGTAACAGGGAAATGAGATTGAAGGAATGAACTGGTTCCCAAGTAGATTCATTGAATGATTCTGCTGGAAGTATTTTCTTACCTGAATAGAGATGAGTAGAGCTATCCCTCATTCCTGGGACACTGGGGACCTAAATATCTGGGGACATCCATCCTCCACACTTGCAGACTCTGTGACCACAGTATGTCATTCTCTGCAGCTGGATGGATGTACTTGTGTGACTGAAGAGAAGGATCCTGACTTTTATCCCTCTGAGCTTAATGGTGAAAATCCCTTACTTTTTTCTCAAAACTAGATTAAACAGTTGTGGTGTTATTTAAAACAGGTGGGATTGTCCTTTGACTTCCCAGTCTTGAGCCAAATGAATCTCACTACCTTGGGTCTGCACGGCTGTTCTGGCTGTCTGAGGAAGCAGAGCAGAGTCAGGCCTGAGGGCAAGATAGTTTGGGAAAGACAAATGTCTGTCTTTAGTCTTTGGCATATGGGAATTTTTATTTAGTTCTAAGGTTTGAAATACCTCTTCAGCAAGGAGGGAAACCCGGGCAGCAGTCCCAAGGTGCCAGCCCGTGGTGTAGCTCTGCAGCCAGTGCAGTAGCACCCAGAGCTGGTCAAGAGCCATGATTCATCTGGTTATTCCACAAGACGAGCAGTGCGTGAAGAGAAGGGGTTCATTGCTGTTTGCTGTGCTCTGCATGGCTGTTAGCTGACTGATGGCACAGTCGGAGGAGTAGACACGATGTACAGTTGTAAGGTTTTTGCCTTTCTGATAATACATGTTCAGCTTGAGTCCTCTGTCCCATCCTTGCATAATGAAAATTTCTCAGCAGGATGGTGACTTATGCTGTGGCCCCAGGTCCTTGGGAGGAGGGGCAAGGGGGGAGGAAGAGATTTCTGTATCAGCAAATACCTTGGAAGTGGATGCAGGATATTTAGTGAGCACGTGCAAGCCGCCATGAGAGCAACAGGGAACCAAAGTCTTAATGAAACCCTTTGACAAGAGGGTAAGGCTGGCTGGCGTGGTCACTGGTGCTTAGCTCTGGTGCAGACGCCAGCCAGGTCCTGCTGAAATAATCCTCTTAGGGAAAGAAAGAGTAGAAAGCGTTTCCATCTGCTGCATGTTCTCTTTGGATGCAGAGTTTGCTGTGTCCAAGTCTTCTACGTTTCTCCCTGTCTTCTGTCTCTGAGGCATAACAGGAGATCTTGGAAAGGGAGAAGCACTGAAAGTTGTAGCCTTCCTCATTTGGACCTCAATATAACCATGGATATGGGAAGGAGAGCAATAGGAATTGGTCTACCTCCAATGAATCACTTTGAGCATGGGCTGGCAGTCCTTACAGCCTGCTTTGCTGTCTCTGTACATCTGTGCTTTATTCCTCCTGTCTTTCTTCTCCAATGCTGGATCACACTGCTTTTCTCTTGATATGGTTGCCTCCTTAAAGATCTCAAGTAGAGTCACTCTGCTTTCCACAAACTGTCTTCTGAAGTTCTGATGGTGGTTTTGTACCTCTTGGGACTAAACAGATGCTGAGATCAATATTCCAGGATACTGCAGTTCTGGTACCAAAATCCTGAATCCAGCCACCTGTGTTTTAATGGAGGGAAGGAAGCTCTGATCTAGGTCTGAATTTGTTGATCATAATCTGAAACAAATCGTCTTCACTTTTTTTAAGAAGGAATTACCAAATCAGGTTTTCCACCAAATTTGAAGAGCTTGAGCAGAGCTTCTCTCTGGCCACTATGAAACACAGACCTGGGGTAATATTCGGTGCCTCAAGACTCTCTCAAAGGAATGTGTAATACCCAAAACACATGGGTAAAGATTTGCTAAATCAGTCTAAAAGGACAGATCTCTGCACATTCAAAGAAAGAATCAAACCTTCACACCCTGTTTTTGCTTCCACTACTGATTTTTATTTTTTGTTTTGGACAATCTGACATCCACTTTGTGGCATTAAATTAAATTTTTTTAGACTAATGGCATACAATATCTGTGGTGCACTGTGTGCTTGCCATTCTAGAAGAAACTGATCTTAAGTCATGTGGTTTTTGGTCTTTGTGCTGGCTGGGTCAGGTAGAGGAGCAGCATGTTTATTTCAATATTAAGCTGTCAGCAGATTATAGCAATATATTGTAAGGAAAAAGAGGTTCCTGCACATTATTAAGTCTTTAGTTTGGGATTAGGAGGTTTTAAGACAGATTTAATTAAACAGAGCAGGGATACCTTTATGAACCTGAAGTTGGGGTTAATTCACTCCCATAATGTGCTCCATTTCTAGATTACACAAAGATGAAATAAATTCCATGTCCTACCTGGGGAGCCCTAGACGGGAATGTGAAGTTTCATCTCCAGACAGTTCAGTGGCCTGTCAATGAGGCCATGATTAATAACCATGTCAGGGGACTCTTGGTGATGGAATGAAGTGAAATGGAGCCATGTCTGACAGTGAGCCAGCGCCACACAGGGTGCTTTCATGGAGATGGTGGTCCTGACTGAATGGACCTGATAAAAAAGGCCCTTCAGAGTTGCAGCAAGATGGGGGGAGAGGAGAGTGGGATCCAAAAGTTGTCAGGAGCTCATGATTAATGGAACTAGAGATAGGCATTTATTTGAATTTGCCTTTGTGCTTAGCATCTCTTGGACTGTGATGAACCCCTTTTCACTAAAGTGGTGAAATCGCTCAGATGCAATTAGAGCTTACCCCAACTGCCACCACCATGGTCACCAAACACAAAGAAAACCTTTTCAGAGCTGTCTTGAATTTCTGATGGTTTTTCACTAGGTGTTTCCCACATTTGCTTATTTCTGGACCCTGTGGCTCAGTGTTCAAGTGGCATAAGATTTGCAGATGAGAACACTGATTGTTTGTGTTGCACCTGGCAAGCTTTTCCTCTTTAAACCTGTATTCATACAGATGTGGACCTTACATTTGTAAGTTTCATGCCAGATGTATAATAAAAAAAAATTAAACATGAGAGTATTTTTTCAGGAGAAATGAATGAATGCGTCTGGAAATTTGGGGGTATTGCAATGAATTTTGTGTTTTGTAGAATCACGTATTTACAGAGCTTTAAACCCAGAAGGGACCACCTCGCATCTGACACAATATAGCTCTGTCAGTTTTCTTCTTAGTTCTCTCTAAACTGAGGTTTTGTATGTGATTAAAACATCCTCTCCCAAAAGGCACTTGCCCTGATTTTGGTTTACTAGGGGAGGGGGTCGCTGTGTGAGAGACAGTTCCAGTGTTTTACCACTGTTCTTTAAAGATTTCACCTTTATTCCATTGTGAGCAGTAGCTTCCAGCTGATGAATGAAAGATCCTGTATGTACCTGGAACTGGAAACATGCTCACACATGGCTATTGGTCTCATCCCAGTCGTCTTTTCTGGTAGACTGAGCAGACAGATATCTCTCCACCTCTGCCAGGTTGCAGTCCTCTGTGTCTTTAACCAGGTGGTGGTGTTTTTATATTTAACCCACCAGTGTCTCCCCAAACGACAGCCCCTCTGTTTTCACACAGAGCACTGTCCTTCTCTCCACACATCCTTAATATTAGCTTTTTTTCCCCTTTCGTCCCAACAGTGTAGGAGGAATTTATGTTGAGTTTCTTGCCCACTTTCACCAATACCTTCTAAGCACCACTGCTGTGCGGAGTATTATACTCTCCCTCAATTTTGCATATGCAGGTAGCAAAATGAATTCTGTTTGAATGGGCCCAGCTCACAGAGGGGTTTAGACCACTTTTTAATGTTTATTACTCAGATCTGTACGTTTTATTATCAGGGCTTTTATGTTTATTACCAGGTTATTGATAAAAATGCTGAGAAGTATTGGACCAACACTGAGCTCTGCAGGGTGCTGGGGTATTCTCGAGTAAGTAAGTGTGCGTTGCCAGGTCTTGGGATGGTGCATTCTTTGCAAAGCCAGCAGTCGGCACTTGAACTGCCTTTTGCCTTCTTATATCCCATCTAGGCTTATTCCTCTAGTTTCTAGGTTTGAACTAAGTCAAGTCATAGTACAAGTCTGATATTAGACAAAAAAGCTGGTTCTCAATCCAAATACACCACAGATGTTGGACAAGATGAAAGCAAAGCTGGTTCTCTGTTTTATAGTTTTAAGTCTGTGCCTGAAATGTACAGCGATATGCTCTCTTAAAAAAAATTTTTTCAAATCCTCTGTGTGAACTGAAAGTAGATAAACATGCAAACCAAGTTTCTGTACCCTTTGCAACTGTTTTCTCATTTCTTTTTCTGAGCATCTGTATAAATCTGGAATTTATACATTCTGCTGTGGGCAATCACAGCTGAACACTGAGTCAAGGATACTAATGAAGTCCAGATTTGAAAACGTTATTTTAGAAGTCCTCTACAGTTAATGCGCTATAAGCCTAATAGCGATGCTTTCAGTCAGACCACTTTATACACACAGTATTCAGGGAAAATTTTAAGTTGGGGAGGAGTCAGGATTTGGCTTTGTGTAGTATTCTGAATGTGTCTTGGTACAGACTTGATTTTCTCCTTGTTTTGTTTTGTTTCTGGAATACCAAACAGCTTGTTTGTAGCGAAGTTGTAGCACTATTGACATGCAGATCTGGACTCCAGCCCTGCAGACAGTTAAGGAAGGGAAATAATGCCACCTCATGTCCTGGTTTGTCACTGCCGAGCCTGGTATTTGGCTCAAGTCAAATGCATTATGAGGAAGGAGTGCTGTGGACTGAGTTCCCCCCTGCTTTGTGGAGTTATTTCCACTTGGTCAGAGAGAATATGAGATGAATGTGAAATGCTTGGTGTGTTGGTAGAGATTCAGCCCCAAAGCGCTAACATCAGACCCTGTGAATGTGATATTGCAGGTCTTCAAGCCTGTGAGTATTTACATGGAACACTTCCTGGGTTATTAGTAGATGAGATAAAGTTTATAAATGCAGAACAGCTTAGGCAAGTGTTGCTGATTTTAAAATTTGCACAACAAATTTAAAAGATTTTTAAAATAAATGACAGTAAAAGTGGAACTGCACTCAAAATGTACATTTACAGGCAGTAGACTTCCCTTTGTATTTCGCTATTTGATTTGGGTTTTCTAGGAAAATTTGAATTTTTTAGAAAATATGGTTATTATCTGAAATTTAGTAGTAATGTATTTTATAGAAGTAGTTCAAGTAGTAGAAGCTAATTGAACATTAATATGGCCAGATTTAAAATTAAGATTTAAAAAGGGTCTCTGATTATTGGTTTATAGTCCCAATAATTTGGAGGGGAAAAAGTGTGATTTAGGGAATACAATTCAAGTTTTTGTGTGTGCACTTCTACATGCACATCACATACTACTACTTTTTTTCTGCTAGCGTGGCAGTTAGTGTTAGCACTTTTATCTAAACACAGGTCAGATGCCCACTTATCTGACTGGCTCTGAAGTGAAGCATTAAAGAAAATCAATAAATATTCTGGGCTCTGAAGTGAAGCATTAAAGAAAATCAATAACTATTCTGGATTTACTGGACTTTTTCTTTAGAATAAAGAAGTGATTACATTGCAAACTAATATAATTTAGGTAAACATGTCTATATAAGTTTGGGGTTACAAACATGCAGTCAGTATGTGATCTTAGTTGCTGCTCTCTTCTAAGACTGGAGTACACTTTTGTAGTATTCCTCTAAAGATGTGGTGTTTTCGCCCTTGTGAAAAGGGTTTGGAGATGTGTGGGTGCCAAACTGGTCAGTAGCTCCACCCATACCAGTCAAAGAGGTGGAAACACCAACTCACTCAAATAGGCTTTGGATCTGACTAGGTTTGAGGGTAGGTGTATCCTTCCTCTTCTAGGTCCCCCAGAGTCAGTTGCAGACATTCACTCATCTGTTTGACAGCCAGGGGTGTTTTGTGTGTTTGGGAGGGTTTTTTTGGTTTTGTTTTTCTTCTCAAGGATAATTTTTCCCCTTTTCTACCTTTTTTTTTTTTTTTTTTTTTGTGAAGAATTACAAGAATTGTAATTTGTAAGAATTTGTGCAGAATTACAGACCGGCATGTTTATTTCAGTTTTCTGATGTGTCCCTGATAGTGTGTATAGATACTCTCACATGTGAGTATATTTGGCCTTCTCTTTCCTTGCTGACCAATTGACCTGACAGTTCTGAGCACAGTGAAACATAATATAAGCAAAAAATGCACCTATTTATATAGGAGGGACTTTGTAACTTGTGAGAACAGTTTTGCTTTATTGGTTCTTGCTGTATGGAGAAGCCTTTCTGCTTGCATGTTATTTTGTTACAGACTTGGGAAACTTTGCAGATGCAGCTGTTTGTTTGGCTGATGTTGACCATTCACTGGGTGAAAAATGTCAGTGAATCAACACAGTGTTTTCTCTGAGTTTCTAGTTGAGAATGATGTGGAGGGCAATCTGCTGAAAGACTCATTACTATTTTGCTCACAGAAAGGGGACATAAACCTGCCAAATGGGTGGTGCTGAAGTCATTGGATCTTACTGAGATAAGCAGAAGTTGAATGTGATGTGCTCAGAAAATAGATGAACAGATAAAGCTCCTTGAAGTGTGAGGCAAGACTATTCTTCCCAATAAAGACTTCCTTGCCTGTGGTACAAAGGTTGTTCTCCATATTATTCATGTTCTGTTAGGGATGTTGGTATGCTGCTCTAAACAACCTCAGGCACACTCAAATAATAAACAAATTTAAAAAACAATGCAAGAAGACAATAGACATACAAAGAGCCTAATACTCAAGGGTACCAGGAGGTCACAGCTACAATTTTGCATGTGTGGAGCTCGCAGAAAGTATGAATTTGATGAAACTTCATGAAACTTTTGGGAGCAGGCACGTGATCACAGTGGATCATGGCAGAGGACCTTGTGCAAGGGATGGTGACCTTCAGAAAGGAAAGATGTGTTTCCTGTAAGACAGTGAGTTCAGTTTCGCAATGGGACAGGCGTGCCCTCGGTTACATGCTACATGTGTCGACATATGGAAAATGCACCATAAATTGGTGTCCATCAGCTTTTTTATATTGCCATAGTAGAACTTATTGAAAATAACTGTCCAGAATTATAGCTTTAGTGGTCAACTGAATGATCTTGCATGATTTTCTGGAATCAAGACTTTATACAGGACTCTTGATTCAGCAGAACTTCAGAGCAGCAGAAGTTGTGCTTCCAGTTACCCTTACCTGCTCTTCCTTTTCTCTTCCTCTGTTTCCTGAGTGCTGCAAGGCTGATATCTCACAGCCCATGGAAGAAATATGATCCTTTCCTGCAGAAATGGGTGTTTAAGGAATGTTTAATTTCTCTCAGCAGGAAAAAAAAACAGGTTTATCTTCCAGTTTTACTACAGCACGGATTTGTTTTTCCTTGGACGCAGATTGCATGGTAGGGGGTTGCCGTTGTCTAAGCAACTTCTTTGGGGTGGAATCCTATAGAGAAAGGAAAAAAGAATCCACTCACTCTCCTGCTTTTGTAATCTCATGCCAGGGTTTTGACATCATCTCTCTGTGTATCTGTTGTGCAGTTCAGAGAACATTTTACTCTGCCTTTGCTATCTTTATGCCCTTATGGGCTTCTCTGTAGGTAACACCTCCTTCTTGGATCAAGTTCATTTCATTTACTTTCCTTCTGAACCCTTATCCTCTTGGTGGAATAGAGTGCTGAAATAGTTGGCAAACTTTGGGCATCTTTAATTATCATTAGCAAATTGTTGAGAACACAGTGGGCAATTGATGGTCTGGTCTTCAGAGTGACATTAAAAGAGATTAGAAAAGGCTGTTTGTTTGCGTTGTACAAATTTGTTTGTTTTCAAGCACTGAGAGTATAATGAAAATGTCCCAGCCAGGCTTAGCTGTTGCCGTAGTACCAGTCAAAGCCTGGGACATACGAGTGAGGCATCGTTGTTCTGGGTTACCCAGGACCTCTGGGTTACTGAAACTGGCCCTTCTGAGTAGAAGGCTTGGAGGACAAAATGAAAGCCAAGTGCAGACTGACTGCCCTACCTCTCCTCAGACTTGCCCAGGAATGTCTGCATGGCAGTTGCAAAAGGATTATGAAGCTACTTGTATATAATGACATCACTTAATTATATAAATCAATAATGTACAGGGCACATATCTCAGGTGGATAAATGCATTACCTCCAGCAAAAATCAATAACAAATGCTTTGGTTAAGAATGTGAGAAAAAATAATACGGTCTCAAACATCCTCAAGGGAAGTTTCAGTTGGAGGTAATGAGTGCTCAGCCTGTTCTCTGATACACAGGCTATTAGGTCTTTTTAAGTGTTTGTTTTGTCTAATATAAAAATACATTATCATTTTAAGATGTGCAAGAACTCCTCTAAACATTTGGTGTCAGTAATGTCTTATGTCTGAGGAATTTCCCAGGATAAATCTCTCAGCACCAGAGTGTGTATAGAGAGCACGGTGAAACAAGGGTCAAAAAGATGGGACCCTGATGCTGGCCGTAGGTCTTCTGTCTCAGTTTAAATTACTATGGAAAGCTTTTCTGGTTATGTGTGTTGAACAGGAGAGATGCTGGAAACATTCTTCGCACTTTGTAGAAATTCATCTGGCTTTTCCCTTTGCATTACCCATGTGTTTCTCACAATGAATTTGTCACTTCATTTTTGGATTCACACGTGAATTTGAAATATTGAAGTGGAGCTTGATGACATGTCTTAAATTTCTCACTTTCATCAAAATTCTGAGTGGTTGTATTTCCAATCAGTGATACTTTCTCTCAGGCTTCCTTGGAAATGTGCTGACCTCTAGCAAACACTTACAAACGTGCCGACTTCAAGCTTCTCAAGAAGTCTGGTGGGTTTGATATGATTTCTCATAGTGTTTTGCTGAAAGTTTCACAGTTGTCTTGGTTGTATGGGTACCATCGTCCAAGCTCTGCATATATATATATTGTAGTGTAAGGTGGAATTTGGGTGGCTGGAGAGGGTTTCCAGCTCCTCCGGCAAAAATACACTCTATGAGCTCTGGTACTGTGTTTTCCTTAGCTGAGCTGCTTAATATGCGTTGCCACAGTTTATTGTATGAGACAGCTTGGATATGCAGGAGAGACTATTCCAATTTCCCCATGTGTAAAGTGTTAAGAACTGTTTTCAACAGAGATGAGCTGAAAATTTTGCTGGCCCCACAAACCGCCACATGATTATGTGCATCACTACCTGGTGTTATAAATAGCACCTGAAAGACCTGAGGGTCTCCTTGCCAAAAGATGTTGTAGAGGCTAAACTTTTACATGCGTTCAAGGGATGACTGGAGAAGTTCAGGAAAGAGAAATACAGCCAGAGTTACTAACCATAGAAAACACCCCTTTGACTCCGGAAGTTCGTGGGCTGAAAACAGTTGGAGACTGGAAGAATTTAAGGGAGAAGTATCATACAACTGTGTGCTCTGTCTAGCAACTGCTGTGATCACTGTTGAGGCTGGGGTGATTGCTTAGGTAGCTATTCACTCTGATCCAATACAACAAACATTATTACATTTCATATAAAACTTGTTTCTATTAACCTGTTTTTCTCATAACGTTATATTCTGGTTTTAGTGAATATTGAATTCTTAGGTGATTTGGGTATGGCTTGAGATATTTCCTTCCACAGCTGAATGAATCCTTTGAAGCTGTAGACCATTGGGCATACGAGTGAATCTAGATTTGCTGCAAAGTTTTTACATCCTTAAAAAGTACTGTAGTAGTGCAAAAAATAATGTTTGTACTTAGCGTCCCATGAATTATGCCCCCTCTCCTGTGTGGCTGCTATGCTTTGGGCTCCAAGGGAAGTCGCTGTGTGAATCCTACAGCAACAGGTAACAGAGCTACTGTCCACAGCTCTGTGCCCTAGAAGGGCTGCAGGTAACAAATGTTGAGCATTTCTTTTAGCCACTTTGCCAGCCTGATATTAATTAATCCACTGATTAAGCCAGTTTTGAGTAGGATACCTGACTACCTGTTGCAGTGATAGAGGTGAGGGCACATTTCCCCTTTGCTGACCTGCTATGCAGGCAGTGACTTCCAGCAGAAGATCTGAGTAGCTGCTGGTCAGTGTGTGCTAGCTTTGCTGGGACAGCAGCTGTCCTCTGGGAAACCACAGTGAGGAAGATGGTGGAGGAGGAAGAATAAAATGCTGGCCTGGTGGCTTGCATTTTATTGGATTGCTTTGACCTGGTTGCTTTGAGCAGCCTGGTCTAGTGGAAAGGTGTCCCTGCCCATGGCAGGGGGGTTGGAACTAGATGAACTTTAAGGTGCCTTCCAACCCAAAGCATTCTATGATTCTTGATGAAACACTAACAACATATATGAAAATATTTTAAGTTTTCAGTGACTTCACGTGATTGATTTAGGCAGAGAAACTGTAACTATCAAAGTAAAGTTCAGAGGCAGAAAGAACATTCAACTGAAACGGGACAAGAAGTGAGTTTTTGTCCATTCCTGCAGGTGTCTGGCCCCATCATTGCAGCACATTTTTGCCCACACCCTGATGGAGCAGAGTGGCTGTTTCACATGGTGGTGCACGTGATGCAGTTCTTTGGTCCTTCCTCTTTTTGACCCCCTAATCAATTTTTTCCACTTCCATTTGGGAAGAAAGAAAAGGTTGAGAAGGAGGGAGAAGCAATTTCCTTTTAATTGCTTGTTTGTCCTTGTCTACTCTCCCATCCTTTCAGATTTCTCAGAGCAGGGTTGGTGGTGTTTTGTCTCTCTTTTCTTATTTTCACTGGTACCGATGGGGAAGAATGACATTTTCTGCTTGGATAGAAACCAATCGCTTCCCCAGACCCCCTTGAAAAAGCTTAATTTGCTCAACTAGTCAGTATTCCGTCTTCGTTAAAAAGTCCCAGACTAGAATTTGGATTTAATCCTTTGACTCACGTTTTTCCTTCTCTGCCTTGCCTTCCACATCCCCACTTACACTTCCCAAAGTACTTTCCTCACCACCTTTTTTTATTACTGTGCACTCAAGTTACCCTTGGCTCAGGAGGAAAAAGGACAAAAAAAATCCCCCCCAAACAAAAGCAAATAAAAAAACCTCTCACCAAAGTAAATAAATAAGTAGACAGAGAAAACAGGCTGCTAGTTCATTTTCTTCTGCCTTTCCCTTAAGGCATGAGGTAATGCCAAACTATTCAGTGTGTGATGCAACTGCCTGATGGACATTCAGAGAATCCCAGCAGCCGCAAAAACAGCTTTTACCCAAGCACGAGTTGGCAGTGAGACCGATCTCTCCAACAAGAGGCTATTTAAAGCCACAATGTGTTGCATTTTTAACATTTTTATCCAGCACAGGATTTAATTGCTCACTGACAAGCCACCTAGACGTTTGTGCCTGGATGTTTGTGACTGGAATTGTTTGCTATCTGGGTATTGTTGCAGAGCTGTTCAGTCCTCAACTGAGAGTCTGAGGCAGGAATGAGAACTTGTTCCCTTAGCACTTGCTGTCTGAGATGGGTCAGGAAGGGTTTTACCCTCTGTCATGTCTTGCCTCTTCCATTTTTCTTCAGTTATTTCTTCCCAGCAACCTTTCCCCTTCTGCCAGCTTGCTCACAAAGGGTGATGGTGAATGGGATACGAAGATGTACTTAGCTGTATTAACTTCACCTAGAAATGAGAAGCTGTAGCACAGAGAGGTTAAATGTCTTGCTGAAGGATGCAGAGATAATCTGTGACAGAATGAGGAACAGCCACAGTTCTTGACTCAGACCCACCAGGATGGCTTGGCCGTGCAGATGAGCTTTGCGCTAGCTAGCTTTGCAGCAGCACAGCCACAGCACAGCCTACCTGCCAGAGCTCTACAGCTTGCTCTCAGCCTGTGCCCCTATGGATTATGCTGTTACCCCATCCACTGTAGCTATTTGGTGATAGCTCATGTATATCTGTACGCAACCACCTTGGTGTTCCAAGCCTTGAATGAATGTCATTGCGTGCCAGAAATGTGTTACATACTGTCCCCGTCGACAGCAAACTACGATCCTCAATCATCTGTGCATTTGTGTCTTTAATTCTTACCTGCCTCTTTGGAAGTCTTGAGGTTGCGTTAATTTTACCAATTAAAAACCACCACTTAAAAAATGTACTGCATCAAAATCAAGTCATGTTGTCTCTTAGGACTCAAAGGCATGTTTCAGCACTCTGCTGAGTTGGGGCCTTGATGTCTGCCCAATGTTTTGACATCTTTGGACAGGAGTAGCTTTGTGCAAGTCAGTGAAGGATGATGGAGTTGCATGTGCAGCTCAGCAGCTTTATTTCATTAGAGCTATTCAAGCAGATGAGCCTTAGCAGTATCTTTTCAGAGGTGTCAGCGGTGAGCTGGTATCTTCAGCAACTAAAGCACCAAAGTAACCCATTTGTTTGTTAATGTGGGCTTGTGGGAATCACTGTATCTTTCATTGCCTCAGTTTCCCCACCTGCCAAAAGGCAGCAGTGGTGGTTGTCTTCCTTTGTGAAGCAGTCAGAAGCTGCTGATGCTCCCTGCAGGCAGGCACTGCTGGCTCCCGGGAGGTCGCTGCAGGTACTGATGATCTGCGTACATTGGAGACAGGAAGAGTCCAAGAAATCCCAGGCAGTCCCACTCCCAGTAGCCTCCCTCCCATCACGGCACAACTTCTGGTACTCTTTGCTTAAGTATTAATTAAAAAATGAGCCAATCCATAAGCACTTAAAAGATTGGCTTGGATGGACTGTCCATTCCTTTGAGGCTTCTAGGCTCTTTTTTTTTTCTTTTTTTCTTTTTTTTTTCTTTTAAATCAAGGCAATGTGTTAAATGTGGTGACTGTGTTGACATTGCACAATATAGAACCGCCCACTCCTGTATCGGGTCCTTTTGCTGCCTTTGCATTGGAAGTTACTGCAGAAACATGTTGCCAAGACATTGCACTTTATGCCATCTCGTTGCATGGCAGGAGTCCAGGCCAGCACCCGAGAGCGAGTCAATGTATGAGATTAGTTTAATCCTCTCTCAGAACCCTCTGATGGGGAGGGGAAGGACAATGACCTAGTGCCAGCGTTTATTTTGTCCACAAGTTCAGTTTGAATAGGGAGGAGAAGGTGATGGTGGTGGGGAGAGGAAAAAAAAACGTTCCTGGAGTTCATTGGGTCTGGAGTGGTGCCAAGCCCGGGGGGTGGCTTGCGAATGGGGAGTGAAGAAAAGGGGGGAAAGAAGAGCGGAATGATGATTAGAAATCACAAATGAAAGAATCCTGAAGAGGGGGGAGAAGAAAAAACAACAAAAAAACTTCTCTGCTTCTCTGAATATGTGCAGGGAGGAAAAATTCCTTGGCTTTTCTAAGGGTCCTATTCATTAGCAGATGAACTTGCTCTGCTGCCAAGGGAAAAGGAGCACCCTGAACAGTCCTCTCCTCTCTCCTTGGGAGGCACCTACTGGCTCAGCCTCAGTGCTAGAGGAAAACACTGTCTCTCCCCTGCTGAAGCTTCTTTTGCGCTTCTGTTTCTTGCACGGCTCTTTGGTCTCTCTCTCCTTTTACTCCAGCCCCACCCTCACCGGCTTTCTGAGGTAGATACATACACATGTAGGGAACTCTGAGATCACTAAGGACAGCTTCTCCAGTCTGCTTAGCAGTGCAGAATCCCAGCATGTAGGAGGATGCCTTCTAATGCCTCACCTGGGCATTGCTGTCAATGCAAAGCTGTTCCATGTAGACCAGAGCCCTCATGTCAAATCACCAATGCATAGGATCCAAATTCAGGTGGGACTCCACACTCTATGAGCAGTCCTGGATGTCTGGGCTGTTTGGGTGTCTACCGTGGTCGGTAAACCACAAGCCTGAGTTGTTTGCCTGCAAACACTCGGGCTGAGTGCTCTCTGGAAGAGCCACGCTTGCTCTGTCAGGCCAGTGGGGCAGGGGCGCAGGCTGGGCTGGGTGCACCACGGCTGGGTCTGGGAGCAGATCATCAGCACTCAGCTCTTCCTTCCTCTGCAGATACCTTGAATGTGAGCAATCATCAAGAGAAGAGCCAGTGGCGCATCCAAACGGAAGCAGGTTGCAGGGCATGGGTGCTATCCAGAGCAGACACGGGAGTAGCTGCTTTTCAAGGGAGCTGCTGGTGGCCCTGCCTCTGCCACAGGAGACTGTTTAAGAGCCAGGAGACATCTCCTCTGGTCTTACCTCTCTTGTGGACCTATTTACCGGGCGTTTTACTCATATTTCTTTTCTGCAGGACAGCTGAGGGGTTGTCCTGTACACAAGACCCCAGGGACACCCGAAGAAAGCACATCTGTAGCCTTCTGGACTTAAGAGCATTTTATTTTTCCTCTTCACGTGTGCTTCCAGCTATTCCAAGTCCTTTTAAAATAGACAAGAGCATTACGTGTATCCTGCTCCCTCCTTTATGCACAAAGCAGCTTTTAGCTCGGACTGCTTTCCCTGGCACGCATCAACACAGAGCCCCAGCTGGGCAAGGCTCACCATTCCCCTTTGCCGAGCAGGTCTCGAGTCCCGTCTCTCTCCGCTGTGTCTGACCCAGCCACAGGTTCTGTCTCCAGGGTTCATTACTGGTGAATGTGCTCTTCTGTTTCTAAAGTGAGACACTTTCTTTTGTTTCAGAACACACCCAGGCAAGGTTTGTCTGCTACGCTGTTGCTCCCTGACTAAAGCACACGCCTCGGACACCTCTGCCTGCAGGCAGCTGCTCAGCATCCCCGAGTGCCAGCCACTCAGCTGGAAGGTCTCAGCATCAGTAGCCAACTCATTTACTTCTCCTCCCTTAGGTGAATCCTGCTTTCCTGGCTACAACTTCAGCAGGAAAACTGGCACTCGCCAGTCTCCCAGCTGCAGCTCTGAGCCTGGATTCCTCTTTCTCGGGCAGCGAGACTGCACAGTTGCCATGCAGGAAGCAACGGCTTCTCTTTGCTTCCTCAGGCAGCTTTGAAGGTGCTCAGGGCAGCCCCTCTGTGTCCGTGGGCCATGAGCCTCAGCGCTGCCATGTCCTGTCGCCAGCATCTTCTCGCATCCCCGCGGCTGCCCCGTCGGCGCGCCGAGAGCCCCATCTCGCGGCGCGGAGCTCGGCAGCCGCAGACCTCCGGGGTCACTTCCAGGAGCGACTGGCCTTCAAGGGGACAACGCTTTTCTCTTACGTGGCCTTAGGAGGAGTGATCAAGTCCTGGGGAAAGAAACCCCTTCAAGAGCTACGAAGGCGCAGGCTGGGACCCCTGCAGCAGCACATGGGGGGCTGGGGGGGGGGGGAGTCCTTTCTATAGTGTGTAAACTCTCCCACGGCTTTTTCCTGGTTCTCCTGATAACACACATCCCCTTTTCTTTGAAAACGTTGTGAGTAAAGGAAGAAATGAATAGAAAATGTATTATCCAGGAAGAGTGTCAGGTAAAGGTAAAATAGATTCTAGCCACTGGTGCAGAACCCCGGGGGAGTGCAGATCTCTGTATGTAATGTGTGCGTGATTATTTTATTTTATTTTTTTAAACCAGATGTGATGTTTGGACCCGAATCCAAATCCGGATCTGAATTTCCTCACAGATCAGGTTTCTTTTGTTCTGGGACCCCATTTTAATTTGTGGACAGTTAGAGAGACAGAAACACGTGTTCCCTGGAAGCAGTATCAACAGAATGACTGAAATACCACATGTCAGTGCTAATGGACATGGTAATAATTTTGGAAAACTGAAGCCTTCTTGCTGGTGTGCTAGAAAATGTAATTGTTTAATCTAGTAGGGCAGAATAAATGTGTTTGGAAGCTGGAAGTCTGACTGATATAGGCCCTGTTTCCTGCTGTTCTCATCTCATGCTTATTGCAATAATTTTTTCCTGTTCTTTTAAATTACTTTTGTCTACTTTTTAACACATCACCAGGGCTTTCTGAGAGTGATGGAGCTGCAGTGGAGTAAGGTATCTGTTTAGACACAGAACTGTCTGATGGAAGGGGGAAGACCCCCCTGCTCTGCCCAGCCCCTGCCGATCACCCTTGTTGTGTTCCTTGTGATGCTTACTCTTCACTGGCAGCAGAGTACTGAGGTCCACGTATTTCCAATTGATGTCATTTGGGACTCAGGAGTGACAGGAGCCGTGTAATCCCAAAGAGCTTGTAGACACTTTGCTGCTAGCAAACAAGTTTGTTCAGGTGCACTTGTCCATCAGAATCCAACCCGAGTGCCCCTGGATTCACCATCCCCCAGCCGATGGGGCCATGTGCAGTAATACTTAAATCCGGCACATCCTAGCGTGACAATACAAGACACATTTATCCTGGGTTTTCAATTACTTCACAGGAAGCTGTCAGGAAAGAAATATTCCTGGAGCAGCCCACTAAGTCTAGAGTTTAATTCCTCTGTATATTTTTCTAAAGTGATCTCAGATTATAACTCTGCAAGTGGAAATGCAGGGGGTGAAACTTGCTGTGCAATTTCATGTTAAAGAGTATGTGTGCGTGAAAGGGGTGGAGAGAGAATCCTATGTGGCTTTCGGTGCTCAGATGTCTGCTGAGAGCTACCTAGGATAAACAGAGGTTTAAACTGTGCAAGATGTGATTGGTACTCAACCCTGAAGCACTGTTCTGTAACTATCTTCTGTAGGAAAAACCTACTTCAGTCTCATTTTGCCTTACATTTAATATATGTTATTTTTACCGTTATGTAAGATATGGATCAAACTTCATCAGAATTTTACAGCCCTTCCCAAATTATGTGCTTGACTTGTCCTTGTTTTGCATCCATATAACTGCTAAAGCAAAATTCCAGGCAGTGAGGAATTACATACAGTGTAAACACAGGTTTGTTTTGGGGACCAATTTCAGATGCAGCTTTTATACATAGTGTTAAATCCTGCACAAAAATCAGGCAATAACTTAATACATGTGCTGTTATTTTGTCTATAACAAGCTTCATTATTATTAGCCATATCACATGAGGGAAACTGAGGCGGAAATTGTGCGTTAAGGCAGAGCATCAGTCAGCATTAGAGCCATGGGAGGGACACTGCGACTTTAATGCTGCAAACAACATTTTGGATGTTTTACCTTGTAAATACATCCAGTTGGGGACTGGTTAAATATCCAGCCTTATCTTCCTGCTTCCTTGCTAGACAGCCTGCTCCAGAATGGAATAGTAGATACAACTGTGAGTTACTTGGCCCTTTCTCTGCGTGGCAATAGCCTATTGTAATGTGTGTCACTTGTATCAGTTTCAGTAACACAAAGCGTAATGCTTTCTTGGCAAGTTAGGCACCTGCAGACCTTCTAATCTAACACGGTATTTGAGACTTTGCCTCTATCCAGCTCCAGTGAATGGTGGGGTATGAGCACTGGGACTGGGTGCAGATGCTTTATTGCATGCTTCGTTGATGAACGTGCAACACTATTTGCAACCATTGTCTTCTATTGCTGTAATTATATTCAGGTTGTTACAGTGACTTACTGTAAGCCTTGTCAAGTATTGCAAATGGGTGTTAACGTTCATGTTGCTTTTTTGATCCATACCTTAGATTTCGAAATACATAGTAGTGAGCAAATGCTGTTAATGTTACAGTGGGAAACTGAAGCACAACAGGTTTGTTTTCAAAATTGCTTGAGAGGGTTTTGGTTTGTCAGTCTCACTTTCAAAAGGAAGATGTCTACACCCTACCATGGCTCGCAGAACAGAAACATCCAGATTAGTGTCTTCAGCCACCCAAACCAGCAGGTGCCCAGCTGGAGATACAGCTGAAGTCTGAAAGAAGAATGGCTGTCACAGTGCTGTGCCCAGGCAAATCAACCCTGGTGCACCTCTGCTGACACACTTCTGCTCTTGCTTCTGGTGAGGGTGGAAACTGTCTTAGCTCTGTTCCGTGCCCCAATTTCCATGTGGCATCTGTGCGCCACTCACTACAGAAAGAAGAGGAACTGGGTCTAATAGTTTGGCTTTTTTTCTGGTAGTGCTAAGCCAAGACCTAAGATATTAAAGCATGGGTGTTTAGGTTCAGTACTTCTTATCTGGCCAGGAGTTGGCTAATTTTCCACTGCGCGCCTCTCCCTTCCACGAGAGCAAAGGTAAACAGCAGTGCAGCACTGCACAGCGTAGGACTATGCAGATTCACTATCTTGGCACCTGTGTCCTTGATGTTTGCAGGAGTGCCCAAAATCAGATGAAGGCGCTTAGATGCTTTAGAGGGTTGGCATTGCTCAGCAGAGCCGAGGGGCAGCACATTTATTGGGGAAATGTTTCGATGCTAGTTCTTCCGAGTGCATGAAACACAGAGAATACTGGTTTTGTTTTTTTTGGTTTTGGGAGTTTTTTTGTTATGGTGGTTTTGTTTTTGTTTTTGTTTTTTTAAAAAAAATCTTTCCTACATGCTTAGTGGAATTCTGATGCTCATTCAATGTTTGTTCAACCAAGCTGCTTTTGGTGTGATTTTTCTTTCAGCTGGCACTGGACTTTGTTCAGATTTCTGCCCTAACGAGCTCTAGAGAACACCATCCCCACAACAGCAGCACCAGTGCAATTTTTTTTGTGTGTCCACACTTTACCAGGGTCTGGCCCCTCTGATGCACCATCGTGTAGTTTAGCCTCACACCTCAGCCTCTCACACATTCAGCAGTTAGCAAAGGGTTATGTCACGCTGGGTATGACAGTGAACTGTCTGCTGCAAATCAGAGGGGGGACCCACCTGTGCGGTTATTAAGTTTTTCCTCGTGTGCCAGGAACACTTGTGGGGGAATCCTGGCCCAGGCTAACAATAGTGTGAGTTTTGCTATTGATGTCAGCAAAGCAGTAATTTCACCCGAGGCCCCTAACGAGATGCGATGGACACAAACCAGGACTCTAGAACAAGTTGTTCTGTATCTCGTTACTCGCCTCCTGCGCCAGACCCTCTCCCCACACAGCACATGGCAGAACCCGGAGATATTCTGCAACCCATGTGTACGCAGCACATCTTCCCTAGAAAATGGAGACAACGGCAACATCTTGGCCAAGTGACATCCCTCCATGAGCTCGTGCGCTGGGTCTGTCCTTGTTCAGGCTTCTGTATCCTACGGAACCCTTTGTACCACACTCGGGTTTGACTGGTTTTGGGAAGCACAGCTGCCAGCTCAGGCTGGGGCAGTGTTTATATGCCCTCCTTTCTGTCTGCAACAACTGCTTGGATAACTGACACAGCCCTGTATCTTCTTAGCTGAAAAAACACAAGCATTTATTTGAAAAGCAAGTCACTGAGGAGTGTTTATAAGGGCTCAGATTGATCTAAGAGGTCATAAAGCCCTTCCTAAAGCTCTTTAAGAACCTGCTGCACAAAGGGAGTTCCAGCTTTTTGGTAAATCATCTCAGGACTGTCACACAAAGGCAGCTTAGTGTGAACGGTCTGTATTATTTAGGCTCATGAGTGATGGAGGAAGAGAAGTTCTGGAAATGGGGAAGGGTATTAAACCAAGGGAAACCGTGTCCTGGGCTTTTGGCTGGTAATGGGCTTAAGCATAGATTGTTTGAATGGCAGGCTGTTAGGCTGGCGTTAGACCTATGAGCTACTTAAAAATAGCAGCTGATTAATAACTTAAGAGAGTATCAGTATCGATACATGTGAAGTGATCAGTAATAGGCTGGTGTAATTCCAGGAGCCGTCCACTGCGTGGCTGGACTCACTGCAGGAGGAGAGGATGGGGGGTATTCTTAAAAACTGGAAAACATCTAGAATGAATGAATTGTAGGAAGATTTTCACCTTGTATTAAATCTGCATATGTAAAACCACACATATATGTTAACAAATGTATATTTTTCTGTTCTGTTTTCAGGTTTATATGACTGATTTCTAATTTATTAGGGGTTGAAAGCTGTCAGCAGAGAAAAAAGTTATTTCTTTAGTGCAAAGGACTGTCTGTTTAATTTAAGGTCTGTTGTTGTGAGTGATAGTGTTTGCTCCCTACAGCTACTATACATGCAGGCAAACATAGAATTATGTGGTAGACACGCTGAAAGTTTATTAGTTTTTTAAGGCTAACCACAAAGAGAAAATGAAAAACAGAAGGGGAATAAAGTCTTGCTCTTCAGGCTTTCCTCTGACTAATGGAAAGAAATATCTCTAGGCTGATTAGTGATTCACTGTCCACAACGGAGGCCCCTGACCCAGGTTGCTAGTCATGGTTGAAATTAGCTGTTGAACTGATCAGATCTGGCAATTCCTGCTCTGCTTCTGGCTCAGAAGGTGCCAACACAAAGTAATTTTTTGCCCTTGTGCTCTCGGTTCTGGTTGCAACCCTTTCTTCACCACATCCAGATAGCAGGAATGCACTTCAGAGCTCCCAGGTGACCACCCTGCAGAAAGTTGGTACAGTCCTTCATGATCTTCCTCCCAAAGCTGCTACCCAGGCTCCAAAAGGTACCTTTGCTTCTGTACATCTGTACGTGCAGATATAACACCTAAAACTTCAAAGGGATAGCAAGAGTAAAATACAGGTACTTCAGCTGCACAAAGTATTTAAATAGCTTGGATACTTCTCTTTGCTACTTTGGGATCTCTGACATACAGCGGCTTGCTGGATGCTCCTGCTACCATCTGGCAGAGAGAAACAGTGAATGTGCATGCATACAGGTACACGCGTATACAGACACCACCACTTTGCAACAATAATACTTCGTTGCGTGCAAAATCTTTTTCTTCCTTAAGAGGCAGTGTGCTTCACATTTCATTTTTTGTAAGTCACAACAATTCATGCCAAAGGGATCAAGAACCTACTGGAAAAATCAGTCTTGGAAAATGTTTGTGGAAAAGGTTACTATCGCACCAGAGGGGTGGCATTGCTTTGCTTATTAGATCTGCTAATGCTTGGGAGCGATGGAGCACTTCACCAGATCAGCAAGATTAGGGCAGCGGAAAGGTTTAGGTTCCCCCCTTTGCTCATGGGTGAAAGGCAGAGGAAGGAAATGCTTTAAGGGGGGAGCAGCAAGATGAGAATCTGCTGCTTGCCATTATCAGCTCGGGGGGGGATTTGACCAAAATGAAGGAGGACTGGCACTGACAGATGTCCACTTTGCATTGGAGAGAGTAGAGTTAATTAGAAAGGCAGAGCCAGCCTTGCAAAAATTGCATTTGTGCTGTCACGTACATCAAGTAACCCAAAAGACTGTGGTTTGTTTCCGTAATAGTGACTTACAGGGCCAAATAACACTTCTCCAAACCTTTGGCTAACAGCCGTGAAGTCATCTTTAAAGAGTTGCTGTCAACATGAAAAATCATTATTAGTTTGGAGATATATATCTATATTAACATTTCTAACCTGTATTACTAAAATAAGCTCTTTTTTTTGCTTTTTTTTTTTCTTTAAGCCTCACTGGGTCTTTGCCATCTCCATGGTCTATTTGCCTCAACCCAATTTTGTTTCCAAAATTTGACTAGTCAGTTCCCTTTCGATCCGCAAACCTTTACAATGACAGCATCAGTGAAAGGAAAAATGACAATTCTGTTGCCATTTAATCTAATGCGGGACCAGAGGTATGTTTTAGGGGGATTTTTTCCTAACTGCATATTTTCAGCTTCCTATGTGTTAGGAGTTTTTTTTCAGTCGAATCACTGCAGCGCTCTTTTTCTGTTGTTTTAGCACCTGGTTAGATGACCATTACCATGTCTCTCTGATGTATTTTATTCTAAATTACTAGGTAGTCATTGTTTAGTTCGTAATATCATTTTGTCTAGAATGTAAATGTTGTGTGGGACTATCTATCTTATTCATTGTTTTTTTCCCCCCTCGATAAACTGAATTCCTCAGTTGAGCTTAATTTGGTTCTTGCCTCAAGTTTACAGTCTAAAAGAAGATAAGCCACAAAAAAAATTGAAAATAAGCAAATGGAAACATAAACTTTAACTGTTCCTGAAATGTTTGAAGGCAGTTCTTGGCCTTTTCTGAGGGAAGAGCATATTCGGGCCTGTCTCTATACAGAGGGATGGTTTTTTGCTATTAAAACATCCTGGTGCAGATTGCATCTACCATCCCTTTGCATTCACTTGTCTCAAGACAGCAAAGGCACTGGAAACCTTTCTCACTTCCTTTCCAGGCTGACAGTGAGATCTGTTCTACTGTGTGAGATTTTGATGAAAAGTAAAATCCACGAATGTATCTCGTCAGCACAGAGCTGAACTGTTTTGTTTCCTGGGCTCTGCCGGCGATTTGTTCTGCACCACCCATGGCAGGCTCCTTACCCCTGAACTTCATAGGGGGAATGAGTACCTGCAAGTGATTAGCCCAGCAGCATGAAGGGTTAATGAATGTTTGCAAAATGTTGAGAGATTTGTGGATGTAAAGCACCGTACGATTTCTTCCGACTCCAGAGCTACAGCTCCGTGGGAGTCATCTCTTGGCTCTGGTTCCCTTTACTGTGTTCACCGAGTCCCTTTCTTCAGTTTGCACGTTTCTGCAGTGTGGTGGAGCTCAGGAGTTGGAGTTAGTTCTGCCTTGAGCTGGTCCATGACCAGTTAACTGCTCTTATCCCTGTGATGTGCAGCCCAAAGTTAGATGTCCTCTTTCTGAGCAAGGGGTTTAGGGACTTCACTTTAAGACTGTAGCTTGGCTAGGTCTGGCTCCAGGGACTGCTTGCTTATCACTGGTTTGGGAAAAACTGTTACTCTCCATCGCATGAAGTTGCTCCTTGTGACTCTTGTGCCAACTTCAGCTCTTTCTGTTGGTCACGGTGATCTCTCCTTATTCTCCATCTGCTTTATCTTCTTTTGCTGGAAGAAAGACTGTGGTGAGCGTTCTCTGTGCTGTTACACTCTTGTGTTAACTCATGACAATGAGCTTTACTGGCAGATCTGCTGGTGAGGAAGCTCTGATGGTCTGAGGTGGGTGGGGGTGACACTGTGCTGCCGAGATCCTTGGATGCAGCAAGGTCAATGTCTTGGAGGCCCAGAACCTTTTTCAACACCAATGGGAAGAAGTGGAGTCTTGTTGGAAGTCCAGAGTGAAACCCTGTTCTGGCTTTCTTCCCATGGAGGTGGAAAAGGGTGTTGTGTACCAGGCACTCCCCACTACCAGCACAGGCATTTCTTCAGAAACCAAGACCTGTCTCAGAGTTACTCCCCTGAGATGTGTGGCTGTCACCACAGTTTTCGTCTATCACAAAACCAAATTGAAGATTTTTTTTTTCTCAACTATTTTGCTTAAAGAATCATTATATTTAAATTTAAAAGGACTTTCATTTCACATCTTAGAAGAAACTGGTTTGAGTGTATTTTCTTACTGAACTGCTAAGTCTAATGCAAAAGCTACCAAGTAAAGGATATGTTTAAAAAACATTAAAAAAAAGAAAGAGCAAGGCAGAGTTATTCAAAGCAATCACAAGCAACACTGTCTTTGGCATCAGTTCAGGTAATTGTTGTGACATGTTAGTGACTTACACTGAAAACGTCCAGGTCTGAGAGGGAAGGTGATTAGATAAATGTATGTTTATGATTGGAACAGACCTTGTTAACAGCATGTGGCATTTATGTTCCTCTTAGATCACTGGTTTATGATCAGGAGCTCTCCAGTGGGAAACACAACTGCAGTTTTTCAATATGCACCTGCCAACACTTAGTTTCAATGACTCTCCTTCTCTCTCTGCTGCAGACTGCGTGTGTGCTTTTGCGCATCTCTCTCTCTCAGTGGTCCACTTCCCATACAGCAGGCATCTCTGTCCTCTTTTGTTAGCTTCTGGGGAGGTTGGAGTGGATTCACCAGTGTGAGTCAGCAAAGAGTATGTTCGAATAGCTGTCTTGTGTCTAACTGAAATTCCCAGCAAAGATTACTTACAGAAAGGCGGCAGCAAAGCCCTGGTATGGATTGACCAAGAAGAGTCTGGGATCTGCAGCTCTAGAGGTGTTTGTCTGGATGGTCTTGATGTCCTAGGATTCCTCCAGGCCTGTGTTTAATCTTGGATTCTGTGAAACTCAGACAAATAGTGATGAGCACAATGATGCCATGCACTCAGGTTCTCTTATCATTACCATGAAACAGTTCATAAACAGATTGCCTTGAAATACTGGGTTTTCTTCTTGTACACTGAACCTGTCACAGGTTATTTACCATCATTAGTTTTTTATGCTTATTTGAGACTCTTCCTTTTAATCACTGGAGATAGCCACAGATTTAAGAACTCTGTACTACTAAAACCTTCTTTGCAGTTTGATATTATTCATATTCTGGATTTTGGGTAATATCTACCTTTAATAACAGCACTACCTGAAGTCAGTGAAATCTGAACAGCATTTTTAGCCGTTGGGGAACAAAATACTAATGAGCAGTCTGTGAACTCCTAAAGCTTTGGTTCAAGTTTTGGATGATTCAGCTCTTTTCTCCTCCTAGTTTAATGTGCCCCCACCCTGACTGTGACATAAAAATTGGGTAGTCTCAGTGGAGAATTTTTGGTAGACTAAAGTCATTATTGCTGTAGTATCTGATTGATCCAGAAAATAATTAAAGTTGGCCTCATCACAGGGTGGAGACAACACGAGAAGGCTGTAACTCAGCCAGACACAAGAGGGTCTTGTGCTATCCATCATCACTTTGGTTGACCATAGGCAGTCTTGTTCTTAGTGTATTTTTCACTATGATTAAATTTTTTATCTCCAAGAGTTAGTTTATAGTTTCTGTTTTGCAGCCTTTGTGATGAACTTGCTAGAGTGCGTGTTAATTACAGATTTTCTGTGTCAGATCTTTTATCTCAAGACACTCAACTACATTTCTGTCTTGGTATTACATTACAAAGCCACGTCTATCTTGATACAAACTCTAGTAATGTGAATAAGGAGGGATAACATGTTGCAGAGTGGATAACAACATCTTCACACCAAGAAATTAGGAGCTTTTTGTTTCGTACATAATAATATGCAGCTGTATGAACTTAGCCTGTTCTTGTTTATAGTCTTCAGTTATTTTCTTGTAGTACCTCTGTAATCTGGGAAAATCTGATACTGTGTCAGTATTAATAAAATGCATCTCTAGTTTTAAGAGATTTTATCTTTAAATAATTATCCTTATTTTATTGTTTAAGTGAGGAATGTGATTCCTTGTTAAATAGCCTTTTCTGATTGTTGCTAAATTCCAGGGATTAGGGCTGGTACTGCAAGACCAAAGGAAAAATAAAAAGTGTTCTTAGTTAAGAGTCTGAATCCTTGGTTTCCCATGGTAAGTATCAGAGGGAGGTCCACAATACTAGCCAGGGATGTTTGTTTTATCATAAAGTTTCAATAGAGATAAGAAGCATTCTTATTTGAAGGAAAAATCATTTTATATATAAACAAATTACTTCTAGAATATCTTATAACAACAGAGAAGACAGATATTAACACCAGAAAACCCACTAGATCCTGTGTGAGTTTGTGTAATATCTCATATGAATGCAGAGGCTGCAAGATGCTGGTCTTCCATGAAGGGTAGTGTCCCTTTACTCTGAATCATGAGTGCAGTCGAGGAGATTATCGGACTATTGTCTTTAATCCTCTTTTGACTTCAGCTAAAAGTGATTCATTGACTCCTTTGGCTCAGCCATGGTCTTGCCTGAAGCCTTGAGCCAAAGCTCACAAAAGTTAATGGAGTTCTTTCTCTTGACTTAACAATCTTTGAATCAAGCCTGCTAAGCTGGTAGGATGAGGTCTCCACCACACAATCCACAGAAGTAAATAAATATGCCCATCAAAAAAAGTGCAAAGTCTTGATTAAGAACAAGTTGCAAAATACAATCAGTATTGCCCCATGTTTAGTTGTGTAACTGTCGGTGCTGTTCTTGTTCCTTTAAGCTTTGGTACAATCAGTTCCCTGTATGTTATCCAACAGATTTTAGGGGATTATAGGAAGTTTCAGTATCAATAGACAACATCTGGCTTTCTGACATTCATGTCTGCATAAAGTAGGATTTATTCTGCAATTCAGGAGCATCTTTATAATATTTGTTTCAGTATTTCAGAAGTGTGTGTCTGTTCATCCTCAGTAATTCTGCAGGGATATGCACTGTTTTCACTGTGTTTGTCAAGTTGCTGTGGTAACAAGGAGATATTCCGCTTATTATTTTCCATGTGCCAGATCTGTGACTTGGGTATTGGCCCAATTCTGTGAGGTATTTAATACCGCCTGAAAGCGTCAGTGCCGTCAACTTGCACGTAAACCAGAAGTTACCGAGGGCACTTAGTCGACCTCACTAGTGTGAAAATGGTTGTATGCCTATTGATAGTCAAAGAAGAATGCAAATTTGATGTGCCTCTTTGGCTGCAGGTACCTGCCAAGTGATTCAATGTCAGCCAGACCTGTTGAAGAAGACGTGGGAGAGAAATTAGGTGTTGTCCTCTGTAACGAGAGAAACAGAGGGAAATCAGCTTCCACCTTTATTATCTAGAGGTTCTGTGTTTTTCTGGGCTGTGTCCATAATTTGTACCTGGATTTCTTGGGCAGAATACCTGAAAGGGTAAATGTCAACTGGGCAGGTGTTACTTTGTGTAGGATCTCCGCAGTTAGAGCACACTCAAAACCCAGAGGTAGGCTTCTCTCAGTGTTGTCTTTCACTACGTGGCCCCACGATCACGTGCAGTAGCTGCTCTGGGCATGCAGTGCAACATAGAATAGGTACTTGTCCAAGTCACCCTGTTCCCTTGTATTGCTGTTGAACTAAAGTTGCTTTTCTCCTTTCTGTAGAGCTAGTGTTCCTGCACTTTTACTGTCTTCCTTTGACCAGGGAATTGACTCATAGGAAGGGCATGCACACTCTGTGCAGTAGGGCTGGATTTCACTGGGAGCTCTTGGATGCTAAATTCCTGCAAACACTAAGGAATATATGGAATAAGGAATATATGTAAATAATGAGGCGTAGCATACCATTTAGAGTATGGCACCAGAGAATTCATGGCCTCAGATAACTTTGTGTTGTGATGAAAGCATCTGACTTCTAACTGATGTAAATTACAGTTCTCTTCATGCTTGATGTAGGAGATCATGAGTCTGGGCGCTGCTTAGATGTGCATATGCTATGGAATGAGCATTATGAACCCAAATGTCACCAGAAGGCTTAGGCTTGCTTTCTGCCCATTGATTACTTAGCTGTGCAGAGCAGCTTTATGCTGCAAGGTGGAACAATGATTCTCAGTTGTGTGAAGCTCTTTTATATTTCCCTTTCAAGAGATGGCACAAGCACTTTGATACAATGGAAAATCCTGCAACAGGGAAGTTTTGTCTTGCATAGCAATTGCCAGATTGAGGTCCTGTCTAGTCCTGCATGCCATGGCCTGCAATATGTTTACTTCTGAAGTCCAAGAAACCCTGCAGTGAACAACCATGGACTTAGCTATACACAGCTGAAAATTTATTTTTGTCAAGGTGTTCATTTCTAAGGAGCATCCTTTCCAAGTTTTGTTATCGCAAATCTTCATTAATCTGCATTAGTACAGATTCAATCCTTTCAGGAGCTCTTTAAATGAATTAAACTTTAAAAACTCCCATGTTGGAGCAATTAGAGAAATATTGATTTTCTGATAAAAGGATACACCTGAATGTTATTTGTCACTATCGAGTGAAGTAGGGGAATGCAGGCTTCATAGCTGAGGTTCTGGAAACCTTAAGTTCTGTGCACTGTTGTGCTCTGGGCTTCTTTTGTGACTATGGGAAAATTGCTTGGATTTGGATAAATGCTTGCATTGCTGTGGCTCGACAAATTACTGCATGTCATCTGCGTCATGGTAATTGTCTCAGTGCAGGTGCTCAGCTCTCTCTTCATGTAAGGTCATGCTGCCGTAGTGAAACTTCCTTTATTGCATACTAAGCTAAGTCTTACTACTTTGCATTTGTTGAGAGGCGAGAGCCTTCGCAGAGATGGCTCACCTGAATCAGGTGTGCACGGTAGCTTACTCGGTGCCTCTGGTCTCTCTGTCTGTCTGAAATGTACTTTGAGCGTAAGTTCACATATTACACCATATGGCTGGAGCCGGATGCAGTGGAGGGCCAGCCTTGAATATAAGCCAAGCTTTTGCCCTGCATGCCTTTGTTTCTCTGCCTGTGTGAATTGAGTTGAACTTCAAACTGCATCCAGAGTGTCAGTGAACTTGTATCTGTGCGGATGATCATGGAGCTTGGCCTTGAGTGTGAATCCTTGCCTCAGTTTTCCACCTCTAAATTTGGTAAGGTCACATATCCCTAACAAACCGCTGAATTGTGAGGATAAGCATATAAAAAGTCAAGATCAGAGAACTGCTAATCATATTCTGTTGATATTACCATGAAAAATTCATCCCATACTCATGTTGGCTCATGGGCTAAGGGGCAGGACAGAGTTACTTCTGAAGGAATTCAGATCAAAAGTAATGGCTGGGTTTTTTTTTGTGGTTTTGTTTTTTTTTTTTGCTCCTGATTTTCTATAACTAAAACTCTGCCTTTCACAGACACTAACCAACACCAAGCACTGGCAACACAGCAATCGTTTTATTTAGAAATGAAGGTGAATGATTTGAAAAGAGAGTGCTGGCTGCCACAGAAGGGTAGAGCAGAACCTGGATTTAAGACAGAATTGGCTGGATTTGTATCTAGTTCAGTGTGGTTTATTGCCAGGTTTGCGTGGAGAAAGCTTTGGACTGGGACTCAACAGCCCTGAACTATATCCTTGGTGGCCAGGTGCATGATCTTAGGTGAGTCACATCATATCCTTCTGCCTCTGTGTCCGGTGGGTAATTGCATCCTACTGTTGTAAAGTGCTGTGAGACCTTCCAGCGAGTGCTAGGTGTGATTCGTTACCATTATAGCAAATATACAACGCATTGTGCTCAGCATCACAGGTACTGTAGTTCCAAAGGCTTGGCAGGCTGCCATTAGAGGTCACTGTAGCTCTTTTATGTACTGGACATAAAAATCTACTCAGAGTCACGGCTGTCATCCGTTTCCTTTCAGTTCAACCTATTTCATGGGTATTTGTTTAGGAAAGAATGGGCTGGAGTTAAGTGATACATAAGTTAGCTGAGATCACGTCTGGGGAAGGCACATGTTGAATAAAGATCACCAATCTCACGCTTGGTTTCCTTAGTGATACTACAAATAGCAAAAGCAGGCCAGAGAAGATTGCACAAGAGTGTTAAAACTGTGCTTCTCAAAGGGAATTCAGGACAAAATAGATCATTCCCATAAAACCCCCTTATTAAAACACCTCCAGTATTGGAGGATGCTACCAAGCACCTGGATGGGCTATTGTGTACTATGTGGAGTAGTGCCAAGTTAGAGAGACCTGAGCTAGCTCTGAACAAACTATCGCACCTCATAGCATAGTGTCACATGGAGCCTGTAGCTCTGCCACGTTAGCCTGGCCCTGCAGTGGGCTGTTTCTCCACGTCTTTCAGGAGTACCAATTTGCCCAAGTGGAATAGAGCACTGATGTGTTATTCCAGATTCAGGGGCATCTGCTGTGGGACCGTGTAGCCCCACATGGATGTGCCCTCAACATGCTAGAGCATTTTTCTCTCTGTTATTGAATGAGTGGTGGTAAAGATAGTATTGATCAGCAGAGACCAGTATGGAGAATAAAAGTAATGGAGCTTGCGTAAAACTCAACAGCATTTGGTGAGCTGAACTATGCAGAGCTCAGTGACAAAACTGTGCGATATTCGAGAACAGATCCTGTGCACAGAGCACTAAGATGGGCAGTGTGGGTGGTCAGACTGGGGTCAGTTATGTCAGATCAGAGTGAGCCTGATTGCATCCCAATTTATAACAGCAGAGGGGAGAGCAACACTGTGCAGCACCACCCGTGCCCCAAGCTGATCTATAATTTACATCACACCACTCTCATGTCTTGTGAGTTCTTTGCAGTTCCTTGTGGTTTCTTCTTGGTGGATAAGTTCATCATCTCTGTGTTGTGAGACTAATGAACCTATTACAGAAATTCTGACAATGATTTGGGAAAATCAATGAAGTAAAGTAAGGTTGTTAGCACTTAGTATGCTTTGCAAGCACACTAGCTTGGAAGGTCATTGCTAACAGAAGGAATTATTTTCCTCCTGTCAGTGGTTTGCCTGGAAGCTGTTAATGTCATGCAGCCTTGTGCTGGCCTAAGAGAAATGAGTAGTGTGAAACCTGCCAAGTTTTATTCAAAGGGCTGGTGTCCATATCGGAAACCTTGCCACCTCAGTGAACTTATGGGAAGGAGTGAAAACGGAGTGGGAAAAGAATTTTTATACAATCATTTATGTGTGGTTGGGTTTTTAGCAAATTCTCATTTTTTAAATAAAGCCCAGGTTTATTAGGCAGGTGACCTGTGGAGACAGGGATGTTTTAATGCCACTGTACAAAGTGCTGGTAAGATATGTGGAAATGGAGCTGCAGTGCACAGCAGAAAGGCTCTGGAAATTATTTGAGTGCAGGCTGGCAGTGTTTGGGATAGGGAATTAGTGGGACAGGAAAGGATAGTGAAGGAAGACAGATCTCAAAAGGAACCTGGGGCAGAGTGAGAACTGATGCTGGCCAGGTACACTGGGATGAAGGGCCAGTTGGGACAACAGCTCCTTCCATGTGATCTAATCAATCTTCTTGAGAGACCAACTAGGTAGAGTGGAGAGCAGGGTGGAGCAGGCTGGGTGAGAAGACCAACCCTGTGGTGAAGAGCTTGAGGAACAGGGATTGGGCCAGAGCCCAAGGTAAAAGTAAGACTGAGAGGGCATAGAAGAGCATCATTACAGGGGCAGGAGGACTCAAGCATGTTTGAGATCCCTGTGGTGTAAATCATTGATGATTAATAATTCTGTTAGTGACAAAAGATATGTGCCAGGTTGGATCTCTTTGTCCTATGGTCTTTATGGTGCTATGATAAATGGCATTGCCTTGACCAAAGTGGGAAGTCTGCCTGGATGGGAGAATTAGCATGAGATGATGAGAACAAAAATAGAAGATGTGCAGTTCCCAGCCAGCCTGCTCTGGAGATGACAGCTTGTACAGAATGACTATCTTCTGTGAGGTCTGTTTGGGCTTAAGGAGGTCAGTTCTGTAGGTCTGAGCAAACAGCTTGGACTGTAAGTGGAAACAACGTCCCATGTTCTTTGTCACACAGTACCTAGGAAAATCTTGCCAGAACACACTCATGCCATGTCATTCAAAGCGCTCTTCACTTGCGGTGCCTTTGAATGTGCCACAGACCATTTGGCAGGAGGGCTGAGAGATACTGTAGGAATGCCTGAAGGGCTGTCCTGCCAGGCTCTGTGATGAGGTCCTGCCAACCCAACAAGGGACAAGAGAGCCACCGAGGTCAGAGCTGGACTGAGCTGCTAAGTTCTCTTAAGCTGTAGAAACAGGACAATTTCCCCAGAACCCTCCAACTCAGCATCGTATTTGGCTAGTCTGCTGAGCTTCCTGTACACCCGTGTATTCTCACTGAGCATCTTGAAAGCATTTTGGCCAGCACCACAGGTAAAAGTTCCCTTCTGTTACTAATATTCTTTTTCCTGCATTTTAATTTAATTTCCCCTATCATTCCTTCTTTTTCCACTGCACATTTCCCCTTGAAAGCTAAGATTGCACAAACGGACGTATATTGTTCCTCCCCAAGTGCATGTAGCCTTTTCTCTGTTGTTTGAAGAAATTAACATTTGGGCTGGAGTGCACCTGCAATTCCCATTAATGTAATGGAGTGAAACTGACCTGCTGGTAGAGAAAAAGAAGCTCTGAACTCCCTTCTGACAACAGAGCTCAGGGAGGAAAAGAAAAAGACCCAGAAGATGGTAGGGAAGTCTGCTTTCTAAGCTGCGGCAATATGTAGGGTGTACTGGCTGCTGATGGAGCCTGCATGGCCAAATCCTGCTCGTGTGCTTAAGCCTAAACTCGCCATGAGGTGCTTTGCTCTGAAGAGGCACGCAGTGCAAACCCCCTGATTCCTGGTGTTAGGGTATTTAATCCTGTACTGGTATCATCCAAAGATATGTGACCCAGAAGGATAAGCTAAAAACTTCTGCAGATCAAACTGTGTATGTTGAGCTGTATAGAGTGGAGGAAGAGGAAAGATGAGGGGATGCCGCCTTTTGAGTTTAGCTCTCATGTTGAGTGGTAGGAGGCTAGAAAGCAACTTCTGCTATGGTTGTTTATGTCCTGATTGTCCACGTAGGGTGTTTTGTATTTTACCCTGTGGTTGCAGTTTAGGATTTCAGTGTGGACAGAAATACGTTATGTACCAGTGAAGTCTAAAAGAGAAGGCACACAAGAGGAACAGCGAGCAAATGGGAAGTTTGCTGCTTACTAGTGCAATGTTAGAGTGTCATTTTAGTCCTTCAATCCAGTAAAACAAATTAAATTCTGACAAAAGTTGTTCATGAAGAGCAACTCAAAACTTAACTTTAAGTACCATGTTCCAGTCAAATTATTCTTAGCAAAGCGAGTAAAGTTATTTACTAAGAACAATGTTTGTGAGGAAATGGCTTCTCTATTTTTTCGTCATCTATCTGTTCTTTTCTAGTATACTTGTTGTTTGCCAAATAATTTGGACAAGCACATATGTAGCATGCTTCTGCTTTTGTTCATGCAAGCTGTTCCTTGTTTGGTGTTTGTGGTATATCGAGATGATAGAGTGTTTTCCTTCTTTCTGGAATGAGCAACTGAAGTGTTGTGAAACGGGGGCACTCTCAGGAAGGCTTACAGAAGAACACATTAGTTTGGGTGAAGAATGAGACAAAGTCTCCAAAGAAGATCAGGGGTTCCAAGTGTTTTGCATACTGTGTCCTGTTAATAGATCAAGATCTGAAAAGTCATTGTGGACAACTTGGGGTGGGGGAAATGTGCACATACAGTGCTATGCAATTCTCAATTCTCATCTAGACTTTGCCTTCCAGTAAGTCTTTACCTTCCTGCTCTCTAACAGGATTGTGAAAACCCATCTGTTTTTTAGCTAGCTGGCCAGCTCTGGTTACTAAAGATAAAACCAGTTTATAGGACAAGATCCATCTTATCTGAACAGTGGATCTATTTTGCTTCGGGTATTGCAGGAGCTGACTCATGAGGAAAAGATGAAAGAGTTAAGAAAGGACATGGCAAGTAATTGATTACAAAGTGGCCACGGAGAGTCTTTTGCAAGAGTTGCAGGATATGGGAATTTTCAGACTGTTCTCCTATGCTATCTCATGTCTTGTTCTGAGGGCGTGAGGGCTGCATGTTCCTTTCCATCCCTTGTGAGGTAACTCATGTTAATGAGATTCTGTGTAGGAGCTCATCTCCTTCAGCTGCAGTTTCTCCTGAAGCTTTGTGTGATTATTACCTATGAACATCTGTAATGTCCTCCTCCTGCTTTAGCCATTCCTCTCAGACCTCTGTTGCTGAAGGTGCCTTATGATTATTACATAAAAGGGTTTTTTGTTCTCTACCCTTATCCATGGTGGAGGCCTGCATGATCCAAAATACTCTCCCAACTCCCCTTTCTGTATGCAGCTGTAGATAGTGCTGCCTCTTTGCCAGGTGGAGCAGATCAGCACCTTTCACATCACACCCCATATTCTCAGCTGTCTTCAAAGGATGGTTCTTGGTGCTTTGTGCTGGCACTTCAGCTGGGGTTTGAGTTCAAGACACACTCTTGCACATCTTTGTGGTGGGCAGCAGCCTCGGGGACTGGCTCCTGCAGCACTTATCCACTTTTGGGCAGAATTCCAGTCACACTTGCAAGGTGTTCTTCACTGTGTCAGGCAACAAGAGGATTTTGCTTTGAGGTAGGAAGGTGAGGTAGGAAGACATGGAACTAACACAGTCTTTGTTTTATATGATGTGTATTCATGTAGTTTGAATTTCAGCATCTCAGCAGTTCATCTGAAAATTGGAAGTAGGCAGAAAGAGCAGAGGAGGCTGCGGCATTGAAAGGAAAAAAATGCAGAACAGAATTTCAGCCTGCGAGATAGCTGGATTCAAAGTGTGTTGTTCTTTTTTTCTTTCTTTAGAATAGGAAATGAATCCCAGATTCCAAACCGTATTCCTCATGTAAATCAGCAGTAGCTGTTAAAGCTGAATGGCTGTAAACAGGAGCAAAACTGGGCCTTCAAAGTTCAGTCGGAATTGTGGCTAGTGAGTGCAGCTTGTTAAAAGGCAGGCTTCCTGATATATCAAATTGCTGCTCGCTGTTGCATTAGCCCTCTCAGTTTCAGGGACTGACACTCCCGCACACACCAGGTCTGCAGTTCATAAGGCTGGGCGTTTGCAGATCCTAGTGACCCAGAAAGCAGGATCTGCAAGAAGAACACGAAAAAAAAAAAAAAAAAGAATTGAGAACCAAAAATAAATCTCAGAGTCCAGCTGGCAAATATTTCCAGGCCACAATTGTCTTTGGCACCTCTCCACCCCCCAAGGTCTCCAATGGTTCTGAGGCCCACACCACAAGAAAATCAAGGGTTTAAAAATACAATAATTGAAGAAAATCTTGATGTCATTTGGGTTTGGGAGTATTTGGAGGTTAGTGTTGTGTGAGTGTGTTTGCACATATGCACCCTGTTTTGTTGGAGTCTGAACTGTTCAGTGACTGAAACCATCTATCCTGGGGCAGAGGAAGGGTATTCTCACCTACAATCTCCTCATTCTGAGAATGGGGGAACTGGTGGGATTAAATGGTGCTTTTTGTGGAAGAACAGTTAAGGTGGCAAGTCCTTCCCCTTGCTTTGTACCAGCTCCACCACACTGACCTGCAGGGTCGCAGTTCCTTTGAAGGGGTGAATAAAATATGGACTATATTCAGTTTCACGTCATGATGCAGTCAGTTTGACCCAAGTGAAGTTGCTTGTGGTTGCCTCAGATGTTCTGTATGTAGGAGCAGAGAGGTAATGGGGAGAGTTGTGTCTGTCTGTATCTTAATTTTGGAACCAAACCTAGGCAATATGTTTACCGGAGCCCCACCTATGAGAACAGGAGAGAGCATGTACAACAGGATCGTTGATGTGATTTATCAGTGACTGAGTCTCGTCTGCAGTAAGGATCTGTTCCCTCTCAGTTCTATTTGCATCCATTATAGAAAAAGAAGTCTTGCCCCGCCTCCCCCTTCTTTCCAGATTGGTTGGGGCAAGCATTTACACTGAATTTGACCTCAGTTTGGTGTTCCCAGAAGGTGCCTAGAATGGACTGTCCAAGCAAGTAGCAGATGCATCCCTTCTCTTTCTCTGGGAGGTGCAGGACTGCCCAACACAGTAAAATGTGATGCTTTTGGCTCTGCATGCTGTTGTGATTGTTGTATTTATTTCAAGAAGAGTGACTCTGAAGTGGTTGAGTTGAAGGCTGCTCGTTATAACCCTGGCTGATTAGAGTTTAGGACTGTGCAAATTAAGTGTGCAGAAATTAGAATGATGATACAGGACAAAAACATATTCCCCTCCCTCCCATGTCAGGGAGAGAATCCCCTTCTTTTGTGTGGTTACAGACTTCTCTAACGTTGATTTCAGACAAAGTATTCAAGGTGTGGTCTTCCCTGGCAGCAGCCTGCCAGCTCTCCTCTGCATACCTTATTCAGAAAGAATATGTCTAGTTCAGCAGTTCTCTCTTTGACTTCTTTGGAAAGGTACTTGAGAATAGAGCAGATACCGTAATTCTTTTGAACTAATTCAACTGATGTAGATGCTGACTGATGCAGATTCAGTGTATCTGACATTTTATAACTAGCTAAATAAAAAGTATCAGTTAAGACAAGTTTACTATGATAGTTTTCTCCCAAATTTGTAACAATTGCTGCTTTATCGCTGGTTGAAGCCTCATGCCTTGCTCATCCTCCCAAAACTGACTAAGAATTTTCAAAGGAATCTTTTCAAAAGGAGACATGAACCATCTCTGAGGAGGTACAAGGTACAGAAAGTTTCTGCCCTAAAAAGGAAAGTTTCAGAAACGAGCATCACAAAGCAGGATTGCTACAACAGACATTGCTTTTCACTCTTATCAGGGTTTGTTCACAATAAACTCCTTATTCTCCACGTTCCATGGCCAAGTGGTGGTGGTGCTCACTGTTGTATATGCTGGAATAAAGTAGCTGAGCATTCATTGGGAAGGTAGAGCCCTGTGCGCTGACTCTGACTGAGCCGTCGGTGTTTCTGCACTGATGGAGTGAGGGGGCTGGAGAAGAGATGCAGTTCCTCTTTCTTTCCTCCATTGCAGGTGATCTATAGACGGGACCAGATCTTCAATTCTTTCATCTTTTGCTTGTATGAGCTTTAAAGTTTTCTTGCTGCTTTCTTTTCAAGGATAATAGTAGTCACCTGCTGATAGTTTAGAAAAGCCTTACAGCATGTAAGGGCTGACAAAAGCCTAAGTAAGGCTACGTCTCAGGGAATATAGCTAGAGTCTGAGCTCCCCATTTCTCTGCTCCCGGAAGGGGAGATGGCCAAAGCTGCAGTCTTGTTCTCTGGGAGCAACACTTAGATATCAAAGGGCAGGGAGGAGAGTGAGTAGCTGTAACCCTTCCTGCAGAGAGGCCATGCTCTGTGCTCTAGAGAGGTGTAGCACACAGCCCATCCCGAACACAGACCGTTGCCTTAGATGTTACATAGCGCAGGCACGTGACATCTGGATAGACCTCGGAGCACGTTGTGGAACAGACAGCAAAGATGCACACCAGGAACCTGGAGGTACAGACTGGTAGTCAGCCAACATTCTACAAATGGTCAGGATTAGAGTTCTGTGTCTCACGTGAAGAGATTATTTCCCTTGTGATGCTCACTTCAGCATCACGTGAGGGCAAGGTGACCAGGTCTTTAATCTGCCTGCCGTGACAGCTGTCTTACTGCTGGAAAACTCGCTCTGCCTCCTGACCTGAGCCCTGCTCAGCTGCTGTGAGCTGACAGGATCCGGCAGCACGTCTGTCAGCCGAAGATGACACAAGAGATCACTGAACACAGCGGTGTCTCTTGTGGGTGGTACAGATGGGCACGAGCCGTTGTCTCCCGTGGCCGTGGGGAGCTTCTAGACTGCTGTAGCAGACCTCTGGGAGAATGAGTTCAGCCTTTGTTGCTGGTAATAGTTGCAAGCAACTGATCTCTCTGTGAAAGTGCCATAAATGAAGAAAAGTAATTTAGCTATTAAAAATACTAAAATCTTCCATATGGAAGAAAGAGGGGGTTTTTGTTTTTAATTGCTATTTATTTTTCTCATTGTGCCCTAAATATACATAGCACTGTCCAGCTGGCTGAACCACAGAGCAGAATGAAATATCTGCCACATCTATAAAGGCACAAACCTATAAAGTGCAGATGACAGACTTCAGTCTCAAATCTTTGCTCTGTTCGCATATATGGAAGTTTTACTGTTGGCTTCAATGAGACCAGAACCGGGATTTGGCTTATGAGAAAGGAGCATCAGCCAAATGAGCACAAGCACATGAGTCAGGCGTTCTGGGTTGATTCCTGCTGTTCCCACTGTTTGGCTGATTTCTTCACTGTTCTCTGCCTCAGTTTCCCCTGCTTATCAGTGCATACTAGACCGAGGATGTCTCAATTATTAATTAAATTAATAAAACTCACCTTACATATACTACTGTTTTTGTAAGAGGCTTTTGAAACTTCACTAGAGGTGCACTTCTGCTGGCATAAAACCTGTTTGTATCATAAGGATTATCAGCTCTGTCCTTGAGTCTGGCTCTCTGTTCATTTCCAACTGTAGGTGTTCAGGTGCAAAGAAGCCACAGTCGCTGCTCTGAATAGGTGTCTGATTTTTCTAGAAAAGGGATGAGAGCAAGGAGCTTTCCATTTCCCCCATGGATCGTAGGTTGGTTTTGAGAGGTGTCCAGCTACAGAAGCTCTGCAGACACGGCTCTAAATAACACAGGGTCACCACTGCAGGGCTATTACTGTGGTTAGTACAGGCACCGTTGTGACCATCTAAGGACTTAAATGCATATGCATGGCTTACTAGATAAAGTGAAGTGGAAGAAGCCACTCGGTGGATATAACTTGGTGTTATTTTTGGATAATTTCAGCTTCTCTCTCAAATGCCATCTTTGTGCTTAGTGGATGGTTTATCTGACTGTATTGCTGTGGTTAGAGTGCAATGTATAGGACAGCATAGTTTGTATTAATAATAATAATAATTAATAAGAGGGAAGTACAGTAGCAATTGTTGTCCCTCGATTCAAGCACAGCGTCTCTACTGTTAAGATAGAAGGGTTTGTTCTGGACTCCAGAGGCTTTGTGTCACTTTTCAAAAGCTTTCTTTTCTTTTTTTTTTTTTTTTTAGCTTTATTATTTCAAGATCCTAAGGTCTCCTGCCAGGCTTAAATTATCTTTTTTTTTATATTTATTTGGCTTCCCATTGAAACCATCCATTCATCCAGTTTCCATAAAACCCCTAATAACTATTTTAAAGTTTTTGTTCTTGGCTCTTTCCAAACCTATAAATAATGGTTTGAAAACCCAAGCTGAATTCGGTGCAAATGATCCTCTCTACCACCCCTTCTCCTCTGGTTATAAGTGGGACCTTCAGTGTTTTCCTTCCCAGCACTTGTTAGTTATCAGCTGTCCATATGCATCTTGTTTGGAGGCAAAAAGGTAGTTGTGGCATATGAGCAACCTGACAAATGATGTCTCGGAGACAGGATGGTTGCAATAACAAGGGAAAATAGCAGCAGGTAAGTTAGTTAAAACATAGTTGCACTCCAAATGTGTCTTTTCTTCCTGCCTTAGTATAATCCCATATTTAGCATATGCGTGCCTTGTCCCAGCTTGTGCAGCCACAGATACTAGATTTATTGCAGCTAACCAGAGGCAGCTCTTCACTTAACAAGTGCCTCAAGTGAAGTGAATCCAGAATCAAACGTCCATCTCGTGTCCTTCACAGATGCTCAGACCAACTGGTGTCACAAGCAGGAGGCCAGACCTAGAGCTATTGAACTCAACGGAAAAAAATCCGTACGTCTTCAGAAGATTTGGATCCTCAGCAGAGACAAAAGCAAATCTTCTAATATACTTTTTCTACGTAGAGACACTGAGTGGGGCCTCTAGCCAACATCTGAAAAACTGAGGCCTAAAATTAGGCCCCTAAAATACCAAGAGCAGTGAGTGGTTCCAACAGATACCAAGTTAGGAAAAAGGACCCGAAATAAACAGATTCCTCAGTAACCAAGATCCTGTTTTTGAGACAAGTGTTCATTCTCACAAATCAAAACAACAAGAAAACAATAAGAAAAAAGAATGAAAACATGAAATCAAATCCCAGCAACCCGCTGATATTATCAGCCAAAACATGTCTTACTAGAAAGTTTTCCAAAATTCCTCAGGGAGTACCAGTGAGCCATGAAGAGGATATTGCTCTTTTCTGAAGTATTAGACTGAGGTTTTTTGGAACACACCACACTTATTCATGTGACAAATCTGTTCTTCTGTTAGGCCATGTGTCTGCTGTATGGTTCTTTGTCCCTTGTGGAGTTTCTTCCCTTTCCAGACTTATGCTATAAGATATGTATTTTTTTAAAAGCATTTTTCTTGTCATCTTTTTGGCTTTGTGATGAACAACATGGTGGTTTGTCTCATTTGGCAGGTAAAGTGAGCAATTAGCAGCAGTAAACACTTTGTCAAGAGGATAAGATCGATGTTCAGGGGCTATCTTGCTTTGATAGGTGTGTGTACACATCGTTCAGTGCAATCCTGTTCCCTGGCTGAAATTGTTGGGAGTACTGAAATATGAATGTCAGAAAATATTAATAGGAATGACAGCAATCCTGAGAACATCTCAAATTTCTTTAGAAATAGTACTTGGATCTGGTTTTCAGCCCTCTTCTAAGTTTGTGGTGGTGTTCCTTTCTGCGTATAATGAAAGTGGCCATGATACTGCATTTTATATTACTTTTATATTTCAATTAGGAACATCTACTCTATCATTTCAGGATGAATGGCTAAGCAATAAGGCATAGGAAGCCTTACAAGATTATTAGCTCCGTTGTTTTTTTTTTATTGTATAAGTAATTGTTACAGTGGCTTGAGTATCTAGTATATATTTATTGTTGTGCTTAAATTGCTGTATTGTCCCAGCACCCTGCTTGTCAGTCAAGATCTCATTGTATACTTGAAGACAGTTTCTGATCCAGAAGATCATGTACCTGCATGACTCTACACAAATGGAGGGAGGACTCATACCAGCCTGAACCATGTAGTTCCCCAAAGTGAGTGCGTGCAACAGTGCAGGCTGCTTTGGGCATCAACCAGTTGTTTGCTATGTATCTGTAGAGAACTTAGGAGAGTGAGTATGATTCCTGGCTTAGTTCTCATGCTTTTAATGCAGGATGAGTAAGTAGTATCTATAAGAATATGCACCTTGAAATCCGTGTGTGAGGAAGCATGTAGAGAACACCTGAAATATGCAGCAAAGAATAAAGATGTGTCTCTGGCTGTTCAGTACCGGAAATACAAAGTCTTCTCAGTCCTGTACAGTCTCATTTCTAACAAATTTTTTTTCTGTTCTTTCTTCCTGTTCTGACCATGTGAGCTCCCATTGGGTACCACACCACCAGACTGCTCGGGCAGCTGTAGACAGGGCAGATGAGACAGAGCAAAGAAAACAGAGTTAAAGTACTCCCAGGGCAGGAGAACTGCTATACAAGGCCAATAGAGAGTCTGACCATCCTTATGAAATGCAGCAGGAACTTCCTTTTAGGACGAGGCATCTGAACAAAGGGTTGGGTTTCTCTGTGCACTGCAGTCCCTAATGTTGTGTGTCTTCTCTCTGTAACTAGAGAATTCACTAGTCCCTGTAACTGGAGAAAGGAAAGAAGCTGAAGCTTCAGAAGCCCTACTGGCAACTTGCTTTGTAGTCTAAATTAGGGGAGGTGGTCAGAAACTAGAGACTGGGACTGTGTTGCAAAACCCTAGATAGACCCTGACGTAGGAAAAGGGCTTTTTGCAAAGCTCCACAGGGTAGAGCCTTTTCCATTTTAAGTTCAAGTGCAGTCACGGTGGCAACAGTGACTTGTTCTGTCCAGTGTCAGTTTATGATGGAATATAAATGTAGTTTTAAAAATACATATTGGGTTTAAATGAAGCTCAAAATGTCAGCATATTACTCTGTGGTCTTGCAACAGCAGTGTTCTAATAAAATCACAGCCCTTCAGCTTCTGGAAGACAACACAGAGAATGATACTCCTCTGGTAGTGTAAGTTATATTTTCCCTTTACAGATCTGGCAGATTTCTTGAAAGTTCAGTGATATCCAGGCAAAAACAATCTTAAACCTGAACTTTGCCTGGAACAGTAGAACAGTTGTGTCACTCTTCAGTGACCTGTGGAGATCAACTTGGGATCTGATGGTCTGATGCTCTAGGAGACTATTAAGTCTTCAGAACTTTCTTTCCACCTTAAGTAACGTATAAGCAGTTTCTTATGGACATTCAAGCAGATACCATTGTGAGGTTTCCATAGACATAACTTGTTGGGTTTAGTTTGGTTCTTTGAGTGGTGTATGGAAATTAAATACAGTAAGGGCTGGGTTAAATTTTTCAAATCTTAAAGCTGATTAATGTAAAAACAAGTATGTTTCACAGAGGAAGGGAAAGAGTATTTTAAAACATTGCAGAAAACTTTGCATTATTTCCAAAATTTAGAACTTGCATTTCTTTTCCTTCAAAAACAATCACATTTTGAGGAAGTTATCAAAATTATTAGGCTACTAAAAATCCTGTGAGCCTTTTCAATGATAGAGATATTTGCCTGCCACAGCAGATTCCAACTTTAACTTCCAATTTACTTTTAGTTGCTTTAAGCATTCCTTGGATTCATTCTCTCAGACTTTACTTTTATAACAACCCCAGTTTATCCCAAGACTGCAGCATTTCTTTGTATAAAATCACTTCAGTTAAACACTTTGGAGTGCATCACTGAGGGAGTACCATACTTGAAGGATTTGTGCCAACTCTCAGATATGTAGTAACTCTCTTTAAAATAATTTGTTTAACTTTGTTCAAAACATTAAAAAGTACATCTTTTTCTACTGCTGGCATCATTATGGACTAGGTATCGACTTTCTTCTGTGAAGGTAACAGACGCAGCATTGATGAGTCAGGCTTCAGTAGACCTATGCTGATTCACACTGGCTGAAGATCTGAGAAAATTTGAAGTTGTGTGGCATTCAGAGTTGGAGCAGGAACCTTAAATCAGAGGTCTGTTCCATCTGTAACATGTGGGTATGGCAAGAGGGTTATCCATTGGAAGGCACATGCGGTATCGTAAAAAGATAAGTGCAGCTCAGTTCCTCTGTCTTGTGGGTGCTGTAGTTAGCAGAACTCTGAACTTGAATGCTATGCTATGTTTTCTGGATCCAAATGAGTCATGCAGACTGGCTGCTTGTGTCCCTAAAGTAAGGGAATGTAATGTTTCCTTCCTTTCTTCAGGAAAGGAAGAGCCTTGTCTCCTTCATCATCAACAAGGAAATACTGTCTCTTTGCCAGGCAGAAAAGGCAAGTCACCACATCACGTTTTCAGCCTGGAACCAGTCCTGGAACTGGTGGGGCTCAGGCTCTCATAAACCTGAAAGCATAAGTCATGCCTTTGCCGCTCCTGAGAGAGGTGGCAGCCAGTGTGCCAGTTTCAGACATTTCCCTGGCTTTCTGCTTGCTTTCTGCCACATGGGCTATGTCTCCAATGTAACATTCACATCCTGTATGTATTATAGTCTGTCTGTACGCATAGGTACCCAGACATGCATTTGCCTTCCAGAATTCAACCCATGCTGTTTGCCCAGCACACTCCAAACCTGGGGCTGTAGGGATGTAACACAGCTCATCTCAGTCTGCAATGGAGGAAGGTTAAACTGAATCAGATCAGCCTGCTGTAAATTAAGAGTGTGCAAGCAAGAAATGCCACAGTCAGCTTAATGTAGAGTTAAGTTAACTTGACTATGCCCAAGTCCTTTGACTGTAAAGCTGTGGGACAGGAGAGGGTCTTTCTGTTCTGTTTGTACAGCTTCTGACATGGCATGGCTGTGATCTGTATTTGGGACCACAGTGAGTGATAATCTTAATCCTGTGTTTTGCTTAAAACTGCAGCCCATCTCAGCTCAGGTGCAGTAATTCTCTGAAGCTCAGAAACTAGGGATAGCAAAATACTGCATGGTCCAGCTTCCTTGGATTTCATGAGTCCCTGCAAGCCTGATTACATGGGACTTCCTACCTTGCTGGTACATGACTTCAGGTATTAAGGCTTTCCCAAGGTACACATGGCCATGGACAAACACAGACCAACAAACAGGTGCAACAAACCATCTTCATTCCCTTGCCATGGGGGTGGAGCAGAGCTTAACTTCTAATGGCACCTTGCTCCTCTTCTGCATCTGTCATGCAAACAAGCTTGGCTTGTTACCTTCAGCTTTCTGCACAGAGAAGTTAAATCTATGCTGCTTATTAAAGCCCTTGTCCTTTAGTGAAGGCAGAGTGACCTATTCTGCCCTGCAAGTAATATTCCTATGAAGTACAGGAGCGCTAGTGTGAAGTATAGGGCATAAACAAGCCCAGAATCGGATGTTGACCCCACACAGTGGCCATGGGCTAGGGCTTGCCAGCTGAATACACGGCAAAGAGGGGGTATGGTCGTAGCAATCAATTTCTCACCTCAGGGTGGAACAGCAGACTTCCACTCACATGTATGCAAAACCAACTCCTTATCCAAAAGCCAGTGTGCTCATGTTACACGGTGTTCAAAAGTCCTTGCTGTTCCCAGAATATTTCCTTAGCTCGTTTGTCCAGTGAGGGGCACAAGGGAAAGCAATTACTGCAGCAAAGGTGGAAAATGGAGGTAATGGTTCAGTCTAATCACCACCCCACCACGGAGAAAGCTACATCTCTCCTAACCACAGAGGAGGTGTTTAGTGCTCCGGCTCAAGGCAAATATTTCCTCATCACTCAGCAGCAGTTAGGCGGGATGTGCCAAAGCCAGTAGGGTCTTGTAGCGTGAGGAAAACAAGAACTGTGTGGAACCATCATCAGCAACAAGAGTCCTAGAGTTTAGACTCTGCTCTTCTTGCTGTGCTAGAACAGATGACATGCCACATTACACAGCCACAGAGATTAAAGTTCAACAGATTTGAGTGCAGAGCTAGCAGCTGGTCGTTTCATTTAACTCTTTGAAGATCATAAAAGACACTTGCACCCTTCTTGCTAGAGTCTAGAAGACATCAACAAGGAATCCCTTCCAGGGGCAGGTGTGGCTGGTGCAGAGGGTCCCTTCTGCAGCCCTGACTGATGAAGTTCCTCTATAGCTGTAGCTGTACTGAGCAGCTAACTCAGTGCAAAGAGGGGCAGCCTTCCACAAACCATTTTTTCTTGGGATGAGTCCCTGTTCCTGTGGAATCAGGGACCAGACTGGATTTTATGCCTACCAAAGTCTTTGCATCTGGCTGACAGAAGGGAGATAAACCAGGCCAGCCTGATCTCATTCAGATCAGCTTTACCTCAGTCAGACTTGCTGTATTGATTCTCATGATGTTATTCCCTGTTTGCACTGAGGACAGGACACTGCATGCTGGATTTATGTCATGAAAAGGCATGACAATTGTTTTCCTCCCAGTGCTTGTGTTTGTAAAGCATTACCAGGTGGCAAAAGGAGTTTCTTAGGAGACGGCTGCTGTAGCCTCAAAGTGTTTTAACAAGATAAATGTTTTGACAGCTCCAACATGCTACAGGTTGAGCTATGATCAAACTCTTACACAAGATCCCCACCATTGGAACTGGTGTATCATTGGAATTACATTGCTTCAACTAATGTAATGAGTAAAGTGAATGCACAGCGAGAGCCTGGGTTCAGAACTTAGAGTAAAGATACAGACCTCCACTGCTCCATTACTTTAAGTACAGTATAGCTTTTGCCTTCAGAAATGTAGGTCTGAAGGTTATCAAATCTTGCTTGCGCTATTGTAGACAATTGCATCAGTTCACGCTGTATATGCACTCATCAGAACCCAAAGCAGGGCTTTTCTCAGACTGCTGTCCTGCATGTTGAACTGTGTTTCTGCTGGCCAGCATGAGTTAGGTTCTTTACTTTCTCTCTGGACCAAGTCCAAGAAGTGATATTTTATTAATGAATAAATTGCAGCTTAAGTCCAATTTATGACTAGAAACTTGATGTAGAGTTGCTGAAAGAAAACCATCCAAGTGAGCCTCCAAGAAACTTCAGGATAAAACATTGCTTCTCTGCAGGTTGATCTATAGATTAATGTACACTGATGCCAAACTGCACTCACATATAATGACTTTTCAGCGTGGATGCTATATACTGGCTGTTGGTACCCCAGATGCAATTTTCTCAGACATGTTTTAATTTTTAAGTCCCTAAGAAGTTACTAAAAATATCTAAATAATTACAAAGGAATTGTACAAGGAGCAATTAAAAATGTCAGTTAGGTATTTGCTGTATCAAATGTCAAGTCACATACTTTAGTTTAATGAAATCAGTTTCCAGTGGAGTTCATAACATCATCAATGACCTAAACAGGGCACCTGACAGCTTGCCTGCCATCTCGAGCTGTAAATCTGGGTAACTTATGGTATATCGAAGAAGAAAAGGTCAATAAATGCAGAAATGTGTGGAGAATCTAATCTTTCCCTGGAACTTGTTATTCCTCCCTTTTCATTCTCCTTTCATTTTATAATCTGTCACATTAAACTAGTCACACTTGGCAAGACCCTGATCAGGACAAGTTTCCGATAAAGCTGCATCCGTTCTTGCCACAGAGCATCAGATGGACAAAGGCAATACGTGACTGAAGATCTGGGAACACGCAAGGGGAAAACTCTGTTCTGGAAATGCAATTTAGGAAGGAGTCATAAATACACGTAAATATATTAAATTTGAGAAAGAGATGGGAGAGACTACAGAAGTCACTGATCTCTTCATGCACAATTAAAAAGGTTTTTGATGAGGGTGGTTTTATTTTGAACAAAACTGCCACTGTGAGAACAGAAATGTCTTAGGCTTCTGAGCAGTAGACCTGGTAGTCTCTCTCTCTGCCAGTACGTTTTTTCCCTGTACTGTGCTTAACACTTTGCCCAATCCAGAAAGAAATGACTCAGTCAAAAGGACTTCCTCCATCTCCCTTGGGTGAATATTCCACAGCCTATTAGGTCTCCCATTAGGAAATCTTTCTAACATCATTTTCCCTGTGCTTGCTTTTAAAGCACCATTCTGTGACTAGATATTGTCCTAAACATCGTATCTTCTATCATTAGTGTTTCCATTTCTTCTGTACTTGTCTATGGTTATCATATCCCCTCCAGCATTTCACTGGGGTTTAGCTGAGCTGCTGATGTTTAATGTATTTAACTTTTCCTTGTATGCCAAGCATAGGGCTGGCACCAGGGTATTTATACACCATTGAACAAGGGTGGTGCCTGTTAAATGTAATTACTTTCTTCTGATGCTTTCATGGTAGAGTTTGTGCTAGAGAACAAGGGCAGCTTCTATTCTAAACTACATGGAAAAAGTGCAACTGCTAAACAAGAATTACTTATAAACAGACTATATATAGTAATATATTAATTTAGTATCCAGCCTTGATTTAAGTCCAGAGGGGAAGCAGTTAAATTTAATCGATGCTGGCCTCTCAAACAAAGATACTGCATGTATGTGTGCACACAAGAAATTCCAACCAAACTGATGAGTATTATCAGGTTTACTAGTATTCTGTATTTTAACAGTAAAGAATATCTCTCAAACCACTAGAGTCTTTTAGACTGTGGGCAACATTGCAAATATTACCACACTATGTCTGGATGCATAATATGTGTGTGTTTTTGTATCTCAGCATATTTGGGTTTCTTTGAACTTTTAAGATTAGCTCTGAATTTCTTGAGTACACAAAGCTCACTTCAGGGGTAGTTATATAATCACTGTATTGTATATTACCCTAAATTGCTGATATGTACTGTCTACTTGAACTCCAAATATATTTTTTGAATTAAAGGTAACGATGATAGCTCTATCTCTTATTAAAGTTGTAAACATTTAGGATTTACCTATCCTTGGTTGCTTATAAATTTACTAAGCTTTAAGTCTTTGGGTTGAAATTTTCTATGCCAACTCTGTCTGTTGGACACAATATGGTATGTGTATGTAAATGTTATGATCATTTCAGTGAGTTTTTTTAGGCTTTTCTGAGAACAAGGAAACAGGAAAATATGATATAAAAGTGCAAGAACAGTCATACCAGGTCAGACCAGCCGTCTGTCTAGCTCAGGATACTCACTCTGACAGTGGCCAGTATTGCAAGCATATTTGACACTTCCTTGAAATGTTCTCCCAGCCTCCAGCAATTTGTGGCTGAGGGATTTTAGAACCAGACACAATATTTTGTACTTAATAGTCCTTGAGGGATTTTCCTTTGGTGACTTTGTTTTTGAATCTCTGTAAGCTTTTGGCATCTAGAATATAATTTGGTGAGGAGTTCCACTGTTTAAATACACACTGGTTGAAAAGAGGTCCTTTCTGTTTTTTGAGCCTATTTCCTGTCATTTTCAATTGAAGATCCCAAACTGTTACATTGGAAGCAATCATTTTGAAGGCCAGCCTCTGCCAAACCCCATCTTGGTCCTCATTTTGGAATAGAAACAGTCAGCTCAGAGCCCTTTGCTATTTAGACAAAGTAGCAGTATTTAAGATTTTTTTTTCCAGCGTGCATCACTTCGTGTTTATTGACATTCAGTGTCATCTGCCTTTTTTTCTGGCCAGACACTCCCATCTTGTTACCTTCATCTGAAATTTTCCATAATCATTCCTTAACACCTTGAATACCCATTTATCAGTAGGAAACTGTCTTCTCACTATTGTCTTTCTTTTCTAGATCATTGCATAAAGCTTATTTTTCTCAAGTTAAAAATTTTAACAGTTTTCATTGAGCAGCTCTAGACACTTCATATGATAGAAAAGAGGAAGTGGGAGTTGGGATTGTCAGGAACATCCATATTGCTATGCCCATGAGCATCCCATGTAAAAGGGAATACAGCAGATGTTCAATAGCAGTGATTAAGGAAACTGGGGATGCTCTGTTTCACTAAAAGTACCTTTTTTTTAATGTAACTTTAAAGGGCTGATGTTAGATACCAAGGATCAATAGATTTTGGCTAAAGAATTAAATAGCAGACTCAATGCTGACTGAAATTGAGAGTGAGACTTGCTTAGAAATCAGTAGGGTGTAGTATCGGATGTAAAAGTAATGTTCCTGGGTTAAGAATGAATAGGAACTAGTCCAGCAAAGCAATTATGTGAATGTCTAATTGTACATGCTTGAGTAAATATTTTCAGTGGGGATACATATTCTGAAATTGAAAATCATACTTAAATGCTTCGCTGCACCCCTTGAGGAGTTGTATAGCTGTCTGTGAGTACTGAATATACGTGAATTGTTTGAAATGTATGACCAATTTGAAAATAATCCATTTATCAGTGTGCTTCTGACTATCAACCTTGACTGATCATTAGTTGTTTGCTTCTTTTCATACATCTCTCCCAGATTCCCAGTGAGCTGCAGACTTCGTAGGTCTTCTCTGGGGTCTGGTTTAGTCCCCACTGAAGTTAATAAGTGGCAAAGTTCATCAAAAAGTATCAGCAAGAATTTATTTCCTTTTTTCTTTCAAAATAAAGTTTCTTCATCTTCTCCATTCCTTCTCCCTGTTCCTCTCCAGGAGATCCGTTCCACACGGCCCATGGAATTTTGGCTTCTCCTTTATATTTGGAAGAAAAACAGATTTTAAAATGTTGGAATTTCTCACAGATCAGAAATTCCTTTTTCCAGATAGTTCTTCATGAAAGGGACCCAGTGCCTTCTGTGGCACTTGGCTTACCTGTGTAGGATTGTCAGGCAGAGGTAGCAACACCTGGATGGAGGAGGAGGGACTGTATGGCAGGACACCCACCACCTTGCCACGAGGTAAAGCACCCTCTACCCCAATAATGATAACTGGGGGGGTCCTGAGCCTCCTCATCTCCAATCGTTTGTTAAATCTGTCCCAGAATAATAGCTCCTTTGCTGAGTCAGTTTAGCCTTTCCAGCTGTAAAGGTGGTGGATATCTTTGTTAGAGATGGGATTCTCAGAAGTTCCTAAGAGGCAGCTGTCAGCTCTCAGCAGCTAGGACATTTCAACCCTAGCCTGCCAGTAAGAGGGAACTTTGAAGTGTGCCAGGAGGCATTGTTCCTTCAGATTATAATTTTTCCCCAATATAAAAAAAAATAATAACAGAAGTAGGAGATTCCAGTTAGTAGAAAAGAAAAGAAAATAGTCCTAATGTGTCCCTCTACATGGTCCCTGCAGCTATTGTTTTGCTTTTCAATGTGTCATTTTTACTGTCTGCTCTCCAGTCTCTTTCTGTTAAACTTCTTGGGATAATAGAAGAAAGACAGATTTCGCTGAAGTGCAGTAGAAACAGGGATAAGGGGAGACGGGAAGCTCGTTTTACCGGAGATTAAAAAGTAGAATATAAATTGTCCAATAAGTAAAGTGTAGGGTGGCAAGGCACTGGCAGGGGGTGCGAGGGAGATCCTGGAGGGGTTCTGCGCCTGTGCTGCTGGTGCATCCTTTCAATACCAATTGCAACTCTGCACACGTAGTATTTGAGTGTAGATGGGACATAGGTCTTCATTCTCCAAAGCACACGTCTCCTGTAGCCATTTCCATGAGTATGAAGAATACGTAACAAGCTCCAATTTCACTGTTTTGGACTTTTTGTTTTCCGTAGTAGAGGACAGTCAAGGCTTACACTTACACAGATGAGAAGGGCACTAGAGCAAATTTTAAAGCACTTTCTTCCATAAATGACAATGACTTGCCTTTTCTTTGTTGGAAAACAATAATTAAAGGAGGCCTAGCTGATCTGATCTGTTTACAACACCCTTAGTGCTATGACAAAGTCAGTCACAAAATGTTCTTACAGAAATTGAGTAGTCGGGAAGGAATGATAAAATACTGAGTAATGGACAAAAAACCAAATCAAATTATTGTCAATGTGTCTTAAGGGACAGCAGCAGGTACCCCAAGGTTCAGTACTAAAATTTAGTGTATTCAGTTCTTGGAAGACTGGACAAATAGGCAGCTTGCAGAGTTTTGCAGATTTAACTTTATTTTATCTAGGTTAGTCATGGTTGGGGAAAACTATGACTGATTTTAGAGGGGTCCAACTCAATGGGGTTCAGTTCAGAGACAAGGGTTCTGAAGTACCAAGTAATGCAAAAAATAGGCAGTAGAAATAACTGGAGACTATTTAGTTGGGAGAAAAAAGAAATTCTTCAGCCTTGTGTAGGTAGTTACTCATGACATACCAACATGTGCAGGATCTTTGCGGAGCAATGTTGTTCTAAGTTCTGTTCTCTTAAGTCGCTTAGTAATACGAGTCTCAGAAGATTAGGCTTTCTTCGTAGAGCCCTCTGGGGTCCAAGAAATCCCTTTCGCAGGGACTATAGTGTTCCTGACAGCCAGGTCCGTGCTGGCACTGTGCACATTCCTTGCACAGCCACCCCGTGTGTAGGAGCTGCCGTGTTCAGGAGAAGCAGCAGTACCATTTGAAACACAACCAGCCCAGGTCCAGAGCATGCTCATATAACTGTCCAAAGTGAATTAACTTCTGCCAGTGAAGGCTGTGGGCATATTTCCTTCAGAAACATTTTTTGTTTGGTTGTTTTTTTGACTTCTGTACTGAGTACGCTCTGAACATCCTTCAGTTATGACCATTAGGGTATTTTGCTTTCTTCAATGCCTCGCTGCATGCGACTCCTACCTGCAAACTCCAAGACCTGGATGATGCTTATATTACACCTGGGGCTTTAGCCACCCCCCAAATCACAAAGCGATGTGTGATGAAGGACATACCATTCTCATTTCTGGGTTGCTCAGCATTGGTATCCATTTTGGGAATAAAGAAGTGCAGGCAGCAGCAGCATGATCATCTGTTTAGCCAGAGGCGTGGAGATAAAAGGAGGTTCCTTGAATTTTCTACCTCACACATAGGGAACATAAACATTTTGACCTTCATGAGCCTCTTTGTCAAAGACTTAGCAGCAGTGGGTGAAAGACCTTGCATGGCTCTGGTCGGGAAAAGGGAATCAATCCCCCACAGCACCAACTTCCATGAGCATTGAGGCTAGCTTTAAAGTGCTCAGGGAAGAGAAATGAAGACTAAAAAACAGAGAAATGAGCCAGATTCCTGGAGAGAGGAGCTGAGGGGTGGTGGAATGAAGGTATGTGCCTTTCAGAGCCTTGAAGTACAAAGCAGAAGAGATGCTTTGGAAATGCCTTTCAGATCACTGCCTGACAGTATAAACACTGCTCACAACACCCACCAACCTGTCTGGCTGCACTTGCAATGCATCTGCCTCAAAGCTGTCCATGAGTATGTGATGTTTGAAAGGGAGATGAAGGAGCTTTCACAGATAGGGGTGGTCCACCTGGTGTTTCCCTCTAGTTTCTTTCTATTCTAGTGCAGATTATCAGTGGGAAATACCACTGCTGTAAGGCAGAAGCTGCTTTATATGGCTCAGTTCAGGTTTCAGTCTGCTTTTATCTAGGACTAACTCCTTGAATTTGAATAATTTTTTTCTAATTGACACCAGTACAAAGAGGAAAAAATCAAGTGATAAAAATCTCTTCCAGTAAGCCATCCTGGAGCTGTCCTTGCCATTAAAGTCTCTTTTCACAGCAGGGTCTTAAGAAAGTTCAAGGAATGCATGTCTCGATTCAGGAACAGGCACAACAAGTCTAAGTGCCTTCCTGAACCACTAGCTTAAAATAACTCCACCAATGGCCACTTGTGCAGTGACATTTTGGAAATGTGCACTGCCTTATTAGAAAACTCGACTGTGAATACCAGGCAATCTGCTGCGGTTCCTGGGATGTCAGCCCAGAATCCCAGCATAGCTCAAAAAGGCAGTTTTTAAATTAAAATCTTCATGTAAAATAATAGACGTTGCGAGATGGGAAGCCTCATAAATTGAAAAATGTCTGTTGGTTTTGCGGAGGTTGCTTATTTATTTTCACCTCATAAACATTTCAGAAGGGATTCTAGCACTTTGTTAAACTGCTGCAGTATGGGAGTCTTCCATGTTTATTTATACACGCCTAGTAAACTCCCTGAAGTAGCCAAAGTGCCCGGTTTCAGCAGCCCCGTGGCTGGTGACTTGGGTTTTTCTTTTTTCATTGTGCTGAATTAATGTTCTGATAGACAAATGTGAGCAAAGCGCTCACGTTAAATGTAGATGTTTGTTCCCTGAGGAAATGTGGGAGTCCACCAGCTAACCTGTCTAGTCCAGGTGCACTTGACCAAAGTGGGCTGGTGGATAAATCACCAACTCGGTGTGTCCTTTCTTTTGCAGCTACAGCCAAAACTCTGTTTTCTGTTTGGAGCTATTGGCTTGACTTCAGACTCCATCCCGTCAGCATCTTACCTGTCACACTCAGTGCAGATGGGCCTAGCGCTGTGTTGAGGATTTGCAGAGGGCTTGTTGTAAGGCAGGATCCCAGCCTGACATAGATCGGCTCAGCTCCAGCCAAGGTTGTTGGCCAAATTCTCAGCTGCTGGAAAGTTTAGTTGATTTAATGTCATTGTGCAGCTCTATACAGTGATTTATTTCCACTTTCAGGGTATTTGTGCTGACTTGCCCTACTGGAAACTTGCTTAAGCTGGTGGAGTAAAGGGGTGTTTCCTCTGATTTCAGCTGGTCTCAGAGTCCTCCAATTCTCCTGAACCACATCTTCATTTCAGTTACACCAAAGTAAATGCTACTGAGGACAGAGAAGCTATAACACCGAAATCATATTGTGAGATAAAAGAAACCTTTTGCTTATTTTGCTAGTTTATCCTTCACCCGGTGCTTGTGTGTCCTTGTGTGTCCTTTACCCTGTCCCAGTGTAGCAGGATCAGCCCCAGTTTTCCTGCCCCGAGCTCTGATCCTGCCAGTGGGTTTCACTTGGGACCTCACTAGTGGTGGTACTCAGGGTACCCCTGCCTAACATCATCCCAAACATATTTTCTAGGCAATATCAGTGGTTAAGCTTTCACCCAGTGAAAGTCAGTATGAGCCAACGAAGTCAGGAGTTCTGGGCCAGTGACAGGGAGATAAGTGTCATGGGCTAAAGCCGCAGCGCAAAAGGTTTTTGCATGGGTGTTAAGGGATGTGTTCATGACAGACACCAGGCTAGCTTAACCATCTGGACAACATCTTCTCCTGCATCTGTGGATGTTTTATGTTCCATTATTTTTGTTGAGCCATATACCTCCCTGATCTGGAACATATCCATTGATTTTAGTGGATTTCTCATGATTTTCATCAACAACAAAGAACATTTAGTTCATTGTTCTTAATACTGACATTACCTTGACCCTGCACAGACTACGGCAAATGGGCCAGATACAAAGGGGTAGGCAAGAATATCCTCCACTGGAAATTTTGGGGGCAGATTTTGCAGTCCTGATTATCTGTGCAAACCAGACCTAATCAGTGTGTAACCTGGCCAGAAAAGGTGTCTAAACAAAACTTGTATAAAGGGGATGTACAAAATTAATATTACTTCCATTTCAGTGGGGCTGAGGGGATGTATGGAATGGCATGAAAAGAGAAGGATGATGCAGAGTATGTGAGTGGGGATATATCTGCATGAAGAACAACGTAAAAAAAAAACCTGCACAGATTTATGTTGTCTGTGGATCTAGCTGCTGGTATTTTGGTTAATCTATTGTTGCTACTACAGCCATCTGTGGCATGCAAAAGGGGAGAAGCTTGTGATTTTTAAAAAAGCAATTAAAAGGATTTCCTTAGTTCCGAGCTCTTTGGAGGGCAGTACCTAAAGCAGTGCTTGTCGTTCATTGTGGGAGGGGAAGGAGCAAGTGACCTGCACCGTGTCTGCTGGGAACTCCCATGGGTGTAATGCTTGCTCTGTTCAAGTGCTCTGTGCCTACCTGGGTGCCGATGTTCAGCGTGTTACAGCGGCTTTTCCCAGTCATGTGTGTCTATCCTGCCACTCGGATCCAGTGTCCACCCTCCTGCTGTGCTGAGGACGGGCAGTGCGCTGCAGGCGAGAAGCGTTCCCTCTCTCCCCATCCCTCTGTAGGTGTGAGCCGCTGCCCGGGCGGAAGGGGAAGGGAACGTGTTAATGGCTCTGTAACGAGAAGGGTGATCTTTCCTGGCAGTGCTTTTAGGTTTGCTTCCAGAATGTGTACAGTTATCATTTATGCTCCTTTAAATTCTTTCCTTTTCTCAGAAGAGGTCAGTGCATAGAAAGAGAATTTGGATTATCAGGCTGCTGGCACTGGCCTGCATTTTCCACTGTGTGCTTGGAATACAGTTTGGTCTTGTGCCTCTCTTGATTTGTTTACCTTTTCCCTTCCCCTCTTCCTGCTCCCCCCCCAGTAAGTTGTTGGACTCCTTTTTTCATGATAAATATTTTAAATTTTTTAAGTGAGCCATTAAATCACTTTTGCAATTTCTCTGAAAACCTTAAAATTGCACATTTGATCTGAGGTGTGAGGAGCTCAGTGAAATGACCAAGACATATCAGTGCTTGGGTCCTCAGAGCACTCAGAAGACACCAAATTTGATTCCTTGCTACTGGAACAAGAGCTTTGAAAACGTTGGATCTAATCCTTAAACCAGAGGTGTCATAGTTGTCAGTGTAAGCTGGTCTGTTTGCAGATGGGGAAGTGCTCAGCATATCACGTGATGTCTCACTCTGTAGCAATACAGGACAGGTAGCAGCTGCCTGCGATCTCTGTTGCTGCCATCTCTAGTGTGCTGCAAAATCAAGACCTGACTGTGGGAGGCAAGGAGCAGTCAAAAGGTAAAAAGAGAAGCAAGGGGACCATGACAGTGGCTGAGAAGACTTCCCTTCAGTCATTTCTGTTCAGGGTTTCTGTACCCTTCAAAACAGAATGTGGCTGAATAGAACTGGACAGGACAGCTCTGAATCAATCTGGATTGTAGAGCTTCACCCAAAGATGCTCTTCAACCTCTTTGAGCTTAAACACCTGTGGTTTTGAGTATCAGTGCTCCTGGCTTAGGAATGCAAGTCATGTATTGCAATCTGAAATTCTGCATTGTGGATTCAAATCTAGCCCCAGGCTATGGTGAACAGCAGCTGATGGGCTCCTGGGAAATGAGAACTCCTAGCTGTATCTTTTTGAACCATTGTTAATGTGGTGAAAAAGGCCACCTTGGTCTGTGTGAGATTGGGCTGTTGAGTTTTGGTCATGCAAGGCTGTCTGTTGAAAAGCATGATATATTACTGCTGGCAGTTCCTAGCACAGAGGAGAAAAGGGGTTGCTTCCTGCACCCCCACACTGAGCCTGGGGCTTGAGACTGGGGAGGCAGTGGATATACTTCCATATGAATTGACCAGGGATGCCTATGATCGGATGATAAAAAGTTGTGGTTCCTAGAAGCCAGTCCTGTTTTAGAGCAAGCAACAGAAATAATACTACTTCTACTGCTGTTTTGCTCTAAAAGGAATATTAATGTAAAAACAGAGTAATTTAGAAATAACTATCTTCCCCCAGCTAGCTGTCATGGCAGCGAAAGCCCCATAACAGAGCCAGTCCCCGAGCCAAGTTTATTTCTAAACCACTTCTAATTCGTGGAAACCAATTTGCAAAATTTTGGGTGGTTTGGGAATAAGAAAAGTCACTTTACAAATCATTGTCTGCTGCAGGAAAAGCAATTGTCATGGCCCCAGAGCATAAAAACACGATATGGGGTTCTTTAGTGTATCAGGTCATGTGACAAATTAGAGGGATACCAAATAACATAATTTCAACACAGTTGTGCTCCGCTTGCATGGTAATTATCCTCTCAGTTTACACAGATCTTTGCACTCCTGTGGTGCTTTAATAACATCACTTTAAAACCCTGACATTTGGGTAACGTGAGGAGCAGCAAATACTCACAGCACCTACAGTCATCAGTCACTGTCAGCTCCAGGCTGAGGTTTCTCTGCTTTCTAACCATGTGGCTCTACGCTTAGCTTAAACTCCTTTTTCTGACACTGGGAATTTCCTGTAGCTCCCAAAAAACAACCTGAAGAGACTCTAGTTGGTGAGCCCAGCTGCCTGAAGCCTTGAGAGCCTGTGCAGACAACACAGAGGTGTAAGTTCCGTGTCAAATGCTGTTCATTAACCCCGGCTGCTCCCCGAGGATGATGCTCGTGATGTTGAGTTATTTGCGTGGCAGGAGAGTGAGGGATCTGCTTGAGATGGAGGGGAGGGGAAAAAAATCACTGAATAATAAAAGACAGCCTTTGGTCTGAGGAACTTACAGGGCCAGGTGGAAGAAAGGTAGGATTGAGGTGCTTCAGGTAGTGGTTGTGTGTGATAAATGCCTTGAAGAAGAAAGGTCTGATTTGTCTCTCCATTCAGTTTATGCAGCCAGGCTTTGGTTTTGTTCATATTTGTGTAAATCACAGTTAGCTCCACTGACTTCAGTGCAATGACAGCACTCTCTGCTACCAAGGCCATTGACTTGAGAGGAGTTATTCCACTTATAACCTGGCTGAACAGAAGCCAGTCCTGTATCTGGGATGGGAAGAAAAGGACTGGCTGGCAGCTGGCTGTGTTTTCCAGTTGTTTGCTCTTTATTTTATCCAGTGAGAACCAAATTCATGTCTCATTGAAATGGGCACTCCCTGCTCCTGACAGCACTGGAGGTCTCTGAGCATTTTGTAGGAGCAGGACTTACATCAGTGGCATCGCTATGTACCCAGTAACATCTGTGTGCAACCAGTCCCGCAGTGCTCAGCAGCCTGGCATGCCCAGCCCTGTGGAGCCATGGCATGGCACCACCAAGGGCAGAGTTTCTCCTCCGCTGGGTGAGCAGGGCCAAGGTATCCATGGCAGTGTGCAGGGTCTGTTCCTTTTTTAGTGGCAGCCTTAGTAGCGCACCTCATGGTTTTTTTTTTGTATTCAAAATGCTCCTTGTGTTATTTATCATGTACTGTTGTTATTTGTAATTTTATTGCAGTATTTACAAAAAAAGTCAGTCACTCTTCCCATGTTTACCTTAAGCACATCTAATGCGCAATGCACCAAAAACCTCACAATGTCATTATTCCCCAAAGACAACTGGGCTTTGCTGCAGCAAGGCTGGGCTATGGGGAGAATAGGTGCTTCAGACCCACAAAGGATCCTCTTGTGACACAATGTCCCAGCTTCTGTGACATGATGCAGTTCAGTAGCCCAGTTCCAGATCTTCTCTGTCTGGTCACTGGAGTTGGTGGCAATGTGCTTGATCTGGGGCTACAAGATAGGGCTTAGAGTGCTTAGTCAGTATTATCTGCTCAGTTTCATTCCACTGGTTGGCTGGTTTAAAATATATTTTGGATGCCTAATAATTCCAATAAGAAATTTCTAAAAGAACATCAGAAAAGCCATCCACAGTATTTAAATCACTATGTTAATGCAACTGAGCTCATGCGGCTAAGAGATTGCAAATCATTTTCAGATGCTGTCAGCATTTTTTTTTTACGCTTGTCTATGTCCTCCTGTGACCATTGCTTGGAGAGCCATGTACACACTCGAAGGATTTGCTTTGAGGGGAGGGCTCAAATATCAAAGTGGAAAAAAAGCATTCAAACTAAAAGCTGACCATAAAGCCCAGCACATCATTTTCAGAAGCAGAACATTATTGTTACTGTGCTGACAAACTTCTTTTGAGGGCAGCAGCACGGTCCAGCACCATTTTAGATTTGTCTTGAAGCCGCACGTAACCAAAATAAATATATGGTTACATAAGAAACTATATTACGTTCTTGCTCCTGGGTTCCAAGTCTAATTGTAAAGTAAGCACAAATCCTGTATGTCTGCCCTAACGGAGGTAGAGGGCCAACCTCCTCCCACATGCGATCCAGTTGATTCGCACCTGGGATAAATGGGCCAACCAAGTAGAAGGAAGGTGGTTTTTTGTCCCTTCTTCTCAGGTGCTTGTGTAAGATGTGGAGGCCCTCTGCAGAGGTGGGCACAAGGGGACAGGTAGGGAGAGGCACTGAACAGCTCCAGAGAGCAGCCACGTCTCAGGGAGGGCAGTTTGTGGGGTTTGGACATAGCCCAGCATGGTGCGAGTAACCAAAGCTGAGAGGATTACATTGCTCACATGAATCAACAATGATTTATATAGCTTCATTAGTATGCCAGCAGCGATGCCTATAGTTGAGTGACTTAATGCTGCACATGATACAAGCCTGCTTTCTGCTGCCTATGACTGGGGAAAGAGTTATGTAGAGAAGCTGCAACAAACCTGCACTTTTAGAGCTGGGCTCTGAAATTTGGCAGGGGATAATCGTACTTCTTTGCCTCTGAAGGTGTTGTGAAAATATATGAATCATTGTTTATTTCCAAAGTGCTTGGACACTGTAACTTCAAATGGGATAGAAAAACCCATGAAGAAATCCAGTTTGCTTCAGAGTAGAGATCCTCATGAAAATGCTCATGAAAGACAAATCTTGGCCTGCAGAGGGGAAGGATCCGGCCGTGTGGCTGGCGTGATGCAGAGAAGGATGAAGAAACACACAGCAAGAATAAGCAAGCAGTGTTAGGACCAGAGTTTTCTGAAGCTGGCAGTCTCTCAGCTTTAATCAAGCACAAATTGTTCAGTTCTGTGCAGAAGGGACTGGATAATGTCCACTACCCTGCACTCCCTTGGGAACAAAATCAGGAGTTCCTCCTGGCTTCTTGACTAAGGCTAGAACAGAGCAGCCACAGAGGGAACAGAAGCTGGTAAGATCAAAGGGCATTTTCTATGTCATTATGTTCTGAAGAGGACCCGGGCTATAGGATACTGTACAGTGCTCAGTATTCTGTCTCAGTTTCTAGACCTGTAGTGTAGCAGAATAATATGTGTGAATGTATGTGTGTGTAAACTCCTAAAGAAAGGACACTGCAGCAGAGAAGGTGAATTAAATAAAATCTGAGGCACCTGGGCAGCAGGACAGTGACTGCTATAAAAGCCCACGTGGGAGTGAATGTTGTCAATGTGAGTGGCCACACGTTGACAGAGGATGATAAGATAGTCACCTATGAAGGACAAATTAAAATGACACCTACCTCAGACAACCAAAGTTTGAAATCTTTTTAAAAAGGAGGCCAGTAGCATCAACACTGTGGACAGTAAGGCCCAGAGAGCTGAATCCAAGGTCATCTAGTCAAGGCGGAAGTGAAGCCGAGACTAACCCTGCGCACCAACACAGGCTGAGGGCTGAGCATCTGGAAAGCAGCTTTTAGAAAAGACCTGGGGGTCCTGGCAGATGAGGTGACCATGAGCCAGCAGTGCCCTTGCCGCAAAGGCGGCCAACAGCATCCCAGGCTGTGTTAGTGTGTGCACACATCTGGAGTGCTGGGCTCCCGGTACAAGAGAGGTGTGGACATACTGAAAGGGCCACGAAGGTGATTAAGGGCTTGGAGCATCTGGCATATATGAGGAGAGGGTGTGAGAGTTGGCATTGTATAGCAGGGGCAATCTTATCAATGCGTGTAAATACCTGATGGGGGAGTAAAGATGACGGAGCCAGACTCTTTTCAGTGGCGCCCAGTAAAAGTAAAAAAGGCAATGGGCACAAACTGAGTATAGGAAACTACATTCAAACATCGGAAAAATCTTTTTTTTTTTTTTTTTTAACCATGGCAGTGGCTGAACAATGAACAGGCTGCCTAGAGATGTTGTGGAGTCTCCATCCTTGGAGGTATTCAAAACTTGACTGGGCACAGCCCTGACCAAGCTGCTTTAGTTGACCCTGCTTTGAGCAGGGGTGTTGGACTAGGCAATCTCCAGAGGTCCCTTCCAGCCTCCACTGTGCTGTGATTCTATAATACAGCACAGCTCTCCTGAATCCCAGGGTAACATTCGCAATGAAATGGTTACCAGGATCCTGGATATTTGGTCTCTTTTGGTTAAATGTTGCCAACAGAAATACATGTTCAGGTATGGGGATGGACATGTGCAGATGGTCTGTGCATGTGTGTGGATACCTGGAGAATCCCTCCATACACAGGCAAGCCAGCGCATCCGGCCAGCCTGCCAGAAGAAAATGTGAAAAATTGCTGAATTCCACCTAGACAGAATTTCCAGCTGGAAAAAAGAGAAGGATGTGTCTGAGGAAACCGGGCTATGAGCTATTCTTGCCTTCAGGATCTTGCACTAAGTCTCTGCACAGAACAGTTTCTTCTTAAATAAACACTCACCTATTCAAACAAGGTCTTTGCACACCAGAAACAATATATTCATCACTTGATTATATGGTGGGTTACTTGCTATTCATCTTTATATTTCTTCCCTTTTAAAACTTCTTAGCTGTTCCAGTCAAGGAAAAGAAATGAGAGTACGTAGTTGCGTTTATACATAAAGGCTTGCTGCTTTTGTCACACCAACACAGCCAGCTTGGTGGGCACAATTAATTCATACAGTTGTGCCCCTGGTTTAGTTTATATACATTGCTTGAGAAAAATAAGCTGTAACAATAGAGAGTTTAGCCTGGGGGTTATTTTTACTGCTTTTTATTATAGCTGTGTCATATAGCTATCTATCCATCTATGTGTTTCACTCCTCTCCGCAGTACTACGACTGCAAAATATATGAATGCAAAAATGCTGCAAGTTGGGTGACCTCCCAGGCAAGAGGGAGAAGGAATCATCGAGGAGCTGATGATCAGCACTCAGTAATTTGTTCCTGTAACGGTTCATGGATCTACCCTAATCAGCAAATACCTTTCTCCTGCTGCACACAGGTCTGCCAGGTAACTCTCTTGCAGCAGACCCTGGTCAGCTCTGCCCGCAGCGTAGCCACCTCTGGAGGGTGGTGACAGACTGATCAATGGTTGGGCTGGAATCAAGGGTGGTCACTGGGTTCTCCTGCATCAATCCAGCTGTGATGCTGCAGCTGTTTAGCAAATTACAGCTTCGCTGCAGGAAGGTGTGGAGTCTGACATGGAAAGGTCTCTGTCCAGTTGAAGTGACAGAGGAAATGTGGCCAAGTACAGTAGCAGAATTTGGCCCAAGTGTTAGGATGAACTTGCAAACTGTTGTGAGATCTTTAATTCTTAGAAATAGCAGAGACCTTCATTTCTAGAAGAGCATTTGTTTGTGCTGTCCCTTGCAGGAACCAATCCATAAGTACATTTAAACCAGAGGAAAACAGGGAAGGAAATGAAATCAGTCAGCATCAATTGCTGTAAACTCCCAGGTTTACTCTAACAGCTTGCTCTGGTTGGCTTCCAGCACAGAATGGTTCTGCTGTGCAAGCCACCATCCCAGGGATGGGCTTACCAGGAATGGGGGTACAGTTCCTGCCTTATTAACATCATTTGGTGCAGGAATTTCTTCCAGGGAGAAACAGCTGCCCAGCCTCACCTTTCACACGACTTCATCTTCCTCTACCTGCATGTCAGGTAAGAAACTAGTGGCGACATTTCCTGCAGCATCCTGTGATGTTGTGAGTGGTCCACGTGTGGCCCTGCCCAGCTCCCACACCACTGGTTTCTGTCTGAAGAATATCACTCATCTTCCCCTTTTCCTTCAGACTGTTGTCATCATTTTGCTGCTTAGCTGCTTTCTTTAATCCGTTCTCCTGCTGCCAATGAACCAAACTCCACTTTACTTCTCAGCTCTGCAGAGAAAATGGTGATCAGTTGTGTGAAAAAAAGAGTAAGGTCAGGACAGGCATATTTGTTCTTCTCATGAGTATGTCTTTGAATTTAAGCTACTGCTGAGCATTCAGTGCTGTGCTATATTGCCACATTTGTAATTAGCTCTGGAGCTGAAGTAGGTGCTCTGCAGCCCAGATGAACACTTCACTACTCAGTGCTTTCTGTACTCATGCCACAAGGGTTCATGGGTCAAAAAGAGTTTATTTCAGTGACAGGCAACACCAGCACATATGTCTTTGGCAAGAGAGACAGTGTGAAAACGTGAACACCACTCCCTCTCTTCCCTCTTTCTTAGCACAGAAAGATGGGGCTAGTTTTCAGGTTGTCCTCTTTATATTTAGCATTGACTCCAAGAGCATAGCTAGAGGGGATGGAAATACAATCTACTCATTTTCATTTCTGTGTTGCCAGTTTGAATTAGGACCAGGCTGATGTTGGCCCAGCATTATTACCGTTTGCTTTGTACTTTGAGACCTCTTTGTATGGTTTTGTTGCCTCTCATCCATTAGCCTGTGGACGACTGCATCCACAGCACAAAAGGCCTGGTCACTCTTCTTGGCCATCTTCACTCTTCATGGCCACCTTGGGCTGGGAGCCGACGGCATGGGCACAAAAGATAAATTGTCTTTTTTTGTTTCCAAACACATCCTTCTGCATCATAGCATGACTGTTACAGAAAAAGCTTGTGTTTCAATATACTGTCCTTGTTTGGGATTTTTGCTTCGTTTTGCAAGTGCTTTTTACGGATTCTTGGATGTCATGACCCAGCTCCTATCACAAGCACTTAATTCTAGCACAAAGGACTTTTTAAAAGTTCCTACTGCTAGTAGGAAGCCTAACATTCCTGAAGAATGTTACTGTCTTCAGTTTTATATACTACCTTCACTTTGTGGGTTTTGTTTCTCAAAATCTATCTAGCTGCAAGGAGTCATCTTAAATGGAAGTGACACAGCAAAAGCTACTTTGATAGCTTGCTTATTTAAAAATAGCTGTCTTACATAGTTTTTCCTTCCAAGGTAGAATGTACCTTTAACTGGAAAACATGCATGCACATTGTTAATGCAGGGTCTCTTTTCTATAGTTCTGTCTTGCGTGAGTCATCTGCTCTCTCGCTCTGTATATCTACATGAAAATAGGTGGGAATCAGCTTGATTTCTGAAATTCCCTCTTATATATTGACTGCAAATCTCTGGTGGCTATTTTAAAATGTTTCCCCTTCTCTAGACAAGATATGAAGTGCAACAAAAGTCATATTGGATGTTCTTCCTGAAGCAGTGATGTAGCTATAAAATGCTGGTGTTTGGTTAAGTATTGATGAAATACTATTCCACTTTCCGACTGGTCAGAATTGGGCCAATTTTATCAGAAGAGTTTATAGTCTCAAGAAATAAAAATAGGTTGAAGGCATCGTAATTTGGAATATCTCAGTTGTTTATCTCAGAACCATATGAATCAGTATCAGCTGAGCACCTGACTTGTGGAGACAGCTCTTTATAAAAAAAAATATAGTTTTCATTTGAAAAGAAAATAGTTATTGGATTATTTCTTAGAATTTTGGGGCAAACCTTTCAGAACTGGAAAAAAATTTCCACTTTTTCTAACTTCAGTGTTGTCCTTATTTCCCATACTAAACCCAGAAGTAGACTATTTCTAAAGACAAACTTGCGGTTTAATGATACTGTGAATGATCCTAGCAATCAGAATGTATCAGTCACATGCTTTTACTCCATGCCAGCTCAATCAAAAATTCCTGAGGATAGGTCTACTGCTTTGGCCCTAACACCTTCTGGACCCTGCACTATTCATGTTGATTTATAAATGGCAAATGTGCGACCTTGTGTGAGGAATCAGTAGTCAATGGAAAGGGTGACATAATTTGAAGAGGCAGGAAGGTAGAGTTCCCATGGGACAACTTAATGACAGAAGGGGGAGACTTCTGTGACTTAGACCACAATGATCTAGCAGTACTGGTACATGTTTTAATGGGAGAAGAAAAAGATTAAAAGTATGATACAGCAAAACCAGCAAGCATGTGTCACCATATTCACGTGTCATTCCTAAGATTTTAAAGACGAGGTCTGACAAACCCAAATAGAGTTTCCACAGGCAAGGCTGATGAAGAGCAAGATTGCTCAACACTTACACAACTCCTGCTCTCTGAATAAGAACTTGTCTACTAAAGGAATTAAGGAAAACATTGAGCCAGCTCAATTGATTTGCAATTGAGTGTTGAAAGAATTACAGAAAATACTTGCAAGATCATGAGGGCAGCAGGGAGGCAAGTTTGTCTTTCTCTTGGACGGAAACAAAAAGAGCTTCATGTCTTATGTCCTTACCTCCTCCAATTTCTTTTTTTTTTTTGTCTTCATCATTGAGAAAATCACATTATGTTTGCTTATTCATTTATGGTTAAGACAATAAATATTCCTTCCAAATTCTTGGTTGCCCTAACTTAAGTAAGTATACTCTAAGTATAATTAAACCACAGTAGTGTTGAGTATGCCTGTTCCTTGGGCACTCTGCCAGCTAAGTAACCACCATTTAACTTTTTCATTATCTGCGAAGTTTCCTTATCAGCCTTCTCCAGAAGGTGTCAAAAAGGTATCTATAAGTTGTTGCTAAATCTACGTCAATTCAGAACAGGAAATTAAATGTTAACACGCTATTGTGTTTGGGTTTTTTCCCCAGAAAAACCACTCTATGCTGCTAACATATGTCCTATTCCAAGGTCAGTAGCAGCCCATGAAGATGTCTGATTACTCAGATCTGAGTCTTTCACACTTCCCAGTTAGAGATGGTGATAGTTGTGTGTATCAGCATCCATTTCTGAAATCTTTTAGATTGTATGCTTTTGTAGGAGGAGTACGGTGATAAATCTATTTTGAAATAGAAAAAGTGTGTATTATCTAAAAGGAGAAGCCACAACCTCACAGTAGGTCCAGGTGGTACAAAAGTGGCTGGAGCTTTGTTATAGGATCACTGATCAGTGGAGACCCTAAAAGCAAATTTTAGTACCAGGTCTTAGACGTCATCTTGGAGTCGAAGGAGATGACAATATGGCTGCATTTCTCCTGCTTTTTCCCCAGCCCACCATCCCACACAGTCTTGTGAGGTGCTAAACCTCAGCCAGCTGAGCCTTGGCCATGCTCCAGGCTCCACCCTGTGTTGTGAAATACTGAAATGCCTATGTTACTGGCATTCAGTTGTCTGTCGTCAGCTTACAGTGGCACAGCCCATGTCTCCTACCAGCCTCATCAACACCAAACATTGGTGGCAGAATGGAGCCCTACACCAAACATCTGGTGACAGAATGGAGCCCTACAAAGATCCTGCTTAAAGAGCTTGAGTTAGGACCTATAAAAACTCCTGAGAGGAGTAGATGCCTGTGAGTGCCGCCTTGTGTCTTTCCAACAGAAAAAAAAGAGAAAGAAACTGAGTGTCTAGGACTGCTGTAGCTGGTCAGCAACACCTCATGGTCATATGTAGCGAAAGTACCCAAGAAATCTAATAATATCTTGTGGTTAGATCATGGTTGCCTTTTTTTCCTGAGATCCTGCTCACATGTTTTATGCACATCAAAGTACTGCTGTGTCCTTGGACTTCCAGCAACAAGGCACCATCTAAATGCAGGTGGCACTCTAAACCGGAGTGTAGTCCAGTTCTCTCCCAGTGGCAGTGTTTTTAGCTATGTTTCAGCAGTCTGGGGTTGTTTGGCTCTGCCCTTTCGATTCTGCTGCTGCTCTAGCACCCACAGAGCCCATTTGGACCTCTGCAGCTGCCATCACTGTTCCGTTATGCCCTGCAGTGGAAAACAGTCCCAATCCGTCTGCTTCAGCCTGAAGTCGATGTGGATGCTCGTGTGGGTAATGAATATTCTTGCAGCATTATACCAGGCCATGCTCACGTATCTGCCTGTACTGAGAGATGCTATAGAAATATTTGCTTTGTCTCTCCTTGTTTTGTGGGGCTGTAGATTTGTGTTGTGCTCACAATCAAAACAGCCTCTCATTCTCCATTTACTTTTTTTTTCCCCTTATACTTCAGTCAGGGAGCGTGATGAAAACATGCTTTCCTGTGAAATATCCTGATTTGGCACTTTACGTCAGCTCTGCATGGTTCTGCAGCCATCTTCACCTGGGAAATGAGCTGTGTTAAAGCATGATTTAACTCTTGTCTTTCTCTAATCACTCTGATCAAGACAGATGATGAAATCAAAGCTTCTGCTCTCTGCCTGGTAAATTTTTCCCACCTATTGCAAAGCTACATTTGAAATTTCCTTCTACTCTCTGTTGCTTGTAGGAAGGGCTTTTAGCAAGTCAGAATCAAAACTATTCTAATAGTACTGTGCCTGTCTGTTTAGAGAATAAAGTCACTATGAATTAACTGTTAAGGAGTCTGCGCGGGTTGGAATTTTAGACCCCAAAGTGGGTCTACAATTGCTATATGAATCACTTAAGAAATGAGATAAAGAAAAAGGAGCAAAAAACCAAGACAGACTTGTTCAAGTGTACAGGCAAACAGAAAGGAATAGGTCCTCTGGTACTGCCTAGTGAAGGTATTTTCATAGCTCACACTTCACAGTCATTTCAATAACTGAAATAAAGTAAAAGAGTTAAGTTCTTGTGACTTGCTTTACAAAATACACTCTTTTTTCTAATGCTTATCTTACAATAGCGCTGGTCTACTAAAAATGCAGTAATTAATTTCTTCTAAAGTTATTTGTGTTGTCCCCAAGAAATACAGTTTTAAAAATAATTCAGGACATCAGTTTTCTCTACTGCAGTTTGCAGAAGTGAGAGGTTAGAGGAATGGTGATGTGCTGAAAATCTTTCCACTCCCATAGCTGGCTGTGTGATTCTCTGAAAGAAAGAACAAACACAACCAACAAAAAAAACCCTAGACCTTTAATTATAACCTAATCATCTTGATCAGAGCAATAAATATAACAAATGTGAGGCAAGTATGCATGTGAGAGTGCAAGACAGAGAAAGGTTTAGGGCAAGGATCAGTGGAAAATCTTTAGAAATGATGTAAGAGAAAGCAAAGGCAGGGATTGGAGTTTGTAGCCTACAGCAGAGACTATAAAAACTCTGAAAGAAAGCTCAACATTAGGGATAAGTTAGGGGGAAGAACATAGCAGGACCATAAAGGTTGGAATTGCTTGTACCCAGTGCAAGGTAAGATGAGTGAGGACAGAGATGGGTTGGGGATGTTTTGTGTCTTCTGCTCTGTTTAAAGAAGCTTTCTTCCCTTCTATACTTTCTTCCTTTTTTTTTTTTCCAATTTTTTTTGTATTAACAGGCATGCACAAGGTATACACATGCCCATGTCTGATGGGAAAAACACAGCTTCTTTTTCCAGTTTGAGATTAAAATAATATGATATTTATCACTTAATATTTTTGGCACTAAAACTGAACTAATAATATTCAGTGAAAACTTATTTCCTTCAGTTAATCAGCCAATATTTAAACAAGATGTGTCAGTTTACAACAGTGACTAGTTACTTTCATACTTTTGCAGTGCTTTGCAGTAAACTGCTGTCTGTTTATATTGTTATGGATTTTCCTCTGTACATGTTATTATCAAATGCATATTACTTCTTAAAAGAAGCTGAAGAGCTATGACAGAATAGTACCTTTACATTACTAAATACTATATGTGGTAGACAAGTTTGCTGCATGTAATATATTGTAAAACACAAGATAAACCATTTAGGGAAATTATTTTTCTTTAATTTATGCATCTGCAAAAATTTTTTATTATATCCCATATTAGGTAAATGTTGATCCAGATTCTACCACATTCCTGCAATAATAGAATAACCCTGCAAAAACATTCCTAATCTAACAGAGTAATTATCATTATCCAGTAATCTGGTTACTTCATCTTTGTACCACTGTAAATGAGGGCAGACTCTGGCTGACTCAGTGATAGTCATTGTAATTTCTCCATTCTGAGTTCAGAACTATTTCACTGTTTCTTTTTGCCTCCCAGACTGGAGCCATACAGGTAAATACATGTGAATAACCTTTGGTTTAGATGTCCAGAGGCTACAGTAAAGTTCAGAATCCACCAATTTTTGAAGCACAAGCACACAGTGCCTTTAGCTTTCGTTACTTGGCTTTTCAGTTTGGAGTGACTGTCCTCTCATGGGGAGTGCAAAGCTGAAAGCTGAGGAGATGCGGGAACATTTTGTGCCCCTGCCCACTGATTCACTCAGGAAGCCTGGGGCAAATTATTACATTTATCTGTCTCTTCTCACCTGTATTCAAAATGGAGCTTAACCTACTGTTCTTGTAAAATACTTTGAATATCATGAGGAATAACAGGCAAAGAAAAAAACCAACCCTGAAACAAGCAAATCTATGGTGTAAATGATGGGAAAACTGCAAAATATATCTGTCTGGACCAGGTGTTCTTCAGTGTTTACAAATACCTGCCACACTGATTTCGGCAGATTAGGGCTTCGTTTTAACTCTTTGAATGAATGACAAGCGTACCTCTCCAGGCTTCTTACATGGCAAACTAAAAACTTGAACCATACAACAGGTCTAAGAACTCTCTTGACTGACCCTGAAAAAGATTGCAAGTGATTGCAGCTTTCCTTTTCAACCCAGAGGAACAGATTACTCTCTAATTTCCATTTGCAATGCATCTTCACCAAGCAATTGACTTTTCTTCTTCACTTAGTATCCTTGATCAGGACATTTAAAAGTGTTTTTCCAGTAAATCAGCATCGGTGTTTGATTCTCTTGTTAAGAAATTCCAATGCTATTCTTGTGTCTTAAGAGTTATCTTGAAGGATATTTTTACTGGACTTTGAATGGCCTGTGTTTTTGTATTGACAACATATTCTGATAATATACTCTTCATACCAGGTATGAAGAACTTCCACTTATCACTCTAGTGCTGTTAGGAAAGGAGATGATTTTTCTGAATGTAGAAAAACACAGTATATTTCTTGATTTTTTTTTTTTTTTTAACCGACAGAGAGGTTTCTTATTTTTACTTCAAATGCTGAAGATGGCACTCTAACAATGAAGTTTTTAGTTCTCATGCTAAAGATGAAGGAAGAAAGCTAAATGTAAAGTTGTTAGAAATGTTAAGAAAAGTTGGCATGTTCTGTCAGTACATATATAAATAGTGTAGGGTTGAGAGTTTGTTGGTAATAAAGAATAGTCTAATAATGTTTTGTTTTCCACTGTGCATAGCAAGAATACTGTAGCTCACTCAATTATCTCACTTAGGAAAAGTGGAAATAGGTTCTTCTCAGTAAGAGATATTTTCTTACCCTTCATAGCATCCTTCTTATTTAATAGTCCCTAGGCTTCTAGATAGGGTTTATGACTTCTGTTTATGTCTCCTGCTTCACAGTCTCCTACTTTTTTGGTATTGAAGTGAGTTTGAGGTTTTAAATTTCTAAAATCTGTTGCTAAAAATGGATTTATTACACAGTGTAGTCAGTTTTGCAAGATGTCCAACTTGTCTCCTCCCTGCCCATTCTAAGGAAAAGTGTCCTCATTTGTTCCACATGGACATTAGGTTTCATGTTCTATTCAAATGAAGAGATGAGGACCATGACTGACTGGTCTTCCACAAGTGTTTGTCCACCTGTCTCAGTTTTTTTCTGATTCGTGCTTGTGTCTGTCAAGAAAATGTACCTCAGCAGGGCTGTATTCATTGGTACAGTTTCCATACTCTGCATGGGAACTAGAGTGCCACATTTTCAGCCTTTCATCACATGAGCCGTGTGATTCCTGTGCTGCTCCCACAGGCGTTGTGCCTTCCATGGGCAGGGATGATGCAGAGTCTAGTCAAGGCCTCCAGGGACTAAGCCATACTGAATCTGTTTTATCTGAGTACAGATGGTAGGAACAGTTGTATACTTGAGCATCCTCTGACCACGTGTGCATCTATCAAAAGTGCAGCTATCAATAGCTGAGTCAGCATTTATAATGGATACTTTGGTAAAATACAGGCAAAGATGACATGGTGATATGAAAACATGTTAGGACTAAACACTGGAAATCATATTGTTACAGTAAATGCAATTATTGAAATGAAGTCTGTGAAAAGCAAAGACTAATCTGAAGTGCCTTCTTGGAAAACCTTTAAGGAATTTCATATTCAGAAAGTGGAGCTTCCTTGGCCTTGAAATACTGTCAGATAAAACGTTTCATTTGGGACACAGAAATACCTAGACATTTTCTCAAAATCACTAGTCTTAATCTTATTGCATAAGTTCATGACTTTTAAGTTCTCTCTGGTTACATTAAATGAAACCTACCTGCATCTATTTATCTACATAATCAGGAAACTGAAAATAGAGAGAAATTTACATTGTAGAAGTTGTCAGTGTTTGTACCATATATCTAATAAAATATATGGCATTGTTTAAAAATCTACACCTACTCCAGGAAACACGTTATTAATAACATGAAGTGCCTGACACTGACTGCTTACATTTCATTTTGCCACAAAGTCCCATGCTTCAATGTCTTGCTTCAGTACCTTTTTAGAAAGTGGTATGTAAGTGCTCCATATCTCTCATGTGGGATGAGAGCAAAACCACCACTCCAACCTATTTTTGGACTCTGCTTTTTTTTCTGAAGGTAGGATTTGTTTTTATTTTTCTTCCTTTTCTTTGATATTTGCATGACTAGAAAATTACACTTGAGGTCCCTTAGGAGTTTCAGAAATCACTAGAACTGCTGGTATGGGCATATTTTTGGCTTTGTGGTAATGAATATGCTCAGAGGATCCTTCCTACAACTTTTCAAAGTGGGGCAAATTTGTTTCAGCAGTAGCAGACTTGTTCTCAGAGCTTCATACAAGCTATTTATAAGTTGTTCTTTTGGTAATATACTCATCCATCGTAATTTTTTTGGCCAAGGTAGATTCCTATCAGGTGTCCAATCCAAGGCTAGCGAGGCCAATGTTAGGACTCAATGGTACATTTGATTAAGATAGGTAGCAGCAGTTAATTTTCTATTTTGTGGCATTGGAGCAGCAACAAAATACATCAGTAACTGTCTTGCAGGCACAGATGTGATTTCCCCCAGCTGGCTGGAATGTGCATGGTATGAGAGATCCTCATGGCTAACAGGTGATGGAGGCTCACCAATACCATCCCAGTGCTCATATAGCAGAAGGACTGGAGTCTTAATGGGCACCGCCCAGAGCTTCTCAGTGCCTATGGGACAGTCGTGCTTTGGCTCTGCATCAGGTCAGCTTGGGAGCATGCAGCACAAAACCCCAAGGGCTTCTGGGCTCAGCCACAATGTGCTCATTGCAAGAACAAGGTCCTCATTTGCAGGTGAGCTCGGGCATGTCCCATGTTGGTGTTACAACAACAAGCAGAGCATAGTCATCAATATATAGTGGCAGCCGGAGTGAAAGATTATAGTGCAAGGCATGATGTCTTGCCTCAGTTCTCATGCTAACAGTCCAGCAAGAAAAATAAAGCTCTTGTGATTTATACTTGCGGAGTAATCTCCACAGTAATGTGAAATATGATAGTCCAAATGGGTAAGAACAATGACAGCCGTTACCATTTTTGACAGGCAATGGGTTTAGAGCTTGGTGATGAATTGCATGCTGTCTGGGGTTTGTTCAGCCCACTTATCTTCAGGATGTCATTTTGGTTTTTGTTTTTTGGTTTTGTTTTCTTTTTTTCATTAAAGGAAAAACATCTTTTAAGTCCTTTGGTTTGATGTTGGAGACTTAACAGTTTCTGTTTGGTAAAGAATTTTGCTTTCTTGTGATCTTTTCTTGGAAAATGGCTCTGCACGGATTCCTAAGAAAAAGGTTTGAATGTTTATCCTGCTTTGATAAGGTAGAATAATGTTCTCTCTTTTATCTTTAATTTTATTTTAATTGGACCTGCAACAAAGATACCTAATTATATGAGGAATTTTAGTTTTGACACACTTCAAACTAAAATATCACTAAAACACATAAATATGTCTGAATTTCAGACTTACAATTACATTTAGTGAAGGGTAAACCATATTTTATGTCAGATAACACCAGACCAGACCCTGAGAGACAAAAGACATGGAATTATACCCTAATCCCTTGACCTATCTCTGTGAAATTGGTGGTGAAGAGTTTTTTGTAAGAAAGCTGGAAATTCAAGGTTTTTCAGAAGGTGGCTGTTTGTCAGAGCTTTGGTTGTTCTCCTCCAGTAACAAATACTGTCAAGCCTCACTGTAGGTCTCTTCTGGAATGGGGCAATGTAAAATGTGGATGGGGTGAAGCAATAAACAGTGCATGGCTTGGCAGGAGGGCTCTGCTTACCCAATTGCAACAGATGAGCTCAAGGAGAAAAAGCAACAACTGCTTTTAACAACTAAGATCCTACAACATGGCTGAAGGTGGAAAGTGAAGTCCCAGACTGGCAGAAGACAGTGGGATTTTAATTACATTTACATAGTTCTCACTGCACCCTTAATTTTGCAAATGCTTTTCTAGAGCTGAACTGCTCCACTAGACCAAACCTGCTTCTTTCTCCCACTTCGGTCACATCATTGCATGAAAATCAGCACAACAGGATCTTGCTGGACTTAAGTTTTGCTCCCATTTAAACCAGTGACATTGCTTCTTAGCTACTCATTTCCATTGGAACTAGAGCCAAGCTTTAGGTCCTTACAATTTCCTCCGCTTCTAATTTCACTGGCATTGAGTTCTGACCAGTTAATCAAATGTCTTTTGTGTTGCAGGTGCCTTAATGTTTATTTTGATTAGTGTACCAGTTGCTATTTTTAGCTCTTTCATCTTTGGATTAATGAATACCAGCAAAGACCTTAAACCATAATAAACATGAGTTTTTAACCTTGCCATTTATTTTTATGTCTCTGAATCCAAATAATCAGGATGTGGTTACCTGTGAAGGTAGTAGACTACTACTTCAAATTTCAATGCACACCCACATACAAAAATATACATTGTAGAGGGTTACACCTTTAAAAACACCCAGACTCTTGTCTGACTTTAATGGCTGTTGCCATCGGGCTGAGAGACAGTGGTACAACCTGGCTTACTGCTTTGTCCTTTGATTCCAGTGAACTTAGTCTGCTTCACCCCTACAAAATAACCAGCAGCTTTCTTCCTCACTGCTGATCCCTCATGGACAATATAAATATATATATATATAAAATGGGGTAACCAAATAACAGGAGCACATGTAAAATGTATTGAAAAAGCCAAGCAAGAAACTGAGTTTCAAGAAACAACACTACAGATGTCATATCTTTACTTTTTTAAAACTGGACTCCAAGAACCTTTGTGGCTTTTCTCCTTTGTAGTATGGGGAAAAAGTACAAAGCCAAAGGTTTTTTACCATGTGTTTTCTGCCTGATCTAATGGGAAATTTTCTACACAGGGGATAAAACAACTATCATACATCACAGAAATGTATTTATACATCCTTCGTATTTCTGCTTTGCCAAGCAGAGAGTCAGCAAAGAATGGCACAATCAGGCTTGAACTACACTCTGGGGCAGGACCTGGAGACAGAGTAATCAGCAGATTAGCAGATACCGTTGGCACTAGAGGCCCCATCTTAGACCATATTAACATCAGCTGAAATATTCCCACCTGGGTGAGTTGGAGGCACATCACGTTTTAAGAGCTAGATCCAAATGAGGGCTTAAACAATATACCCTAAACCCATGGCCAAAGAAACCCCTGCAGCAAGCAGCTTCCTGAGCCTCTCAAAACTTGACCCTTCCTACATTACTTAAAAGCTGTGTAGGTATCTGCAGTTCTGCAGCTGTGGCACATGGTCAGAACACCACCAGTTTGCATGACGGATTCCCATGTAAGCTCTTCCCAGGTGTGGAAGCTGGATAACTTTATCTCAGGATCTCAAGAAGATCCTGGAAGTTGTGGCTACCATTAACTCACATTGAGGACTGGTGAAATGCAGCCTGGCTTTCAAAATGCTGCTGGGGAGATATGTGATTTCTGTAACAGCTTTAGGCACCTATCCAGCATGTGGGGAGGTCAGGGTCAACCTGGGTGGGTGGGTATGAGACAAAGTCTCCCTGCTTACAAGTGAGTGTCTAGTTCATCTGGTTTTAGCACCAGTTTGCATTCATTACTGCTGCCGCTGCAAGGACTGGGCCACTGTGCAGAAAGGAATTTCAAGGTTTGTAGGGCTGTAAAGGAGCAAAGAGGAAGGAGCTGATCCTGCACCCAAAGGTGAAGGGCGTTCAGCTGGTGCTATCTGATCGCTGGGTTTTATGCAGTGACTTTGTGAGATAAAACATATTAACAGCCATGGGAACAGAATCTTCCTTTCTTTTCACTTCTTAAAGACCTTTGGAGCAAAGTTCCTCTGGGCATGCAGCTGTAAAGCCATTAACAGATTGTTCTCCTTTACAGATGCTGCAGTTCCAGCTTGTTGTGGTGCATTTGGCCCTTGTGATTACCCTGCTGCAGTGGCACTCTAGCTCAGTGCTCCTCACAGAGGCAGCTCCAGAGGTAGGTGAATGTTTCTGGTGGTTGTCACGTAACCCTGCTCTTCCTCGGGTTGTTCTTGGCTGCAGGGTGTGGGAGACACCATGGTCTCCAAACAGTGTTGGAAGGTGAATGGTTGGTATTGACTCTGCAAGGGCAAAGCGGGAGCAGGACAACTTCCCCAGTGAAAGGAGTGATGCAAATTGCATGGCTCTGGGAGGACAGAGAGAGTGAAGTCTCAGCCAGATTCACACAACCTCTCCTGAAACACCATGGGATTTCTGTGTGCTAAAACACTGTCCAGTGACTTTGGATAGAGAACTTCCTGAAGAGGGGAAGGAGGTGATGGGGGCAGGGAAGCAAACTCTAACACTGAAAGGAAGGTTTCATTATTCTTCTTAAAGACAAATAATAGCATGAGAAGTCCGCAGCTTTCAGAAGCCATAAGGAGATCCCTGAGAGAAGACCACCTGCACAGAAGTTACAAATTAAAGGAGACAGAAGACCAGGAGAGGGAAGGAGCAAAGTAACTTGCCTAAGCTTGTGAAGGAAAGCAGCGGATGAAATGGGAGAACAGTCTCATGTTTCATCCAGTACAATATGCAGGGGTTGCACTTCTACTGCATTCTCTTTTTTTTTAATGTCATCTTGACAAAAAACAGATTTGGCAGGGAAGGTATTTATGTAATGGTTTCATGCCATAAAAACCCCCAAGGATCTAAAAGTTTAATCAAAGTAGCACTGTTTGGCTGTAGGGTCTTTACATAGGTTTTTAAGATCAGCTTGGAAGTTAGATGCATACTGAGGAATACTGATGGATCCTTCAACCTTGCTTTCTGTCTTCAAATGACCATGCCCTGATTACACAAAATAATATTTGTTATAGAAAATAGGGCTTGGGGGAACCACTCCCCACATCAGTGCTGCAGCAGCTGCTGTTCTGATGCCACAGAGACGTGGTATCATGTCTCTATCAATGATAGATTTTTGTGAAAAGCATATAAGAACAGAACATCTTCAGAGACTTCCCCATCCAGAGACTTGCACTGGACCAGGGTGTGTTTTAGCTGCTGATGGACCTGAATTCGTCTTTGAAAGAGTTTAAAATCTTGGTATCCATGGAATCCTTTGGCAATGCATTCCACTTCATTCATGTGCAGTGTTTAAAAAGTAGCTCCGTATATTTATTTTAAATCCACCATCTGGTGACTTCACTGAGTGGACTGGGGGGGAGCTCTTGAGAAAAAAAATAGTAGTCTTTATTCACCTCTTTGCTGTTCATAAGTTTATAAACCCTCCACTGTACCCCCTGTACCCCACACTTACCTCTGCTTATCTGCAAAGTTGTACTTTGTTCAGTGGTTCACCACTTTATTCAGTGGTTCACCATAGGAAAACTGTTGTCTACTTCTGATGATCATTTTAGCTGTCTCTTTATTTTTTACGATTCTATTGTATCCTTTTTAAGACAAAGCAAGTGGGACTGCACAAAGTACTCAAGAGCAGAGGCTATTTTTTACCTTCTAGTTTCAAGTATTATTGTAGATATTTATCCACACTAACCAGAAGGGAGATTTCAGTCTTTTTTAAAGGCATAATTTTTTTGCAAACCTCTATGAAAGTTTTATAACCCTAAAAGGGAACAGAAAGGATTGCTCAGTGCACTCAAGGCTCAGAGCAAGGAAAGTCAGAGGACAATGGGAGATCCTTTACAAAAGTATTAACAGTGCTACATCATTTGTGCGATCATTGTGGTCATGTGCTCCTCCTTATATAAAGATCACAGTTTTATACACTCCATCACTGGTTATGCCACCCATCAGTAGTGGGAAATGTCATCACCACAACTATGGTGTGGACCGCAGTAGATACAAGCGTATTATATCATCCATGTGATGGCTTCCTTTACGCTTGTACTAAACCCACTGTGTATGAATAAGAAAGATAGTGGTGTGCCTCTAAAGATAGAGGAAAACCTGCTTCAAGGCACATAATAAAATTTTGGTTAGAAATTTTTATCTAATTCCATGAAGATCAAGTGGAGCAAGAAGGCAAACATTTCATCTGAAGAGAGAATGATTTGAGCTTGACACCTGCTTTCATAGATTAGCTGCTGCCCTATATTTTTCTGTTACTTGCAAAGCAAATATTTCACTTTGATTTGTTTCATTTCTCTCTTGATAGACCCCAATATTCTCAGCTTTTCTGGATAGCAAAGTAGAGCTTGGTTTTGAAAAGGTGTTAAGCCTAATGTCATAACTAAGGTTCAAAATTCTGTGTCAAGTCAACATACAGTTCTTTCCTCTTCCCCACATAGGGTTACTGCATAAATTCTTTAAATGTCAGTGCTGAGCAAGTTTATCTTGGGGTATTTTTTGCATAACAATTAATTAATTTGTCAGCTTTGTATGGAAAGTTCTGTATAAGTTTTTATTACTATTCATTAGCATTCATTTAAGAAATGAAAATCAGTTTTCTGAAAAATATCAGGATGGATGTTGGAGTCTGGTAATGGTGATTGCGTTTTTTAAAAGGATTAAATTACTCAGCTCATGCTATAAGGGATACTAATCACTGCTGAGATAGGGCTGGCCTACAAAAACAGGCTTTGTGAAGTAATAAATTTTGATAATTCTTGCAGTAATAATGAAGGAGAGTTCAATTCTATCTATCAAAGAAATATCCCAACCTTTTATGGCAAACTCCTGTGGGCGGAAAATGGCCACGTTTCACAGAAGGAAATTTGTTTTAAAGCTGTGGCCCAGGTTTAGTATCCTAGTGATTACGTATTTATAGGACTGCTGCTGTGACACTGGTTCAAATGGTTTTTCTGGTACTTGAGCAGCAAGCAAACATCCCCCTTTTCTTTTGCAGCCTTTGGAGCCTTCTGCTGCTCTGGGCATGGGAGTACATCCCATTGCCAGTGAAGAGAAATCAGCCACCAACCTGGCAGCCAAACTGTTCCTTCTTGATGAGCTGGTGTCTCTGGAGAATGAGGTGACCGAGACCAAGAAGAAAAGAAGTTTCCCAGGATTTGGCTCCCCGATCGACAGGATTTCTTCAACCTCTGTGGACACTAAAGGCAAACAGAGGTAAATTTGTAAATGCTCCAACCAGTGATAATGTTGGAAGGAGGCTGTTGGTAGGTGTCCTGGATACAGATTGGTTAGCGTTAGCCACCAGCAGGTTTATGGTTGTTGAGAGGTGCCTCTCATCAGGGTACCAGAATCTCCACAGAAACCATTAGTTACATGGTGTGTAATCCTTCAGCTGTGATGAATAATATATGCACTAGTTCATTTATCCCCACAGTGCCATCCAGCTAACAAAGAACATTCCAGCATATGCATTTTTTAGCACGTTTCTTTCCACTGATGTGAACTAACATTCCGTTTAAAACTGCCTTTTTGATCATGAGATTATTTCAAGCAAAAATATGCCTGAGGTTCAAAAGCAGAGGGGCAGGTCTAGATGTTCCTGAGGCTGGGGTGAAGAGAAGGTATGGTGTGCATGTCTTGAATAGCAAGATGAAGAACACATCATGAAAATGGGAAGTTAATAGAATGGGCTTCAAGACCTCAATCAATTTATAAGTCAGGGTTTAATCAATACAGCAGTACAGCAATACCTTCACAGCACAGGTTTGAAGATAAGCATGTTTGTAACAGGGCGAATCAATGACGCTTGGTATGGCTGGGGAGAGCCAGCGAGTTTGGGGCAACGCTCAAGGGGCTGTTTGCTATATCTGAAAGAACTTAACTGTCTTGTTCTCTTCTGGTAACTGTCTTCTTTTGGATGGAATCCCCAATGCCACAAAGTATTTAATGACATGCTTAAAACTTAATCTGGAAGTGGAAAGTATGTACAAGAGCCAGTCAACATTTCAAGTATTTTTTTCAAACAGAGTTTTGCAATATTTTCTTGTTGTTTTTCCATTTATGCACCCAGTCTGTACTAGGACTTTTTGACTGCAGCCAGAAGTGATAAAATACGAAATTCTTAAAACCTTGAGTAGGACTATTCTGTTCTGTATATCTCTTCAAGAGATCAGAATCAGTTCATTCTTTGTTTGCTTTTTAGCACGTTTTTCTTTTCCAGGGGAAGAAATACAAGGTAATTTTTGAAGCTGCAGTGCCTTTTTTGCAAAAGTACATGGTATTCCCAATTTGTCTCATGGTTTTCGGGTGGAAATCTCGTTTCATTCTATGTGCAGTACAAGGAAAAAAACTCACAGAAAAAGGGAAATTGTGGTGAAAATTGTCCCAAGTTTTCTAACAGCTTGTCTCTGAATAATGAGCTCATGCAAATGAGTGACACACTGCACAAAATTCCTCTTTTCCCAGCATCAACAGCACAGTTTGCAGTTTTGCGTTGAGATTATCACTTTGGGGGAGCTAATTAGCTTTTGAGTTTGGGATTGATTCATTTATTAGAACCATCTGAGCTGCCTTGATCACTACATTGATAGCCAGATACTAGCATCAGCATGGACCACAGATCAGATGAGTGCTTAAGGCTGTACCTTTAGGTGGAAAGAGGCAGAGGCTGCTGCGCTTGGAGGAGTAAAACACAGGAGTGAGCACCCCATCACTGTTGTGCACACAGTAGATAACAGCCCATTCCTGTACCAGCTGAGACTGTTACCTTTAGAGACCGGATAATGACTTTTGAAGTGTGAAAGCTGTTAAATAGACTCAGCCCCCTGAATTAATACAGTGTGTGTAGTGCCTGGCAACACAGCAGAAACTTTTGGAAAAGAGCAGATCAAATATAAGTCCACTTAACAGATTGTTGTGGCACCCACCAGTTACAGGAGGGCCCAGATCCTAATCTTGCCTATCAACATCAATTCATAAAGCTTTGAAAGCATGGGAAAAGCATGCAAGAAGACATGAGTCTTCAGAAAATCTAGAAAGATCTACAGACAGATGGAGAGAAAGAGACTCCAGGAATCTTAGAAAAGGCTGTTTTAAATAGAAAACATTGCTTTGTTCCCAGTAAGTGCTGAAATGGGCACAGTCTGGTTTGGAAGATGGAAATGGCGTGGGAGGCTGGGGAGGGAGTGGTGGCTGGCCAGTTGTGGCTCCGGGTGGCCACAAGAGGGGAAGCTCCGCTGCCTGCCTGCCCTGCCTGCCCTGCCTTTCCCCTTGGCATGAGGTTACAATTTTCTTCTCTGTTCAACTACAGAGATGATGGTGTTACAATTAATGATGCAGAACATCCCCCTGCCCATAATCCAATTTGGGAAATTAATTCCCCTTTTTATCAAGTCAGGCTCAGTATGAGTCCAGCAGCCCAAGTCTCCCACTTGCCCCCGAACAGTGTGTGCCTACACTGGGGGGGAAAAGAGGGGATCTGCTGCCCTTGAGGCAACAAACCGAAGATCTGCCCTTTGATTTGCTTCCCTTTGCTTTCCCTATGGCTTCGTGCAACAGTGCTGGATACACAGGTGTTTGAGGAAGGGACAGTGAGGGCCGTACAAACGGCTCCCCTTCATTTGCGATGTTCTGTAGCCACTCCTGCGTGACCGATGTGGTGCTCCCGACATACGTGGTACACTGTCAATTCCTGTTTCTTCACCTCATCTGAAAAGTAGCTAGAAAAGAGGCAGCATGAAATGAGCTGCTGGTGCTGGAATGATGCCTCTGTGCTTCAGCCCATGCCCAACTGGTGTGAGGAAAGGAGACTGCTCAGAGGAGGCCATGGACTAGGCAGATAGTCCTGGGTGGGGTGTGCAGAGCCCCCAAAGCCACAGGCTGAGTGAGCATGGGAGTGTTAGCCACTGAAGTTGGACTCACGTACACCACAGCATGGTCTCCTGGTAGGTACTTTGCATTTGCAAACTTAAAGAACAAAATTTCTTATTTATTTTCTTTGACAAGGATTGATAGAGAAAATAGGTCATTTTCCAGCGTTCCTCTTGGACCTGCGTTTTGCTGGCAAGTATTTCCAAGAGCAAAAAGTTGAGGTTATTCTCAGCTGCAGAAAATCTCACTGTTTTCACAATTAATTGAAATAAAACTTCTGCTAGTGGAAAAAATGCTCAAAAATGCTGAATTAGGATGGGAAAACTTCTTTTTAATATTAAAAAAATCACAATAAAATATTTCTGCATAGAACTTCTTTCACATTTTCCTCATGCCCTCACTCATCAAATCATCAGGAAATGTACCATATGGAGGAAAAAAAACCCGAAAACCAAAAAATCCCATTTTCAGTCTCATCAAAGGGTTGGTACTATACAATTTTGAGAACAGTGCATTGCAGGTGACCCTACAGGAAAATCCTGCTAGGGCTCTTCTGCCTTGTCCCCTCTGTTACTGTGCAACACTTCCTACCTCCTTGCTTACCTTAGCCCCTGTTGGCCCTGGAGATTTCAAAGAGCCAGGCTGACGGGTCACCTGAAGTATATGACACTATGCATGAAACAATTCCTCTTTATACATATGGTGTGTCTCCTTTCTTTTATGAATAGCAGTTAACGTGAGAATTATTTGTTTGCTGCCAAATAAACACAGGGATAGTGGATCAGCGTCAGCCGGTCTGTAAAACAGGTGCAACTCTTGCCTATCCTTTTGTAAGACAAGTGAAGCATCTTATTTTTAAACACTCTCATCTTTGGCTGCTCCTGCGCAGCTGTTCTGCCTCAACAATAAAGTCATTAGCTGGATGAATGGAGAAATCACAGATGCAGTAACATTTTGATTATTCCTATGGTGTCTTTCCCCAGTTCTTTACCTCCTTCTTTGCTTTTTTCCCCTTGTGCAGGAAAGTGGTTGAGCTGCCTAAGAGACGGTTTGGAGTTCCTCTCGACCGGATTGGAGTGAGCCGTCCTGGCAACACCAAGGGTTAGCAGTTCCTGCAAGTAAGCCAAAGTACTCTGGGTGTGGGCAGGCTCGGAGAACCCCCCCTGTTCTCAGTTACATGGAGGTACTCAACTCATGCCAGTAGGCTTGGAAAGGGTGGCTTGGGGAATGATGGCTTCTTGTAACATGGATTGTGACTGTCCTAAATTAGAACTTAGTACTCCTCTACAAGAAAACAAGTATTTCTAATATTTCAAGTCTCCTGTAAATCACCTTACAGTGTGTTTGTCCAAACCTTGCATTTCTGACATGGGAAAATGTAATGTTTACTGCTTTTCTGCCTACAGGTGCTTCTGTTCTAAATGATTGATGCTGTATTGGAAACATTACAGAAATACAGAAGATGCATCACAGCATGTCTTGTCATTGACTAATGATTCAACACTCAAGGAACTGACCTCCTGCAAAATCTGTTTCACATTGCATTTTACAAATGTTGCATTTACAAATAATAACAAATTCAATTCATCAGGTCAGAATGCTCTCACAGTTGTGCACGGTGCCACTGATAGGAGGGAACAGAAAATGTGTATATAGTTTAATTGCATGGCATTTATTTCTTAAACTTGCAGAAGTTCATTATCCTAAAAAGGACTGTTAGATTTTCTGGATTGAAAATAAAACTTCCAGAGATGTCAACAGCAGTCCATGAAAAGCAGACAGTTTGCTTTGCACATTTCTTTCAAGAGGGTGTTTGTAGGGTAGATGAAGGGAGGATTTAAGAGTTATGGGACAAACCTAGAATTTATTTGAACTGCTGTTTGGGAGAAGATGTCTACTGACTTCACTAGGAGTTAGTCTGAAGAAGAACTACTTAGTATTTGTCCTGATGTTTTCAGTAGTGTTTCTCTTATCTCTGCACCATATTTAGACATGTTTTCATTGTATAGCACATCCTGAAATGTGGTGAGACTTCCAGTTTCCTCCTCTAAGCTGATGAATACATTTCACTCCTCCCTATGCATAACATAGGATAGCATCCAAATATGAAGTCATCTACTTCCTAGGCCATCTGCACCATATGCCTTATTTTAGCCTCTTGATGAGTGCATGGGGCATAATCAGACATCCAACTCTAAAAGTTCAAGAATTTCTCACTCTGTTAAAATGTAAACATGTCCTCTCCATTTCAGGGCAAAACAGGTTATCTTAAATCCTGCTTCACACTTTTTACTTCTTTCCAGATTATAAAATATAGCTGAAAAGAGCTGTTTGCTGACAGCTCAATGCTCAGATTCCTAGCTGATGTTTTCTAAACGCCACATGCTTCTTCTTGGACTTTGGTCTATGTCAGCTAAATTCTTTGGATTGCTATTCTTGGGTATGAATTATCCTTAGCATTGTAAAAGAAGATCCATTGAGAAAGGGATTGTACAGCACTACGAAAAAAACGCTTCTTGACAAATACCCTGTGTGAGGTAGAAGGTTGCAGTAAGGCTGGAGATAGAAATCAAGTGTTAATTTCCTGTTCTTATGTGAGGCACAAAACACCTGCTCATCGGCTAGCAAAATGGGGAAAAACACAGCCAGATTTTCAGTCAGGTACAGCAAAGTATTCTGTGAAAGGATTTGGAAAGTCGATGAGTCTTTGAAATCAAAGCTCTTCTGAGTATTGGGATTTTGGGGCAATTGCCCCAGTTCAGGCCCTGGTGGGAGATGGGGCTCCACTCAGAAGGGCAGGTAGCACCCAGTTCATGTTTGAGAGGGGCCAGCCCTCAGCCATAGCAGGAGCCTTTCCCATTTTCCTTCTTGCTGATAGCCCTGCCTCGAGACCAGGACTGGCCCAGCCGCAGAAAGTTTGCAAGAAACTTTGTGCTTTTTTTGACATCTCCAATATAGGCTAATGCTGCTGAGAGCAGCTGCACAAACCAGTGAATCACATCAAGAGGTGCCCCCATCTTTCCCATCAAGCAGATCACTCTCTAGCTGAGTTAGGTGATCATTCCTCCTTTGGTGGGTGAGTTGTCAGTGCTTGCCTGGGGGCTGAAGCACCACAGATGCTTTCCAGACCAAGATCTTGAAAGTCATAGAAAGGAAGAAGGGCTGTAAGTCCATATGTGATCATCTTGGTTTTTTGCTCCCTGCTTTTCCTCTGGTCCCATGGCTCATTTTCTGCCTCTAAGCTTGCAGGTGAAGGCTCTGAGAGATGGATTGGGTGAGTGCATGTAGACTGGCTACCTCCAGGCAAGATTTTCTGTCCATGCTAGAAGCAAATCTGCAAATGCAGACCCAGACAAGCCCAGACCCTGTCCTCTGCAGTGCACTGCCACCACCTATCCCACCCTGTCTTTTAGTAAACAGTTATCTTATTGCACTGACCTCATCCAGCCAGTCTGCAGATAACCTGCTTGCCAGGCAGCCATATGTATGGGGCATGGGCAGATGATGGAAGTGATGACCTGACTGCTCATAGAGCTGTCTGTCAAACACAGCATGCACAGAGTCATTGCATGACATATTTTGGGAGACTCAGATCAGAGGAATCCAATGCTAACAGAGTGGCTTTGGAAAGACATTGCTGGATCATAGAAGTATTGTAACAGTTAACAGGTATTAGCCTGGGCTTCTGGATAAAGAAGGGTTTAAAGCCTGTAAGTTGTGTGCAGAAATGCCCTTCGTCTGAAAGGTGATGTGAAAGCAAATCAGGACAGAGGTGTCTGTGGTGGTGTTGCTTGGAACCGGGAGCTGGAAGCCTCAGTCCTGCTCTTGGCTCCCACCTCATGGCATGGATTACTTGGGAGAAGCAACAGCCTTTCTGTTCCTCTGCCCTGTCCACCACAGAGCACACTGAGAACTCCTGTGGCTCAAAGAGCACTCTTTAAAATCCATAAATTGGCAGGTGCTGTTTAAAATATGATGGTATCTGAAAGGCTGAACACCACAATTTGTTTTTATAGACAATATTGGATAGCTTCAGTCATTGTGCATAGCATAGAGGTCAACAAATGTGAAATGAGGATATACTACAGCATCCGTTGCACGCTAGATTTGCCCTGTACTGCCTGTTTGTAATTCCATTCAGATGCCTGTGAGGATTTTCTGCTAATAAATCAACATGGTCTACTAGAATGTCTAAGGGAAATCTCTTTAATTATTGCCTGTGGGTCATTAACTTTAGCAAGAGTGACTGCCCAAGCATAGGTAACGTGTGAGCAGCCACAATGTGGAGGTGGCACCCGAGGAAGAGTTTCTGTTCTGTGTGTTTGGCAGGAAGGACAGGACCCCCCCAGTGACAGGTTGCAGGTGAGCCTCGGGTGAGTATCACTGCCTTTTCTCTGAATTAGTAAATGAATTGTATTCAACACTTATTCATCACTCCAGCAGAAGCAGCTAACACAGCGGCATATAGTGCCTGTGAGGAAACAGTGGGGTAGTTTGGGTACCATGAGCACTTAAATAACTGCGCTGGTAGGATGTAGCACACCATGTGCCCAGAAATCACTGCTAAGCAGCATGGTGCATTGCACTCCAGGGAATTCCTGTGTCTAGGATGAGAGCAAGCTGTTAAATTGCCGCAGACCCTGTATTCCTTTTCCTGACTTGCTGGTGAGTTGTCACACCAGGTCAGGAAGGCATGGCTACTGCTAGCAGGTAACAGATGGAGCCTGCTGCTCCAGCCTTTCACTGCCCTGGGATTTCCTGCAAGCTGAAAGCATCTGAGCTGAACACCGGCTTGGGGCACTCAGTGCAGCTCTTGTAATACACCTCCCTTTCAGCTAAAGCACCAAACTCTTAAAAAGAGAGAGAGAGAGAGACCCTTCTCGTGGCAATAGCCTATAATTTTTTGCGGATTTGGTGCTGTTGTGAGGGTATGTGAAAGTGTGCTCTCACGTACCTTTTCACTTGCATAAAAGCAACAGAAAATGGGAAATGTGTTCTCAATGACTACCAAGGAAACAACAAAGAATTAATGTTAACAGCAAACTGTATTTTGCATGTCATTAGACTTCACTGATATAATCAAGCTGGTTTTACTCCATAGATGCTAGCTTTGGCCTGTAATAGGATGAATACATCTCCTGTTGATGAAGTACATACAAGGTACTGCTGTGGTAAGTGTGCACACCTTGCCAGAGCCCAAGGCAATGAATGTAGCATGGTAATTATAGCTTTGGGAGAGGTAAAGTTTTGAAGAATATGTAGTATGCAAACTACAGTTAAATAGCATGGCTCGACAGGGCTGGAGAGACTGTTCAATTATAATCAAAATCAGTCCACACATTCACAGTGGCTACCAGATTCTGCTCTCGTTTACACCACTGGAAACCTCAAAGTTAACATTAGTGGCCTTAAGATTTACTCTGAATTTATACCTTTGGGAACAGGGTCCATTGTTTTTGCAGATAAATGTAGATAACATGACTTCAGATGAATATATGTAGGAACCACTGATGGATTGTGGTCTCTTCCTTTTGGACAGGTGCAGACATAATTCTGCAGTAGAAAAAGCCAGCTAGCATCTATACTGAGCAGCCAGATGAGCCAAAAATCTCTTTTCAAAACACCTGTTTGGAGTGAATAGGTAGAAATCAGTGGGTCTGGTCCAGTCCTATGAGGACAGCAGCCCACACACATCCACGAGGAAGACCCAAATCTCATTCCAAGTTCTGGTCAAAAGGAAGGGCCTCTTCCTCAGGCACATTAAAACAGGCCGGTGTTGATATAGCTAGGTGTTTAATGGGAGCTTTTTTTCCATTGTAAAATTCACACGAACCATAAGGTAATAAGAGCCTACATCAAGGGAAATGTGCTGCCCCTTGGGCCTCTGCAAGAGGTGAGAAAGAAAACAGCACGTGCTTCTGTGCAACAGAAAATCTTTATTGGAACAATATCCAAAGGATCCAGACTTCCGCGCCTGGCCTCCCCCAAACCTATTGTGTACGCTGACGGGACACAATGGGGAACAGCTCTGGCTCAGCAAGCCGAGGCAGGCAGCCCTGAGTCTTTCACATTACACCCCATCTGCCTTCCTGTCCCAGCAGCAGGTGTTAGGTCATCACAGACCTACTCATAGGAGGCGACAGGAAACCCAGACACCACCATGAGCAATGTCTGCAGATGCGGGCAGAGGCCCAAGCTCAGGGGAACTGAGTTAGTGTTTGGTGCCTCGAGGAACCTGGTGAGAAGGGGAAGAGCGTACAGTGGCAGCAGACTGAATGGCACACACAGGACAGCAAGGCAAGTTGGGAAGCATCTTCCAGGTAGAAGATCATGGTAGGTTAAACCTGGAAGGAAGGAACAGTGGAGAGTGGCTCCTGACACGGTCCCTGTTAGACTTGGCTGTGGTGCAGTGGTGGAGGATGGCATCCAAGTTAGCAGCATGATGAGAGAACAGAAGAAACTCTTAACACATTAATACCCAGCAAGCTAGTTTGGGGAAGGGCTTATCTTCATCCTCCAGTCCTGGCAAGCCTTCAGATGCAGTATTTCCAAAAGCAGGCTGGGAAGGGGTACAAGAGAAGGATGTTAGCATCCAAGGCACTTTTTCCAACTTCTGACTCTAGCCCTGGAGTGGGTTTCAAAAGCCCCATGTCTTGAGAGAGCTGGGGTGTGAAGCCAGCATTGTAGTTTCTGGACACATCTCAATAACCAGCTTTGACTTCACGTAACACTTTTAGAAGGTGTTTCTTTTTAGCTGCGTATAGTGTAGAGAGGAGGTCTAAAAGTTGTTTCCATGTTGCTTGATTTATAAGGGTTTGCTTTTCCTTTTCTCTACTTCAGTAATATCAGGAATCAGCTTTTTCTTTCCTGTTTACTGGCCAGCAGTTTTGCTGCCTCAGAGATGAGCACAAGGTTTTTCATCTGTGGCTGACTGGAAGAGCAGGATACTGGCTTGGAGAGACCTGATCTGGTCCCTACAATTTTTTTTTTAAAGCCCAGTCACTCTACCACTGCTACCAACTGTCCTCCAAACAACATTGATCTCTGTGGGATCTTACAAGAAGAATAGATTAGGGAAGGATGCACATTTTGGTGTCAGAAAAAATAGCTGTATCACCAGCATGACTTGTTCTTTTAACCCTGTGTGGGTCTCCTGTGGTCAAGTATGAGAGGGGTTTCTACATGGTTTTGGAAAGCAGGATCTTGGGAGAAAGCTCCTACTGAATCAGCAGCACTCATGCTGAGACACGAGCTTCTCCCAAACTGAAAGGACTTTAGATGAAGGCAAAGATTCTCTGCTTTAATTTCTGGCAGAATCTGATTTAAACCTGGCAAGGGGAAGTAGTTTTATCTACATTTGAACCTTCCAGACTGGTGGGGGCATGAATTAGATTAGTCAAATTAATGACAGCCTCCAGGGTTGCTTATAAATTGCAGATTGTCTAAGGATCACTTAAGCACTTAGGCAAGCCTTGAACAAAGGGATTTTCTCTTGGCTGGCTGGCAGGTTGTCAGCTTGCACATGCACAGAGCATGTGGGGTAAGGGCAGAATTAGCTCTTTTGCTTTTAGGCCAGATCTGTCATCAGTGACTTCTGGTTTACAGCTGCCACTGCTTTGTGGAGGAATCCACTGAAAGGCAGCATGAATGGCATTGTCCATGCACTTGTCAGGGGCAGCCTTGCAGGAGCCCTGCTGCAATATGCTCCTGAGTCACTGGATACAGACAGGAGAAAGCCTAGAGTCCAGCTGGGGGACCTACCAGATCTTAGTTCCCTGTGTTCTTGGTTGATTTCTACATCCTTTTTAGCTGATTTTCAGCAGCACAAACAAGTGTTCCTTTTTTCTCTGTAGGGAGGCAGTGACCTTGGCAGAGGGGAATACATGCAGTCCACATGCCTCATTGTGCCCTCAGAACTAGCTTTGTGCCCAGAGCAAAGCGACGGGTGCACTGCGAGGACGTGTTCATACAGACCTCACCCGCTCCAGGACAGGCATTCATTGCTCACATAACCCTGTGTTCCTCTGTGAAAAGAGGGATGCAACACTGACTGCCTTCAGTGGGGTCCTGGGTGTGCAGATCCCGTGTATCTGCCCTGACAGCAGACAGGATTGGGTACACAGTCTTTCTCACCAGCTGCTAAACCAGCCAGCCATTAACAAGAGAGGGCCAGGACTGCTAGAAAAGCTGCCAACCTTTTTTTTCAGCATATTTGGGGCATGTTTACTGCCACGGTCTTTGTTGCAGAAAGGAAGCCCTGGAGATGAGAGCTGGACAGGATGGCTGCAGGGCTCTAACCCAAAACCTACCGCGTTTTTTGGGCTGGGGTGCTGAGAGACTTTCCAAGGCATAGGCCACCTCTGACCCTTCCTCAGTTGAGAGCTGATCCTTCAACTTCTCCAGCTGTTTAAAAACAAACACAGCAGTAAACAAATGCCCCATCCTGAGTTGTTCTGCAGTGTGCTGGCAAGTGCCAGGCTGCTCAGAGGCAGGAGGTACAGGCAGCTTGTCTGACAGCATCACTGGGGAGGACAGGGTCTTCCCTGGAACAGGACCATTCCAGGAGGATCTGCCTTTGGAGCACTCACACCTCCTCATGTTCTCCTCCATTAAGCTGCTTGTTTGGTGGCAGCAGCGTAGGCCCTCTCTACTCTTCCCCCCCCATCCCAGGGTGCAAATCCCTGTGAAGAGGAGGCTGTGTAGAAGGATACTGCACCAGTGAGTGTCAAGTCAGTTCTGGGGCAGGAGGTCTCCAGGCATCCACCCACTGCAGCGGAGAGCATTGCTTCTCCATTGCTCCAGGCTGCCCCTCTGCTCCCTCTCCCCCAGCTCTTGCTAACTTCCCTTGGTTATAATGTGGAAAGTCCACATTATTTCTTCTCTATCTGTAGCTACAAGAACATCTATGCCATGACCTAGACTTCTGCTCTGGCAGTGTTGCTCCCAGGAAGCCAGAGCTTACTGTCCCTCAGCACTGGAGCGAGGGGCTAGGGTAGGAGCTATCAGCCTCCCGTCTGGCATGCCGCACTGTGGTTTTTCAGTCTGAAGTGCAAAGTGCCAAGTGGAACCCAGCAGGACCTCCAGGATCCATGCCAACAGCTGGACCTGGCCTGAGAAAGGGTAAAAAGGGCTTCCACTGCTTGCGGGGTTTGGGGGGCACAGGGGGAGCCACGTCAAGGTTGCTGCACACCTTTCCCTGTTCCTGGAACCTCGGCGTGGGATGGGGCTTCCTCTTGCTATCTGTGTGTGTGTGCACTCTGTGCAGCACAGCAGGGCTCTGACCCTGGGTAGGGCCTCCCTCACTAGTAAAGAGCCCAAACAAAAATCAATCTGGATTAGGCGTGCAGGGCTGTGCCTCTAACGTCAACCCATTATTGGATGCAGCCAGCTGACACAATGCCCAGGAAAGCAGCATGACCTCCCCTTCTTGCTCCCTTTTCTTCCATGGAGATTTCCTTTGGCATCTGTTTTTTTTTTTCCTGGCTTGGCCTTTGCTGGCCTTTCACTGGAGGCAGAGGCAAGAGCTGCCTCAGCCTTTATTGCACTAGTCTATAGCCTTGCTCTCTTTTTATCTTCTCCAGCTTGTGCAGCTACTTAGCCCAGGTTCTGCTTTTCCCTTTGTGTGATACATGCTTACATTATAGCAGCAGAATGAAGAGTAGCAGGATGCAGAGATAGAAGAATAGGGCATTAAAACAGTACACACACTCGTTTAGCTATTCATGCAACAGCACGCTTAGATGTGTCTGTGCATTTGCTCCTCACCTGTTCAAGCTCTTCAAATTTCTTTGCCAGCTCCCAGTCTGGAAGAAGGGAGAGAGTAACATCAGTATCTGCATTGCTTCCCAAAGCTCAAATCCAAAACAGAGTCTTCATTAACATGTAAGGGGTTGACAAGACAAGACCTAGTTATCGTTTAGTTCCTGTTAGTGATCTCCAAGTCTATGGCAGCAGAAACAGTGATGGAAAAGCAGGCTTTCTCTGCTGAATTCTATGGGACTTTACCCTAATTCTCCATTATGAGGGAGGCTTCTTTACTGTTCACCAGGCTTTAGGGGGATTGGCCCAACAAGGTCACATACTGTGTGATACCAGCTCAGGTGAACCTCTTTGCTGCTTTTAATTTTTATCCTGACAACAGCAAATCTCTAATGCTGGCTTTTCTGTCTCTGTCCTTTTGTGTGAACTCCCTTTGCTTCCTTTAAGCCTTGTTTATCCTCACATCACCCATGCAGGCAGAAGTCAGAAGACACAGATTTAGCCTAGCATAGCTTGTTGCTTATAAGCCAGCAAACATCAGGGTTGGCAGAGTGGAGCATTAGGAGAAGTAACACAGCAGTGAGTACACGGGTTTTGTACTTCCAGCTGAATGACTGGACTACAGCAGTCCTCCTGTGAGGGGAACGCAAAGTGATCAGCTGTTTTTTAAGAGTCAGTTTGGGAAAAAATGCACTAAAATAAGCAGAAGAGCCAGGAAAGAGCTAAAGAATGTCTCTGCTGGGCCCTACAAGAAAGCCAAAACCAGCCCTGGAGCTGCCTCCTCTGTCTGCTCTTAACATGGCAGCAGGCATTGGTCTGCATCTCCAAGGGGATTTAGGACATAATTCCCCCTGCTTTCAGATAAGGCTTCAGCACACCGACACATCAGCAGACTTGGGCTTTTTTTTTTTTTTTTTACAGTTGAAACTGAGCAGAAGGGTGCCAAGAAAGAGCTGACTGCCTTCTCAGTTTCTCCTTCGAGAAGGAAACAATTCAGTTGAAAAATCCTGAATATTTTCTGACAGATATTCATGCAACAGAAAAGCAGCAGTTCCTAAGCAAATCTGTTGCATCAGGGCTCAGTTTGAGGGATGGACTGGGAGTCAGGAGGTGGGGGCTCTGTTCCTGGCACTGTCAGCAACGACCTCAGGCAGATTCCTCTTAAGTGTGTCTTTACATATCCGTAAGGTAGAGGCAGCCAGGCCTGTATAAGTACAAGTGAAAAGTGCCACTTAAGAGATTATAATCATCATCATTATTATTATTATTATTCACATTTTTACCTCTTTCAGAGTTTCAAGCACCTATTTTGGCTCAGCTTTCTGCAAACTGTAAGCTTGGCCAATGACTGCTATGAATAGAAAATGAACAGCAGTCGAAATTTGGAACAGATTATCTCAGGCAGGGGGAAGGAAGCTAATTTATGGATGAAGCCTTGAGAAACTGCCTGCTGTAAATCCTCTGTCTGTGCTCTGCTCGGAGATTCATTATATTCAATTGTCTGGCATAAAATGCAGCCTTTCATCTAAGAGTAATAAGTGCAATAATCCATAAACCAATCATAAAAATGTTATTTCTTGAATGCATCCCCTTTGCAAGAAGAATGGCTTTGTTTGTATAAGGACTTGATTTATTTGTGTTTATTTATTTGTCCCAGGACTGTTTAATCACTGCCTCACTGCATTAACAGGGGGCTGGGGAAGAGCACTGAGTGATTTTGATGAATGGATTTTTCATAACAAAACTTTTGCTGGGCCCCGTTCTCAGCTGTTTTCACAGGGAAAGGGCAGCTTCCTGCTCTGAGCCCACCACATACGGCCCAAACCCTCCCCTGGCTGTGGTGGCCGTGGGAATAGCTGACCCCTGTAACTGGTATGGTGCTTGTGATCGCTGTGTGTAGTGTCGTGGAAAGCCCAAGTTTCTCTTCAGCGGGTCTGAGTTTAGAGGCTGTTGCAACATGCGTGTGGCTTTAAATTCGGTGTCTGTTCACAGAGGACAGACAGGAAAAGCTTGCACGTGGCCCGTCTTTGGCCTCTCTGCTGTGTGGTAAAAGCCTGTTGTCTCAACCTCGTCCAGCAGTAGCAGGGGCTCAGGCTCAGACGGGAGCTCCTACTACCATTGTCCCAACTTACACCTGTCCCCAAGGGATCTCAATTGTATGCTCTCTGCAAAATCTTGATGCTGCCCCACTGCCCCGTGTGCTCACACTGCTGGTTTTAGCATGCCAGCAAGACACTGAGCTGTATCTCAAAATCACCTGGGACTGTGTGGGGTGCGGGTGGAGAGGTGACTCCCAAGGCTGGCCCATGCCCCAGGCGTAGCACACAATGTCTCAGGGATAGCAAGAGCACAGGGACTCAGCAGCATCTCTTCTTGTTATTGGTTATGTATACACACATGCTCCCTTGGCAGCTCAGTGTCAAGTGTCTGAGGATCTAGTGTGCATGTTTTTGGGCAGCTTTACATCGCATTGTGAAAGCAGGTCTAGGAGCTCTGTGATGGAGAACATCTGACATTAATCATGTGTAGGCACCACACTGGTTGCTTCCACTTGCTTAGCAGTTGGTATTTCTGAGGAACCTGAGGAGCAGGTTCCTTGCATTCATGCAAACACAGATGCAAGAAGCTGAGATCTCCCACCCCCTTCGCTTACCAATATTTTCCGGTCTCCGCCATGCGAGTTTCTTATTAAGAAGCAGAGTCAGCAGTGTGTCCTCGTGATTTGTGTCTTCTCTCTCTGGAAGCACTCGGTTCTCTGCAGCACATGAAACACACTTTTCTCAATCTCTAATGACAAAAAGGATGGACTCTCTAGCCCCCAACATTAAAACAAAAATTAAGAAGGCTAAGAAGGGGAAGGAAAATGTCTCCTGTCAGCACTTTGCCAGGGTGGAAGGAGGTTGGAGGAAGAGGGAAGATGTGTGAGCACACAAAAAAATGTCCAGGCAGTGAGGACTGCGCAGTGAAAGGGTGCAGGATGGGAGAGCCCTCCCTGCCAGCTCCGGGCTGCTGGCCAGCCTCACTGCAGCCTCATCAGCATGGCTGGCTGCAGAGAGACAGAGACATCACCTTGATTTAGACAGTCCCAACCTCTTCTGCAAGGTGGATGTACCGGATGCCTCTGCAAAGCCATACAGCAACCCACGAGATCCTCTCTTCTCAGAACTGCAGGTGCTCCCCCCTCACCCCATCCATCTTCTCAGGGCCGACAGAGGAGGGAACTTGCTCCTCATGAGGGCTGACATGTGGGTACCCCGGCTGTAAAGCCCTGCAGCCCTGCAGCCTATTCTTGCGCTCACTCAGCCTTGGGGCTGCTCTGTCTGGTTGCCTCGGTATTAAGGAATTCTTCCTGAACAGAGCCAAAGTGTGGAGGAGTTTAAAGCGAGCCTCTTTATCCCTGAGTAAGCCTCTTACAGGAGCTGTAGGCCACGCAGAATTTTTCTGTTTTCCAGTAAAAACCTCCCTGAGCTGCTGTCCTAAAGCAATTTAGGCCTTTCTATGAGGCCCCTTTAGGGAGTTTGCTCAGTGGTTTTGCTTTAGTGGTTGTGGCTCTGCCCTCAAATGAATGGTTGTGAAGGTCAGGGGTTCAGCAGAAACCAACGGACACAGGGGATGGGACTAATCAGAGCTCTGAAGGCTCTGAGTCCCTCCCAGCTCTGTTGAACAGATTTCCAGGATCATCTGAAACTGGAATGTGGCGTTTATTTTTGAGAATGACAGGATGGAAGACAGACTTTACAGGGAGAATGGCCATTCTCCAAAATCTTTGGTCTTAACACCCCTCCCCCATGCCCAGACCCTACAAAGCCCTAGAAGATGCCTACAGACTCCATGGAAAGTATTAAGAAATTATGCAGAAAGGTTTATTTTTGCTTCTTACAGGATCTTTAGGACTTCTACGCATTTCCTTCAAGGAAGTGAGAAAGGAGAAAAGGATCTCATATAGCCATCAGCCCTACATAGCTATGACAGGATGAATGCAATTATTTTTGATACACGTGAAACAAAACATTGTACCAGATGAGCCTCGAAGATGCTCAAGAGTATGTGGGAATCAGCTCCATGAGCCGAAGTCACATAACTCTGCAGAAGCAGAGGGGTCCTGGCCAAAGTGATGCTCCAAGTATTTGGCCGGACTCAACCCTGCCTCATGCTGTGTCTGAAGCCGCTGATCCTGACTGTGATCTCTAGAAATAAACCCGAGGGAGTTAGCAGAGCTACACGCTGTATAAAACTTGCAATCAGCGTGGAGTGCTATAAACCTTGTTCCTAACTCTGAAAGACAGTTATGATTTTAAAATAGCTACTTGCAGTCATTTGGGGGATATGCTACAGAAAATAAAACCCTATAAACACTCTAGTAAAAACTAAACAGAAGCAGTATTTAGACAGAGTGGCCTCAGGAATGTTTTGGTTGTCATTACAAAAATAAATAGGTGATATAAGAGGAAAAAATCATTTGAAAAGCAGTGTTATTTTCAAGCCTATATTTAGCTGCTCTTTTTTTTTCTACTGCCAAGTCTCTTTAAGAAAAAAGACTAATGATTGACATTTCCATGCAGAATAAGTTCAAGCTGATTAATTTAAATTATGGGAGAAGAACATATAAAAAGAAGTTTTGTGAATAAAAAAAGTTCAGCAGCACTCTACTATTGACATTTATGAGCTGTCAAATCTCATATGGTGCATATTGAAATTGCTGCTCTCTGATATTTGAATGTTTTTCCTTGGAAATTTTCTTTCGGGAAAGAAAGAGCTACCCTTTCCAGATTTCACCAAATCTGATATTTTTACTGATTAGCAGAATGTGTCATATGACCAGCTGCAGACCAGAAAGACAGCTTTAGCTCATGCTAATATGAGCATGTCTCTGGGTAGCACCCATGTTAATTGATTGTTTAGTATAGCTCAAGGTTCATGTTATTTTTTTTCACAGATAAGCAAGTGTTGCATGGCCATCACAAGCAGCAAAGCAAAGCAAAAAGATAACCACGTACCTGTATCGTCTAGTCTGTATTCCAGCTTACCTTGTAGTAAAAAAGGCTCTCCATATGTAGATGGGACATACACAGTCATGGTCAAGATGGTTAGCACTCCAAGGGACAGCTGGACAGACCACATCTTCTCCACGTTCCCACCACCCAAAAGCATTCTTCCTTGAGGCACAGAGGAGGACTTCAATGCAACCCAGTGCCAGACTAGCTCACTTTTAAGAGGCAGTGGATGTGCCGTGATTGCAAATGGCCTTTGGAGGAGGGGAGAAAAATATCTCTTGAGATATAATTCAACCTGTCAATATGATTCACTCCTTTGGGAGTGGACAGAACAACCCAGTAACGGACGTCAGATGGAACCTGTTCAATATATCTCATATCAGACTGATCTAATGAATTCTGATGTTCCCACAGACATTCACGATCCACTCACATCGATATACATACCATACGTACAACCATGAAAAATATTTTTTTGGGGCTGCTGCTTTAATGGCGTTCAGACATGAAGACTCCCGCATTAGCAAGGAAGATATGTCTAACGTACAAGTTGCTGTACGTCACCAGTTTGGACAGAATCAGGTTAATGGGTTTTTGTAATTTATCATCTCACTCCCTAGTGCCTATATTAATTAATGTGAGATATAACGAGTGCTGAAGTGGTGGGAAAAAGAGGGGGAGAGCTCTTTTCATTTAACTGATTGGAGGATGTTGAGTGTGTCTCGCTCATCGTGACTTATGGCTTTGTCAACGGGAAAGGCATCACACCCTATTTTGGGATTGTGTCTGAGTGGGGGGGTGCAGATTTGGCAGCAGATATGGAATACATCAAGGATAGGCAACTGTCTTCAGTTTTTTTCTGGGGGAAAAAAAGAAGTAGAAGGTCAGATGCTGGTTCTGGCTGCACAGCCATATTTTATTATTTTAGAGCAAAGTATTGACTCACATTGCACATATTCCATGTCTTCTCAGGTCGTGACTACATCTTGGTTTGGCTTCTATTTGTTGCCTGTCCATTACTATTGGTCAGGGACCTGCTACTAGTGGACCTGCTACTAGTTTTCTAATACTACCTTACCAAGAAATATGTTGTAATAGTAACAGCGTTAAGCTTTGTTCTTCACTTCTGCTGCTTCTGCAGAACTGAATCATCTGTACTACATTTTGGCCAAGTTCTGACTTGTACATACACTCCTAGTGACTCACCTCATGTGCTTTTTTGACAGCACATCATGCCAGATTACCCAACAAAGCTTCATCCGGTGGTACCTGCACTTCATCTTAACTAAAAGACAGTATCATTTCCATGTTTGGGCTTTTGGCTTCTGGTCCCCAGCTCTCCCCACAACTTGCTGCGCACCTTGAATAGCTATAGGATGACTAGTCTTTTACTATCCCTTTTAATATTTACTTCTTACCAAAAAATGGAGGAGGGAGGCTCAGGGGTTTTTTTGCAAAAAGTGCCCATGAAAATGAATGTGATGCTTCCATAAAGGAATACTTCTCTACTAAGGAAATATTCCAAAATTTTCCCTGCAGATGCAATATGTACAAATAAACCAAATTTGTCTTTTCTCTCAGTCTTGTGAGCCAGTGATCAACCAGCTGAAGTACTCCCCTTCTTCACAATATTCTGCTTGGACTGGAGGACCCCTGTGTCCTACTGGGAACACTTTTCCAGCCACCTCTGTCTCCTTAAGCTGCCCGTTTCAATCTGGTCAGTAGTGAGCAGCCCCCATGAAGCGGAGGCCATAACTTGATGAGTACCACCTTGCACAGGAGTCCAGGATGGACAATAGTAGCTCTGACTCAAAACCATATTCTTAAGGGAAGATTAGGTCCGGTTTTACTTGGTATTACATGGCTTTCCAGGTCCCTACTAGTCTGTCTTGAGATCTGCTGTGAAATTGGCTTTGCCTTGATATAGAAGATGGGTTTCCCCATCTCATCTAAGTTTATGCAGAATCCACAGATCTCTGACTGTTTTTCGCTACCCTTGGCTGTGAGGCATCACGGGCTATTGTCAGGCTCTTCCAGGAAGATGAGCTGTTCCCTGGGATCTCCTCTTTCACTGTGGTAAAACTTCAGTTCTGGGTCACGGCGACTGTTCAGCCTTGAAAGAAACTCACGTATATAGTGTGCAAGTCCTTTCAAGTGAGGGCCCTGCTGAAGGTTAGGGACAGCCATTCTACATTTACATACTAGAAGGGAGTTTACTGGATGCTGTGAGCGGGTGGATGCTCTCAGCGGGTGGGTGGATAGATGCCTGACAGCTGCTGCCAGACGCTAGTGGACTTTTTTCATTTGTTGCAGTTATGAGATGGTTGATTTGCAGTGTTGGGCTTCTGTAAGACTCCCACCTGGAAAACTCCTTTGCTTTTAGCTCATTTGTCCAGGTGCTGGTAATACTATTAAATTTTATTGTTCTTACTTTTTTTTCTTAATAGAAAAACAACATAGTCTCCATATTCTCCCTGTTACTTCACTCAGTGATAATATCTTCTACATCATCCACTGAGCACTTGTGTCTAGAGCTCAAAGACAGTGCAGAGATGAAGATGGGAGTTCCATCTCTACCTCCCATGGTCCTAGTCCATTTAAGCCTCTTCATGTAGAAGTTTCTCTTTTCATAAAGCTGTGCAGACTTCATGTAATTAAACACGATCATACTGGAAAATTGACAAGGGTGGACAAAGCCAACCAGTCCAAATGGCAAGAACGGAGAAGACTTGGCCCAAGCAGGTGCCACTAAACTCAGCTGCGCCAGCTCTGAGTGTGAGCGAGATAAGTACACCTGTCAGAGCCCTGAGATTGTTAATGGTCCTGAGCAGCTTCAGCTGGGACCTCCACTCACCCTCTCTGCCCATAGGCTGAGGATCCCCATTTAAGCCCAGCCCTGGGAGCCCTTCTGTTTCTGCCTGAGCTATGTTGGAGGAATGCTGGTCTGCAGCTTGGCTATGTCTTTGCCTGGCCATGGCCCATGCTGATCTGGACCCAGACTTGCAGGTTGACTTCCTGGCTTGACCTCAGACATGTTCCATCAGTGTAGACCTGTCTGGTGTTCACTGGGCTGTGTTTGACCCTGGTTGCTATCATCAGGCCTGATTCTGACTAGTGGATTGATTTCTAGCTTGACCCTGGATCTGCCTCATCATCATGGGCTTCCCTGATTGTTGGGACTCTTGACTGAAACTGGCTGCTGTCTCTGGGCTTGACCTGCTTGCACCCCTTGGGATGGGTCCCTGTCCTGCTGGCAGCATCACTGCACTTGGCTCCCTGTTCCCTTGGGAGCAGCTGACCCTTGCTGCTCTTGGACAACATCTTCCTCAAAATGTTCAGCTTCCTTCTGTGCACTGAATCTCTCTTCTCAACCAAGTAGACTAGCAGATCTTGGAGGCTTTCAGGTATGTTATATAAAATCCAAATTTCTCTGAAGTCACTTTGAGCTTTGCTGTTAGCTCTAATGAAGCTAGGACTGCTTATAGGAGAGCTGCAGTCCCCAAATAACCTAACCTTAGTTTAACCCCAAAGCAGTAACCCTTACTGTTTCGGAGTAAGGGAATTCAGTGTGGGTTTTGGGTGATTTGTAAGATGCAGGAGGCAGTGTTGAGCTGCTGAAAGCAGGAGAAAATGAATGGGCTAATTTCCAGAGCCAGCTTGGAGTGGCAGGTTTCCAGACCACTTTGTATGCTGTACATTTGGGGTTTGGAGAGAGGGAGGATGTTTTTCATTTTCTAGAGCTTCCTGAGAACACATGAAAACATCACATGCATCATGTATTTCAGGTGAGCCTCAACAGCACCCACAGGCTTTGCCATGGTCTTATGGTCTCCACTTAACCATGGTTTGCTTGGTCCCAAAGCAAACAACCTGCTGTGGGAGGACCTGTCAGGGAAGCGTGTTTACTTAAAGTTGGGAGAAAGGGTATATGAACTGTCCTGCAACCTCTGCACCAAGGGTGAGACTGGACTGTGACCAGGTAGTCTCAGCTGGTAGTGACAGGATTTTATACTGTGTGGTACGCATGGGGAGACTCATGTCTCACTGTTTTCTTGCCTGGAGTGTTTCTAAGAATAAGATGAGGGTGAGGAATGACAAACAAATTTGGAATTGAGGAGGGGACATGCCTTGTAGAGGGAAAGGCAGGGTGGGGGCTTGACAGCCCCAACAAAGGGGGAAGGAGTTGGTGAGCTTTTAGCAGGCAGGAAAGGGGAGCTGCCCTCACAGCAGGGGTGAAGTGAGCTTCACACACAACATTGGGAAGGCAGGAGTCATCTTCCTCCCCATCTGGGGCAGTGACTTACCATGTGACCTCCCGTCCTACCATGTGCCTCTACCACCTCTGTCTAGTCACATGCTCAACAAACTGTTTCCATCTTCTGTAGCCAAGTCCCTTCTTTCTTCCACAGCATCTGCCTTTCTTGCCTGTATTACCACTGTAGAACTGACACCTGTCTACATTCCTCTTGCATCTCTCTGCCCCTCTGTCTCTCCAACTGTGCTTCACCTGGTATGAATCAGAGTAGAAAGTACTGAAAACCACCCTGTCCTCTTTTGCCTTCATCCCTCACACATTTAATATCTAATTTCTTCTCTGCCTGTGTCACTCCTATCCTGGGGCGAACTTGAGGGAACAAAACTCACTCCAGTCCCATTATTTAAAGCACCACTGGAAGGCGCTCAGATACTCTGCTGATGTGTGGTGCAAAGTCTCTGACAGAGCAGCTTGGCTGCAGAAAGGAATTAAAATAATGTGCACATAAGCCAGGAGAGCAGTCCCCCTCGCAGCTTCCTGGAAGGAAGGAGTGCATAATGGGGAGGGAGATGTAGTTATAAAATGAGATTCTCTGTTCCTTAGGGGACGGTTAAAACCAGTCAATATTTATGAAGCTTTTAGTCTGACTCATGCAATTTGTTCCCCCTTCTACGTGCTTGTCTTTGGGACTCAGCTGTTGTTTGGCCTGTTACTGCCATAAAATTAGATGCTATGGTTTAACTGTATCCTTGCTTGGAGAAAGAAAAGGGAAAGGCCCAAGGCAGACTGCAAAGCAGCTCAAGTTGTCACCTCACTGCAAGCAACCAAGGGAGCACACAAAGGGGAGCATCACCAGCTCCTATCAGATGGTCATTGCACTAAAGAGCAGCAGTTCCTTGTGGTTAAGGCAGCAGAGGGTAAGAAGTGCAGCTGGGCTGCCTGCCTGGCTTTCACATCCACTCTGGGGGCTGTCAGGAAACCATTCCACTTCTCTGAGAACAAGTCAGCTCCAAAGTATCCTCCTGGAGAGAGAGGCTGAAAGAGTAATGCAGGAATGTGAAAAGATAGGATGTGGGAGGATGCAGCCCATGGAGAGAAAGCAGGGAGCAGAGGCAGTTGTGGTACCATTCTCACCTCTGCCTCTTAATCCTGAGCTGGAGCACCTCCTCCAGACCACATCTTAGTTTCGCATCCCTGCTGACCAGGGGTCAGCCAAGAAACTGGGTTGAGGTTCCTGGTGAGAAGATGAAGGCAATGTAGAAAACCTTTCTGCTTTGAAATCTGCTGTGTCCTGCTGGTCTCAAAGAAAGTAATTTCCAGTGATGCTCCTGAATGGTAAACATTGATGCGGCTGTGTAGGGGCTAATCTGACCCCTGTGCCAGGACAGTGTCCTGAAGAGGCATGAACTGGAATTACTTGGTTATACCATCGGATTTACCCTGAGCTTGATCCCCCTCTGTTCTGACTCACCTTCTGCAGGCCCCAAGTCCATCCTGGATGATGTTAGCAGTGCCCCTGAACTTGTCAGGGACACTGAGTGCTGAGTAACTGATTCTATGGGGTGTCTTTGCAAGAGTAACATCACCCTACAGAAGTTAGTCTTCCTAGGCTCCCAGCAAAGGCAGTGGAAGTAGGAAGGCTGAGAGTGATTTGGACAGGAGCCTGCCTGGTTCTCTGGAGAACCTCTTCCTTCTCCATCATTTATAGAGCATTAGAGAACAGGCACTTGTGGAAATGGTAACTGAGGTAACAAAACAGTACACAGTCAATAAGCGGTGATTTCTAGAGCTGGGATTTGCCCTCCACAAATGCAGTTACAAGCCCATCATCCTCCCAGTAGTGGAAGATCTTGGCTTGTTTATTCTTTCTAGAGAATGGGTATCAGCAGTCATTATTACTTACCCTGTGAGCACACAAAGCCAAGGCAACTCAAAGTAGTGGTCTGGCAGGTGGCTTCTGATGGAGCTTGCCACTATCTGGATGGAGAGGGAAGGTGAGGAGAATCAAGCATGAGATGTGTTATCTCTACTAAGTAGCAGCAGGCTACTAGGCTGCCTGAGCTTGTCCCCAGGGAGCTAATGCATCTCCACAGTGGGGTGGAGACCCTAGCCTGGCCACCAAAAAGCCATATGTGCATGTTAGTGTGGCACTTGGATGCGCTAATTGGCCTGGCTTCTGGGTCAAATTGCCAAGGTAGCTGTGCTGGTTCTGGGGTAGCTGCTGCACAGCTAGCACATCTCCACAGGGCACTGCCTGCCTGCATGGATTGTCTTCAGAAAGCCCTAGTCCCCCAGCATTTCCAAGGCTGCTGTTGATGAGGCATTTTGTCCCCAGACCATGCTGCAGCCACCAGCTGGTAAACCTCACTGGCTGCTATAGAGGCTGATGTGGACTTGGCTGCTCCCAGTGTGACCACAGAGGAATGAGCCGCCTCTTGATTTTTCTTGTTGCAGATATTAGGCTGAAGGTGCTCAATGCAACCATCATATGGGAATGAGTGTGTGCATCCATCTGTCTCTGAATGTTCCCCCTGAATTTTGTATACTTCCTTCTACTTCAATCAGCCACTCTCAGTGAGTCTAAATTGAATGTAGCCTGTACATGTACTACTTTGGGTAACATGGCCGTATAGACAAGGGTGGGTGATTTCCTGCTAAAAATGCTGGTTGAGGCACTTCCAGGGTTGTGGATGTCAACCCTGTCTGCTAACAGTGCCAGCTTCTATACTCTTGTTCCCTTTTTCCCTCTTCCTCTCAGTTCTCGTCATCTGGCCTCTTGGTTTATTGAGAAATGTTACCCATTTTTTTGGAAAACTCTCACTACAGTTCACCCAAGGGGAGGCTTAGAGGGTGCATAGATCTGCTTTGTTTTGAGGAAATCTGCAAAGACAACCGTAATCCTTGCATTTCTGAGCGCCTGTCTTACCTAGCTTTTCATTTGCACACAGCGGTGCCGAGACTCTGATAGCTTCTGCACATGCAAAATAGTGTTTTGTTGAGTGAACACCAATGCTTTGTGGATGCAAACATGCATATACAAAATCATGACTTGAAATGAGGGATCCAACTGAGACTGTAGGAAATACTCATCCCTCACCTTTGGCCTGCTTGCCACCCTGCAGCTTGGGAAACAAGGCTGGCAGAAGTGGTAACAGGATTTTTCTTTTTTTAAACCAGAAAAGAATGGGCAGGTGGGAATCAAAAGAGGTGATTTTTAGGTAGATCTAGAAATTTTTCAGAGTGAAATACAGCAAACTCTCTGCTAGGCGAGAACTGCACTGACTTCAGCCCCCACCAGACTCCCTCTAACAACATCAGTGTGTTGAAGTTTCATCCAGGCAGTAGTGATTGGGAATACCTGAGAACTTGCCAAGGTGCTTCACCACTACGTGCCACTTTTATTTGGCTTCTTATGCCTCTGTTGTGTGGGCTTGCAGGCAGCTCCCTGCGGAGCACCAAGTGAATAACAAATATCTGTTCTGGGGGGTTTCTGTTCTTCTGACCTGTAAGAGTAAAGGAAAGATGCACAGTGGGTGAGGGAAGAGGAAAGTGGCAAATGTACAATTTTTTAGTGTTACTTCTCCCTTTCAGTGGTAAAGGAGATTTTTTTGGAAGGCATTCGGTCTCTTTTGCTGATGTGAAACTTAACAGTGTTTCACTTGGAAAAAAAATAAATCACCAGAACTACAGCCCTTGCAAACGTATATGTAAAATTGCGGGCAGAGATGCAGAGCTAATTTGCACCTTGCAGTTTCCAGGGTAGCCTGTACAAGCATCTGATCTGTGCATGTAACTGAGCTGTGAGCAGCATCATGCCTGACTTCAGACTGCATGGATTCTCTCTCCAACTTGAAAGTCAACAAAGGCCCTTGTTCTATAAATGTACAGCGCATGATTTTCCTAGTGCCCCTCATTATGTTACATGTAAGCACAAGTTTATTTTCCTCTTTGTTCATTCTTTGCAATCACCCCATTCATTACCCTTGGTATGCTTTATAATACCTTAATCCTTGCAGGCTCCTGCTCTCCTTGTCCTTCAGGGAGCCTGAATTCCCACAGGCACCACTCAGCTACCTATGGAAAATGCACACCTGCTTCTTGGTGCTCCTTGCCAATGCTGTAACGTTTGCTTCCCCTCATCGGCCCCTTCTGGCACAGGACTTCAGACCTCTCTTAGAGTGTGTCTTATCTTAGAAATGCAGGGAGGTTAATTACTGAAGTGGATCAAAGAGGAGAAAAACAAAAGCGCGTGTCCCCAGCTCAGGTGAGAAGGAAGGTCAGACCCCTGGCATCAGTCACCACTGACCCACAGGTTTTGGACATGGGTTTCTGCGGCGCGTGGTATCATGAGGCACCTAGAACCATTTTTTCCATCCCTTTGCATTGACCATTAACTGATGCACACATGCCTGCGGGCAGGATCATTATCCTCTCTGTCTGTGTTCCCACAATGGCCTCACCAGTTGGAAGTTAGCCTTGACATCATTAAGGAAACTTTAACAAAGACTGTTCTGTTGCGAATGAACATCTTGATGAGGCCTAATTCATTTCACAGTTGTTGTTATCCTGTTGACCTAAAATGACAGCAGGACACTTGGAGAGGTGCCCAGTTTATTTAAGAAGAAAGCACAAAATTGTCTCTCCTGGCCTGCAGAAAGAGCTTAGCAGCCTAAGGCACTCCTAGCTCCTGGTCCCAATGCTCTGCCTGGCAGCTCCTGCCCCTAAAAGCTCACTGTGGCTTTTCTGAGGGCCAGTCCAGATCGCGTTGGTTTTATTTGTTTTTAACAGTTCCAGACTCTGCTTTGCACATCCCCTCAGGAGTGTTTTCAGTGCTGTGAGAGCTGGGAAAGTGGTGTGTGGTGCAGCAGGGTGACAATCTGGGTACACACCCCAGGAGTGATGTGTTTGGAGGCAGGAAGAGATGCCTGGATGCAGGTAGGCAAAGTGCCCAGCCCTGGGGCTCCCCAGGGTTTAAGGCTTGTCTGGTGGCACAGTCCCAGCTGCAGTGCCATCTCTGAGCCCCTGCCCGTAGCTGTCTGCTGGAGCACCCTCCTCGCTGACCATGGTGTGCCTGGTACAGGGGGTCTGCCATGGAGAGTGGCTGCTGGAAAGCACAGAGCCAAACAAGTCAACAGTGCAAGGACAAGGGGCCGGGGTCACAGGCTGCAGCAAGGGGAAGTCTACCTGGATATAAGGAAAAAAATCACAATGAGCAAAGAATGGAACAGGAGGTGAGAGAGGTGATGTGATTATTTGTGAGCAGTCCAGTTGTATCACTCGTGTGAATGGCAGGGGGATTAGAGGGAGGAGCTGGGCAGAGCTGGGACTGACAGGAGATAATCTATGTGAGCTGCCCCTTGGAGGGACAAGACCCTCTGACTAATCCCCATCTGTATGATCATATGGAGTACCTGTGTAGTGGGGTCATCCTGTGTATCACTCACCTCTTGGTAAATGGGTACAACGGCCTTCTAGGCAGAAGGCTCATCAGTTCTCAACATGTGCCAGCACACAGGAGAGGTGCGTTAGATGTGTGTAACTGAGAAGGGTTCATAAGTATAGACAATTCAGTGACTTTTTTTTTCTGTGGAGAAGGCTGAGTGGTTGAAGGAATGGTAAAGGCAGTCCTGGTTACATATGGATTAAGGACAGAGTCCATTTATACCTGCTTTGGGGATGATGAAGCATCATTTGAAAGGTGCAGAATTAAGAACAGACAGTTCCTGAGTTTCAGAAAACAGGACTGGAAAAATCGGGAATAGCACATGGCTAATCCTCAGGAAATCTATTTGTTTCCACAGTCAGTTTCTTTAATATTTTTACTTTAATAAAATGGAGATATTATTCCCTTTGCTGTTTTTATTGAGATCTCACATCCCACTGTAGCTCTGAGCTCCTGTCCCAGGTATCCAAGGCACAGAGCTCCCTGGAGCTCAGCCCCCCTCTCGTCCCTGCATCCCCATTCCCACCAGTGGCACAGGGGCCATGGGACATTAGAATAGAAGCTGGAGGCCACTCATTTCAAATGGGCTAATATGATTTCATCTGCTTCTCGCATTCTCCTGAGATACACGCTTATTTGTGATCCAAACACTAAACAGTCTACATGAGTGTCTGGCTGTGCTGAGCACAGACCCGAGGAGCTCAGACATCTCTAAATCCCAAATCCTCTTCCTCTTGTCAACTCCCCTTTGGCTAGAGGACATCATCTCATGCTGTTCCTCTGCTGCTGGAGAACAAAGGTGGACCGCAGCCCTAAGTCCTCCTGGTCTCTGCTGACGGCTGGCTCTAACCCGTGTGTGCCAGAGTGCCACTGGGGTTCAAAGGCCTCTCAAGGTGCTCCTTGGCCAGAAATCTCTCCTCTGCACTGCCCTCCTCGAGATGGGCCCGTCCCAACAGACACACTCATCCCATCCCGCTTCCGTCCCCTCCCCGAAGGACGCCGTGCCCTCGTTTGAGGGCACTTCATTCGTTTGAGGCTCGACTCGGGCACGTTTTGCATGCCCGGGCCGGCGGGACACATGCGTGCACTGGGCTGGGATGGCTCGGAAAGGGGGAGCAGGGGCATCCGGACCCGGCACGGCAAAGCGCCGGGGGTGCCGAGCAGTTTCAAAAGCCGGTAGTAGGGGACCTCTAGCCGCCCCCCCCCCCCCCCAAAAAAAAAAAAAAAAGTAAAATTATCTATAAATAAAGACCCTCGGAGACTGCCCGCCCGGCTGAGCTCCTGCTTGAGCACGGCTGGAGAAGGGGAGGGGGGAGGAAAAGGCCCCGTCCCCCCGCCCACCCACCTCCGCGGGGGCAGAGGGGCGGCGAGCGGCGGCCCCGCCCCGGCGCTTTCTGTCCCCTCCGCCGCGCCGTACGGCCAGGCGCGCCGGCTCCATCCGCTGGCAACTTTGTAGCGCGGGACGCGGGCGGTGCCGCCGCGGCTCTGCCCTCAGCCGGGGGGCGAGGGCCGACCCCTGCCGGCCCCGGGCCGGCGGGCCCAGCCCGCCATGGCCGGCATCGGCATCGACCACTCCAAGCTGCCCGGAGTCAAAGAAGGTAGGGGTCACCCCGGGGCGGGGGGAGCGGACCGGGTGTGTGTGGGAGCGCGGAGCCCTGCCTCGGCGGGGGGAGCGGGACGGGACGGACGGGGCGGTTCGGGGGGAGTTGAGGGAAGGAAGGGGAGAAACTCTTCTTTTTAAAAAATTTATTATTATTTTGAATTGCCCTCCTAGCCCGGCTCGCGGGTCCCCACCCCGGGGCGTGCTGCGGGGGGCGGGCGGGGAAGGGCCGCTCATCCCCGGGGGAAGGCGAGGGGCGGTGCGGGGGGAGGGGGGCAGCCCTTTGTCTGCGCCGGGGCCGCGGCCGGCGGTTCTGCTCCGCTCCCCGCGCCGCGCCCGGTCAGCGGGGCTGGGGGGCCTGGAGGGGGGCCGGGGCAGGGCTGCGAGCGCGGCCGGGGTCCGCTCCCACGGGAGGTGAGCCGTGCTGTGAAATAGCCGGGAGACCCTTCGGGGGATGGACATGCGAGTGCGTTCCCCGCGGTTGTGGCTCGGCGGCGTTTGGGGGCTCCGCTCGGGGCGTTGGAAAATGGGAGGAGAACGGTGAACATCCACACGTTTGGTGGTTTGATGGATACTGGCAATGTTGAGGTCCCGGTTAAAAATACTCGAGCCTGCGGAGTTTTTGTGAAGACTTTGCCCAGCGTTGAGCTTTAGAGCACCAAGCAGCCTCCTCTACCCTGAAAAATCCCTGTGCACCCCAAGAGCACGGGGGAAAGGTGGGCTGTACGCGGCCCCGCTCACTTGCTGGGTGTCCAGCTGCAGCGGGTGCTTCTGGCTGCCGGTTTAGCCTGTGCTCGGTACACGGGTTCACCTTTAGTTGGGCCAGATTGGCCTCAGCTTCCCTGTCAGCAGAGTATCTGCTTCACACATATGCCTTTAAGCTTAATTAAAGGTGCACTGGAGCTGCCTTGGGCTTAAAAAGCTTTGTATGAGGTAGAATCTCTTCTTTCTGACACTGATCTAAATCTGCAGAAGCTCTGTCAAAATCGAGTTATTTTAGATTTACGCTGTAGTAACGTGTGCCTGTCTAAATGCAACCAAAATTCCTTAAACTTCTTTTCCTTGCCACTGGCCATTTATTTTTCTTTTTGTAAATTTCAGTTCTTACAAAATAGCAAGCGTGAATTTGATGACTCGGCTAGTCGAAAGTAGAAGGCATACATCTGTGCAGGGAGCTGGAGGTTCCTTTTGACCTCTTGTTGTCCTTTAATGCTTCGCTTCTTATTGCTACTGGAAGAAAAGTAATACACGTATGCTGCAGTTTTCGGGGTTAATGTTGGTCCCATTAAATGATTAGCAAAATTGTTATTGGTCATCTTAGTGTGGCCAAGATCTCATCCTTAGAGTCTGTCCACATATGGTTACTCAAGATAATTAATCCAATTAACCTGTCCAGTGGGTTGATTAAAGTGAATTAAATCTCTGTGTAGATGCTCTTATTCAGAATTTAAGTAGTCTTGATTTGATTTAGTTTGATTCATTTTTTAAGTGAACTAGCTGGACTGAGTTAAGGTCACTTATATGCTGAATGAAAGTATGTTTATGGAGTTCTAATGTAGTTCAACCAGTCCTTGGTAAATTTGCAGCTATGGTTAGCGTGGATTAAGTTTCAGGAGTGTCTGGGTATGACAATCTGTTGTTACCCGATAGCAGTTGGATTAAATCAGTGTCCCAGAGCAGCTCCAACGTACAAGATAGATGAGGCCTGAGACATGTTCTGCAAAGCCTCTGACATGTTTCAAGTTTAGTGACATCATTTGTTTTTATTGTGGAAAGTGTTGAAACCAAGCTATGCTTTGGATTAGATCTTTTAATGCTCAGTGTTGATGCCAGCCAAGGAAAGAAATGCATCGCCTTCCATACCTAGGGAAATATTTATTGTTGCTGATACAGAAATCACTGTTGATCCGTCTGGAAAAACATTCCCTTTCTTCATTTCGGGTAAAGGTCAGCTTAGTCATTCATTAACAATGAAGAACGTTGTTTTGGTTTGAGCATTTTGTTTCTCACCAGCCCTCCTTTGGAAGGGGAGGTGCTGTGCCCAGGTTCTCCCTGCCTGCAGGTAGCTGGGACCTCTGGGAGGCAGCGGCATCATCCTCCTCTTCTGGTGTGGTCTCAAAAACTCTTCTACAAGTGAGGTCATTTCTGTGCAATGATGGCAGTGAAAATCTGATAACTGTAGCTAGGTGCTGCAGGAAGCCTTGCTCCTTGTGTTTACTTTCTTTGTTATCTTCAAAAGCATTTATATTAGCTGAAGGCCTGATATAGGTGGCATTTTGCTGGTGAAAACTGCTTCAGCCGGTCCAGTTTATTTTGTGGGCAGGGCTTTACTTACTGGTGTAAAATACACACTCAAAACGCTCTTTTTCTAGTATAAACTAGACCTCGGTGCTGCGCCTGGTGTTACAGAGTCATTTTTCCATGGGCAGTAAAGTGGATGTTCTGACCACTGTGGTCAGTAAAGCTCTTGTAAGTTATTTGCTGAAGGTTTTGGTGTTAGTTGCAATCTGTGGGCTGAGTTTCTTTGCCTGTGTTTCTATTGGCCTCTCAAGTGTCTGTGACATTTTCTCTTTTCACAAAGTAGCTTTTGCTGTGTGCTCTTTTGACCCACCCCAGGGGATTGCTCAGCTCTATGTGTGTAGATCTTTTTTATTAGAATCTCATTTGGGAGCCTTTTGGGGACAAAAGCATCCTGGAAATATTATTTTAATTAGTTACTTATAAAGCAAATAAATAAAAGAAACTGGATTGGGCTCTGCATGATCTCTAATTGTCTGTCTCTCATCTCTTGTGATGTGATGCATTACTAGCAGCTAAAATTGGGCAGGGCTACACCTTCTCCTTGGCTACGTGTTTTCAATGAGCTCTTTGGTGCAGCTCCCTGTGCTGTCTCAAAGCACTGTATCTTGCTTCTGGGACCTGGGAGGTACCCCTGCCTGCATGCAGACAGGCAGAGCTGCATGGTGGGCGTTCCTGGGGAGGTATTTTGGAGCTGGGTAGACCTCGCTCCTCTCTGGAGGATGTACCTGTGGTCCCATCTGCTGTTGCTGCCTTTGCCAAAAGGCTGAGGTCTGTGGCAACGGCTTTGCGAAGGGGATGCCTGTCTGCTAAGACCGAGGCTCAGTCCTTCGTTCAAGTGCAGTCTCTGGGAGCCATCAGTTGTTAGTGGTGGCAGGTAAAACCCAGGTATGGGCTTCCTTGCCAGAGGCTCCTCATCTTCGTGCCTGTCTGAATCCTCTGGGAGGAGAGAAAAGGGAGGGGTGGGTGGGGAGAGACCCTGCGCTCTGCTCCAGCAGCGTACGGCTCTTTGGAACTGTGAAAAATTGCAGTGGTTTATAAGTGTTTTCAATTAATTTTATTTTCAGTAGTACTATACGGAAGTATAAGGGCAGTACATCGGTGCCCATCGTTAGAACCAACCCTGCTATGCTGCTGTCTCTTGAGCTCTAGTCTGACAAAGGCTGATTGTGCCACTCCTGCTCGGAGAGGCACAGCAACAATGCTCGCACTATGGTTTGTACTCTTCATTAAGCATCTGATTTGACTATCTGAAGCTCCTGAGCTGTACATTCAAATGCTGATGGTTGTAGTCTGCTGCCAGAGAGGCCAGTTTCCCAAATGTGGTAGCAAAAGATATGCCTCTGACTGTGGCCTTGGGGAAACAGGAAGGGCTTGAGTCTTTATTTTCCGGCTTGGCAAGGCGTGCTCTGGGGCAGGCAGCCTGGCTGGCTCTCTTTTGCCATAAATTGAATAAAAGTTTGCTCTAAGCATGTGTCTTCCTCTTCTTCCCAACCATAGCACCTTCCCTCTGACCTCAGCAGCTTAATGTGACCTTTGCTGAGACTCCTTCAGTAAAAACTTCCTGGCTGCTGACCCTCCGAGGGACGGGGGAAGGGGGTCAGCTCTGAGGTGCAGTGTCTCAGACTCTCCTGGAACAGACTGACTGATGTTATCTGCTTATTTCAGGGCTTCTAGTGCCTGTGTGTGCTCAGCAACACCATGGTGGAGGAGAGGAACTTGATGTCTGTCAAAGGTGGAAGCAGGTTCAGAAAGTGTTGATGGCTGGCGAGGTGGGTGAGGAGGGATTCTGCTGTGGAATTTTTCAGGGGGCTGGTGTTGAGGGATGAGGTGTCAGCCGTACTTATGTGAAGGAAGGGTTGGCCTTCCACTGGATTAGTATAGTCAGGGCAACAATTTTGAAAGCAGCTGAGGGTCAGCCAGGTCACTGTGAAGCCACCTGCACCATGCCCTTTGGCTCCAACTGAGATTTTTCCTTGCAGCATGATGTGCAGTGTCATGGTTTTCTGCTTTGTGACTTCCTTGGAGAAGGGCTCTGAAAAATTCAGGCAAGCGGGATGGCCTGGGGGCAGCGAGGAGGGTCGAGGGTGATGGGACATAGACACAGACTTTTCTTTCTAGGTCACTGGTTCATGTTGAGCTCTTCTGAGTAATAGGAGGTCTGTTTTTCCAGTATGCACGAATTCAGTAGCTGAGGCTGTGGTCACTTATTTCACTTACTGTTAAAGCTGGGTGAAAGTTTTATTGTGCATGCAGTTGTTCTTGGGTCTGCATTGCTTGGCAGAGGAGATGGGCAGGATTAGCATATTTCATGCTCTTGGCTCCAAAATGCAACTGAGCAAGCAGGTCTGCCTCCTCCCATCCCCTAAATCCTTAGCCCTGTCCTCTGTGAGCTGCCATGGAGGTTGTACCGAGGCAAAAAGGTTGCTCAAAAGCAGTCTTTGGCAGAGAGGAGCTTCCAGACTCACGTTGATGCTTTCTGCAGAGTGGTTTCCTTAGTTACTGACAAGTTTTTGGGCTGGGATAAGAGGGGCCACAGTCTGTTTTGCCCTGATTTCTGGGGATGCAGGGAGGTGGGGGGAGCCTTCCCCCATTCATGATACTAGGACACTGGCCATGACCCATCACCGCTCTCTGAGTAATGATCCCAGCTGAGGGCTGTGTTGCAGACAGCACTGTGTTTGCTGTGACCACGGGCCTCTGTTTAATTTCCCGTGTCTGTGAGCAGTGTCAGAGGGTGTGTGCATGCTGGGTGGGAGTTGGGGACGGGGCCAGTTGTGCTCTCTCTGGGTGGAATGAAAACCCTGCTTGGAGAAGCAATGGGATGTGCCTTGGGGCTGTGTGAAACTTCTCTGTTTTGCTGGAATAAGCTTTCTTTTTCTTGCTCAGAGACATCCAGTTCACATGAATGTGGTGATTTATAGGACAAAGCAACGTGTTCCCTCCCTGCTTCTTCGTCCCCTTCCCAGAGCATCCCCAGCTGGCTGGCTTTCTACTTGCTTGCTGCTGCTCCTCTGCATAGTGCTGGTTTGAAGGCTGAAGGACTGAGAAAGGAGGCTGATCTCTTGGTAAAACTGCCTTAAAACTCGAGAAGCTTAGGTCCAGTTTCTGGCGTGGCGCTTGCTGCTGGCTTGACCTTTTGTCTTTCTCCAAAGAGGTGATAAAGATTTGCCGTTCTGCCGTTCAGTGGCTTGCACTGCGGGGAGCAAAGGGCATTTGCTGGGCATTTCCACCAGGAAAGCAGGACTGACGTCTCCCCGGAGACTGCTGTGCGTTGGGGATGCTCCATGTTCACCTTACAGTGCTGGCTTCTGCATGGGACAGGTGATGGGACCTTGTGAAAGTCCCTTGACACTTCATTTATACTTACGTTTTAGAAATAGGAGCCTTCCCACTATTTTCTTTCTCAGTATATGAAAAGATACCACACAGGTGGTTGAGCGAGTGCTGTATCGCCTTGGCACTGTATGTCAGCTGGGAGAGACTTTTAGCAGGGCTGGAAAGAGAGTGCAGCATCACACTGTATGTATAAGAGATGCAAGGCAGGGCTGTCATGAACCTTGCATTGAGTAAAGGAGACCAGTTAGACCTGGGTGCTCATAAAGCCTACTCTCTAACCCCGAGCATCTTGTGAATTAAGCTTGCCAGAAGTGTTACTTTCCTTAGGGAGAAAGGTGTGGATGAAATCCTGCTCAGAAGCCCAGCACAGCCCTTCTGCCCCTGCCCAAGGATTTTGCATCAGGCTCCAGAAGCTCAACTGATGATTATGTTAATTGCACACCAACCCACAGTGCCACCACCACGATGCTCTGTCAGCCAAATAAAAATAGTGAGATATTTTGGTTTGGTAGCAGTTTGGTCTGCACACTCTTGACAGCCCTGCCTGCGGTGAGTGCTGTTCAGGACAGAAAGTCGAAGTGGGTTTGCAAGTGAGTCACTCTTCTTCACTTCTCTTTTCAAAGGAGGTGTAAAAAGCTGTGTGCAGTAAAACTTTGAGTTCCTGTGTGCAAATGGGTAGGGTTTGTTCTTTACCCAGCCCTTCTGCTGAACCAGGACTCAGCTGGAGGAATTGGCTTAAGAGGAAATGTTTTGTGGGCTCAGTATGTGGTGTTCAGTAAGTGATGACAAAGGGACATAAATGAGCAAATATTCAAAGGCACTGAGAGACAGGCGTACCTTAAGGACGCTGACAGAGAACTAATGGGACAAAAGGGAGGAAGGAAGTTTATGCAAACAGGAATATTTCCTGGCAGTGAGAGGGGATTTATTTTTTTTTCTGCAGAAACCTCTCCAAAAGACACGGTACGTATAGCTTTGGCTTTTACAACCAGACAGAACAAGAGGCTGGAGTGTGCCCCGGCAGGAAAAGTTCCTCGCAGAGGGACTGTCACCACCGAGGTGGCAGCTGGGCTGGGGAAGCACTGGTCTGGCTCCGGGCAGCCTTCCTCGGTGTGGATGGAAAGCTTCTCCCCCCGCATGGTTGCAGGGCAGAATGGCTTTGCACAGCAAATGCATCTGAGCTTATCGGATATGTCTGTTATGGATATGGCAAACGTTACTTGTGGGATCCTGGTGGGAAGAAATTTTCTCTCCCTCTTCTGAATTTAGTTTTATTGTTGGGGTGCCAGCTGGTGGGACAGGGAGGATTTATGTCCTAAATTCACGAGCACCTCCCGGAGTCTTTGGCAGTGCTGCTGGGGGACGGGGTGAAGCGGTGGAGGACAGCAGGGAAAGACCTGGGAGTTTTCCGAGCTGCCAGGGTGTTGGCTGTTTTTGTGGCACGCAGAGAGAGCTGCTGTTCACAGGGCTGAGCTCTCCTGCAGGCCGTTCGGTCGGCGCCAGGCTTCCGAAGGAAGTTGGTGTCGGGAAGAGGCTGGGCTCTCCTGACCTTATTTGCAGCGCTGGAGAGACTGGGTCCTTGGCTAGGGCTGCATGGCCCAGCCTGCATTCCTCACACCCTTGAATACTACAAGGTGGAAAGGCAGGTTTGCCTCGGGCTCTGATTACTGTGCTCAGTTACCTGGTGCTCCACGCTGTTGGCGTTGCCCAGAGCATCAGCTCTGGCCACGTCACAGGTGAACTTGTTAGGTCCTGATCTTAGTTGTCTTTTTTTTTTTTTTTTAAAAGCTGTAAGTATACAGTATCACCTAAAGGTGATGTAGCCACCAAAGCAAAAACTTTAGTTCTGACTGACTTGCAGCTCACTTTGTGCTCTCAGAGAGGAGGCGTTTAAAAGGCTGCCAGTCTGCTGCTTCCTTGTGCTTTGTGATGCACGTGAGCTGTGGGCACAGGTGCCACAAAGTGGTTTGTTCCAGGTTGATGCTGGGAGCTCTGCCTCCCTGCCCATCTGGCCCCAGACTTCTTACCCTCTTATGCCACTGTTTTAAATCTGTAGTTGTTCTCAGGGCAGTGTGCCAACACAATGCTGTGACAGGAAGGGGGACAAGTATTGTTAGTGCTGCAACTTTACTGATTTGTGACTCTTTTGTAGAGGGATGTGAAGGTTTGACTGATCTGGGGCCAGCTTTGGTACTTTGTGTTCCCCAGAGCTGACTAATAAACCTGGGGAACTTAAATGTGGGAAGCAAGGGGAGAGAGGAGAGAGTACCCGTGAGGAGCTGGCGAAGCAAAGAAAAGGGGTTTTGAAACGAAGCAGAGCATCCTTGGTTGGTTAGAGGAAGGTTGTTCTCGTGGAGCGGATTTGCAGTGCTGGCAGCAGCTGAACGGGTGGCAGACAGGAGTCCTAGCAGCCTAGCAGCCGCCTTTCTAGGAAAAAGGAAGCTGATAGGAATCTGTGCAAGAATCAGGCCGATTGCAGGATCAGTTCAGACACCTCCAGCTTCAAATGCAGCAGCTGGCCAGGTTTCCAGCAAGCCTGGTAGGCTGCCCTGAGGCTCATCCTGCTGGAACTTTGCTTCTCTTGGTATCTGATCTGGATGAATGAAACCTGACTTGTTTGCATGTGCACTGATGCTGCAGTCTGTCCTTCCAGCTGCAGCTCTGGTTTAGCTAAAAGCATCTGAACAGTCTCAGACTTGGCTTTAGTCACCCCAAGGCTGAAAAGAAAGTGGCATCTCTGAGGGAGTCTTTCTTCTGCTTGTTCTCTCCAGAGATTCTTGTTCCTGCAGGTCGCTGTGGTGTAAAACCACACCATGGGATTTCGAGAGGAACTGGAGCCTTTTTTTAGCACTTGGCACCTTCTGCGTGGGCATCAGGCTTTCAGAAGTCAGCCTTGCATAAACAGTCACCAAACTGAGTCAGTGCATGAACTTGGACCAGAGGGGCATTGAGAGCTCCCTTTCTGAATCCTGTGACCCTTGTATTTTGCTACATTATCTTTTAGGATTAAGCTGGAGGAGAAGCCTGGGAGAGCTGACACTTTGAATTATCTCCGCTCCTGCCTGCCTCTCTGGAGCTGCTGTGTGAGCTTATTCACCACAGCCTGAAACTGAGGGCTCAGAAATGCTAATGAAGCATCCAAGATCCAGGGTGCCATGGTTCCTGAAAGGCACCCTGAACCATAAAGGGGATCTGCCAGCTCTCTGCAGAGAAACTACTGAACTGAGTAAGGGATTTAGTCTTGCATCTAGCAGAGAACAGAAGTTTTGCCTATCTGGGAAACTCAGCATGTCCTTCCAAGAGTTTTGTGTAGTATAAAATTGCCTAAAATGCTGAAATAAAAGCTGAAATAAACAGATCAAAGCAAAATATGGTGGTCACCGTTGAGATGGATCTGGGGGAAGGAAGTGTATATAGTGCAAAAATCTTGAGATGCAAGCTCCATGCCTGAGCAGTTTTCTGAGTGGGTGGCTGTTTTGAGTTGTGCATGAAAGGACACTGTTTTTCTTCTCCTCCTCCCTTACACCAATTTAAATGAGTGGTGCTGGGCTTAAAACTAAAACTGCCATTACATCCTGTCTGCAAAAGGGAAAAAAAAAAAAAAGCCTCCTGAAAAGGACAGTGTCATATGATCCATGGGACACTGCTGAAGGCATGTTTTACAGCTACAGTAGTGCTCATGGGGACATCTGTGTGAGCCAGGGATTTTGACCTCTCCTGGTGAAGGTAACTCCTGCCCAGCTCTTCACTGACGTGTGTGTGGTGGTTGGTCCTTGGGCAAAGTGAGGGTAAAACACAGTTGTTGGAGGCAGTGGTGTTTGTTTTGCTGTGATCTGTGGTTGGGAGGCTGTGGTGAAAGTTGACTGCTAGGAAAACTTCGCCCTGTCTTTGTTGTTGATTGTTCATTTTGCACATGTGTTAGCTGAGTCAACTGAAACTGTGTCAGATGCTGGAGAGGATGACTACAGAAGCAACTTTTGTTCTCATTGATGATTAACTTCCTCCATACACAGACCCAGTTATGCCTCAAATATTGTTAGTGAAGTGTGTGTTTGGCTGCCTGGGGTCTACTGCTTGGCTGTGGTGTCAAACTAGCCAAGCCATCCCTGACCAATATATCTGTCTTGAGGTTTTTATTCCCATCCACCTCGCTGTTACTGATGGGTCCACAGCATGATGGCTGAGCTCACAAGTGACCTTTTGGATCTAGGCAGTCCTGTACAGGCTGATGGACACTGGAACACTCAAGAAAGGGCTACAGAGATAATAGTGTTCTGAGCCTGGCAGGTAATGGCTCACGGATATTAACATATCGTGGCTTATGTATCTGCTTTCTGCTTTGAAGTGGCAAAATACTGTATGTATTCAGCCCTTCAATGTACAGACATTTCTGAAATAGGAGGCAGCAGCTGTAGCAGCAATGGCTATAGGACTGAGGGGTTTTGGAAAGTTCTTGTGACTCGGAGTACTTCATATCTGGGGACCCAGCTGGACCTGGCTGAAAAGGCTGAATTTCCAAAGCATGGGTGCCAGGACTCCATCAGATTCAGTGCCATTTTCAAGTATGTCTGTATGTCCAAGCTTGAAGTGCTTCAACATTTTCTTCTGGAAGTCAAAGACGCGGTGTCCTGGTTTCGGCTGGAATAGAGCTAATTTTCTTCTTGGTAGCTAGAATAGCATTGTGTTTTGGATTTATTATGGGATTTTGGTATGAGAAGCATGTTGATAATGTACTGATGTTTTTGCTTAGTTGTTGCTAAGAGATCAGGGACTTTTCAACTTCCCAAGTTTTGCTAGTGTGCAGGTGCACAAGAAGCTGGGAGGAAGCATAGCCAGAGCAAAATGGATCCAAATTAGCCAATGGGATATTCCATATCATGCAACGTCATGCTCAGTATATAGATGAGGGTTGGCTGGGAAGTTGGGCGCTCTGTCCTCTGGGATTGTGGTTTCGGGGTTTCTGTCCTCTGGGATCACTAGCCAGGGACAGGCGGGGCATTGGTCAGTGGGTGGTGAGCAGTTGCACTGCACATCACTTGTTTGTGTATTCTATTATCATTATAATTATATTTTATTTCAATTATTAAATTGTTTTTATCTCAACCCACAAATCCCTTTACCTTTCTGATTCTCTCCCCTGTTCCTCAGGAGGCGGGGGGGAAATGAGCGAGCGTCTGCGTGGTGTTTAGCTGCCTGCTGGGTGGAACCACTGCACGTGGTCTTTAACATTCTTGACCTGTGGGTTGTGTTTTAAGCTTGGGGGGTAAAAAGAGTTGCTCTTATTTAGAAAGACTGCAGATGAAGCGATGTAGAGTACAGTTATCCAATGACGAGAAAGAAGGCAGCCCTCTGTAATAAAGGCAGAATGATAAGTTTTATCAAATCTTGTGGCTGGGGCATGCTCTAGGATGACCTTTTGAGCTCCCTTGTGGTGCTATTTTTTTTGCAACCTTGAGTATCTCCAGCTTCCTGTTTATACGGTGCAAGAACATCACCTGCTTTGGGGTGTTCAGCAGATGCTCTCTCAGCTTAAGGACTGCTCTTGCAGTACATTTTGCAGGCAGGTCTAGGGAAGTGAGAATGCCAAATTAGTAGCCTCAGAGAAGGCATTTTGTGAATGCTGCTGATTTCTATTTCAAGGCAGGTTAAAAAATAGACTCATGTTCTGAGGATTTGGTTCCAATACATATATAGTCTTCCTTTTTAAAGCATTGTTGGACAGGGGAGAGCTTATTGTTGGAGAATGGTGCAGACAGAGCACAAACCTCTCATGGCCTTGAGCTCAAGACATTAGCTTAGAGCAGAGAGGATAACCTTCCCAAATCCCAAGCTGTCTTAGCTTCCAGGCCAAGACTGCCAATAAGAAAAACACGGTTCTGTGGCAATATTTTTTTATTTTGCACTTTTACACTTTTAAGAATTAGGCCGACACCCCGCAGTTTGGTTCCCCATGGGGCCGCCCAGTCTCCTTGTGCTGCCTCATAGCTCCCAGCTACATGTGATGCTCTGGTGCTGTGGCTGAGAAGCAGAAATCATTCCCTTCTCCAGGCTGCCCAGCCCTGCCCTTCGCCTGGGAGCCACCTTCTCCCTGTGCGAGTTTTCTGATGTCCTTGGCACTGGCGGTGTCTGGTGAACACGGTCCTAGGAATGCCGTCTGTGTAACTGCAGCTGCAGCAGCTGAGACATGTCCTGGCCAGCCTCTGTCAACGCCTGTGTGTGGTAGCAGGATCTCGGGAATCTCCTGGTGAGATAGGAGAGGCAGGACGGAAATGAGAAGCGCCGAGGTCAGGCCATGTACCTCCCAGAGCAGTTTTGCAGGGGGTGAGAAGGAAATGTCCCAGTTGCATGTTTCCTCTGGAAACTGCCCTCTGGGTAGCCTCTCGCCTCCAGTTGGGTGGCTGCTTGGTCATGTTGGCTTCGTTTCAAGGAAATGATCTGCAGATTTTGGAGGACTTATCTGGCTTGGAGTGTCCTGGCCAGTCCCTGCTAGTAAGAGTCTCTATGAGGTCCCAGCTTGCTTTCTGATCTGCAGGCTTCTTCATAACTCAGCATCTTCCTGAGCCTGCTGGCTTGTAACAGGGTGCACTTGCTGCTTGCCACTTAATTTGTCTGTAGGCCCTAAAAAGTGATTTTTTTTAGCTGATGAAACTGTTTTTTCCTGTGTCACTTCTGTCTTTCCTCTCCCTCGTGTCCTTCAGGATTCAAAAATTGCAGATGCTCTAAGCTAAGCATGACTCACACCTTCTAGTTTATTTTGTGAATTATCTGGCACATGATGCTGATGGGAAGATGTTGGGAGTGGAGGGGGTGGGGAGCAAGAGATAGTTTTGTGTTTTGTTTGTTTTTTTTTTTTCTCCAGACGCAAAAGGAAATGCTTGGAGCATGCGTGTGTGGTCCCTGGGTCATTGAACTGGCTGATGTCCCAGAGCATGGCGTATGGGCCACATGAACCAAGGGGGCCCTTGGGCCTTTCAGCTGATGTCAAAGCACAGTCCAAGACTTCAGAGAGAAGTGGGGGAGGTGTTTTGCTGTAAGCCTTGCTTGAGAAGCCGGTGGGGTTTGACCTCTTGTAGAGACAGTGCACCTTCACGCTGCCCATTCCTGGACATTACCTACCTCTTTGTCACACACCTAAGTGTCGGTAGCAACATCTGAGGCTGCCTTTGCTCCTCTGTTGTGGTTACCTCACTCTCTTTGAAGCAGTTTGGTGTTACAAATGCAGAGCTATGGAGCTGAGGTAAGGCTGGAGAAAGCTAGTGAGGTAGGTGGCAGAATATAAAAAGAAAAAAGTTATTTCATGAAATTTTGCCAGATTGTTGTACTTAGAGACATTCTTATCTCAGCCATAAAGACAGGGCTTGCAACCACGCTTGCAAGAGCCTCAGATGCACTGATACTTAGAAAGGCATATTTTTGGGGTAAACTCCTACCAGTGGAGAAGACCTGTGCTTGGAGCTTGCAGAGAGGCTATTCAGGATCTCTCAAGCAAGCGAGCTCCCTCTTTCATGCTGCTGCATGGATATTTGCAGCACACCACTGCTACAAAGGATGATGATTCCAGCCATGCTTCTGCCTTTGTCCTCTCCTGCTGGCACCTCACCTGGCTGTGGTGGCATCTGGGATTCCTCGACTGGCATTTCTTTCACTGACAGCTGTGCCAGAAGCTGCCAGGAGCTATCCCAGGCCTGCTCCCTGCTGCACCAAGGCAGATTGGCTTAATCAGACTATGGTAAACCTGTTGTTAATGTTTCATGCTTCACTGGACTTGCCAATTGTAGCTGCTGTGATCGCACCCCTGCTGCTTGTTTGACTGTGATGGCTCACAGTCAGGGCCCGGAGGAGGGAAGTCAAGTTAATTCTCAGCAGTGAACGTAACGTTAATCTTACCTTTCACTTTTTCAGGCATGCAGTTATGGAATAAGGAAATAGGTTTATTTCCCCTTCAATAGAAAGCCTCTTGGAGAGGAGGATTTGTGTGTCTCTCTATTGTCATTGGGGCCATCCTATTTCTCAGCACAAACCCAGTGGATGTAATACCTAGTAGTGAGTGTGCTGGGGCCACGCTGAGGCTGCACAGGGGATGAGGACTAGCACCGATGAAGGTTCATTTCAGACCATGCTTGGCTGGTCCACATCTCCAGTTGTTTCGTAGTTGCCTTGTTGTTGGATGCATGTCTTCAGGGATGGAGGGTTGGTTTCCTTGGCCTCACTTGCAGCTGTGGTCATGCTTGACTCTGTGCCATGGGTGCTGGGTGTAGTCTTGAGGGAGTGCTCTGCACTTGCCATCGCCCCCAGACTGGCTAGGGAGTTGCAGGTGTCCCCATCTCTTGCCACCTGGCTGGCTGACAGCGCTTCGTTGAGTTTGTAATGGGATGTTCTCATCTTCCTTTGCACATTGTTCTCAGGCTGATGGGACTTGGGAATAATGTGTTCAGATGAGTTAGAGGCAGCCAGCCCAGCCAAGTTTCTGACAGTGATGAGAGGTCTTCTCGTGCTGTCTGCCCTGCCAGCAACTTCAGCAGCACAAAGTGAGGGCTTTGTGCTTGAGCTGTCCGTTCATGGGTTTGTAAGAGCGGCTTAACAGAGTGTATATGCAGCCAAGTGGCTCCTTCAGCAGTGCACGAATGAATCCAAACGTGAGCAAAGCCAAGGCTTGCTGCTGCCCTGCCAGCCAGCTCTGTTGAGGTCTCCTCTGTGAGATGGGGGCACCTGGGAGCCCAGACACTTGGGAGCTTCCAGTGTGCACATCATGAATAGCCATCCTGTTTCCTTCTCTCTGTACTGGATCTTGCTGGGATAATCAGAAGTTTTAAGACAGCCCCTGTACTCATGTCTAGGCCCTGTAACTTGCTGGCTCGTCCCAGGGTGCTGTCCACACTTGCTTTGTCCCTGTTTGTTTAACTTTGGAGACCCATGAACTACTTCCAGTAGACCTCTGGAGGAGCAGCTAGAAGGAGCAGGCCCACCTATACAACACAACAGTATATGCACTTGGCCTTTTTATTGAAGGAGTCCATGCTTTCTCTAGGAGGTTTTTAGTGGCTTATCAGTCAAAAAGGGTTAAACAATCATTGCTACATTGTAGGAATGAAGCTCACTGGAGGAGCTGAGACTTTTTTGGGTCTGGTGCAAGACTGTGAAGAGAAGAGCAGCAGTGTTCTACTATGGCCCTCCCACTTCCTCACCTGTACACCAGGCATGTTTCTGTCAACATGTTTCTTTCCAAACAAACAGAGAAGTGTGTCTGGGCATGGGTAGAATGGAGTAAAAAGCCTGAAGTCCGCCTCTGCATGTGTGCCTCTCTGGGGAGGATGGAGCAAAGGTCTGCCAGCACCAGCAGCACCGTGGCCGACAAGGCAGAGCTCGAGTACCGCGGGGATCAGAGCAGTGCATGAGCCTGTGCAGAGGAGTTGGGAAGGCTGGGATGCAGCTTCCTAAGCATTTCTTACAGCATCAGTCTTTATGCAAAAAATATGCAGCTCTGAAGTGTTCATCCTTGCTCCTGTGCTGCCTGCCTTGTCTTGCTAGTACAGCTGTTCGGGCAGCTGTCGGTGGACTTGCTCGGAGACCTGTGGCAGTTAAAAATAACACTTCCCTCCTCTTTTTTTTTTTTTTTAAACTGTCAGGAGCAAGTGCTGCTTGTTGAATCTGTGGTGGTGAAAGCACAGCCCTAGATTTGGGCACACTGTTAGTGGCTCTGTATTGAGGTGTCTTTGCTTTGCTCTGAATGGCCAGTAGGGCTCTAACCTCCGAGTTGGACGTGCCCTTCCAGCAGGCCAGATGATGCTTGTTGTAAGCAGAAGCTGATTATTCCACAGTTATGCTATAAAGCTGAAGTAGTATTAGGGACCACAGAAATAAAGTCTCTATGGGTAAGATCCCCTTGGCCTGTCCCGTTAAAAACATGTTTGTGCCCACCGAGCACCCTGGGTATGTCACCTGTGAATAACACTGCTGCCTGCAACTCAGCTGTGGCTTTTCCAGATCTGGGGCTGAAGGCAGCGTTGCCTTTATTTATACACAAATTTATACAATTTATACACAAATGAAGTGTTTCAGTGCTATTTAGTGTTTTGTATCCTCTTTGCTTTTTTAGAAGTTGCAATAAGAAAAAAAAAGGCAACAACAAAACCTTAATTGCACCATCCAGAATTGTATGTGCTTAAAGTGAGTCACTCTGGGACCGTGTAACCGTAATCTTTGTCCTCATCTCCACCCTGCTGCTTGTCACTCTCCTTCCCTGAAGCACTGCTCTAGCAGTTAGGAGCTTTTGTCATCTGTAAAACACCCTCCAATACAGAAAGACTCAACCAAAAATTCTGTTAAATGCTTTATCTTTTACTGTATTCATCTGACCTCTTAGCCCACACAACTAGAAACTCTTCTAGATATTTTGTGAAGATACCTGGGTGCAAAGGAACATCTTGATGCTTCTCTAGCAGAGCATGTGCATCAATGTGAGAAGAGGGAAGGCTTGTGGGACTGAGGCTTGGGAAGATGCGTCTGCCTTCTTGTTCCCTTGTAGTATTTTCCACCCTTTGTGGTGATGGAAATGTTTTCTCTGACTCTGAACCCTTTCAGAAACAGGTTCCTCATAAATTCCACTTGTTGTTTTGGTGTGTTCTGGGGGTTTTGGGATTATTTTCATTTTCTCTTCTAGGCTATCGCTGTGCTCTGTTAAAGAGAAACCTTGGTCTTCCCCAGAGGTTTCACCCGTGGAGCACAGTGGCTCTTTCCTCTGTCTGCAGCTTCAGAAGCACCTTGTAGTTCTCTGCTTTGTGCTGTACATTTCAAATGGGAGATATTCCCCCTTTTGGTCCTGTTAAGCTGCTTAGCTTGTCACATTGAGGGAAAATCAAGTGACAGACCTCTCCAGTGTAAATTTTTCAGTGCCTCTGCCTTAAACTCCCCTTGAAGCACACTCCCCTGTGTATGGCAGATGTGCAGTTTGGGGGCACAGGTCAGTTTGTCCTTGGTTCACCCAGAAGCTGATGTGTACCTACCACTAAAAGATTGAACCTGATGCTGTGTCTGTGTGTCCCTGTCCCAGTATGTATGTGACTTGTGTTTTTTTTTCCCTGCTGCCTATCATAACAAGTTAAAAATAAACCCTGGTGTTTTTCTACACTGTGGGTAGAGCATTCCTTTGAAAGTTCAAGTGCGAAAGTGATAGGCATTGGCAAAAATGTGCTGCTTTCAGACTGGTGCCAAAGGGAGCTCGTCCCCTTCCCGTTTAGCTTGCCTCCAGGTTGTTTTCGGCATCTTTTTAAGAAGCTGTGCTTATCGCTGCTGGTAACACTGTGGTTGATCCCATACCTGGGCTCTAGGTACAAATCCTGCATCTGCACTTGAAAAAGTCAATGAAGCTTACAGGAGACAACTGTAAAATGATTCCTGAGCTGGTAGGAGTGCCTTGGAGTGAGAGTCATGGAGCTCAGTCTGCTCAGCTCTGCAGAGGTGATAGTGTGTATGTGCCTCTGTGCAGGGAAAATACTCTTCTCGGAGTCTTTAACCTGGCAAAGCAAATCATAGTAAGCACAAACACTTGCTCTTGGTTGTAGTTGAACACACTCAGTGTGGGCAGTGGTATAAATCTGGGTGGAATGCAGGGTTTTGTACACAAGGTCTGATCCAGTGGTGGCGTGGGCAATTCTGGTCTTAAACTAAAGAAGCAGAGGTGGAGGGGAGAGTGGAGAAAGCTTGTTATGCAAACAGGGACAAAGAAGTAAGCACGTGCAAAAAGAGCCACAAGTGCAGGAGGGGGAAAACACAAGTCCAGACCTTGGCTGGTAGAAAGTGTGTCGGAAGTCTCTGTGTATGGATGTTCCCCTGACTCCCATAACTCTTTTGATGCTTTTTTTTTTTGCTCCTGATGCTAATTCTCTTGGCTTTGTTTCCCTGTTCAGTGTGCCGAGACTTCGCCGTTCTGGAAGATCACACCTTGGCCTATAACTTACAGGAGCAAGAGAGTAAGTAGTAATGATCATTGCAATAAACTGAAGCAAATTTGTCCCAACAGATATCTTGCTTTGTTTGGTTTTGCTAAGAAAAATCTTCCTTGCTTTTATTTCATTTTTATTCCTTTTAATGGAATATGAATTATTATTAGTCTTCACTGTCCTGTAACACTACTCTCTGTTCTGCCCCAGCTCACATTGTACCCTAGAGATAGTTGCATTTCATGTTTCAATTTTGTGCTCTCCTTTAGAGTTGAGTTTGTTTACACTGTTTATGACAGAATTGCACGTGGGAGTGCACTTGAGGTTTTGCTGTGCAAGGTTTTTAGAAATGACTAGCAGTTTTGAAAGCTTCAAGTTTTATAGGCTGATCTGAGGTGCAACCAGAAGAGCTCTGTTTATTTACTTATTTCAGAATCGCTAGTGCCTGCCTTTTGAAAGGAGGCTTCCTTTTAAGACATTTTGAGGTAGGGCAGCTGTGCACTGTAGGGTTTAAAAAGGGGGAAAAACAACAGCCAGGAACTACAGTGACTGGTGATTTTTTTTAAAAAAAAAATGCTTATCTGTCATTTGGGGTGTGTTTGCATTGCAGTTTCAGGTGTGGTGACATCTCTATTCTGCTTTGCTGGGTGCCCAGACCATTGGTATCTACCAGTACTAGGCACTAATACCATTCCAACTACTCTGCCAAGTGTGCAGCTTGTGCTGAAGTTGTGCCCTTGCTGCTGGAACCTGAGACCACTGAATTAAAGCCAGCTCTCAGCTGCAGCTCACGTAGCCATGTTTTCTTGCAGGCAGTATCCATGTATGGTAAAGGACTCGCTGTAGTATTCAGTTGCTAAATATAAAGGTAGTGAGATTCTGGAACCGATTATGTTGAGAGTGAGAGAAGCTTCCTGCTCTGGAGGTTCTTGAGGACAAATTAGAGAAGCATCCATCAGAAGTATCTTAGGTTCAGCTTGTCCTCACTGGCCTCTGGTGGTCCCTTCCAGACCCACTGTATTAATCTAGGGTAGTTTCCCTAGAAATTCAAAGCCTGAAAAGCATTCCCTAGAAATCTCGATGTGATTAAGATATGCAGATTTTGTTTTGGTAACAGACACACATATACAGCCCCCTCAGTGCTGAAACGAGACAATCTCAAGCTGCTAGCATAATTTCGGTTCAGGACTTCCCCACCTTTAGAGATATTACATGATGTTTCCCTGCTAAGAACTGTCTTCCTTTCTGGCCTGGAATCTCCCTCCCACTTGCTTTGTCTTGTTCACACGGTGAACTTCTGCAGGCTGATTTGGGGGTTCTTGTCTGTGTTTATTTCCAGTTGAGCATCACTTGGCAACAAACGTTCAGCGTAATCGTCTGGTGAAACATGACTTGCAGGTGGCCAAGCAACTGCAAGAAGAGGATCTGAAAGCACGTGCTCAAATCCAGAAACACCAAAAAGACTTGTGAGTTTGGGATGGATCTGTTGAAATGCTAGTTCCATTTGGTCAGAGCACTGAAATCATCTGCTTTGATTTGAGTTGATTGACAGTATGTGAGGTTCAGGTTGATCAGCCTTTTGGTTTTGTTTCCTTTTTCCTTTGGCTATTCATTGCCATAAAAGTATTGCTACTAGGCTCTGGCACAGAGTAATGAGAACAGGGTGGGAGTAGGTACTCCTGGGGCCCGTCCTGGCTTAGATTTTGTTGCCTGACCACGGGAAGGAGCCTTCCTGTTCTGCTGCCTCTTGGCAAAGTGGGGTAACTTGGCCACTTGTGTTGACCTTGTCCCTGACTAAAGTCTGAGAAAGAGGAAACCGCACCACAGAAATACGCAGTGTTACAGTGAATTCTCTCTCTTGTGGAAGTTGCAGATAGTGGCGTGCTTGCATTGTGTCTGATGAGTTCTTTTGGGGAGCTGGGCGTGATGCTTTTTGGTGTCACTCTGCACTGAACAGCTGAAAGGACCTGCTTGTGCTTGTGGATACTCCAGCGTGAAGTGACCTGGGAAGAGAAGCTGCTGCCCCAGGGTCAATTGATGGAGATGGGTGTTGGGAGACAGGCCTTCTCTTGCAGTCACTGACTTCTGCAGCAGCTGTGGGAGGATGTTTAATGAGTGATCCAGTTTGCTTTGCGGGTTTGCTCAGCCTCACACACGCCAGATCTAACCCTGTGGCCTGCAATTTGGCTTTCTGTGGGCCATGGCTCTTGGGCCGTGGAGGTGGTATAGAAATGAAACGTGGTAGTGCAGGGCAAAACTGACTGCTTTCCAATCCAGGGTTGACATTGGTGCTTTTCTTTTTTTCTTGTTCCCCCCACAACTTAGTTTCTTGCAATATGTGAGATGTAACAAATGGGTTGTGTGAGAGGGTTCGGTCAGATCCCAATGATGGCAGACAGCAGCCTGCTTTCTGGTGGGGCTCCCTGCAAATGCAGGCTCTGCAAGGCAGGATGCATCTCCCAGCGGCTGGGCTGCCTCCTGCCTTGTGTTGTGCTCTGTGATGCCACCCACCAGGTACAGTTGGTGGTGGATCACAAACCCTGGGTGGCTCATCTGGCAGAGACAGCGATGGAGTGGAAGAGCTCTGTGTTGCAGATGTGTGAGATATAGGACTGGCTTCAAAGGAGCTGCTCATAAAAGATTTGAAGCTGAGGCGTGACAAATCAACCACTGTTTTCAGTGTTCCCAGCAGACTCAAGCAGCACTGGGTAATACATGTGTATCTCTCAAGTCTATGCTTTCTTTCAATAGCTTTGTCTTCATTAGCAATTAGAGATGTGAGCATGTAAATGACAACATAAAAATTAGTTTTGTATGGCAGAGATGGTTCTTTTTTTGTTACTTGCTGGGAACTGCAAACAATTTTCTTGTTGTAGGACTCTAAAATGGGATTTGCTAACTTTGTGAGCCAAGTTACGGGCAGAACTGCTGATGCAAAATGTTGTGTCAGCAGCAATTCTGCTCCTGAAAGCATGAGCTCTTCTTCAAGAACAGTAAAAAAAGTTGGAGGCATCCTTTTGTAGTTGGATCTTTTTCTTCCTTAATTCTCTGTACGTTCCCACTGTCTCTTCCTTGTGCAAGATCAGGGTGTTCTGGCAACAAAATGGTCCTTGCTGTTGTTGCTTACTCTATTGTCTAGGACAGTTTGACACTGCAAGGTGATGGAGGCGTGAAGAGGCAGAACTGGGTGGCCTTTAGAAACAGGGAGCGTAAAAAAGCCCTTCAAATCTGTGGGCTTTCTTCTGCCTTTCAAATCCTAGATTTTCTCAGAAAGACTTTGTGAAGATAAATGAGAGAATAGAAATAACTTTTCTTCTCTTTTTAAGAGTAAAGGGAAGCATCAAACCTTATTTTCATGCTTCTTTAAAAGCATCTCTCTCTCACATCTAGCTGAGCAGCCTGCACGCTGCCAAGGGTAGTAGCAAGGTTGCTAAAATAACTGTCGGAAATACCGTGAAAAGATGCTCTTTCCTCATTTTCCTCCCAGTGCCATGCTGGTTCTGTTACACTAACTGTACAACAGTCCTTTTGAACAGTTCCCTTAAACCCTTTTATTTTTTTGTCCTCATCTGGCAACAATTACTTGCTACACCCAACATGAATGGGAGCTTTCTGATCATGCTGGCCTTTTTTTTTGTTTGTTTGTTTTTGTTTGTTTGTTTGTTTTTTTCTTTCCTAAACTGTTGTAGAGTTACCTGGACACTCTTTTAACACTCCTGGCTGCCCAGGAACGAGGGACACATGGGTATGATGTGCAGGGATGGTGACGTTTATGTTACTCTGGCTGGTTTCTGGGGACTGATGGGCACTTGAACTCACACTAAAAAACAGAAGGACAAGAAGAGCTGTCAAAGTTTTTACCTATTTTTTTATGCTGAGTCAGGTCGAAACACTAGCTTACGCTGATTGACTAATCAAGTCTCAGTATTTAATTACCACTGAGCAATAAAACCCAAAATCTAATCCTCTGTTGCTCTTCAGTGATTCTTAGAGATTGATCTGGTGTATTCCGAGATTCATGTCATGAGGAACAAGAAAATACTTCTGCTATTGCATTACTTTTAGTGTTCTTTGCTGCGAATGGAGAGGCACTGACCTTGTTGCCTTGGCTCTGAAAGACGATTAGCTATTTCTGTCTCCTGTTTGTCTGCAATAAGATGTATTTTAAGCATTTAGCGAGTCAGTTGGTGCTGATGAACTTGGCACCTTAGCTCTCTTCACAGGTGCCAGTGGAACTGGAGACGTGCAATGCCTTGATACGTCTGACCTTTCTAACTTATTTTCTACCTGGATTCATGTCCTCTGAGACCGGGGTCGTAAGGGATCCACTTAGGCCCACTGACAGTCTGTTCTCTGGGATTTGCATGTTCAGCTATTGTTTTGCTGGGGACTGTGGTTCCCTGCTGGTACCAGGTTCATCAAGGTCCCTTTTTTATGGCGGATTCAAGAACTAGATTTACTGCCATGTGAGCTTGTCTGCCTTTGAACAGATCTCTCTCCAGAGTCAAGTGAAATGCACACAGGCACACACACAAAATGCCAGGTTTTATTACCTGTCTGAAAGAAACTAATGTCTAAATAGAATCATAGAATCATTTAGGTTGGAAAAGACCTTTAAGATCATTGAGTCCAACCATAAACCTGACTGCGGATGTTTGACATGTGATAACTGCAGCCCTGCAAACACTGAAATTCATGAGTGCCTTCGAGGGTGTCTCTAGATGTGTGTCAGTTTATAGAGATGCACAAGTGTTTGTGAGCATGGTGGTCTGGGAAAGGGAGGGAAATGTCATGTTGTGACACTGACTTGGGGTTCATATGTGTTTGGGGAAGGGGATATAAATAACATGCAGTACCCAGTTGCAGGTCTCCTTACAAGGAGCAGTGACCAGAAATAAAGCAGCTTCTTTTCCCTCCTGCTGCAGGTTCCTTTACCTTCCCTATAACAGATCAGTTGTTTCTTGGTGGCTTTTGTCCTCTAAACCCTCTTCTTGTCGCAGTGTCCTTCCTCCCTACCCTAAACCACGTATCCACTTTTTCAGCTTCTCTCGTTGTTCTTTACTTTCTATAAAAGCAGGCTCTGTGGTGCCACTGACTGCTCCAGCCATGCCGCTTCTGTTTTGCTACAGAAAGCTCTTATCTACACTTAATATTTTAATTTCCTCTGCTCGCATCCTAGACTCCCTTCCTGTCCTTTGCCTCCAAGTTAGCTAAGTTGCTTATGCTCTGATCCTTGCTCAAGCCTAGAACTAGTTGCTGCAGCCCACCGGGTCCAACTTCGACATAGCTGAACCTGCTTCTCTTGAAATATTTGCTTTACTTCCACAATAACGCTCTTGATAGTCCTCCCATTGCCTATCTGATCATTGCCAGTGTATTCTTCAAAAGATTGTATTCTAATAAAGCAAGCTCTGCCTCTTGCTGTTCCGTCTCATCTCCTTCTATACCTTACCTTTCTCAATTGCAGTCAATTGCAATCTAAGGATTGCTATTTTTTTTTCCTGACCTGTTTAGAGATAGTCTTTGGCTCAATTTCAGCACTGCTGAAGGGGAGCGCTATTAATCTTTCTTCTCAAATGCCCCATCCCTTTTCTGAGTTGCCCTAAGGAACCCCTGGCCATCGTTCCAGCTTGTTCTGACACATATCGCTCTCTTGGCACCAGTTCTGCTTTTGTGTCTCATCCCACCTCAGCGACACTTCTCATTCATTACTGCACTGCCACCTCCATCCTCTGCTTCGCCTACTTAGTGTGTTTTGCTATCAGCATTTCTACACTTTCTCCTTCTTGGCTTTCATGTGAAAACCACTTCCCAGAAATGCCTGCATTAACCTGACCCCTAAACCCCGCTTTGGCACCACGTGTACAAAAACTCCTCAGCAGAATTAGACTGTTTGCAGAGACTCCTGTGTGCTACCTTGGCCTGCCCTGTCCTATGGTACCTACCTCCTTTCTTAGCAAGCTGCCTATGAATCTGTTTTCTCTTGCTTTGTACTCTGATTGTGAGTGTTTTGGGACCTGTTTTCTAAATCTGGCCAGCAGTAAGTACAGGGAGTCCTGGTCCCTGGTGAGGATTCATAGGCTTTTCACTAATACTCAGTAATAATTCTGTGTATTCGGATGGTTCTTTAGCTCTTTTATCCCTTTCTCCAGGCAGACTGATGCCTGTGACTTTAGCTGCCTGTAATCCTTGTCTTCTTGCCTTCTAGAGAACGACAGGACTGCGAGATCGCTCAGGAAATCCAAGGGAAGCTGGTATTTGAAGCGGAGCAGCGCCGCAAGCAAGAGGAAACAGATGAGGTAACCTTTTAAGCTATAGGGATGGCAGGGCTATTTGTAGCAGCCCTTTCAGTGCAGGCATTTCTTGGTCATTAGCCACGAGAGTTGGCTTGCGTGGTGTCAGTCCTGATCCTCACAGATGGTTGCACAGAGATTTTTGGGGAGTCCTGTTACAGGAATCGGATATAGTCATAGTCCTCACGCTGAAGGGTCACAAGGATTGTTGATGCCAGTGGCCTTGCTAACGAAGAGGGCAAGTAATAGGTGGGTCTTGTTGAGGTGTTCATTGCCCTGGTGTAGGAAAGTGTAATTGCTTGTGCAGTTTGAGATCTGGCTTCTTTCTCAAGTGCAAGAAGACACGTACTACTTCTGGGAGAATCCTGGGTCACGATTTGTTGGTCTTTGGTGCAAAGACTACAGCAGGATCCTCAGCCTAGCCATCCATCTCTGGCTTCTCCTTCATCTTCAATTTAGTCTTTCACAGCCTGAACACTCTGTTCAGTTTTTTTACTAGCAGATTCCTTTTGTGATTTCAGAATATTGCTTTGCTGCCGTTGCTTAAGAGTGGGCAGTGTGGTTTGTCCATGGTATTCAAAGGATTTGGCTTGTTGATCACTTTATTGTGTCAGCCTGTCAGATTAAGCATTCAAGAAAGCCAGAGAGTGGAGGAACACCTGTGTGAGCCTGGAGTGTGGCCCCATTTTTGATTACAGATGGTTTCCTGAGAAGTCTGAGTAGTCTTAAGATGCTCAAGAAGCACCTGGTGGCATTTTCTCTGTAGAAACACAAGGTTGTGTTTCCTGAAAGAGCCTGAAATAAGAATCTGTCCTTACCTGACAGATGCATCAGTTTGCTTGTACAAGACCTTGTTTTCTTATACAGTTAAGTCCACGCAAGTACTGAAAGGCTGCCCAGGCAGATGTGGAAGGGCTTCTAAGAGGAGCTTGTGGCCACGAGGGTGGGAGGAACACTCTGGCTAAAGGATTTGTGCTATAAACGTGACCATCTGTCTCATTTTTATCGGTAAGGTGAAGAGGATGCAATACTACTCATGTTGCCTGTGGGAACTGCACCTTTCCTTCCTGCTTTACATAGAGAGCTGCTGGGATGTCAGCAGTCTGACAACAGGTCCCTGCAACCTGTCAAGCCAGCGTGCTGACCATCTTGTGCTGTTGGGAGCAATCTTGAAATGAACATGGCCCAAAGCAATTAAGAGAAGTCATAAATATTCTTTCTCTTCCTGCTGGTGCATGAGAAGTTCCCAGGTGTGGCTGAAACCTAACTGTGGACTGGGTTAGGCTACAGCTGGGTACCAGGGTATGACACTACTGCCTGTCCTTGTAACAGGACTTCTGGAGAGTTTGAATTGATCCTGCTTCCCTTCCAGGGCCCCCTGCCGCGTTATTTCCTTTGGGTGGGCTCCTGTGCTGATGCAAAGCCTGAGCAATGGGAGCGAGGCTGCCCAGTGCCACAGAGGTTTGTCAGCTGGCAGAGTGACAAATGTCAGAGCCCAGTCTGTAGCCCTTGGCACAGCATCTATACACGTACCCTGCAGGGCATCCTGTTTTACACCGATACTGGCCACACGCTGGGCTAGTCTTGTATTTGTCCTACATGAGGGTGTAGCTGCACAGCATACGTGATAGCTCTCTGGTATCGGTAGTGGCTGGCAGGTGTTATGCCAGTGCTTTGCTTGAGGCAGATCCAGTCTGATGCACAGGAATTTTAAATGAAGTGCTAAGCCTACCTGCTTACAAGTCCAATTTTTAAGAAATGGTTTGTGTGGATTTGCAAGTCTCAGTCCTGGAGATAATGTGCTTAAGCCTGTATATTTATAGACTTACTGTACTTGCTAGAAGAGGTTACCCTTGTCAGGGGAAGGAATTTTTTTTTTTTTTTTTTTTTAAAGAACCCGTGGCATCCCCAGGTCCTCCACAGCGCTGGTTAGTGAGCAGATCTGATCTGAATCCTGAAATAACAGTTTGTACTTGAACACCCATCCAGTGTCCTCCAGTGCTGGCTTTGCTCTGGAGGGCATTGGCTCTTAGTTTGCATTTCAGTGATGCCTTTCCTGCCTGCAATTTACACTTTGTATGCATGGCTCTATAAAGGTCCTGAGGATTAGGGAGGCTTAAATGAATAGCATCCAAAGGGCTAGCATGCCCACCTGGTATCTTCCAGCTTTTCTTCCTGGCTTCAGACTAGCTCCACTGACTCGCAGGCTTCCGGGCCTCAAATGAGCAAGCCCAAGGGAGCTGTTTGGTGTTGGTAGGCCTTGTTGATCCATTAGTCATCTCGAAGAAAAAACAATTAGGAAAATGGACTGCTGTTCTCTTTGATGGCATATCTACCAAAACTATGACAGAAGATAAACGGCTCCAGTCCCTGCAGTGCTCCTGCCTTGTGCCTAGTCCTCTCTTCCTAATGTCCCTTTTGATTTTCTTCAGCCTCTGTCTGTCAAATTGATGCATTTCCCTGCCTGGCATCCTACAGTCTCTGTAAATTACAGCTAGTTTGAAGAGACTTCATGACTTGCTCTGAAATCTCCTTCCAGTCAGAAGTGCCTTCAGCTGGAGACAGTCTTTGCCTCTGTTTTTCTTTTCCTGATGGAGTCCAGGGGAGAGGTCCAGCCCACTCGTGTGAGCGGGTGTACGCTTTTGTGATTTCCAGATCTTGATGAAAGCCTGAGGGTTGCACACACAGTCCCTTTTGACATGCTTTGGCCATTATGGCTTTGCAGGCTTGTGTGCAGGTGGAACAGGAACCTGTGAGTCTGCCACAGGGTTGGAAGCTCAGTGGTGGATCTGGGTGAGGTTGCATACTGGTTGCTGAGACGGTCCCTTGTGTCAGCCACTAAGCTGGAAGCTCCATCCAGCCCAGGGGCTGAATTTGCAAGTAATACTGTTGTTGCCATGTCTGAAAAATTAAACTATCAGGATTTTTATAATTGAATAAAGAATTTGAATAAAAGAATCTGGAGATATTTTTAGGGGGGAAAGGTAATGTCTGTTTTCTTCCATCTCTGCAGGACATTGCCCGTCTCCTACAACAGAAAGAACTGCAGGAAGAAAAAAAGCGCAAGAAGCGCTACCCAGAATCCCAGGGACACGCAGTCTGTGAAGACAGCTATTATACAGAAAATGGAGGTACGTTTCTGCTAGATAAAGGATCAAGATCATGGCAGTACAGGTGAACCTGGTGATCTGGCAACTCCATTTAGGAGCTTTCCCTTATCCTACAGTCCTGCATTCAGCACTGTAGCATAGCATCAGTTTTCAGGGTCAGGATCAGGCTTTATTCTAGAATCGGGAAATATTTAAAAATACAAACGGATAAGACAACTTTATAATTTTTGATGTCCTAGAAGATGGCCTAAAGGACAGGGATAGGGTGTGTGTATGTGCAAGCACACCCATGCGTGCGTGTTTTAAAAGGGCTTGTGGAAAAAGACAGCTGATGGTACTGATAAGCCACAGTTACTTCTGTGTAATACCGCAAGCGTGCGGAGGAGAAATGCAGACGTAATGTTCATGGAACAGCCTTTCAAAAATAACTCCTTGCAGGTATGTAACCAAGCATTAAAATTAGCACAACAGCTTTGAATGACTTACTGAATGACAAGGTCATCTCCACAGAATGTCTCTGCTGTGTTATCATCTGGGACTTTATGTTGTGGAAAAGATAGGGCCCACAGCGCTGTATTGCTTTCTCTTGGTCGGCTTTTATGATTGAATACAGACCTTCTTTAAATCAGGAGGAGAGAATCAGGGTGTGTTTAATTATGGAGCAATCTGCGGATGGCTTTGCTGTGCACTGGTGGTGGTTCTTGTGTTCTTTTTTCAAAAAAAAAAATGTGTCGGGGAAGAGATGGGCTGCTTTTGATTAACATATTGTGAAGATGATGATCAAACCTCTTATTTCTCATTTAACATCAATGCCATTGGCAATTTTATACGTCTTTTATTTAAACTTACACGAAGTATTTTAGTTTCAATTGGGAAGAAGTTCAAGGATGGCCGAGAAAACACAAAGCACGAAGTGCAAAACAGTAATCAAGTGGAAACTTCATGACCACAAGTCCTGCAACGTGTACAGGGGTGGGAAAGACTTTGATCTTGGAATCTTATGGCCAACCCACACTTCAATTTTTCAGAATTAAATGGGACAAGTTCCTGAAAAAATACAATATAGGTAATACTGTTGCAATGCAGAGATGGTAGGACAGAAGAGATTTTTATAACAGAAATCAGCTGACAAAAGCCTGTGACACTCTGAACTGAGACTGTGGTGTGAATTTGGAGAGCAGGATATTGTGTGGATCTAATTTTTCTTCCTACAATAATCTGTAGTCTTGGAGTGAGGTAGAAGGTGTTTTGCCTGACCATTCATAGTAGTGCTGCTCTTGATCTGCACTCCTTAAAAACTAGAAGGGACTGGAGTGGATTTTGATGCCTGGATTATCTAGTCCATTGATCTGGAACCTCTTAAATACTTCAGTACCATTTGATTTGGCTTCAGCATCCGCGGTTTGTATCGTCCTCATTACTTGTGAACTTAAACAAAAAAAAAAAAGCCCTTGCTTTGTTTGGGTTTCAGTCTGTCTTTAGACTGAGTAAAAATTTATCCACATCCATGAGGAATGTGGATTAGGGCTATTGCTCCAAAGCAACCTGAGCTCTTAAGAAGTGGAAAAATAAACATGGAAAAAAGGCAGAGTTCCTCCCAGAAGTATCTGTGCCATGAAAAACATCTCTCTGTTTGCTCAGTTACTTGCTGCTTGAGGGAGTAACACCAGGACCTAAAGAGCGTTTACACGGCCCCTGCAGAAGGTGCCGCAGGAACTGGCACCTGCTGAGGAGTTAATCACCCTGAGATACCCCAAAAGCAAATCTTCTGCTCGGGCTGTCTGGCATGGTTGTGTTACCTGCAGTGATCCTTTCCCAGCGCGGCCACGCTTTGCTCTTTCATGATCTTCTGCTCTCTGCTGCTGTATTTATTGAGCTTTACTTAATGACAAAATGGAATTAATTCTTAGACCCTTGTTAGTATTGTTCAAAAACTGACTCTCGCTTTCAGGCTCTGGTCTCCGTTGTTCAGTAAGTCACTTAAATTGTTTTACTGGATATTTGTTTTCTGTGAATAATCTGAATGATCTAAATCTGAACAGAAAAAGGAGTCAGTTAACAGGAACTGCTGTGGTTACTCTTACGGTTCTTGGATTTTTAAAAATATACCTGTTCTGGATAAAAGTCACACAGATTTGTTTTCAAGGTGGATTTTCTGTAGGCTGTATTTTTGCTGGCTCTGAAAACGTTTTTTTCTGAGTAGAATGACTTGAAGGGAACATTCAGTTTTGGTGTGTGGGTTTTTTTTCTTTTTCCCTGAAATCTAGATGAGTGTAAGGAAGGAAGAGAAGAGCTGTTCATTAAAACAGAATGCAGTTCATGTGCAGTGAGATCTATTTAAAATATTTTTAGATGCTATAAATACCTCTCAGCAGTGGAGAAGGAAAGTCTTATGCTGCTAGGTTTTTGGTTTTGTTTTTTTTTTTTTGTGTAGCTCCATTTCACATCAGCCTCTGCTTCAAGGTGATTTTTTTCTTCAGAAATACGCCTTCATTCTGAAAAGCTGCTGTACAATAGTTCACTCAGTGCAGTGTTTTTCTTAGCAAATAGGTTCATTGGAAAATAAATTGGTCAGCAGATTGTATACACGCAGACTGCTGCAACCTCATAGCTGTGTCAGGTTTATTACTGAAACTAAAAGCAAAGAAAATTTCCACCTGCTTTCTGGAAAGCACGGAGGAAACAACCCCGCCAAGCTGCTGAGTAAGCAGCTTTTCCAGCTACATTGCTGAGGTCAGGAGCCCGGGTGTTGTGAAGTTTCTTGTCCTGCCCTTAAATTTCCATAGCCCTCTCTGCAGTTGGAGCCTAAACTTTTATTTAGGCAATCAATAACAGGCCCTGAAACTTCTGGGTCTGCAAGAGATACGTGACAGTTGGTTATGGTAGATACTTGGATGCTGCAGCTATTCATCATCTCGTTCTTGCTTTTAAAAAAAATCCCATCCCACTTGTCTCTTTCTCTTTTCTGCTTTATGTGGGTCTTTCACCCCATTAGGTGAGGCTGGTTTTTTTTTTTTTCTGATTAAAACCCTTGTGCCTGAAGCCAGGACAAGGCACTGGTGCTCATAAACCAGCATCCAACCTGACCCTCTGCTTGGCCCCTCCTGGCCTTATCCTCCTGGCCTTATGCCCTATTGCCTCCCAGCCTCACCTGCATCTTCATAGAATAGAATGGTTTGAGTTGGAAGGGACCTTAAAGATCATCTAGTTCCAACCCCCCTGCCACAGGCAGGGACACCTTTCCTCTAGACCAGGTTGCTCAAAGCCTCATCCAACCTGGCCTTAAATACGGCCAGGGAGGGGGCATCCACAGCTTCTATGGGCAAAGTGTGCCAGTGTCTCACCACTCTCACAGGAAAAAATTTCTTCCTAATGTCTAATCTGAATCTACCCTCTTTCAGTTTAAAACCATTCCCCCTCATCCTATTACTACTTGCCCTTATAAAAAGCCCCTCTCCCGCTTTCCTGTAGGCCCCCTTCAGGTACTGGAGCCCTCCTTTGCAAGCCTTCTTCTGGTGGTTTCAGTATACTGCAGCAGTGATGTGTCACCAGGAGATGAGCTGCTCTGCTGGCCGTTTTTCAGCCCAAACGGCATCATTAAAAGTCCTTCATCTCCATGTTAGCTCATCCTTGTCTTAGGAGGCATTTGGACACGCTTTTGGGCTGGACCTGTGCTTTCTGCTCCAACCCCGTTGCCTTCCTTGTGGCCCTGCTGCTAGCCAGGCCGCCATTAGACTCTGTCCCCCGTTATATCCTGCAAGCGTTATATCCACGTTGTTCTTCTTTCTGATCCCGTCATGCTTTGCCTGCATTTCCAGCTTCTCCTTGCATCAAGCTCCCTCATCTGCACGCTGTGAGTCTGGGCTCGTTGAACCACCATTAACCCCTGCACCACTAACCCACTTGTTGTTTGTCCCCCCGTTGCTCAGAGCACCCCTGGGGTGACCCCAGGGAGCAGGTTTCTGAGCCTCGCAGGGCACACGGCGGTGACAGGCACATGCATCGGCAGAGAGAGCACCGAGAAGCGCTGTCGCCTTTGTCCGACGGCACCTCCAAACACAGGCATTTCACCTCGGAGGATCGTCGGAGGTCTCCTCAACCGAGCGAGGCCAGGAATGGTCATTGGCAGGAGTGGAAATCAGCCAGCCAGGGAAGGTCTAGGAGACATCCCAGCCTTGACCTGGAAAGAGAGGCTGAGCGTGGTGTCTATGACCACAGCAATAGCTGGGAGCTGTGGGAGAGGAGAGCAGCCAGCAGGGAGAAGGCCCGGAGACCTCTCAGTCTTGACCTGGAGTCAGAGCATGGGCTCGCAGACCAGGCACGGTGCAGCAGAAAGCCAACAAGGCAAGACAAAGAAAAGCACCTTCCTCTTCTTGAGGTAGAACTGGAGGCTGAGCAGGAGACCTGGCATCGGGGTGACAGACAGCTGGTGCGACCTGAAAAACACAAATCTCGTCATCAGGGCCACTCATCCCACAGGATGGTGCATGACGAGAAGCTCCGTGATGCTGAATCTAGAGATGATCATAGGAGGGGTGAGGAGAGAGACTGCAAAAGGGCAGGACACAGAAGACGTTCCCACTCTCCACGCTCTGTGACCCAGGGGAAGGTTGGAGACTGCCAGCGAGACTCAGGTAACCAAGTGATGGGGAAGGTGTACGTACGTGTGGGGATGGACCTTTGTGCACCCCATCCTGGTGTCTGAAATCTGTGGTGTTTCCTTTGAAGATGCCTATCTGCAGTATCCACCTGCAGTGTGTACACAGTGAATCCTGCCCAGGTTTCTCCCTTATTTAGTGAGATTCTTCTTATCCATCAATGTTCTTGCTGTGTTATTTCCTCACATGTTCCATAGCATCAGAGAGGATGAGTAAGAAGGTATTGTTGGAAACGGTGCCCTTGGTATCATGCATTTAAGAAAAAAAAAAAAAACACACACAAAAACCAAACAGCCAACAACCAGGTGTTGTTTTCATGATGTATTTTGGGCTGTGGTCTCCTTGAATGGGAGAAAAAAAAAAACCAACTAACAAAAACCCAAATGTAATGATTATACTTGTCTTTTGTTGATTTGGGATGCAGGGCTGTAAGTGAGGACAGTTTGCTTAAGCACTGATAAGCCAGCAATTTCCATCCACTTCTTATTGAAAGCCCTGCTGGCAACATAATCCATTCACTTCAGGCAAAGTTCAGTAGCAGCACTCGGTGTCCCACGGGGCTGTATTTCTAAGATGGGGTTCTTGTCAAATTCTGTACAAGTGTTTTTTTCTGGGAAATATGTACCTGTGTAGCTCTTATTGTTCAATAATACTTGAGGACTGGTGGGCTTTAAAGATCCAGATCCATCTTTCTGCTTTTAAAACCACACTGGGGCTGGGGTTGACCTGTCTCTTAGTGCAAGGAATTTTGAGACTTGGATCCATGTCTGTCACAGCGTGGGAAACTTGTGCTTTATGCTTTGAGCCATCTAACTGGTCTTCAGTTGGATAAGGTGGGGATGATAATATGTGTCTGTCTCTGGAGATGCTGGGAGAATTATTCATCATGCAAAAGTTTTCTTTGGGGAGGTGGAAGATGTTAATCAGGTCTTTATATATAACCATTAGGTCATGATTTGCCCTGATACAATGTGGGTCCAAGTGACTCAGTATCCCATCACAATAGAGTCAAAATAGCCAGAAGTTCACATCTTCCTGTGGGCAATGGTCTTGGTGGGATTTGTGCTCCCCTGAGTGTGGGCAGGAGTGATGATAATAAATAACATTTATTGTTGTTTTCTGAGCAAATGAAGCCTGGCACTGGTCACTATGAAGAAAGCTCAGGCTCGGGCTGGCCAGCAAACAATTCCTGGAAATCAACTTTTATCCTTCATGGAGGTAATGCTGTACAGCAGCCTGTCAGCCTTGCTGTTGTTGATTCCAGCATGATAAAAATGTGTTTGCCTTGACCTTGGAAGCACTCTGAATAATTTAACTCTGACCAAGCTGGTGCTTTTTGCCAGAGTTTCTGTGCTGGCCAGAGGTTGCAGCTCTTCACAGCTTGGATTGATGAAAGCGTTCTGGGAAAGGCCAGGTCATATGCTTAACCATAACATGCCAGAGCTGAAGTTTTTTTCTTATACTAAGATGGTTTGTAAGAGGGGTGTTAATTGCTTAAGATCATTGTTCAGTTGATTCAAACAAAACAAAAAGTAGAAAACCCCACATGCCTCTTTTAATACCTGTAGAAGAGGTGGTTTCCTATTCCATGGTTTTATTCTGGGTTGATGTACAAGGTCTCTGTCCCTCTGCAGTCTGAAGTCTTTGGGATGCTTGGTGGAGTGTGATGGTGGCTTGTTGGTAGGTGCACAGAAAGTTTTTCAAGGTCACTGGTTACTTCGTGATTTTCCCTTGGTCTTACGAGATGGAAAGGAAACTGATAGGTGGCCCGGTAAGAAGTAACAGGTATTTATAATAAATGTGTAAATGGGGTAGCTGGAGACATGAAAGTTTTGAGTGAAGCTTTCTGGGTTTGAGGTGGAAGAGAAACAGACATCTGGAGTGTTTGTATACTTCGGACAAAAAGCAGGAAGCTCATTTAGATGGCTGAACGATACAGTTCAGACTGCAGAAGGAAGGAGAAGACATTCATTGTATGTGAGTGAAGTCATTCATTTTATAACAGGGATACAGTGAGACTCCTTTGGCCTGGTGCAAATAGACTGTGGAGAAGCTCTGAAAATGCAACATTTTAAATCAGTTGGAGGTGGTTTAACTTTAAACAAACAAAACTCTGTACTTGAAGCAAGAACAGAACCTTGTATGAACTTCATAAATGTTTACTTGGCTGTTTTCTCAATGTGAATACTAAAATTCATGGGTCAGCCCAAGGAAGCAATTGTCTAAAACCTCATGTTAGCCTGTCCCAGGCACCTTTTGCAGCCTGTGCTCCTCCAGCAGTGTGTTCAGACTCTGCTGTGCTCGTAACAGATGTTGGCCTGCTCTCTGCTGCCCAGTTTTGCCAGTGTATCTGTATCAACAGACTGTGAAACATTAGGATTCCTTTGCTAGCATCGTGATGTCGGCAATGACTTCTTTGAGGGATGTGGCCTCCTTTGCCATATAGTTGCATTTGTCACATAAGACATGGTGTGTCAGATATTTCTATATGCATAGAGAAACCTCCCTCAGGTGCGTGTTGCATCTCAGCTAATGGTACTCTCAAACCAGCTGTCTGGCAGGTACGCTGTCATGGTCTCTGGTTCCCTTGAGTGGGGCTTTTGCAGGTGGCTGAGGAGATGGTGGGGATTTCCTTACCAAAGCATTTGGAAAATGGTTGAGTTGATTGTTTTCTTGCACAATTCTGTAGGCACTAGGTCGAGGGGGATGAAGCAAGCGATGTATGATACACCCCAAAGGGAACAGGAGTTGTCTGATGCAGAGATTGCTCGGAAGCTGCAGGAGGAAGAGCTCCTGGTAAGTAGAGAGGATGCATTACTCAACTCGAAAGAATTAAGGTAGCTAGCAATGACAACTTTAATTTGTAAACCTTTTATATATGATAGTGACTTTAAGACCTAAGGTCTTGCTGCTGTGCATTCTGGTAATTACCTTTGTCTCCCGTACACACACACAGGGAGTGACAGCTGGCATCCAGCCAGTAAAGCCCAATTTTCTGAAATAAACCCCCCAAAATTAAATGATCAAAGCAGAGTGATATTAAATGAACACTTCCAGGCAGGTAAAGATGTAGTCAGTGTGGTCAGCCCAGAAGTGAGAGAGGCCGGTGCCCATCTTTGAGAGAGAGGGCAGCAGGGTGGACAATGTGTTGTGGTATAGCCTGGCAGATAGACAAGGGCAAAACTCAGCTGAAAATCTGAGGTGACAGTTGTGAGGTAAGTATTGAGGTAGCTAAGTATATTTGGAGAGGATGGTAGCATATTTGTATGGGCACCTACTTGCCCTGCCCAGTAGGTTGATGGGTATGAATAATTCAGAGGTGTTACTCTCTTGTCTCTGGTTTTTTTTTCTTCCCACCTCCCCTTTTTTTCCAGGCTGATGAGGAAGATCAGAAGGCAGCTCAAGTAGCCCAGGATGAGGTGAGCAAGAAGTCAGACGTTTGCGGTATTCCTTTACTTGTGGAAGCTGCTAAACCCCACTTGTCCCCTCTGAGCCTTTAGTTGCTCATTTCCCTCCTTGTAGGGGAAACTCAGGGCTCCAGTGGGGTTTGCTCCTTGCTCGTTTTCATGTATATGGTCAGGCTGGCCAAGCAGGGAGAGTTGCGCTGCCTGTTGCAACCATGGCAGAGGAAGGAATTTTGTGGCTGTGTAAGAGCATCTCTTGGAACTGAGCCCAAAGGGAGACTATTAGAGATGCTGTGAGATGAGCCCCCGCCATTGAAGGAAAAGGGATAAAGGGCAGAAAGGCTCTGCAAACGCAGTTCTGGCAAATCAGGGATCCACTGGGCGTGCTGCATGTAGTCAGTCTTAATTCTACTCTGTCACTTGATTTCTAATCACAGATGAGTAAAATCCTGGCTTTGCACCCTTCCCATTCAGCAGCTGTCCATAGGAAAGGGTTCAAATAACTCAAACCCACAAGAGCAGTAAAACTGCCTGACACACTCTGTATTTTGCTTTCTAGGAAATTGCCCGACTCCTGATGGCTGAGGAGAAAAAGGCTTTCAAGAAGGAGAAGGAGAGAGAAAAGTCTTCCTTTGAAAGGAGGAGGCATGATCAAGATTGGAGGGTATGTCAAGCTTCAGGAGGTGCCACAAATGAAGTGCTATAATGTTATTTCAAGAGGAAGGTGAGGGTGTATGGTGAGAGCAAAAGGAATGATGCAGACTTTTGCATCCAAAGGGTCTTGTTGCCTGGTATTCAGCTGTTTCCCAAGACTTTTGGAGCCACCTCCTTGGTTGGATGCTCTTTGGCTTCAGCCTCAAGCAAGTAAGCCTTGGGCTCTGGCCTTGGAGTTTGGAGCTGGATGTCACAGCACCTTGTGGCCTCCCTCAAGCACTGTCAGCCCTCCTGGTGCAGGACCTTCCTTCTGCTGAAATCCTGACTGTAGCAATAAAAGCAGTAGTTGGTTCTGTTTGTGCACTGCAGGTATAAGGACAACGCAGCTGATCCAGTTGTCACTCTGCTTCACAATAAAATCAGCTCTATAATGAAAGTATTGAGTGTATCAAGCCTAGGTTTTTGATGAGTAATATTGCAGAGGGGCTTGTCTAGCCTCTGTGGAAGGTGATAGGAAACAGATTTCAAGAGTTTTCATGGGCTCCACTGATAAGGTGCTAAAGGGAGTGTTGTGTTAATCTTGGGGCCAGTTGGAGGTAGCTCTGATGTTTTCAGCCTCCTTAATGTGTTTGAGTGGTTGCAGGAGCACAGCTGCATGCAGCTGGTCACTCATGCTCAGCCCAGCCGTGTGCACAGTCATTACACACCGACTGTGTTCGACTCCAGCTTTGCGACGGGTCCCCCGGCGCTGTCTCATGTTTAGAGCAAAAATTGAGTTTGGCTCAGCAAGGCTGAGTTTCATTTTCTGGAAATTATTCCTGATACTGCTGTTTGCACGTGTCTGGCTGTAGTTGTGTGTATAAACTGAGCATGAAAGGACTGCATGAAGCTGTGGCAGCCTCAATGCACTGGCTGGTGTCTTGCAAGGCACGCAGATGAGCTGCTTTCCCTTCTTCTTCCCATCAGCATGATGCAAGCGAGTCCACACGCTCCAGGTCAAAAGAAGGGCCTGAAACTCAGCGACACAACAGGTCTTCAAGGTGAGCTTGAATTGGCTGGTAGAAATGGGGAAGGGCAGTCGGGAAGCTTCTCAGAAGCTGAGTCCTAGGGAGGAACTGTGGGGCGACCAGCCTGACCCACCCACAAGGGTCTTGGTAGAGAGCAGAGGTTTTAGCACTGAAGAGATGGAGGGCACAGAGCTCGTGAGGCGGATGGTGGCATGCATCACTCGCTGTGTTCGTGGCATTTGTCTCCCTGCCTGGCACTGACAGAGACTGATGAACTTGTGCAGTGGCATTTGTTAAATGGCAGAGAAACATTGAGAGGGTTAAAGAGCTTCTGGGGATGTGAAACCAAATGTCATCTCTGGGCAGGAAGGAGTAATCACGATGCATTTGCACAGCTGCTCCCTTGGGTCCTTATACCCAGTTAAGCCCTGTACACTGCTGCTGTGTTGGACACCCCCCCTGCAAGGAAGTATATTGTCCTTCGGGGTACTTCGTCCCAGAGCTGATGGGGATGTGCTGTAGCCTAGTGCTGCTTCTGAATCACTTGGTGCCCTGGCGTGATGCTCCTCATGAGGGACTGAACCCTGGAAGTGACCCCGGTGGCTTTGATTTCCAATCCAGATGAGCCTAAAAATTCTTGTTTTTTCTTTTGCAAATTCAACAAATGAGGTGTGCAGGTGGAGACTGAGAGATCTTATTAAAATGCTCTGAGGTTAAAACTGGGCAAGCATTAAACACTTTAAAATGTTGCTCTTTTGAGTGAGGTTTGCATCAAACTCCATAATGGAAATTCTTTGTTTCCTGACAACTTGAAACCATTATTAAATGAAAGCAGTCCATGAGAAGTAGTAAATGCTGTGCATGTCTCACCACAGAAACAGTAACAGGCTGTGCTCAGAGGAGCTGGTCTGCAGGTGGGAAGTCTGAGCCAGATAGAGTTTGCATCAAACTGACAGGGACAGACCAGGCAGCTGAGATGTTACTTTTACCACTCTGTTACGCCTTCAAGTTTTTTTCCCCCCAGCACTTCTTTTTCATTGTGCTTGGCAGGTCACAGCCTCTCCTCGATGACTTGGAACATGCTCGGTATTACACAAGCCAGCCCAGCCCCTTGCGCCAGATCCCCAAACCTGAGCGCTCTCCTAAAGGTAGGATCAAGCACATGGTTTCCCCAGCACTTGGGTTATTGTGGGCTGTTTTCCTCAAATAAGCAGCCCCCCAGCAGGCAGGTGATGCTAGGCAGTGTTCGAGTTGTACTTGCTGAGAACATTGCAGGCTGAGAAAGTAAAAACCTGAACTGGTTTGCCTTGAGTTTGTCAAACTGCTCTCTGCATGTCCTCTGTGATCTCTTAATGATGAATGGCTGTAAATCCAGGCAGCAAATGAAGGAGAAATAACATGAAGACAATGACATGATGGATTTTGGGTGACTCACTAGTATCAAATAATCCAATACAAGACAAAACCTCACAGTATCACCTGTCTGGCGGGCGGATGGGATGATCAGACAGAAGCTTGTCCTGAGAACAGGCTTGTTTTGTTCCTGTAGCATCTCAGCACTGCTTCGTTGGCTTGTTTCCTGAAATCACTTGGCACAAGAGCAGTGTCGTTAGGGTCGATCCCCCCCAGTTTTCTAAATCTGAATGCCAATTGTCTGAGTTATCTGTAGAGTATCTGGGGGAGGAAAGGGGCAGCCAGAGTTCAACTCAATCAATCAGATTTCTTCCAGCTCCACTGATTGTGACTTAAATGTGGACAGTTTACTTCCCATATTTTAAAGTTTGGGAAACTTGCATTCTGTCTTCATCAAACAAGCTGGAAAGTTGTTGGTGCTTTATAGAGTCTGTAAGCCCCGTGATTGTTCAGTTTTCTTTGGTGAGACACTGCAATGTGGCTGCAGTGCTGTTCGCAGCCTAGAAGAAGTGCAAACGTCTGCCTCTCTTGTGGACCTGTCCTTCCTTTTGCTTGAGTAATGTAACATATTGTTCCCATTTTGGCATTTGACTTTACCAGTACCCTGGAAGTCACACAGACATCCAAGAGGGCAGGACAAGTAAAAGATGACTGCAGGTGGTATTTTCTTCACCAGGATCTATCCTTACAGGTTTTTTTCTTTCTGTTTTTGCTTTCCAGGTTCCCGTAGGAAGCAGTAAACTGTGCTAGCCTTTGCTCTGGTACTGACTCTTCTGTAGCAAACATTACTGGAATTGCCAGGCAACTTTCTCGATTCCTTACCCAGTGGGAGGTACAGCCTCCACTCCCAGGATCGCCTCTTGAAGTGTCGTCATATTAATAAGGAACACTTGTTCATTTCAATTTCTTATTCATATGTGATCACTTAAGCAGTGCAGTATAATCTAGCCACCACTGAACTGTGTGAATCAACTAGCTGACTTAACAGCTCCCTCTTATATTCTTTTGAGGCTTTTATTTTTATTTTTAAGCTTTGGCTGGAGCTTTGACAAATAGAACAAATGGAGATGCACGTACAACAGGGAGGAAAATCCAAGATATGAGCTGGGTTATGGCAATGCAGCAGAACATCAGAAGTACAAGTCCTTTCGGTATTAGGATGACTTAGCAAAGAGAGTTAGAAGAGGAAACGTGCTTCTTGCTGTGCTGGGTAAGACAGCTGAGCCAACCTGACAGTCATACTAGCTTGCAGGAAGGAGAGAGAATCTTCATAACGTACACCAGCAAAAGCCAGAACCCGGGACTGGTGAGAAAGAAATTGCCTATAGAACAAAATTTCTTAACTGCTGTATTTCTTTCTAGGGTTTCCAGCAATCTGGGAAGAGTGAGTAACCAGGCATTTAGCTCCAGGATATAGGATAGAACAGTTAAGAGGAAATAACAATTTCAACTGAAATTAGACCTTGTGTGCATGACTTTTAAGACATGCCAGGGAGTTGATGAAGCTGTGAGTTGTGGATTGGGAAGAATCATAGAAACAGATTTAAATGCCTGAAGGGATCTCTGTGGTCACCTGCTCTGAGCTTTGGTGTGGTAGAAGCCAAGGAATTTGATTGAAGCCAAGCAGGAACTACTGTGGCTCCTAGCTCAGTTGCTGATGCACTTGAGTACAGTAACTTGTGTCTGAATATGCATAGGTCTTGGAAACACGAGACTGAAGGAGGGCCATATGGGCATTGAGCATTGAATCCATAGTCTACTCGCAACTTTGAGCTAGACGCAGAGTGCCAAACAGTCCACACAGTGTCTGTGCTCAGTGCCTCCTGTCTACACTACTCTGTCCAGAACCCCAGGCAGACTCCATCCAGGATAAAACTATTGCTGTCTAGGGCGTAGCAGGGACTGCAAGTTTAAGTTGTCTGTACAGATTTGCCCATGCAGTGATTTTCCTGGGTTATTTTTTCCTTTCGATGGCTTCTTTTCACTCCACTCTTAGAAAATCATTCTTCTCTTGCGCAAACAAGTAGCCTTTTCCCTTGGCCTCCTCTCATTTCAGTTCTTTTGTCTTGTTAATAATTTTTGCTGCCATTTTTTTCAAGTGCATTTTTAAAAACAAAGCTGAGCATCTGGACACTGGCTTGGAGTCTGTTCAGCCAGTACAGGCTAGTTATTCATTTACCAGTCCAGTTCACGGCAGCAAGCCTGGCTGTGTTGCCCCTGCAGCCCAGCTTCCTTATTGCCCGGCACTGAGTCTGTCCCACCACGCCCTTTGTCTTCTGCTGGCAGCTGCAGTTCTGCTGCTGGCTTTGCTGAGGAGGGGAGGCAGAGCCATGACTGTACTTGCTCTCGCCACCAGTCTGCCTGGGAAAGGAGCCCGGCAGCTCTGCAGAGCTTTGTGGAGAGTGCATGCTGGCGTGGAGCACTGATAGGAAATTGGAAGAGATCATGGTGCTCTGCTCTTGCACTAATGCACAATTCAAGCCCCAAGGCAGCTGTAAGGCCTTAAGCTTGACTGTTGTCCTTGGTCAGGATAGTGAGAGACAAATCACTAAGAAGACAAGGCAACTCCTTCTTCACACAAGTTGCAAGGGAATGTTTAATACCACAGCACAAGCCCATGCCTTGCCTTGACCAACAGCTCAAGAAACTTCCAACTCCTACCCCCACTGGGATGCTGGCAGCAGTTCACTACCTGTGAAGAACCAGTTAACCCCCAGTAGACATGTGCTCCAGGCATACCCTAGCCAAAAATATTGTAACATAGGACTTCGTGCATCGGCAGCATCCCCTTAGCTGCGTACCCTTGCTTCCAGACCATGAGCTTGCTCACCTGCTTGAACCGTTAAGTGACTCGCAAGCTCTGGCTTGCTGCTGCTTCTCAGGAAATATCCCAGCCAGTGGCTAGATTTTACTGTCCTTGCCTTGTTCCCTCTCTGCCCATTCAGAAGTGTTAACGTTGTTTTAAAGGATCCGGAAAAAGAACAACATAGACCGTATTTTTTTCTTTTTTGTTTGATAACTTAGGCCAATGTGGCAACCTCATCTGCAATGACTTTATTTTGTAAAAATTTATTTTTATATTTCATGTAACAGTCAAAATTTCTACTGCTGAAAATGCCATTTCTTTTCGGTGGGTTTTTCCCCTCCATTGACATTGGAGTATTTATTATTGTGACATGGATGCCTGGTGGGGTTTTATGAACTAATACTTTTTACAGACACCCCGGTCCAGGCCCTGCTGCTTGTATCATCTGGTGCACTCGTGAAAACTGGATGGGGAAATATCCTGCTAAATCAGAAAGTGTGTGTGCTTTGTACTCACTGTGCATGGGGAAAAATGGTGACCCTCTGCACAAGGCAAGGGGAAATTGCCAACTAGGAATTCAGCCCTCCCTGGGCCTCTGTAGCTGGCTGTGATGGGCTTTCTTGCACTGCAGTTGGCTGGATGTAACTTCTGTCTGACTCTAATCAGAAAAGTCATGAAGGCCCTGAGCCCGCTGACATTTGAAGAACATATTAATTTAGGAGGGATGCTTGGGAGTATCCAAGTTGTTGACTTCAGTGGGAATGAGTGGAAATGATATCAGAGAAAACTCCAGTTGATTTTATTTGAAAGCTGGGTGAAGTCTGTGGAACGCCTCAGTGCCTACTCTGTGGAGCTGTGGCATCACCTTAATGGCCTCCTTGGGCCAGCCAAGCTCATGGCACCAAGAGGCAGGAGCCCCAAGGAAGGATCCCAGGATCATCAGCTGCTTCCTTGGATGCCTTCAGGGAGTGCTGAATGCTTTATGGGCTGCTTTGCTCTATATCCTCCCTTAGTCCTTACTTTTTTATTCTTACTCCCTTAATCATCTGCTGACCCTTGTAAGTGTTCCTCCTGTTTTATTTTTTCGATAGACCTTATGAAAAGAGGGGCCTTGAGGTTTTGTTAGAAGTGGCTGACGCCTATTGAGAGAGGCAGAAATGCTAGGAATGGTAGCTGAGGAAAGCATGTAGTAAATGGGGTATAAACATCAATTGTTCATCTAATATACCTTGTGGGCCTCACGCAGTCAGCAGGTTAGAGACTTACTGAGGTGAAGGTTGCAACTAGACTTGCATGTTTAGTAACCACTTTTGAAGGGAGATTCTATGGTCCCACTGAAGTCAACAAGAGTTAAGATCATGGATGAGCAAGGAGCCAATTCATCTTGGGGCCTAGCAGACACAGTTCTGCTGAGAGTCAAGAAGATGCAGCTTGTGTAGGCGAGATGTAAAATCAGCACCTTGCATGTGTGTCCCTGGAAAGAGGCACAATGAAGTTGATCTTTTTAAAAGAAACAATCAGAGCAATATTTCCTTTCTATGACAGAAAAATGTTTAAGTAACTTTATTTTTAGCCTGTTTTTTGCCAAGTTTCAGTAGCTTTGCCTATGGTTTTCTCTGGATTTAATAGCATGTCGGAGCCCTTGCTGGGACGCCTGCCCAGGTTATTCGGGTCTTGTGTCCCTTTCTGACTCTGTGCATTAACAAGGCAACAGGCGCCACGTGGAAAACTCGTCACCGTGAAATCCTGGCACTTCCCAATCTCCATGGTAGGCACATCTCACCAGCAGCAGCTCTCGCCACCTCCTCGCCTCCGTCCGAAGCACAATAGTCTGCAGAAGAGAGGTTGGGCGAACCCGAGTGATCGTGCCTTACATGCAGGGGTACTCGATGTCTTCAGCAAGCTGATCTGAGTCACCTTGCTATGAAACACTGTCTTAATGTGGACTGTACAGCTTCCTGCAGCGAGAAACGGTTGTTGTCGTGTGGATAGATCCAACAGGTTAATCTGATCTTTTTTTTAAAGAACTTCACAGTTTTGAACTTCCTGGAGGTGGGAAAATATCAGCTGTTAGGGGATAGATGAAATCTCATCATTGCGTTTCTCCTCTTGGGGAAGAAGGACAGAAGTTGCAAATGCTGCAGTCTGCTTCACTTTGTGAAAGGGATCTTGTATGTACAGTATTTTTATATCTCTGCATTCCCACCTGTCAGGATTTGAATCAGGATTAATTACATTCTCTTACTTAGGGGGAAAAAAAGGATTTTTATTTTTACAGTGCTAGACCTTTGTGCATTTTTATTTTGTGCCAAATTACAGCCACTGTTACATTGTAGTGTTTTCATTCAGTTTATTGCTGTTGATCAATGTGTATATTATATATTTTTATTATCAAGGTTTTTATTTTAATTCATATTAACCTGTATGCAAACTAACTGTGGATTGCTAATTTATATATAAAGGGGAGCACTTGGAGACAGTGTAAGAATTCCCCTACTTAGTTTATGCTCTTGTAATCTAATGCAACCAGCCCATGAAACTCATCGCTTCTTACACAAAATGATCTCCTGGGTGTCTGTCACCCTGAGCAGATTGCTCCTGCCATTCCTCCAGGCAGCACTGACACTGCAAGGCTGTGTGAGATGCAATAGGAAACGAAGCAACAGCTCATAGCATGGACTGAAGGGTGACCGAGCTCTCTGCTGTCCTGCTTCTGGCAGTGATGCCAGGGAGGATGCTGCAGCAGGAATTCCCATCTGGGGGTGACTTTGAGGGTTACTGCCCTATATCCATGCTCAGCTGATGGACAGTTTTGGTTTTGCCCTGCTCTCTCAAGATGCTCAGTGCTTAGTTTTGCAGTTGCTTTGGGAGGTGGGTATGGGATGTAGCGCTGAGGCACAGCAGTGCCCCTTGCATGAAGTATACAACAGGCAGATTGTCTTTTTTGTGTTGTGGAGGACAGGCATAAACCTACAGAGATCCCAGTTTACTATACTCTTTAAAATACTTGCCGTAGCACACTTCTGGCCATGCAGCACTGCCATGGATGCTATGGCTGTGCTGCGCACAAGTGATGCTTAGGCTGCTACGCCCAGGACAGGCTGCAGGACACAGGGCTTGTGTTGAGAAGCTGCACTGCCCTCAGCTTCTGGGCTGGAGATATCATCAGCCCCCTCCTCCTGGTGAGCAGCACAGGGCAAGGCTTAGCTGTGCAGTTTGGGCTTTTCCAGGAGAGTCCCGGAGAGGGCAGTGGCACATACAAATGAGTATTTTCTACTTCATGGTAAGCAAGTTCCACTGTATCAGTGTTCAGTCTCAGTAGACTCCACAGTGTGTCTCCAGCTCCATCTGTGCACTGCAATGTAGTTAACTGCCTCGAAGAAATAACTGCAGTTGTCTCATTTAGCTCTTCAGGATAAACTTTCAGGCTGTTGAATCTAAATATTAGCCATGCGATGAGGTGGATTAGTCAGAAGGCTTAAATTCCTCAGAGCTGCAAGCGTACCTTGCATTGCAACAGCTAATCTTTAATATAAATTGCGCACTGACAATAATCCGTCTATGCAAGCCTAGGGTAGGTTTTTTCCTTATTTTTGACTGTTCACTCTAATTTTATCAGGTTTGGCATAGAACTTCTGAATGACATTTAGCCAAAGTATCATGTCCATGTGTGTATAGCATGTTTTGCTTCGTACTCCTGAATTCTCATTGAATGTAAAGGGAACATTGCCTTGCCCCATTTTGTTCAATAAACTGCTGTATTTTGTTACCCACCACATCTTTCTGTCCCTCTGTGTATTTTTCTGGGAACACTGAAGTGGGTTATACAAGAGCAGGAGAAAAGAGCGCTTCGTTCCACCCTTGGCTGCTGGAGCTTAGCTTCTACCAATAATTATATTCTTCCAATGTAATAGATGTAGCAAAACAACAAATTTATATTTAATTTGATTATTTTGTGGGCAGAGAGATGGAAAAAAAAGCTGTGTAATATCTTGGAAAGGATCTGGACTGTTTCATTTCCTGAGACTGTGATACTGAAAAATAAAGCAGTGTAATTACTTGTAAGGGTAGGATACTTCTTTTTCTTTGTTGTTGACATAGCTTTTTAATTTGCAAAAAGCCTGCTTGAAGCTTCCCAAGAACAGCTTCCAGCTACAGTGGTGGGATGGAAGGGAAGGAAACATGGCAAGTGCCCTGTCACTGACTGATGTCTTCAAAAGCATCAGCTGAGGGTGCAGCCACATGCAGCTCAAACATGAGCAGACACGAAGCCATTTCCATGTCACGAATTCAGTTGGTGACAGAACGTGCTAAAATAAAGGGGAGGTTACTAAATATAAACTCCAGATCTTGAGTCTAACCTGTAAATTTCTCTTAAATGTTTATTCGCTCGTCCCTCTGCTCACCAAGTGTAACCATTGCAGAGGGGAGCAGAGAGCCCTTCCACACCCCACTGTGGGGTGCATGAGGCTGTCCCTGCGTGGGAGAGGGGCTTTCCTTCCCCAGGGGCTGGGTTAGTGCAGGAGTGCTCTGACTCCAACCGAGTTTGGTTTTGGGCTTGATTAGGGGCTGTGTCACAGCACTACCGCATTGCTTTTAAATGCCTTTACATCTTCTTTACCTCCTACCAATTCCATCTCGCAGTCCCTTAGGTATTAGCAGGGGGGAGGCAGGGACCCTACCAGAAAACAGAAAATTAAAAATACTAGGACATGGCTGGCAGTGGAAGAGCCTGGTTGTAAAAACAGGGCACTCGGAAGTGCCAAGAGCTCTGCCAACTTAGTTTATTGCAGCCTCTTGTCTGAAGGGACTGGGTTGGTCTGTTTTTTTTGAAAGGCTCCTTTCATGCCAGCCTTGGCACTTGGTTAAGCGTTAGGCTGTGGTGGGAGGGGGGCCAGCTGGAGCCCTGAGTAGCATCTTTCACCTGCTGCAGGGATGTGCACACAGAGGACTGTATGTGGGAACCACAAAAGGAACATTGAAGAGCCCCTGGGGAGGTTTTTTTCTTTTTTTTTGCTGTATCAGAGGAATTGCTGATCTCTGGGTTTCCAAGTCACATGCAGCTCTCAAACTGCATGGACATGGGTGGTGATCCATTGTGCCATTGGTGATGGATCCAGGTTTCTCAGGTATTCTCCAACCGTTAGAGCTGGCAGAGACTGAAGTCAGCATTACTCAGGACCTAGCAGCCTAACTGGCCCCTTGACTGCTCCATCCTGCACTGCAAGGTAGGAGTTGCAGGTGGTAGTTGCCATCTCCCACCTGTGCACGTGTCCAGATGCTCATCTTTCACCCAGGTCCATGCTGTGTAACGGGGGGATCTTGCCCAGAAAGATGTATGTGTTGCTCATGGCTTGGGAGGGCTGAGCCCTGCTTAGAGGCTGCCTGGGGAAGGAACTGTAGGGCTGGGGGTGCTCACACACAGCATGTAAACGGCTTTTTGTGTCCGGCTGTACAGCCAGGGCTGAAGTGAGCTGTTGTGTGTTGGCTCACACTTTGCATTGGGAGCAGATGCTGGTGGGGAAACATGATTCTCTTAATGTGGAACTGATGCTCCTCTTGTTCACGAGGCAAACCATGGCTGCAGAGTGACCCAAAGCCTAAACAAGCCGGGGTAGCTGAGATACAGATAACTTGCTGTACTACACATGGTATGTACATACCATTCTCAGTTTGTTTCCTGGAGGCCCAGTGGGTTACAGTTTGCCTGGACGTGGAGAGGATCCCTCTGTCATGTGAGACCCTGGGTTGTGCCTGAGAATATTCCTTCTCAATCTCAATATTGAGCAAAACCAGGCCCTGCCTCCCAGTCCTTTGTGCCATCCTGCTAGCAAACAAGTGACAGCTCCTGGCACCAGTCAGTTATCTCAGGTCAGAGGTACACATGTCCATCACCATGATTTGTTCTTTTAGAGACAGGGATCCTTGAACATCACCCCGAGCCCATCAGTTTTATCCTGCTTCACCCTGGCCAGACTTTCTGACACAGTTAATGGTAAAACAGATTTAGTAAATGAGACCTAGGATCAGACTGCAAACCAAGTTTAAAACAAGTACAGAACCGGAGTCTAGCAGCTGGGTGTTTGTTGAATGTCCATGCTTCTCTGACCCCAGAGAGCCCAAGACAAGCACCCAAGCAGCTTTCCCCTGGCACTGCTTTTGCCTTAGTGATAGCTGCCCTGTCCTGCCCTTTCCCGCAGACACAACTATCCCTTTACTGGTGCTGAGGCTCCAGGACCACCACATGATTTCTATTTATGTATAGACAGTGTAATGTCACGTCACAGGACAATTTTTTTCCTGGCTATTTTAGATTTGGATGCTGTTTCATTTCTATTAGAACATGGTTGACATATGCAGTGCCTAGTTATTAGCCAGAGGAACACGTGCATGTCTCACTAACAGGGTTTATGGCCAGGTGAGCAGTGCAGAAGCACACCAGCATCCCTTTCCCTGGGCTGAGCATGGAGCTGGGACAGGCACTTACCCAAAGTGTGCTCCATGCCATGGCCTTCCTCCCTGCTTCATCCTCCCCAGGTACAGGCAGTGTCCGGAGGGCGATGGCACGGCCATGCATGTGGGTGTTGCCAGAGGGTACTTGGGGAGCGTGAGCTTTATCCCAGCAAGGTTGGAAAAGAGCTGATTTGTATTTTTAACAGTTACTGATAGAACAGTTGGAGTTTTACCAGGTGAAGGTGGTGTCTGGGAAGAGGATGAGATGTCTGGCTACACAAAGTTTATCCCCACCGCTGGCTGCCAGCTGCCACACCACACACTGTCCCGAGAAGTTGTGCTCAGCCTGTCAAGGGACACACAAACCCCACTCGAGCACTTTACTTGCAAACTTTTATTTACTTGTTGATTACTCACAACTGATGAACCACTGAAGGCCAGCCTGAGGGTGCATGTTAATGTCCAGGAACATCCCCACCGTAAAGTGTGCAGGCAGGTCTGGAGGAAGAGATCACTTGCAGTCTCCTCTCCAAAGGCAAAGGGCAGCATCAAGAACAAGGGTTTCTCAGTGAGTTTTCTAGTCTGCTAGCAAACCCAGCCAGCTCATCCCACTGGAGAGTCCTGAACTGGAGGAAACAAGTCCTGAGCACAGACAGGACTGCCCCTGTTGCCACAAGGAGCCTGGGAGGGTTGGTGCAGAGCATCCCATGGGAGAAGGAGATGCATCACTGCAGCATCTGAGGCAGAGGACACACAGCTGCTCCAAGTATGGCCGTGGCTGCAGATCTGACAGCAGCTGTGTCCTCTTAACATCCCCATGGGATAAGAGGGACCAAGAGCAGCCATACAGGCAACTGGGATGGACAGGTCTCTGTTTGCTAGGGAGAACTGTAATGTCCCAACAGCAGCAGCAGACCAGGTTCCCCTGGTGCTTGCTCCTCTGGGAACCTAAGCCAGCTCTCCTGATGCCAGGAGTTAATTCACCTGTGCAAAGGTGCAAGTTAATGCCAGCTTGCCTCATCCCTGAGGATGCTGAAACAGCCCACCAAAGCTGACCCCTCCTAGCCCTGCTGTTCTCAGTCTTCTGCACTTTTAGCTGGGAAGAGACTGGTGCCCTCATGGGTCCTGGCTGACAGCAATGGCTCCCGTCAGAAGCAGGTAAGCCAAAAAGGGATGGCTTTTCTTCTCTATGGGACAGACACTGGTAAGTGGTCTCAGGAAGCTGTTTGCTTGACAGGACCCCAGGACTAGTCACTGTAATTTGGAAGTCACTTTCTGCTCAGCTGAAAACATTTTGTTTTCTCTAAATATTCTTCCAATTTGCTGAATTGCAGGTGTGCGAATAGGGCAAGTATTCCCTAGGAGAGAATGAGATAAAATCCCTAGGGACAAGGGAAGACTTCACCATCTGGGCTACCAAACCCTGTGACTGAGTCAAACCCACCTGAATTTTGAACAGAAAACACTCAAAATGAGCTGCTAACCCTAAAAATCAGAGGACTGGAAGTTCTTGCAGAAATAAAACAAGTCAGTTAAACACAAATGATCACCTTGGTAGTTAGAGGGATATTCATGCAGGCAGTACACACCTGGGCAAGAAGGGGAACCTCAGAGGGGCCTTATTCCTTGCATCTTATTCCCTGGGTACCAGACAGCACTAAGACTGAAGTTAGTGCTGATCACCCTGTGACCTTAATGTGTGCAAAACACAGCTCTGTGCAGGTTTTGGGTCAGTCCCCAAAGCGGTTCAACTGCATGAGAGTGGCTCAGGGCTGGAGCAATGCAGCCCAGCCTGTCAGCAAGGCAAATATGTTCAAATGTTGTGTTGCACTAAACGGCTCTTACTTTAAGATAAAACTCCATCACAGCTAACACTGATACCTCTGCACTATGAAAACAGGTCCCCAGCTCCCATGGATGTGTTTTGGTACCTCTACCCCACATTTACTGGTTATATTATCAACTTCATGTTCATCACATGAGTGAACATAACTCAGTGCCAACCATGGTGTGCAATCCCACCCTTTCTGGTGAGAAATCTTTTCCCCCAATATCCTTAACAAGGAATGGGAGAAATACTTGTCAGTCTGCATACCCCCCCAACCAGGTCTCCCTTGGGAAATGAAGAGCAAATTGAAAACACAGGCGTGAAAATAAACTTGCATTCATAAAGATAAGTTATAATAATATTGAAAAAAAAAAAAACAATGAAGGTGGGAAAATGCTTTATTTTCCTTTTAAGTGATTTTTTTGTGCACCGATGACAGTTCAAGTGTTCCGTGCTGGGCCCAGGGATGCTCCAGAGCAGCACATTTTATACCATGGCTCTCTCTAGTGGCCAGACCACAGAGAAGAAAAAGACTGCACAGCTGCTCAGTGGCAGAGCTACAGCTGCATCTCAAGACAGATACGTGTAACTGCACCAAGGGAGCTGGGTTTCGGGGTGCTGACACCCCACAGCAGAGAGCAGCGAAGCTGTAGGCTCACCTCTTGCAGATGTGCCTCCTGCATGGGCTGATCAGGCCACAGGAGCAACTGGTCCATGCAGCCTATAATGCTACCTGTGAGGTGTGCCAGTGGGGGAATCAAGCCTGAGACAGCTGTGCTGATGGTGCTTCAGCCCGGCAAATCCCTCAGGGTGAAAAAGTGCAAGTGGGCTCCGTTGGATGAGGCTGTTTGAAAGCCTCCAGAAGTCAAAACAGCTGATGGGTTGAGCATCACTTTACACAACTAGCTGGGGTCAGTTATTCACGTTATAGCTGTGTCATACTGGTTACACACAGACCTTGCAGTCTGAGAGCTTTACCATTGCCTTGCTCCTTCCAGCCCACTGCAGCGGGGAGCTGACAGCAGGGAGGATTCCTCCTCCAGGTTGGCCAGCAGTCTTTGGAGGCCTCTATTTTTCTTATATCATTTGGCAGCATGGTTGATAACAACCTTTGGCACCTAAACAATTGATTGCTTGCAGGGTACTATTGGGGCAATTTTGCTATTGATAGTACTGTATATCTTTGTATTCATTCCAATATAGAAATTGTGTACCAAAAGCATTGATTTAAATAGTGTCAATTACATGGCAAAGACAAATGCTCAAAAATTAAGAAATAGCAGAATTGAAATAGTAGAGACAATATTAATTTAGCCCCTTTGCCAGTACACTATGTAAGCCAGATAAGATCAGGGTCAGTATTTTTCCCTGGACTCTTACCTCAGCCCCAGGGCAAGCTTGTTGGGTGAAGAGCTGTGACTAGTGCTGCTTGCTGCCATCACCTCAAACTTTGGGTAACAGCCACCGGAATCTGTTTGCTAGCAATACAACCACACACCAGCTACAAGGACATTTAAAAAAAACAGCTGAACAAGTTTTAAAGCATTAAATAAAGCCAAAACTTCCCATAGAACAGGCAGTTCTGCTTCTTGACACATAACATAACCACTCACACCCAGCTCCATCCAGGAGCTGGTCTCTACCACCTTCTCTTACAAGCTCTTAACACCCTGAAGCAAGTGGCTCCTCCTTTTTACAGCCAGCCTTTCCCAGCTTGCTCTCTTGCAATCAGGCCCTTTCACACTTGGAAAGATGCTTTTTCTCATCCTTCTGATGGATTTAAACTTTGCTCTCCTTGTGTGGTGAGTATTTTAGTTTACTTTTTTTTCTTCTCAAAGGAGTAGAAATAGGATTTTACATGTTAAAATGAATTTCCTAACGTATCCCCCCATGTTTGTTTTATCTGTTGGTGTGAAATACTTCAGCCTGTGGTTCAAAGGGAGTAAATGGTTTTCTCTAGCTTGCAGTGCTTTGTTGTGTTTTGGAGAATCTCTTCTTACTGTGGTGTGAGCAAAACCCCAGTGGAACCTGTGGCTGGTGCTTTGCAAGGAAGCTTGTAGTAACTTTTTGGGGTGTAGTACTTTTAGGAAGCTATACTGGATACCTGTATGTCAAGCAACCTGTCTGAAAGCTTGGCCTTGCGACCTTCCCTCCAAAGGGAACTGCTGTGGGTGGCTTCTGCAGTGCTGGAGGCTCTGTATGTGGTACAGGCAGGTGTGGAGCACTGTCCTGGGCCCTGCAGCCAACTTCAGTGGTATGCTGCTAGTAACCACTTTAAAGCTCATGTTGAGCTGCCATAACCTCCGGAAGAGCGATGTTCTGTAGCAAAACTACTACTTAGTACTGTGAAAGAGGGGAAAAAGCACTTAAGGAAACCTTCCCTTCTTGCTGTGCATGAAGGCAGAAAAAGCATTACTGCTATGCAGGCTACTAGGAACTTCCATTGCAGGAGTTACCTGCATCCCACTAGGTTGATGCTGTACAAACCTGAAACAGGAAAACAATCCTTACCCCAAATTGCCTGAGGTGCATGTGTAAGGGAGAAGCAGTCTAGCTATAGGAATAGCAGCTCACTAGTGCTGGCTCTTTCTGCTGTTACTCTCTCTTTAATTTTTTGGCTTCAAAAGCGCAGCTGCATCCATTTGCCTGAATCCCATGGACTTAAGCACGTCACTGTTCTTGTATCTATCTTGTCCTTCTTCCTTTTTGCAGTATTTACGCTTTACAGCTTAATTGGGTTCTGTGTTACTGAAGGCTGCTTGCTGCTCAAAGGGCATTAGAGAATTGCATTGAAATATTTATGTCCAGTGCATTACTTCATTAAAGAAATTATCTGAAATGAATGGAGATTGAATTATGCTCCAAATGCCCTATAAAACTGGATGCTGACTGATTACTTAATGGTTCTCCTGATACAGGATGCATTAGAGGTCTGTGTTGCCTTTAATTTTTCATGGGCTGAACTGTGTCTTACAGCAATGCCTGCCTGTTGGTTAATGGCATTTCCTTGTAACAAAGAGTATCATTCTTTTTTTTTTTTTTTTTTTTTTAACTTGACATACGTGGTGTTTTCATGATATATGAATTGAGGTCTTGAAGTATGTTTTGTGCTTGAGAATGTAATTGAGGTCACTAAATGGATCATTGCCATTTCAGTGCTAGGAAGGAAACCTGTTCAGAAAACACACCTGCAGCTCAGGAGAGTCCTTGTGATGTGTTTTGCATTTAGCCATGAACAAGTAAGCTGTCTCACAAGCGTACCGGTCTGTGGTAAGAGAATGGTTCTGTGGTTAAGACTGAAAGAGCTTAATTTGGTGCTAACCACTCGACAGAATATTTAGACAGCAGGGAGCTTTTACCAAATTTCTGGTTTCAGGGCTGAATTTGGTCTTCAATAACAGACTGAATTTTTCCAGCTGTGACCATCTAATGCAAATATTAATACAAACATTACAGTGTGTAAAGAAACGCTGCAATAGGCCTTTTAGACGCTACGGTCCTCATTTCCAAGCACGTCATACACATTCCTTTCTGTTCTGGAGTTTTCCTTTTATTTGTTTCATTCCCCAGGAAAAGCACTGTGTGTTTCTGTGATGGAGAAGCTCCAGCCAGTGCAGACTGGACAGGGCTCAGAGTGAATGTGGGGACAGCAGAGCCTGCAATAGTGATCTGGGGACCTGGCATGTCTGCAGTGCTTGTAACACTCTCGCAGCACCTTCCTGCTTCTCACAGCAGGCAGGACCAGCCTGGGAAAAGCAGTTTTCCAAGACCTGTGCAGTGCCTGTTGCAATGCCCGGGAGGGATCTAGTCACCCACATACAGTGTTGGCCTGGCCCTCTGCAGAGCAGGAGTTCTTTGAACCTTCATTTGCACGAAGGAAAATGTCCGGGATTTAACAGAAATGCCTTTTTATAACAGAAATGTCAGCTGTTTCCCTTTTGGCCTGTCCCTTAATCTTCCTGTCTCATGCACTAGGGAAATCCAATCCTTGCAAAGTTAATTTTATTAATTGATGCTTATTGGATTTATCTTTAAAATCAAATGAGCTTTAGCTGGATGAGCTGGAAAATAAAGAGCATGCAGGGACTTAAAGGAGATTCAATTTGGTAGAATTCCTTTGCTAGTAAAAAGCAGCTCCTGCAGAGCCTGATTTCCCAAAACACTGCGGATTCCTCCACTGCGAGGGACAGTTGTGGCAGAAAATGCAAGACTGGGAGTCAGGAGAGCTGGGTCCCTCTTCCAGTTCAATGCTAACTCCCAGTGCAGTGTTGGCAGGGTTGAGGGTACCAGTGAGGGACTTGAGCTCTGCAGCCAGAGGTGCCTGGTGCCCAGCAAGGAATGTGAAACTCCTTGGCAGCACCAGACCTCTCCCAGGGAAATCTGGTATTCTGGAAGTATGATTTAGAAGATCAGTGGATTGACACACTTTGGGTTATTCACCAGGAAATGTGGGGTGTGGGGGGAAGGTGTGCCTGGCCCAGGCTGACATCTGCTTTCATGGCTTGAGGAGACTTAGATACCCTCCAGGCAGCATCCACTGCACTAGCATATCAGTTTTCTGCATCCAAAATGTAGGTGGTTAGCAAGGTGAAAACCCAGGTTTTATTCCGTCTGCTCCCTGAGATACAAAGCCTTGTCTCTGCTGTGCCAGGAGAGTGTGCTGGCTACACAGGTTTAGTCTAAGACTGTGCTCTCCAGTCCCTGGTGCTTAAGCTCTGCTGCTCTGAGCTCCCAGGACCAAGCGGACAGTGCAAGGGGGGGGCATTAGGCATCCCTCTTTCTGAGGGGAGCCCTGGACCAGCCCTGCTTCTGCACTGATTTAGGCGTTTGATGCTGTCATTGGATTAAATCTTGAAATACCCTGGCTGTAGGGAGCCAAGCTTGGCACTTGCAGGGTGCACAGTCCTGGGGCAGCCCCACCTTGGGTAGGTGGATGGAGTGGTGTTTCTGTGGCTTCCAAGGCTTGTTGCTGGGTGGGCTCAGAGACCCTTCTGGGCACCTTGTCCCTCTGGGTGGTGGCAAGCAGCGAGCCTGGGAGCCAAATGGCTAAGGTGTATGCAGCAGCCAGACAGCAGGTGACTGTGTGGATAACAGTTGGATCTTGCACAAAGAGGGAGACACAGAGGAGTCAGGAATGTTGCAAGTGGGGCACAGGGAAAAAGGACACAAATGCAAAGGAAAGCAAATTAGCATTTTTATTGTGTTTCTTCTAGAACAAAATGGGGGGTTTGTTTTGCCTTCCTGGGGAAAAGGGAATATCTCCCCATCTCGCAATGCAATGAAAACCAAAAGCAAATCATCTGACTCCTGACAGCTTGAGGTTTTTAACACAGTAAATAAAACAACATGCTTTTTCAAAGTCAAAAAAGGACCCAGGCTTTGTGGCGAAAGTTATTAATAAATAGTGTTCTCTTGGGCAGTGAATTCGGAGGTTTCCTCATCAGGCAATAATTACCAGCCCAGCACCACCATTCCTGAGACAATTGAAATTTAGCCTCCTGACAAAAAAATTGATTTTGAAGATTAATTGTCCCCTGTAGCACAGTTTTAGTCTGATCTGAAATACAGAGAGGACAATCGTCCTTTGAGTTTAATAGAGCTGTCTCTTTGATATTCACAGAGCCAGAGCAGCTATATGTGGCTTTGTCCTGACTTAAAAGCTGATATGAGGAAGGCAGTTTCAGAAAGATGCTGCTGTCAGAAAGGGAACAACCACGGGTGATGTCTGTTCTCACTGCACTCCTGTTCCCTGTGCTGGACCAAGGGTAACAGAAAACAAACTTTGAATTTTAAAAGTGGCAGTTCCTTGTGCAGCTCTAACTGCAGCAGTGTCAGTGCAGCGCACTCTGCACAGCTTCTAAACCTGCATGGGAAAGACAAAGCTAGCTGGAAGAGTTTATCTTGATGTTATTTTCCAACGTCTCCAAAAGGGCACTGCTGAGAGCCCTGGGGAGCTCAGCTCTCCCCACAGAGGACTTTTGAAGTGTAGTAACACAAGCTTTCCTCTCTCTAACGTAGTTATTGTCTAGCTACTGAGGAGGTGTTCATTTGAGCTGGGGAAACTCTTCTGGGGGGGAATTCTTTTGGGACATACTTCTTTCCTTGCCTGGCTTCCTGTGGTTTGAGCTGAAACTCTGCCAGTGCCCCTCTAACCTCTGAACCTGTAGTTTCGTTTCAGTGAAATTAGCCAGAGGCACCCTAGGTATCGCAACTAATTAGCCACTAGAGAATCCACACTGTCGGTTGCTGGAGGAAAACGGGATTTGTATGTTCTGCTGCTCAGGAGGGAACTCGTATTTGATTCTCCCCAGGAGCCAGGACAAGGTGCTGTGTGAAGCACGCTGAATTTGAGTTGGGTATTGAACCTCCACAGGCAGCAGTGGGATGCTGGGAGAAGGAAAAGGGGAGAAGCTGGGTGTCAGGAGGAAATATGGCACAATTCAGTGGTTTGGGAGTGCAAGGGCTGCTGGTGCGAGTGGATGTGTGAACTCCAATGTGAAACATTGGTCTTTTGGCAGATTTAATAAAGTTTGTCTGTAACAATCTCCGTCTGTATCCCATCACATGTGCTTTGCTTTTGTAGTGGCAAGCTTATAGCAGGGTGACTGAGCGCTGAATTAGCCATGTGCTTGGTGTCTCCTGGTGCTCAGCCTGTCCCCTGTGCTGTGGCAAGACTTCGTGCTTTTGGCCTGGCCTCTCCATTCAGGTGTCCATAGTCTCTGTCCCAGTTTCTATTCCTTCTTGTTCCTTCTAGGACATAGAAAACTTGAAGAGTTACTTGCTCCAAGGAGGGGAGGGGCTGATCACATACCTAATTAAGATGATACGTGGGGAAACTGCAGACCTGAAGGCATGGGGTCTTGTCTTCACACCTGCCTGTAGACCTCTGGGCATTTTCCCAGCTCTTGTGCAGATGTGATGGGAAGTGTTTGGGAGTGGGAAAGCAAAGGTCTCTTCTGGAATAGCACTGCAGGGAGCAGTGAGGCTTGGGGCTGCTCCTTGCTGAAGTGTTTAACAGTTGAATCACAGAAAACCTGTAAGCCTGGCTTGCAAAACTGTAACTGTCCTTCACCTCTTACACCCGCATACACTTGTCCCATAATTCCTCAGCTTCTTAGCTTCTGATGTGAGAGAAACCCCCTCTGAATCAATTTATTTAATACAAGATTTAATAAGTTGCTTCCCATAAGGTACTGCCAGGCTCCTGACAGCATTATCAGCTGGGGATGGTACCTACTAGCACCTCTGGGGCTCCTGGGCTTGCTGCCGAGCTCACAGCAATAGTCCCTCGTTATCAGAGGGGAAGGTGTGGGAAGAAGGAGTGGCTGATGGGAGCTTTGGGCTAGGATTAGCTTTGAAATGTTTTTCTGCTCTCTGAGAGAAAGACTTCTCCCCATGGTACTGACAATAGCAAATGATTTTCAGCTTTTCCAGGCTTTCATCCATTCTGCTTTGTCTTGCTGATAACCTTACAGCAGGGATTCAGGGGGGAAAAAAAAGAAAACAATGCTGATTTACTTTATACAGGGAGGAGAGAAAGGGCAAAATCAAGGAAATAAAAGTTGCACAACCTGTTCATTGACTTTGAGGTCTCTCGCCTGAACACAGGCTCCAGTGCCTGGGTCTCCTTTAGCAGATTGTGGTGTTGGGGGGCTTTGTCACACACTCATCTGCAGGGGCACTGGCTGTGTGGAGTCGGGGGTATTTACAAACCACTCAGTCTTCAGGGATCATCTAGTTTCTTTTCTGTTTGTAATTTTTGTCTTTTCTGCTATGCTTATAATCAAGAGGGAAAGGGAGAATAAAATGAAATGACATTCAGTAAAGACACAGAGGGAAAACTTCTTGCTGGGCTGTGAATGGCCAAACTTCGCTGAAGCTGAGATGCCCCTCTGTCCTCTCAAACCTTCCTCAGCAAAATCTGCAGTCTGTGTATGTGCAATTGGAGTATTTGGCCACTTGATGTCTCTGTGGGTTGTGGAGAGCGATGGGTAACTAGAGGTCAAGCTGGAAGGGGAGCTGGGTGGAAGCAGCAGTGGCTACAGGCTTGCTCCTCAGAGATGAGGCTTTGCAGAAAGGGGTCAAGATAACCATACTGTTGCAGTGTCTCCATGCAGGGGGAGATGAGGCTTAGCAAATATCAGACCAAAAACCTTACCATTGCCTGGTGGGGTTTTGCATAGGGGAATTGCCATGTGCTGCCAAACCCACCAAACCCAGCTCTGTGGGAAGTGGGTCATGAGGCGATGTGGGGTAGTGCCATGGCTTTGCAGGTGTGCCAGGCCATCCTCTGAGACCGATCACCCTGTGACATTCAGACACAGACTGAGGATTCGGGTGGGACAGAGATATTCCTTCCAGTTTGACACCATCACTGTCGTAAAGATACTATTTGCCACAAGTCCTTTGTTTATGCATGATGAAAATCTAGATTAGCTTTTGCTGGAGCCAGACTGATACCTCTGTGCCTTCACTGCGATAGTAGCTGAGGGATTCAGTTCTTCTGTGTTAAATGCTGTGCTTGTGCAGTTAGATTTTCTTTACAATCCTTCTAGTCCTAAAGAATTTGGAATCTTGCTTCTGCAAACCCAGATCTGCCTAGATACAGGCTTTTTCTTATGGTGATTCAGCAGGACTGTTGCTGTTCCCTAGGAACGTACAGAGCCATATATAAATCAGGTACAATTAAAAGTTGAATGACCTTTTTTCCAACCCAATAAGAAGTTCTGCTATGGTTTGTCTCAAACAAGCAGTTTTAGCTCACTGCATGGGCTTTCAGTTTGGACCTTTTATAAAGCTTCTGCCTGCAGTGTATCCATCACCTTTCCCAGAGCCACTTTAGAGGGAGGAGAGCTTTGGAGAGCTTTGTGTTGGGAAGATGGTGGCTGGGGAAGTGTGCATCTCCAGCAAAACAGCTTCCCTGAGCAGCTTCCCAGCTGCAGGGCACTTGAGCAAAATAGCACGCAAGGCTCATGCTACAAATTGCTGTTACTTGTGTGGGAAGATAAACTTGAAATGTCTCAATCTATCTGCTAAGCTGCAATTTATGAGCTACAAATGGCTGAGTCTTAGAGGGGAATAACAGATTTGAACCTAAACCCCTACCACTCTGCCTCTGAAGCAGAGCCCAGTGGAGAAACTAACCGCCTTTGAGTGGAGCATATGGATTTATAGAGGTGACAACAAGCCCTCTCAGGAAATGGCAGCAGTGCCATGGGGTCTGCGCTGCAGATCAAAGCAGCTTGGTGCTCAGAAGTGGTGGGCTTAACGTGATGGGCAAGGGCTTGACGAGGAAATGGTCTGGGAAATACACAGAAATAGCAAAGGCTTCTGTGTTCACATACTCTGTTCCTGTACAGTTCACATGAGAAAAAGAGAGAATTTGTTTATTAAACAGCTTTCTGTGACATATTAATTCCATTCATCTGAGGACAGAGCAGCTCCCTCCTGAGTGCTTGTTATTGCTTGCCTGAAAATCAGTCAGGGTCTGGCCATGAGATGATGTTCTGGTTGAAACTCCTTGTTCAGTCAGTAATTTATGCAATTGCTAGGAGACTGCCAAATGGCTTCTATTAACATAACTTTAATTCTGTACTTTTAACAGAAATAATGTATGCTTTGTGTTTCTTCAGGACCCTTTATTAGATTTCAAGCCTAACTTCTGAGGGGAGATCAAGGCTTTGTCTTTTCACCAGTGATTGCTTCAAGAGTTATCTTTGAGGTTAGAAGCTGCTTGAATTTTCTTGGGAGCCAGATTGGGAATATGGAACAGGTCTTGGCAGGTATCAGTTCCTAAAACCTCTTATCTTTTCTGAGGGAAGTGTTTGTTGAGACTTAGTTACACAGACAAGTATGGCCAGGTTTTCTTCCCCAAGTCAGTGCTGGTACTTGCAAACTTAATCAATGCTTCTAGCAAACGTTAGAGGTATTGACTGCACTTATCTGCTGAAGAATAAAGAAGTTTGACTGATGTTTGGTGCAACAGCTACTCTAATAGTTGCTGTGGTCTCTCTCAGTAAGTCTGATAGTTGTGATTTCTTGCAATAGCTGAACCAGCTGGTGCCCTGCCATGTCTTCATGCTTCCCCAATTAGGAACTGAGGCAGCTGTCTGTGGTAGGTTATGGCCTGGCAGTGAGATGTAAATAGGAAGGAAAAGTGCTTTGAGAGTTTAAGACAGAAAGTACGACAGAGGAGATTAGCAAGAGCTGCCTATGACACATAAAAGGTGGGATAAATTCCTAATCTACAAACTGATTTATTAATGGTGATCATCATTTATACAAACACTCAGCTAAATGTTGCATAAGCTACTGAGCAACAGATGGGGGATCCAGTTCTTGCTTTGCGTTAAATGAAACCACATGAACACACAATTGCCAGTGTGGGAAAATTCCTGAAGGTGTGCTCCTTCCATCGTCTCAAAGGAGATAGTTTTAATTGATACCATGGCACTATATGTGAAAGAATCCACTTGGAGCCCTTTGGCTGGATTACTTTGTAATGCAAAAGGGGAAAAGTCTATCTCCAATTCTGGCAATACATTTTGCCAGCCTGCAGTGATGGAGTGTTGCCAGGGAAAGTCTCTAATCATCAAAGAACATGTTAGTGTTAATGTGATTTTTCTAGGTCTCCTAAGAGAATGGCCTATGTCCTTCCAGAAGAAAGCACTGCTGAATAAATCATCAAGCATTCCTTACCAATGGGACCCTGCTAAGTATATTGTACAAATGAAGCTTATTTTCCTGAAAGGAGAGGTGCTTCTCCTCTGAGCGGCACACCGGGCGTGCTGGCAGCAGCTGCTCAGAGGCACGTGAGCAGCTGAGGCTTTTCTCAGGGAACGCTGCACAGATAGCCCTGCAAGTTAGCAGTGGGGCTGATGGGCCAGCAGAAACACTGTGCAAGCAGGTCGCTATCCCCTTTGAGGGGATACTGAAGCCTAGTGACAGACACTTCTGGAAACTGTAGCTGTCCTGTGCTCGTTTGCTCCCCAGCATCCTTACATCTGGCTATCGGGCTTTCTGCTTTGTCTGCCCCTGCTACCCAAGAGCTTTCAGGTTTCTTGGCACTGCTGCAGAACAGCATCCAGACAAACTGCAGAGGCATGTCCTAACCTGCAGGGAGCTGTGCCTGGGGCAGCAGCCAGGATCTCGCCCTAAGAGGACTGCAATAAGCCGCCTTTCTCTGCAGCAGCCACGTAGCAGCTATGGAAATGGGATTTAAGTGCAAGCGGTTTTCAGCCATGGCGATGTGACAAGTTGGAGTTTATCACTAACCACATTCTTTCAGGGATGTGTTGCTTTGTATCTAGGCTTTCAAGGTGGATTCCACAGGCCAGAGCCTGTTTAAATAGACTGTCCCTTCTTGTGGGGGTTAGAGCTGGGAGGTTCCCACTGACTTTGGAGGTAAATAGGCACATGATTGTCTTTGGTTCAGAACTTTGGATGCCACTGACTGCTGGGATAGATATCTCTGTCCAAGCTGCTGGCAGCCGTGGAAACCCATCCATACCCAGCGTTGGCCCTGTCACTGATAACCCTTCATCTCTGTCAGGAAACTGGCTAAAAATGGAGTGGGTGATGACTGCTCTGGTGGCTCAGAGCACAGGCTATCAAAGGGGTTTTCAGTCACTTTCTGTTTGGGACTGACACAGGCTGTCTGAGTGTCAGGCAGGAGAGGGAGGGTTAGCAGAGGCTGGCAGCAGGCGGGATGCTGGGCTGCCCAGTGGCACTGCGACACTGGTACCACACAACACCCAGCACAGCCAGTGTGTGAGGGCACTGGGGATATCAGCACAGGTATCCTTCACCCACCAGGTGCTAGGAAACCCACAAGAAAGCTCCCTGAATACAGCCTTAAATGTTTCACTGATGTGGTGTCTCCCCCTAGTCCTGGCATTCAGCTGCAATTTTAGTAGCTGTTTGAAGGGGGATTGGGAGAGTTTTGGGGCTCAGATGAGACTGGGGTCCACTCAGTCATCTGTATCCTCTCATCCAGCCCTGGGGACAAGGGCAGCAAGCCCTGTTGTCATGAGCACAATCCCCGAACTTCTCTACTTGACCTCCTGCCTACTGGCAGTCCCTTCACATCTCAATTTGCAAAGGCACGTTGTTACTCCTTGGCCATATTTCTCACGAGAATGTAATGATGGGAACATCCTAGTAGCTGGTACTGTGTCCTAAGGATGTAGGGCAATATCCATGTTGGTCAACCTAGAATGTCCCTAAACTTCCCATGGTCCCTGGAATGTCACCCAAACCCCAGCAGCACCCACCATGGCAGGAGCCCTCACAGATGCTGTGCTGTCTTTCCCCCTTATTCAGTGCTTCATGTGGAGATGGGAAGAACTTTGGTCTCCTACACACTCAGTTCTTGGCTCTGCTGAGAATAGAGCACAGCCAGGGTGGTGTGCAACCTATCACGTGTAGGCTTACTTGCTTCAGCCTGTTTTATTAGGTCTTCAGGAGGTGAAGGTGGAAGGACAATCCTGATCCTTTTTTTGGCTGAAAGACTTGCCCTGAGGTCAGACAGGCTGTCTTACTCTATGTTTGCAGGTAGCCAAATTTATTTCTAGGGCTGTTTTGCAGGAGCATAAGGTTTACCAGTGTGTTGTCCTGGAAAGCTCTGCTAATATGCAGCCTACATCAACTATACAGTCTAAAGAAGTCTTCCCTGGGTGGCTTATTTTGTTCTGCCCCTTCTCTCCAGCTCTGTTCAAAACAAATTACTTTGGCAAAAGTCAAAGAAATACAATGAAATCTTCCTGGCTGTCTGCCCACAAATACTCCCTCGTTATCCTTTGAGTGTTGATGAGGGCGAGTGAAAGCATGTGGGGTAGCTTTGGCTGTGTCTGCCTCAAGGGTCCAGCACTCCCCTGAGATGCTGCCTGCAGAGCGGTGCTCTCAGCCGTGGGGTGGTGTGGATGGTGGTTTCCCAGGCTGTGGGGAGGGTGGACTTTCACCGCAGGCAGTCCAGGGAGTGATGGAGTTAACACTGACCAAGCTGGCTTCTCATTGCCAGTGGCAGACTGTGCTAGAAAGCTCTTAGTGCTCTCATTCTTCATTCGTGATGCCAGGCAAGTCTCCAAGTACACAGACAGGGCTCGAGAAGAATTGAAATAATTAAGAGAAGGAGGGGCGAGAGGGAAGCTGTGTTTATGGGTTGCAGCAGCAAGATGTGAGTGGTGGAGATTTCTGCCCTGAGGCCAGAGAGGAGCTGGCAGTCCCCATGCTGAGCTCAGGGATTTACTGGATGCCATGGGAAGTGGAAGCCATGAGAGAGGGCTTGAAGGCTGTGTGCCTCGCTGTTTTCATGCAGTGATGTGTTCAGATGACAAATCCCAGCCTAAAGCTACCTGTGACTTAAAAAGTCTGAGACATCCCACCTTTTCCAGTGCTGCTGTCCTGAGACTGGAAGTTATACAGTTCCTCTGCTGGTCTTTGCCCTCAAGTCTGTGTGTGAATTTTTTCTTCAGATGATGCAGATCTTTGCTCAAAGAAAACAGAGAGCATAAGTGGTGGGAAAAGTTGATTTGCTTGGGAGTACTGGGACTGGGCATGTAAGAGCTAGGTGTTCTTGTCAGGTGGGGACAAGGTGAGGTCTTGTGAGCAGTCAAATGTTTCTGATGTGCAGCCGTCTGACAGAACTGCTGCATGGCAAACTGCAGCTCCTCTCAGGAGGAGGGAAGTGGCTTGGGCTGCAGCAGCTGCTCTGCAGGTGCCCTGGGTGAAACATCTGCTGTGTTGCTGTCTGAGTGGAGCAGGCAGGACTTGGTAACCCAGGTAGCTTCTTCCAAGCTGATTTTTTTTTTTTACTTTTTTTCTCCTCTATGCATCACCAAAGCTAGAGCATCAATTAATGAAACTTTTCTGTTTGAAGGAAACTGGTAAAGCTCCACCACAGAGCTGAGCAGTGAGAAATGCCCCTGTCCCCTACAGAAAGGATAGGAGGGAGGAGCAGAGGTGCAGAGCTGCTAAGGCCCTTTATACGGTGGCTGCTTTGCTGGATGTCCCCATGCACACAGACATCCCTCTCCCAGGGCAGGTCAGCCATGCAGTCACCCTCTCGGCCCTGTTCAGGTACTGCTAGCCCCCAGCTATGGCAGCAGTGGCCTTTGTGGTGACCACAAGCCCCATGGGGACTCTGGTGAATACTCGGCCTGTGCCAAGCTTTGCATGCTGGCCCTGGCCAGGCTGTGCCAGTGTGGGCTTGTCCTTGTCCACACAGCCCTTGAGGATTCAGCAGCTCTGGCTGTGAGACACAGGGTGCTGAAGCTGGGGATGGAGCTGCTTGAAATGGGTGGGAGCATTAAAAAAGTTTGGCTTCTGCATCTAGTTGGAGACCACTGGGACTCAGCAAGCCAGCGCTGGGGACTCTTCAATCACTGTTCCTCCCCTTGGCCCATGCTGTCACCTCTTGGTGCTTATCCAGTAACTCTGGATAACTTTGGCTAGTCGTGTTACGTGACAGTATCCCAGTAGAGACAGAACTGGAGAATTTGGCCCATTTACTTTTAACAGAAGAGTAACAGCTGATGAACCAGATTTGAACTAATGTACAGTTGCTTTCTTGTGCAGTTAACACTGTATGACAAACCATGTGTGATATTAAACAGGTGTTCATGAAGGTTAGATATAATGTACTCTATTACTTCATCTCCTCACTCCTTCTTTCTCCCAAAGCACCGTTCATGTTTATATGGTTCTTTACATTTTTTCAAAGCTCTCTGCAAACATTAACCAATAAATCCTCACAGCCCACTATGCATATGCTTTAATTAATTAGCACTCATTTACTTAACTCACACTGTCCAATTAAATATAAATTAAATGTATGTTTGGGAAATTTAGCTAGAAACATTACTGGGGATTTATACAAAGCATGAATGTAAAATATATTAATAGTAGCTGGAGGCAGCAAAATTCAAATGCCAAGGTATTTAGTGAAAAATATGTTGTGGTGTCAGTGAGCAGAGTCAGACAATTAGTTTTTCCTATAAAATACATATGTTGTCATGGCCTCGAAGTCATCATTCACTCTATGTTGTTGCCATAGCAATCCTGATAATTTGCTTCCCATATGTCTGTCTATACACTTTGTTCCGTTAGTTTAATTTTTGCAGAAGCTCCGCACTCTGTGGGCTGGCAGCTTGCTGTGAATTACTCAGATCTGGAGTGTGCTGATACAGGCATGTAAATGCTAACGCTTAGACTTGCTATGGACACCGGGCAGCCTTCTGCATTACAATCCACCCAGCGAAGCAGCGATGAGACTAGTAGCTGTGTTATGGTTGTCTCAATAGCTCTGTCTGGAGGCTGTCATTGGCAGGAGGGGTAAAACGGAGCGTCAACTTCCCATTACAGACCATCACCCTTGGTGAGGACAGAGCATTGACTGCCGTATGCTGACCAAACTCTGTCTGGATTAACTGAATGGTCACAGCTCCTTGCAGTTATTAAGGGCCGAACTGCTATGGGTGTCAGGGAGAGTTAGAGCCGAAGTACCCCTGAGGATTTGGGCTGTTTTGCCCAGGTATAATTCTCTTGGCTCTGTCTCTTCTTGTTGCATCCTCAAGCACTAAGCAGTTAAACAAGCGCTGCCTGCCACCCAAGAGGCAATCACGGCTCAGTGATGACTGAAGTGTTTTTCTAGGAATAAACTCGTAAACCAGAAGATGAAGAGTTGAGAGAGCTTTTACAGGGCTGTGAGTGTCATCTACATTGCGGAAACATGGCTAGAAATGAAGCATTATTTGGACACCTTAGATTTGGGTTAAGCCCTCCAAATACCGTTGTATTTATAGAAAATTATTATTGTTTGAAGTCTTGTGGATTATTTCACCTTTTCCATCTCCCCATACCTTGGAGAAATAGTGGGCCAGAATTTTGACTTGTTGCCAACAGGCAGCTCCAAACATAACCGATCCTTTCCTCTGTATGAAATCGAGAGATTTTTTTTCTCTTACATTTTGTTTCCAAAAAGTCAGATGTGTTTTATTTCCCTTTGTTTTTACTGTCCTGTGAACAGCTCTCTGTATGTAAGAAGCGATGAGTAGCCAATGCTGAACGCTGAGGGGTGGAAAGGGGGTAGTTCCCACTCATCCCGCAGAGACAGGTTGTTGTAGGAACAGTAGCAGCAAGCACACTTCAGTTTCAACAGGGTTTGTACACGCCATCGCAAGTCTGAATGTGGATTCATTTGATTGCCATGCTTTTAAATTAGTGAGAGCTTTCCATGCACAAACAAGCTCTTAGTGATGCCTGATGTTTTAACTAGAAATATGTTTTTCCTTGCAAGCTATGTGTTAGCTTGTTACTCCTAAGAGGTACCAGGGCTTTGAGAGACATTCTGGGTCTCCTCCTTCCCCTGACTTATCTTTATCAAGAAAATTCTTGCAAGCTGAGTACAAACTACTCATGCAACCCCTGACAGCTTCAGGAAAGCTTTCCTCAAATACTTGACTGAGTCTTTGCAATCAGTTTTCTTAATGACACACAGGAGAGGGCAAATCTCCTCATTTTTCAGAGCAAACAAGAGTTAAAAGGAGCAGAAATGTGTTCTGTTGCTCAAGCCAGCAGATTTATTTGAGGACACACATAAAGAACAAACACGTATTGCATGGCGTAATAACACTTCAGAGCAAGTTACACTCAAAAGCGTAATGAGGAGTACATGGCACGACACCAAAGCAACTACTGGAACAAGAAGTATGACTACATTTGGGAAGGACATTGTAAACATTGGTTTCAGTTGAAGTTTTTGGAACAGTAGTACTTTTTTCTCTTCTGTTTTTATCAGAATACTGAAAGCATTCGGTAACGTTATTTTCTAACCTTGTTTTTCTTCCCAGCAATCTTTTGTCTTGTCCAAAAAAATCTTATAAGAACGTAAGAATAAACATGCTGTATCTAGCCCAGTGTCTCATTTACAGCAGCACACAGGCAAGCATAGTGGTAGTTTTCCAAATATTCTTGCTTCCAGCAGTTTGTGGTGCAGGGCTTTCATAAAACACAGGCAACATCTCTCTTCGTACATTTTTCTTCAGGGAATTTTTCCAGTTTTTAGCCTGTCTCAACTTCTGTCATCCACAACATCCAGAACAAGGATTTCCTTGGCTGCAGTACATATTTATGAAGAATCACCTCCTTTAGGTTGTTTTGAACCTGTTTTTATGATTTTTTTTTTCTGCTACCCCTTAGTTCTAGTTTGGAGAGGATGCATGTGCAGTCTGTACCTGTTCTCTTTCTCCATGCCACTCCTGATTTTGTGGATATTTTTATACTTCCCTTAGCTGTCTCTTTTCAGGATTGAAGAAACCTAATCTATTTATACTGGTACCATTTCAACTATCTTTGACAGCTACCTCAGGATGAAGGTATGAGTATGTGGAACTGCCATTCAAATAAACTCACTGGCTTGTCCTTAACTTGTGAGAACAGGTTTATGGATATCAGTGCTATTCTCAGAAAATGGAGCTTTGGATAACAGGTATTTGGACCATTCAGACCAGTCTGAGAGCACATGAATGTAGTGACTTTGCAGGATTTTGTTGATGCTGTTTTTGTGACAGATGAGTATGGGGGGAAAAAGAGCCAAAAGCATTTTCCTGTTTTGTTTAAGATCTTTCCGGTAGATTGCAAGCCTGCAACATCACAGCTATGAGAAGTAAACAAAAAGGCTACTTCTTAGAGCACTGAAAACAATTTAGGAGGATTGATTATGCTGTTCTGTTCAGGTTGATAATATGAGTTTGGAAGAGATGCGGAACACGTTAAGATGTTAGGCAAGTCTTGCTGTTGCTTCTTAATTTTCACTTTGGTAGCTAAGGATAATTCATTTTGCTCCAGCTGGGAAAGTGTCTAGTGAAAAGGGTAAAAAGTTGAATTAAAAACCTCTTGAGACAGTTGCAAACAGAATAAGCATTGCCTGAGAAAGATGCACATTGCTGACCAGCTGTAAGTCAGCTGCTGCCTGTCCCTTTCTCCTGTAATATTTCAGGCTTTTTCCTTGGGATTCATCAGTTCACTACAAAATTTACTTTATATCAGACAGATTATTCAATTATCTTGAATAAAGCTACTCTAGTGCTGTCTTGAGGACTCTCGTCTCTTTCTGCAGTATGCCATTCATCGTGGGCAGACACAACAGCTGCCTCAGAGTCCTCAGGAGAACCTGCAAACAGATTTCTTGGGGTCTTGGCTCTTAACTTGTTTCTTAAGTGGCAGGATTTTTTTTATGTGGTCTTTATTAGAAAATAATGAGGGGGAAACAGAGTAGTAATTAGTGTGCTCTGGTCCTTGGAGTTCTCCTCAGTTCTGCTCTCTGAGCTGCTGCGAGATCCTGACTGCACTAGTAAGGGCTGTGCGTGCATGTGTCTATAAAGCACCAGTGTAAAGGCCTATTTATCACTTGTAAAAATAAACTCTTGAAAGAGGGACTTGGTAAGGGAGGTGTGATGCAAAATCATCAGGATTTGTCTGCACAAAGACAGGTTCTGTTTTGTAATTGACTTCCCTGATAGCTGGAGCTGTTTTCTGGGCTTTGCCAAGCAGTGAGAAGACCAGGTGAAGTCTGATAGCTTCAGCAGTCATCCAAGACGTGGATGGGAGGAGGAAAGTGTTCCACCCCAAGCCTCTGCCCAGCCCAGAAAATAATGAGATCGATGACTGTGGACTGTGCTTGCATCAGAGATTTCAATATCCTCCAGACTCATGAGTTTTGTTGGGAGCAGTTTAAAAGAGTGATCGCAGACAAACTTTCATGTGGTTTTGGTTCCAGCCCTATTCCAATTTTTTTTTCTGTTATAGTTCAGTTTACCTCATTTAGTGCTTTTGATTCTTGCCAGAATTCTCAGATCACTATTTGCAAAAAGGATTTTATGTGGAATCAGCTAGAAACAAATGCACAATTGTTTTGTGTGTATGTGTGTATATAAAAGTTTAAGACTTCTTGACTAGCTGCAGAATGGAGACACGAAGTCAATGTCTGCAAAACGTTTGCATGATTAGATTTCAGAATTAATTCAGTATGGTCCCAAAGAAAAGCCTCAGCTCTTGGCTTCCTTTACGAAAATCTGGCCCCCAATTTGATTTTGGCAATTCTCTTCTTGGAATAAAGAAATACATTATTAAAAACCCTTGCTTGTTGCAAACTGTAGTATAAATGTAAAATGTTTGAATAATCTATTTGAAGCTGCTACTCATGAGATTTTTTTGAAGCCAATTTTACAGCCTTCAGAAATACCTGAGCTGAATTTACCTGGGAAGGAAATTACTTTCTGCTTACCTAAATCCACCCCACATCCACACCAGAGTTTCCACTGGTTACAGGAGTCTGCTATACTTCAAAGCCTTCACCAATTTGCGGTGTTGCTCTGGGTTGTTAAGCACGCAGGACCATGTCCTTCCCCAAAGTTAGCATCACTGGTATCTTGATGAATTCAAAGATAAGCACCTCTATAAAGCCTGTCTGCTGCTCCTCCCTTCACCTCTTTATTTTTCAGTGGGGGAAATGAACTTTTTTAGTTATTTTCATTTCAATATGAAAAGCAATATTTCTTTTTTAACGGATTTGTGTTTTTTCCTCTCTGCAAAAACCTCACGGAATAATGTGGTTAGGAAGAGATGACTTGACTGTTTTTCTGTTTTGCGGGAGATGGATGGGAGGTGAATGGAGAAGATTCCAATTAAAATGCCTTTTTTCTTTGCTCTGTCTTTGGCAAAGTATGTTCAAGGAAGATGATGCCATTTTACTGAGGCAAGTACTAACAATAGAAGCCACAGGAGCTGCAGAAAATTGGGTTGGAAAGGCCATGAGTCTGTGCCTTTCTTTCTGTTTAAAGGCAGGATTGACTCACCTTGCTGTGCCCCTGACAGATGCTTTTCTAAACTGTTCTTAGAAGATTTTTATGGCTGGAGAATCCAGATCTCTCACGCGTTTACCTGAATTGCCCAATTCAGACCATTGGGATGACACTTGTGCTCAGACATGTCTCTCTGAGGCTGGCAGGTAGCTGCCTCTCAGGTTCAATAGAAGGAATTAACTTGCTTGTCTTTGTTTGCAGGTGCTGCACAAACCGGCACTTTAACTGTGCGGGTGTCACTTGGTCAGAATTAGACCCCAAAAGTGCACACATGTGCACACATACATCTATGTGAGTCATCTTGAAGGTCAGAACAGTAATATACAGCCAAAGTGCTTGGGTTACCTAGAATATAAATCATTCCCGTATAAAATCCTTAATTTAACTTGCTTTTAAGGCGTGGCAGACTAACGTTGCCAATCCATGGAAATATTTCCTATTCCTTCACAATACTGTACAGTTTCCCTTTTTTCCTAGGCAGCTGTTTCTGTGTATGTGTCAGGGGGGGTTTGTCCTGCTGTATTAGTTGAATTTAGTTTCTTTCCAAAGCAAAAACGCAACTGATGTAAATGAGTGCCTCATATTTCTTTTGGGCTAGAGCCATCTCAGAGCTGGGGCTGAGCAGCTGCTGCTGTGTCATGTAATAGAAATCACAGCCCTGTTCTTGCAGCTACGCAGATGAAATCTCCAGCAGATTAAGTCAGCCCCCAAACTCTTTATACCGTTGCCGCACAGCCAGGGACCATTAGATAATGAAATGAGGAGAATAATGGGCTTGCTCAGAGGTATTCCCTAACCCATCAAAATCCCACTTCTGAGGCATGCCTGGAAATACAAGCGTGCAGCTCTGCAGCTCTCCCCCTCCGCGTTGGGAGATACCTGTGAGCTGTGCTCTGCCTGCGCGGAGGCTATTTCTGAAGGGAAGGAACAACGCCTTTGCTTCTCTTTTATCATTATTTTTTCCCGATGTGTAATGAAGATCACTCAGAGCTCCTCTGCCGTCTAGAGAAAGTAATGGAGTGGTCTGGACAAGGGCCTAAATCTGCAATGCTGTCTTAAAGGTCTCCGTCTTTCCCGGGAGGGAGGTGTAGCTGTCAGTGACAGTGGCAGTCACGTACCGGCTGGGACATGGACCTGAACGGGATTGATTGCTCTCAGGTAGCTCCTTTAAAGCCAAGTGGCAGACTAAACTGTTGTTTCAATCAATAACATAAATACACTGCTCGCTTGGCCCTGAGAGGGTGGGAATTCCGTGTGGACGAATAGGCAGTAAGGTTATTTATCGTCACATGGCACAGAGATAAAATATTGGGCTTCCCCAGCAGTTTGGAGGCTTAAAGCTTATTTAAACCCACTTTTGAAATCTAATTAAACTGGGACAAATGTCTTTGAACACCTTTGCTTTGGTGTAAAAAGGGCTTATTCTTCACCTAGGAATTTATAGCACTTTGGTTACCTTAATACAAAGGCCAAATTTGCTTGACAATCAGGCACAGGTTATATTGCAAAACCATAACATCTTCTCATTTCTGCACTATATTATTAAGATGACTACAAATAGCCTAGCTAGGGAAGAGAGGAATCTTGCAGCAGTGAGCATGAATGCGGCGAGATAACTGTGCAGACAAAGGCTTTCCTCAGTCACTGATCACACCCGCTTTAAGAGCTTCCTGTAGTTTAAATCACGGCAGATGGGGGTGGTGGCTTTCACTGGGGAAGCCTCACACTTTAATTGCAGAACTTGCAGCTAGAATAAATCCTGAAGTGTGTTTAGATGTACCTCCCCAAGTGCTGCCCCAGCATCTTGCAGTCCAGTACTTGTTCACATAACTCTCCAGTGGTCCTGCTCCTTCTCTTCTTGCCTCACCCTGATCTAACAGCTGGGCTGGAAAAGGGAATTTTCCCTGTTACTTAACTTTTGCTTATTTTTCCCCCTTTTCCTACAATGTCTCCATTCCCCTAGTGCTCACCCTTGCTTACCCTGCTCCACTCCTTCCTCCCTAGGCAGTCCCAAATATCTTGGCTCCTCTCTGAGATAGCAACAACTTCTAAGGGTTGAAGCTTTTCAAGGAATGTGGTAGTTTTACTTTCCCTTCCCCTGGGGATTAAACAGGCACTTATAAGGACTCAAATGCTTTCCTTCCTTGTCTGGGATCTGCTGCTGAAATATCTGGTAGTCCAGTTTGTTTATCTGGCTGCTGGCCTTTGAAGGATGTGCTACCACAGAGCTGTCATGAGCGCTTCTTGCCAGAGCAAATGAGAACAAATGAGAGGCAGAGAGACTATGGGCCTGAGCAGCAGCAATCCTGCCAAATCCTGGCCTGATGTCCAATAGCTCTTAAACTGTGTAACGATTTAGACTAAGGGAGATGCCTCACAACCAGCAGCTCTGGTACCAGGAACCAGCAGCTCTGCCTGATTCACCTTCCAAAGGCAGCTCTGCAAACTGTATTTCCAAGGTGCTGCAGGCTCTGAGCAATAAAACAAAGCAATGCACTGCTCTCATCTTGTGGCATGGCATCGCCTGTCTCCATGCCCAAGAGAATGGTATGCCACCACCTGTGCGGATGTTTCATGGTGTAATGGGTAACGAGGGCTAGAGATAGGAGCATGTTTACCCTGCATGAAGGTCCCTCGATGGCAGAGGTTATTGCCAACCCTTTCTATAAATTTCCTGTGTAAGTACCTCCCTGAAATGGAGAGTTATGGTAATCTGGATTAAGCGGATAAAACCAAGGCACAGAAAGGGGAATGGCTCATCCAGGGTCACATGGCATGGTCGTGCTAAGATAGGGTCTGGTTCCCTATTAGTGCCCTAAGTGACCAAGGTGCTCTGGAACTCTTGTTTTAGTCTATGGAAAGATTTGATTTACTAATTGTATTTGTGTCACAGGGGCTGTGACTGGCTGTGTCTCTTTGGTATCTTTCACAGGTTTTAAAATGAGAAAAATTATTTATAAGGCAACAATAAAACCAGAATTCCCTGAGTGAGACAGGAAGCTCAGGCTCTTACCTCCCATTTTAGTGTTAACACAGAGTGAGTTGGCCTCAGAGAAAATAACTTTTTTTTTTTAAACTGTTACATTGTCTTTCAAATCCACCTCCCTTCCCAGTGAGAGGGGATCAAAGGGACATAGTTAGCTAAATACCTGAAATTGGTGATTTCAGGTAGGGCAAATGCTTTTTTAAAAATGCCTCATTATTTTAGTATAAACCCTTAAAGCAATCTCAAGGAAAGCAAGAGGAAACCTACATCAACCCTCAAAGCTTGATGGAAGCAAACACAACAGAACACGCATTGGTTTCTTAGAAACACAAAGAAGAAGAAGAAATCAGGCTGTTCACAGAAAATTTCTGTCTTTGCTTAGTAGGTCAAAATACCCTGCTTCCTACCTCTTCCTCAGCCTAGAGGTCACAGCTGTGTCATTGAACATGGGATGTCAGGGACATAAAGGCTTGGAAACTGATGGGAAGGGAACAGCCCCTTCTGAATATAGCATAGGGAGCCCAGAAGGAAAGAGGAAGAAGAGGAGGAATTATCAAGCTCTGCTGTATCAGCCAACCAGTTCTCTTTATTTTCATGGTACATACTGAAAATCACCAAGAAAGTTTTTTATTTTCCCACAGCACCCTTCTCCTGTGCCTAGATAAAGAAAATAAATCAGAAAAGAACAGAATGAGGAACTGTAACTTCACAAGGTCATCCAATCTTAGACAGGTGGAGGTGATGATGCAATCTCTAATAAACATCTTCTCAGGAGACCTGAGCATGTACCAATGTCCAATAACCTTTAATTCTAATATTCCTGAAAGGCAGATTTATGTTAATCTTCCCTCACCCTCATTTACCTTTACGTGACAGTCCTGTCTCAGAGTTCTGAGAAGGGTCAGGAAAAAGGAGAGAAAAGAAATGTGTGGGTTTTTTGGTGGTCAGTAATCACAGTTTTCACCCTACAAATGAGCCATCTCTTTAAAGCTAGATTCACTGTTCACTTGCTGGTGTTGCTCAGAAACTAATTTTCTTAAGTCCCATGTTTTTCAGTGTGCTGGTAGATAAACATAAAAGTAATTGATAAATCTGCAAACACTTCTGGTAAGACAATGGGTAGGTTGCATTAGTGTATGATGCTGTAATTCCTGATGAGCTGGAATTTGGAGGAATCTTGTATGATGGGAGATTTACGGATCCTAATAGCCTTGTCACTTTTCAATATTTGAGTCTGCTCTTTCTGAATGAAGCCAGTTTGCAACTGTCTTGCAAAACAGTTTCTCCATCAGAAAAATACTTAAATTAGAAAAGCAGAAGCAATACTTTTTGTTCTGCATCCCTAGATGCAGTAGAGCAGTGATGAAGCTGAGAGGACAGGTAACACTCAATAAGGCTGTGTTGCACCTGGGCCATGAGCAGGCATCAGCACTAAGGCAGCAGGACAGGTCTGGTGGCTAGCTGATGTACTCGGCTAGAAGCCGACTTTCCAAATAACATGCCATAATAATAAAAAAAAATTATTAAAGCATGTTAGGACAGAGGAGGTTCCTGATTTGCCTGAATGGCCAATGTGTGTGTGAAAAGTCTGTGTGCAATATTATCACCACAGAAGCAATGGAAAAGGCAATCTTTCTACCTTCCATCTGACTCCTATTGCCTTGAGGACAGTCATTCTATACCTGCCATGCAAACCGTTTGATTAAGTATTAAGCTTGATAAAAAGTAAATAGCCTATTTAAACATGTTAAACACAGCCTGTCACCTACTTAGATGCTATTTAAACATAACCTATTTAAATATGCCTTCATCTAAGTCTATGTGAATCTTGTTTCATGCCACATACCTTGCAAGTGAAATGCTTTATAATAACAAAAATGAGGTGATGAAATATGAGAAGAACCATCAGCTTTGCTTAAAAAATACAATGAACTGTGACATGGGGTTTCAAATACATTGTATTGCCAGTCTCTGGCATACATTAATGTCAGAGAGAGGGAAATTCATTAACAGAGCTCCACAGCTGGCACCTGTACTGCACTACCATCACTGCTCTTTGTCAGAGACCTTAAAACTTTTGCACCTCCCCTTCATTTCACCGTGTGTCTGAATTTGTCTTCTGTATTATCCATTGAGTTCAGAATGTGTCTGAAAAACCAAGCAGGGACAGGATACAGCTCGTCTTAATGACTTCCCATTTTGTTGCCCCACATTCCTATATAATCCTTGTGTAGACCAACAGGACAATCCTATTCTGCATCTCCTTGCACAGGCAGGGACTGTTGCATCCCACTCCCACCCTGTTACAGGTCTAAGTCCAGAAAAATTGACAAGCTTTGCAAGCTTGAGAGGTAGCAGTGTGGCCTAGGCATAGCTAGCAATGCAGCCGGTGAGTCAGTAGGACTGTGTCCAGATGTGGCATGGCCTTGCCCTGTGATCTCAGTCAACCATTTGACGTGGGTTTTGCCACTCGTACTTTGTCCTTTACACTGAGACCATAGGTTTTTTATGTTCTTGTTAGGGTCTGTGAGATTATCTAGTGCAGTGGTTTTGTCCAGAGCAGTTAAATGCTGGTATGACATTGCTAACAATGCCACGTGAAAGACTCCAACAGCATCTCCTCCAAGTTAGGAGTGAAAGTGGCTTTGACCATGACTTTTGGTGATGCTGTGGATTTAAAATTGAGGTTTCTGTGAAGAAGAAAACTTCTTTCCCTTATCTTATGGTTCCTCTTGGGAGTCCAGACAAGAAGATGGTCTTTGCTCTCTGTAACTGTCTGTATGAGAACATGAAGGGTGATTTACTACCATTTCCATTAACTGTTCCTAATGCAAAGAGGAAATGTTAGCAGTCTCTCCTCCCTGGAGTAGAGGTGATGCTTGACCTTCTGTTGAAGGAGGAAAAATGCTAAGAGAGGATGATCTGCTGGGATGCTGTGACTGGTAATAGCAGTGACCTTTTCCCTGTGGTCAGCAGCTGGCATCATGAAGACAAATGACTTCCACTTGCAAGTTTAAAGATCTTTGTACTGAGCGAGAAAATTAAAAAAAAACCTCTAGAAGTCAAACAGTATTTGCAACTTCAGTTAATGCTTTCCAATTTCTTTATGAAAACAGTTGCTGTGCATGAAAATATGAGGCATCTATCATAATCTGACACCTAAAATGGGCTGATGATGGATGTATTGTAGAGGACTTTAGTTGCAGGGTTACACCAAAATCCTCCGTCACTCTAGTGAGAATGAGAGCTACTGGGAGGACCGGTTGCTCCCATCCTTAGGGGTCACTGCAACTCAAAGAATACAGATTTTTTTTTTTTTTTCCACTGAAACTTGGAGTGTCATTATCCTAATGCTTCCCAAAGTGACAATACATATGGTTCCACTTCATTCATACCCATTTTCACTTCTAGCATTATACACTCACTAGTACCTTGAGGTCAATATAAAATAGAGTCTGCAGAATTGCCATGGCAATAGCTGCAATTCCTCCCTTGTGGTTCCAGGTGACCTGGGAGGGCAGCTCTGACAGGTACTTTCTAATTTACTGCTCAGCCTTATTTTCTGCCTATGGGGTTTATAGAGAAGGTCACTCTTCACATCTCATTTCTTTAACCTTGTTCTTATTCTCTTTATTGCAAAGCAAAAGTGGGAGCAAATGATCAGGGGACGTGTGAAAGGAAAGAAGAGCAAACATTTCTGAGCAGCTATGGACCTCCTCTTGTTTTAGATGTCGGTATTGGGTGCTTGTTGGAAGGTGTTTATGGGAATGTGGACAAAGGCATGGGAAGTAGGACACGTGCTTAAAGGATGTACACATGGAGTGCTCAACTCCATTGCAAACCATAACAGTCCCTACCATCAGCATCTTAGCAGCTGGCTTTGATCTCTGCTGCCATTACCAGGCTGGCCAGGTTAGATGGGTGGCATGCAGATCTCAAATACTGCAATGTGCGTGGATCTGGGGGCTTGAAGGGAAGGGCTGGAACTCTTGCAGGAAGGAAAGGGATCATTCAGAAGTGTCATGCTTGGAACAAGCTGCAAAAGAGTTCAGGAGGGCTCCATGTTCATTCCCTTACCTCTGGGCCCTCCCACACCTTACCTTCAGCCTTACACACTTTTGCATTTCTGGGTTTATTAGAATTGGTTGCCTTAATATTAAAATACTTTCCAGAGCAGAAGGAGTTAACTGTTTACATTGAGGGCAGAACTCTCTGTTTTAATTTTCTTTTTTATTTTTTTAAATAACAGGGAGTACCCTGAGAGTCACAGAGTTGATATTTAGCTGGACCTGAGTACTGAGTCTTTGGATGCCTCCAGTGCTGGGGGGACAGTCAGTGGCATTGCAAGGGCCACAGTGGGAGATGCATTTGGTTCTCAGGTTTGAGATGAGACACGGGTGATTTGAATCCTAACAGCACAAAATGCATGGGAAAGTAACCCTAGGCTTCAAGGCCTTTTATGTGAGAAGGCAGGGCCTCAACAGGACAATCTATCTTGGCCACGATGAGGATGATGTGCTTTCCAGATCAGGCACTGGTCAGGAGTACTCACCATCTCTGTACTCTGCCAGTATTTCATTTACGAAACAACCTGAAGCTGAAATGCAGGTACGGGCGGATTATGTTAGTCTTCATTGCTGAGTTGTCTCCCCCAGCCCGGGGAATTATGTTTCTTATAGTAGAACAACCGATCATTCCCAAATGCATCACTTGAAAGGTCTTAGGCTGCATGCCAGGATATTGGAGCTAATAGGGAGCTCCAGGATGGGGATGGATGGGGTTGGCTGCAGCCTGGAGATATTTATGTGTACGTACATGCATTATTTCAGAGAGAGCAAGAGCCGCGTGCTTAGATTAAATTTACCATTGAAAGGCTCTAAACCCATTTTCCAACTGGCAACATCATTTAAAAGGCCTTGCAGTCCCTGGGATGACTCAAGCAAACCTCCTCCCTCCCCCCTTTCCCTGTGTCTCTCACATCTCACCTTGACTGCAGGTGGCTGGCTGTGATTATGCGGGGAGGAAGGGGACAGCGGGGGACAGCTGCTGCGACAGCAAGGGGATGGCTGGCAAACGGGAGAGCTGCTGCCCCAGTGCTTCTCGTCAGCTCTCCCCAGCTAGGAGGACTGGGATCGGCTGCGGGAACCCCAGCCCCTGCACTGGGAGGGGAGGCTGGGGAGGGAGCTGCGGGGGTGTCCCCTTTCAGGTGATGCTTTCTGCACTGTCAGCCGTAAGCTGCGGCTGCGTGTGCTGCTTGGTGCTCCCTAACTTTCTCTCAATGAGAGCTTGTGCTTCAGTGATGAGAAAAAGCAGTTCTGTACAACCCCGTGAAATGTCTTGAGGGACTGGTTATATTGAAGCATCTCCTGGCGCTGCAAAAAGTGGGACAGTTCTTCCTTTTCCTGTTAGAATTTTACTGTGAATGGATTTTGAAGACAAAAGCTGTAAGTCAGCCCTTTTTCTCTCCTGTTTAGTATATAAAGATCTATGCTGTGTGTGAGAGTCTGGTCTGTGCAGGATCCATTCCAGTGAAGGGAACTCGGCACACGCACTGCAGCATCATCCCCGTTCTGCAGCAGACGGTGCTGCAAGAAAACGAAATTCGTTGTCTGTTCCCAGCGGGAGCCTGTCCATCCATCTGCTACCTATCATTGTCTGTCTGTCTTAGAAATTTAAACAGCCGCCTTTCTCTGTGCCTCTCGCATCAAGGCAGTAATACTAGTAGCCTTTGACACGTGCAGCCCTTTTCTCTCTCTCTTTTCAAAGCTTTATTAAAAGCAGGGCTTTTCTGGTGGGTGGGAACGAGAACAGACAGAAACTGTGTTTGGGTTGTAAGTGACGCTTTTCAGGGAAAAGGTTTTTCACACAGGGGAAAGCCACCCAGGGGAGCTGGTCTTCTCTCGGGGTTCAGTCCCCGCCTGGCCCTGTGGCTGGATAGCCCTCTCCCCCCAGCTCCCACGGGTTGCGCTGGGGGCCTTGGGGTCTGCACTGTCCTAGGGCAGCAGAGCTGTTGTGAGCGCACAGTGTGTTTCACGGGGGAAAATGCAGGTGTTGACGTAGCCAGGGCCTGATCTATGGATTTTTTGGAAAACAAGGACCTCCGTTTCAGAGCTGTGGCAGGGGAGGGGCCCTATTCCCAGCTCTGGTGTGCCCAGGGCTGCCCAATTCATGGTGTGGGCAGACAGCTCTGCTTCTCACCAGCTGATGCCTGTGTGTCCCAAGCACTTTAGGCTGCAGCTGCAGCCTCTAAGAGATGGCTGCAGTAACCTGGCTTGCAAGGGACATCAGCAAATACAGCCCTGATGGGAAAAGGGGTGTTCAATTGCTATCACCCATTCATACCTGCATCTTATGCCAGGACACATGGCAGGGGTGGACCTGCAACTTCACTTTATGCTTGCCATGACAGGTATCATCTCCCAGTTCCTTGCTTGCTGGTAGGGTATGGCTGGACTGGAGCTGCAGTGTTGCAGTGGGGAATACCAGGGGTGCCAGGGCATAAAAAAAAAAGTGGGAGACCAGAGCTTAAAAATGGGGGAAAGCAAAGGTCTCCCTGATATGCCCCAGTCTCTGTGGTGAATCCTCTCCTGGGAATCAATGTTTTCTTAGATTCTCATCTAAGAGGAGAGGAAGATAGGGATAAAAAAGCACAAATCAGAAATGAACGCTTTCTGCTCACTGCCCTCAGTGGGGAGTCCTGCTGGACCCTAGTGCTGCTTGGTACTGTGACCTGTGTGGGCTATGAGCTTCGTAGGGAAAAAGGAGAAACTGTCTGGACCGTGTCTCTGGAGTATGACCTACTCCTGAGCTCCGTCGCTTCAGCCTTGCAGGGGTTCAACCTCAGCAGCTATTCTTCATCCAAAAGCTAATTTCCAGGGTTGTTCTGACATTTTAGAAGCGGTTGCATCACTTGGAAGTGAGGCTTGATGCTGAAGGTCACAGGCACAGTGCTAGTGGCTTGCTCTCGCTCACTGCTAGCAGAGGCATGCAGAGAGGCAGGGACTGTACGGATCCTCCTGGGAGGTGACAGATGAGCCCTTCGCTCAGTGTGTTGCCTGAGCTTTGTTTCTGAAACCTCAAAGACAGCACACTGGCAAGAAAATTTGCTAAAAATGTGGCATCATTGAACAGCTGCCAGCTTCATGGGGAGGCTGATGGCAAAGGAGTCCTTTGGGTTTGACCGCTGAGATCTCAGAGCTTAAGCTACAGAACGAGACCCAGAATTCCTGGGTTTACATCCTGTAAAGGCCCGCCTCCCTATAGGCCTCATAAGAGACATTTAATCTCTTTTTACCGCTTAAAAATAAAAGATGCAAGTTATAAGAGTGGTAGAAGATCTAGGAGTGTAGGCTAATAAGTAAACAGTTCATCTAGGAAAATGAAGATTGAAGAGGTCAGAGAGACTTGGTCTGGCAGTGCACGTGTCATGTGATAAATACTGGCCAAATATTATAAAAATTTCCTGGTCCAAAAAGCTTGTTAAAACTAGAGACATTGATACAGGAGGCTTGGTTCCTCTGTGGGGTGGTTAATCCTTGAAGTTGCTAAATGGTACTATAGGAAAGTAAAAAAATCTAGGCAGTTTGGTAGACAATTCCACTCCAAAGAATCCAAGAACAACATAGAATAATGTCAGTATATTTCAGCTTGCTTTACAGAAACACATCAGTAATATACTGCACTGTGGCAAAGCGACAGTCAGAGTCATCAGATGGGATAAGAAATATGCTGAGCCTAGCTGACACTCTTACATCTGGTGTGGTCTTCCCCAACAGATAATTTCTCTTAGCAGTTCCTCTGAGGAACAGCTCATTAATAAAGAGACTTGCAGCTTGGCTCTGGCTCCAGTTTTCAAAGGACTTCTGAGATGGTTCTGTAAAAACAGGGCTTGAGGAATTGCATACCCCAAACAGCTGTGGGCATGCACAATATTAGACCTCGTGGTAGGTCAGGCTATAGTGAAGCTGTACTTCTACAGTTGGAGGCCCTCCTAGGTGTTGCTTTACATGCTGGAGAAAAGCTTCATACAGAGCCAGGTTGCAGTGAGTAAAGCTACTTTTGGTGTCCTGGAGCCAAAAGACCCTACTGCCTTTGGTGGCTCACCTTTCACTGCTCAAGTAATGTGTGACTTTCTGCAAAAGTCCTTGCTTCATTTGCTTCTTACCTTTGGAAAATGCAGTTCCCTCCACAACAGATCCTGCTCTAGGTGAAATCTTGGCCAAAGCTTGAACTCTTTTTGCAAGACCCAGCCATTCTTCATGGGATCCTTTGGAAATGTTCAATCCCTAGGCTACCAAATGGCTTTCAGTGACCCTCTGCACAGCAACCGGTGAAAATGTGGATAAATTCTGTTACTGGAAACCATGGAACATAGTGTATGTGGGAGTGAATACAGATTTCACTTGTTTAAGTACAAAGACAGAAGATTTGCAAGGATCAGTCATTTCAGTGCCAAATGAAAACTGCTTGAAAAATATATTAAGGACATTTGAAGAGCTTTGGTAATAAAATACAACATATAACAAAGAATACTTTGCAGTTCTGTAATGTCTTTCAGCAGTGTAGATTTACTGTCAGGGTGCTGCCTGCATATTGCAAAGAAGGGTTTACTAGAAATACAATAGATAATATATTAAAGAGATTAAATCTCATTCCTGTGTATATGTGTTAATAAAAGATTCCCATAATACTCCTGAAATACAGGAAGTATAAAAGATAATAGTGAAGGTATGCAGTGGAAATAAAATGTTGTAAGTGACTAAACTAATCAGTGGATTAATGCATGACCAATATGAACAGAGCCCTTGTACAAGCCCATGCAAATCCCAGCAGAGCTCATTGTTGTATACTGAGAATAAAACTGACCCTGATATGGAGGGCTGCAAAATGTCTGAATGCACTTCCCTGAAATATTGTGCATAAGATCAATTCCATCATTAATAAATGACCCACATTTTCCATTCTGATGAATACAACTCATCTTCTGGGAACCTGTTGACCAAGGAGCAGTATAGTTTCCAGAATAAAAGGGGAAAACTGGGACTGCATTATATTGGTACTTGTTATCTCGATACGCAGAGGGTAGGGGTAGATCCACAGCAATATTAATCTTTCTGGGGAATTTGACATCAGGACAACTTTAGATACCTCAGTACCTGTAGATACCTAGCTCAATGTATTGTCCAAAATAGTTGTTTAAGGATAGAAACCTCATGCTTTGGCCTCTAACAGCCTTTAACCCTTGCTTTTTGATTCCTCACATAGTAAGTCAACTGGAGATTGCTCTGCTTGTTTCTGACAGCATATGCTCTCTTAGGAGCCTGTTTTTCTGGGACTTTCAGGCATTTGTGAAATGCTTCTATTCTTAACAATGCAATATATAGAACTGGAATGGCTGTCTTCCCAAATTAATCCTTGAAATCACTGCTAGGTTTTTCTTCATTTTCTTCTATGTCCTTTTGGATAGATTGTGTCTAAAAGATGGGCATATGCGCATGTACGTACACACATGTATATACAGATTCACAGACACATATAAAACCCAATCTGGTCAAAAGCAAGTTTTTTAAAAAATCATGTCTATTACTCAGAGATCATTATTGAAATTATAAGGGTTTTTTAAACATATGTTACTTTGAGTTGAATGTGTGCTTCCCTGAAGCTGCTCTGTGCAACCATGGAGATGAGAAAAGTACTTCAAGGAAATGAAAGCTGGAAATTTTTAAACAGGATAATTCTAGTAGCTGGCGCTGTAAGTGGCATATTAAGAAGTCTTGGAACTTATACTGACATGGGAAATTTGACAATGGTGAATATGAAATAGATTTGCAGAATGCAGCTGTGTGACCCTGGTTAGCTGCCGGCCGGCAGTGTGAAAATTCCCCTGCATGGCTATGAGCTGGCTGCATTTCTTATGTCTCTGTCTTACTCTGTTTATTATCTTCTAGTTCTTGTGTAATGGTACAGATGAAAGGTGTCAAGTTTTCTACTTTTGAGAGACATGTCTGCAAGGGTAATTCATTGATGAACAAACCAGGATAGCCTGGAATGAAACAGGACCAGAGCACTGACATTTCACTGGGGTCTGGCTGAAGACACCAAGCATTATACCAGGTCTTTAGGAGAATGCAGATCTAGGCAACTTGGACAAATGTAGGTCACAGGACTCAGGGAGAGGGATACAATTCCAAAGCAAGGATGTCTGGTATTAACATCAGAGGCTGACAAACATTGGAAAAGCTAGTCAAGCATGCAGAGAGTCAGATTTGGCATTTAGGGGGTGTTTGCTTCATGACTCTGACTGGCAGGAGAGGATCCCAGTGCTCTGTGGGATGCTCTCATCAACCCAGAGAGCATCCTCACTGTAGCAAGGAAACCGCAGCACAGGCATTCATGAGATGTGTCTTACCTTGAATCAGGGCACTTTTTGGTGCTGAGTAATGGGGAATTGTGTTTAGAAACCTCCAAGTCTGTTACTGGTTTCTGAAGAGTTATGTTCTGAAGTGCAGGAGGTTAATGGGCTAGGAAAAAGCAAGCTTAAGCCACTGGTGAACTGGAGGAATCGGGGATTATCTCAGGCCATCTAGTCCTATTTCTGCAAAGCAGTAAGAGCAGTGTCCAGAAAACTTATCCCAAAGAACAGGCTGGGGCTGGAGCGCACACCTGTGCTTCCCAAGGAAGGGAAGGAGACCCGTGCCTCTACCACGACCAAAGTTGCACCTTGGGCTCCCAGCCCATGCCAAAGGCTCTGTGGATGACTCGGTGGCTGTGCCAGCCCCACAGCGGCTCTGCCCATTAGACGCTGCTGTTTGGAAGACTCCTGCAGAACTGGAGCATGATGGTGCTGGAAACACCACCTCACTATGAATATATAAGTAGCTCAGCGCATTCAATTAGCAGAAAGTTTGGTTTGTCTCGTTGCTGAACAACTGCAATGTGGAGAAATTTAATTTTGTGGTGGCTGAGATCCTTTTGTGTGCAATCACAAACTAAGGAAACTCCAGCAGTACAGCTATCTGTCGTGGAGCTATTTTACAATTCCTTCTACTGTATAAATGACACAGTGAAAAATTCCCTTATTAGTTTAGACAGCAACAGTTCTCTTTCACTAACAGTAATGGATTGAATTAGTTGTATAGTCCTTGCACTGCCTGGTCATGACGGAAGGTCTCCCTCTCAATTAAGAGCAGGTACTTTCATCAAAAGCCACATCTCCACATGTCAGGATCGTCAGTCACTCTCTGGCCCCAGTTCCTAGCAGAGAGAAGGATGCAAGTTGCATCTACTGGGGTGATTTGTTCTCCTGTCTCTGTTTCCAAGACATTGCTTGGGAGAGCTTCAGTTTCAGTGAAAGAAACATGAAGTAGAAGGCCTCAGGTGGGGCAGGATGGCCAGGGAGCTGAAGATGCAGCAAAATCTTCTCATTTGTCTAGTTTGGCTGTTCTGTCTCTGGAAAGTACTTGCCTTCAGCGCTGTAGTTCTGGAAGAAAATAAACCCTTTCACTCCAGGGCTTCAGCAAATCAACCACTAGGTATGAAGAAGCAGCTTGCTTTCTGTGAGGCTCATTCCATTAATGTCTCCTGAAGTTTCTTCTGAAGTTATTGGTGCTGACTACCTTCCTCAACACTTATACTGATTGTTGTTAAAGACTGGATAACATTTTGTCGTTCCCTTTTACAATACTGTTGCAGCAGGTGTGGAGCACCCAGGCAGGGCGAGCGATGAGGAGACAGTAAGATTTTCCCAGCACTTTGTAAGTCATTTTTGTAAGTAAGAGGTATTACCCTGGATACCAGCATCTAAAAGGAGAAATGTTTTCATTTTTCTTCCCTAGTAACACTGTGTACAGAAAACAGCTCTGATCAGCACTGATGGGTTCTCCTTCGTGGAAACCTTACCTTAAAGATGAGGCCATGGACATCAATCCAGCCTGCAAAGTTCAGATCTGAAGTCTGCTGTCTGGGTCATAAGTTTTGGCTTTTTTTCTTATCCTCAATGGACCAGCCTCAAAGTTTGTCCTCAGAAGCTGTTGCAGATCTCAGCTTCCCCTGACGCAGCAGCCGTGCAGAGCTGGTGTCCATCCACAACCGGAGAAAGGGACGGAGGATCAGACGGCTGTGCCCTGGAGGTGACATTTGCAGTAAGGGTGGAAAGACATTAGAAAAGCTCTGTAGGGAACATCTGTGTAGGTGGAGTTTGTTCTCACTCTGATATCCAGCATTCAGAAACACTGTTCCAAAGACAGCTTGTACAGAAATACAAGCAAGAAAAACCTGCCTCAAGCTTAAACTTTTCAAAAAAAGAGGTCAGAGGTGATGTTCTCAGAGTTGAAATGGGAGAGAGATTTTTTGAGAACAAAGGCATCACTAACTGAGCAGATGTAATATTTGGTGACTGGAAGCTGAAGACATAAATTCCTGGTTAAATGAAAAATGTAAGCTCATCAGGGAGGATAATTCGAAATTTATCTGAAGATGAGGGAAGTCTTAAGTCTTGGAAGTTTTACATGAGTTCAGTTATGAGACACTGGCTGGTGATTGGTATTCTGGGTGATTTTCCCTTTTTGTTGGGCTGCAGGTTGGGGCAGATGATCACAACAGCTACTTCTGGCCTGGGATTCTTGCCTGGTATTGTTTGTAGTGCAATGACTCTGTGGAGAGATCTCTGAGTCTCCATGGCTCTTGACAGCACTTCTGCCAAGCAGGGAATGTACTTTAAATATGCACTGAAGAACAATGAAGGTGTCTTGTTGGCAGTGCCTGATATATTAGTCTTTGATAAGGGATGCAGATCCCTTAAATTATTTAGATTAAAAGGGACATTTAGTTTGTCTGAATGTCAGATCTCCTGGGTGAGAGCAACCTATTTATTTATAAAAAGAAACTGCACTTAGTGTGTCTGGAGGGAATATTGATTAAAGGAAATGCTGGAAAGGAGATACAACACAGGACAGGATAGGAGATGACCGTCAGAATAACGTAGGTTAATTCTGGAAAGAAACAAACGATGTGTTCAAATAATGAGCAAGGATGGATGAAACCAGAGAAAGCTTTCAGAGCTGTTAGATGTGTCATTTGTATCTCAGACATGTTGGGCTTTTCCTTCAGAGATGTGACACCCTTGAGTGACGAATGGGGAAGCTCCAGAGTTGTGAGGGCTCTTTGAGAAGGAGCCGTGAGAACCTTCCCAAGCTAGGCTTGAGTGCTTGCTGGAAGACCCGTTCTTGGGAAGCAAGATGTGGTTAAGTGTGGGGTTAGGCTGTGAGGGAACACAGGAGAGAGAAAAATGTGAGGATGCAGAATATATACCATGATATTTTGGATAAACCAGGCCAATCTATGAATCTGACTTGCATGACCCCACTAACTCTAGGCTCTGAGGACCTCAGAAGTCATCCTGTGTTTATCCTTCCCACACCTTCCTGGAGAGTCTGGGAAGTGGTATCATCCTGGGGACCTGAGTGGGGAGCTGTGTCATGAAGTGGCTTGCTCCATGTCCTCCAGCTGGTGGTTTTCTGAGCTGTGAGTTAGAACTCAGATAATCCAACTAGAAGGTGACAATGGTGCTATTGAGTTCTGAGAAATAGGAATTTCTGCTAGTTTCAGGTGTGCTTTTCATATCTTTCGGACATCACTGATTTATTATCTTTCTCCTAACAGGGTCATATGGCTCATCAGTGACAAGCAGGATGGGACAACAGGCTTTGTATGTTTGTTCATTTTTTCTTTCCCATATTTCATGATCTCTGAAATTTTAGAATTCTAAGGAGTGTTTTTCTTGACAGTTTGATGGAAATCTCTGTTTTCAAGCAACCATACAGATGGTCAAAATCAGCACCTTTTAAATAATTGAAATTTAAAATTTTTAGTGGAGAAGGGAGATTTTCCTCCTGGAATTTCCCGTTCAGTTCCCTTTTGAGCCAGTTCTAGGCATTTCTAAATTTTTGCTGCATGGAAGTCATGTTTGTAAAAATATTCCTATGTGAATATTCTTTCAAGGAAATAACCTTTTCCTTTCTGAGGACTCCATAAAATGATGTCCTGAAGGTGCCAAGGAAATTCTGACCCTTCAGTTTCCTGCAGCAATAACTGCAAGGCTGACATTAGTGTGTTAACTGGCACAAGTTTGGTCTCTGTTGCCTTTTCTATGGATTTGTGGTCCTGGAAGTTTTTATGATCCTGTGTGTCATCTATACAGTTTTGCAGTAAGAATGTAATTTTCTGAGCCTAGTTCTTCTGCAGAGCACCACCTCTTCCCACATGCCAGGAGAGAGTAATCTTTATGTGGATTACTTTGGAGGTTTTCAAGCTGTGGTCCATGGAACCCCGTTGATCTAAGGATTAGGTTTTACAAGCCCATGGAAAATTACTTGGAAAAACAAAATCTTCCCATCTGTAGACTGAAATTTGTGGCCCCAGGGCGCTACATTTCCATCTGAACATTTTTAGGAGTTTACAGATGTAAAGAATTTGGAAACTTCTCATGCAGAGTGATCAAAATGGAAGATTAGAAAAGCTGGTTTGGAATTGCAGGAGCCTTGCTAAAAAACCTCCAGCCCCAAGCTCTGAACAGTTCTGGTTTACATGTTTGGTAGAGCCAGGGTGACTGTTGTGTACTGGTGGCTTAATGAATAAAAGTAAGTGTAGGAAGTAGTTGTATTTTTCTCCTAAAAATGCTCTCCTAAAGTCTTTTCAAGAACTTAAATAACGACCTCTTGATAAACAGGAATGATAGATGAAAGAGCTTCTGAGAACAAGGGCTGATTGCCCAGAATTTGTGGTCAATTCTAAATACCTTCCATTAAAAAAAACAAACAAACATTTGGCCTCAAAGAAAACAGGCAACACTTTGTTGCTGCTAGGAATCATTTACTCAGTTGGGTTACTGGTTATAGTGAAGATGCTACTGTAAGTAAAGCCAGATAGGAGATTCCTGATGTGTATTTAAGGGAATGGAACATAAAAATCAAAAAAAAAAAAAAAAAAAAAGATGGAATATAGGCATTTGCTGTCCTGTGGAACAGTACATTGCATACAGTGATACCTTCAGTGATTAACATGTGAGGCAATATGTGTATGCACATAATGAATCTGCATTTGTGAATAGACACATATTCTGATCTTTGGATTCTGATTTTTCATATAAACATAAATCTTCAATAACTCAAGAGGTCTAATTCTGATCTTAGTGATTAAGTATGGATTTGCTCTACAGATGGTTATGAAGTTACTCTGTTTTTATATCTTTTTGACAGAAGAATCAATTATAGTGAAATCGCTTTGTGTGTGTTTCCTGTTATCTGCAGGGCGTATTTTCAGGGAATAATACCATATCCAAATTAGGTGGAATACCAGAAGCAGACAAGCATATTTCTAAACAGGATAAATGAGCCCCGGTGAAGCACTGAACTAACATTACATTCCTGCTTATATCCAGCTAATTCACTGCATCATACGGTATATCTCTGAGTGTATGATGAGATTTTTGAAGACATACATAGAAGTAATTCAATAGGTAATGTACACAAAATTTCAGCAGAGTCTGAGTGCTTAACTGATATTAAGGTCTTTGAAAATTGCCTTTGATATTCTGAACACAAAGTCAAAGAGGGTATTTTTACTTTTGATTAAAAATTGACTGAGCAGGTGTAAAGACACATTGCCATTAGCTGAAAGGAAAGCATTTGCCAACAAAGCCTGCAATGTCTTCCTTTGGTTTTTATTTATTATTCATCTTAAAGGTTGCAAGGATAGATGGATACAGGATGAATGTGTCACTTCATTACCTGATGTTAATCAGATTTCCCTATTCTCCAGACCTTGAGGAAAGCCTGTTAGCCATCAACGCCAGGAGGGGACCTGGAACCTTTGCTCTTCTATTTCTGAGCATCTGTAACATGGTGCTTAAATGCCTGCTTCGCTCATCACGAACCCCATGAAAACCAGCTTGATGAAAGTGGTGGGGGGAAAGACAGAGGAGGGCATACAGATTTCTTTATTTTGTCCTTGTGAGGTAGCAGCTTTGCATTGCCCTACAAATCAGCTAGACAAGGTATTGGATTTGTGACGTCCAGGGAGACCAAGGGGAGCTGGCAGCTGATTCAGAATATCACTAAAGGGGATTGTGTTGTGGCGTCACATATGGGCAAGGGAGGATAACCTTGTGAGAACAGCATCGAAGCAGACGGCATTGGCATGGCTCGTGGGAGGATGGCATGACTCCAGGAGGGAGAGCTGTCACGGGAGTCACAACAAGCTGACAGTTTGGCACTGACCTACACATCTAAGAAGGGTTCAAGGCCCTCTGATGTGAGATAGCGTGTACTCCTCAGAAGGTGTCACCCTCATGATGGTCTAAATCCTGAGGTAAGTGGGTTTATGCTTTCTAAAATGCTTGTTTTACAGCAACCATTAGAACCCGGGACTTCTTATCATTAAAAACTTCCATCCTTTCTTTGGATTTTACTTCATTCTTGGACTTCACAACTGTCATCACACCTATCAAAACTGACTAATTTCTCCTCTATAAAAACACACCAGTGTGTATGCTTTGGTGCCTCTTCACTTTTCTTTGACGCTTGAGTCGGGGTCATACTAGTTTTCTGTATCTGACTCCCATCATCTGTACTGTACTTGTAAATACACCATGTTTCCTTGCATAGAAATTTTCCATATAGACAATGTGTCACCTTCCTCTCTGGTGCCTGCGTGGTGAGATGAACACCTCCATCCCTCTTTGGGATCACTGGGTTTGTAGCCATAGTCCCCATGCGCAGTGTGGAAATCCAACAAGGGGTCAAAGTCTTAGCAAGGATTTTCTTATTCACAACCACTTTATTCTTAGAAAGCACCAAGGGAGTTATAAATGTGTGCATGAGGGAAGTAACCAGTCTTCAACTCAGCCTTTCACCCTGCCTCTGAAGTGCACTTCCAATCACTGCCTGTAGATGAAGAGGCTCCCTTCTGGTTTTGCTTCTCTCTGGCTTACTTCAGCATGTTGATGGAATGATCCCCATTAAATGGTTTTTAAAGCTCACTCTTGCTCTGATTCTGCCATGTGCTTGCAAAAAGGAAATTTCAGTTCCCTCCTTGTTTGTGTGGGAGTGTGGGTGGCTGAGAGGCGAGTGGCTCTGTAATGGAGAGTCCATCTCAGCACCTCAAGCATGCAGCACCCAGGATAAATGGATGGTACCTGGCGTAGTAGCTGGATAGTACTAGGTAGTACCTGGTGGCCGTGTTTTGCCAGTCTAGCATTACCAGTTAAGGACATGAAAAAACCCACATGCTCTGTCTGATATAAAAATATGTCAGACAGTCCCTAGCATGGACATAGGTATGTCAACAGGAAGGAGGTTCCACCAGTTGTCATGTGGGGAACTGGTTTAATGAATCAGTGGTACGGCACTCCTGCCCAGGCTTAGAATCAGCAGTGCTGTGAAGATGAGGGCTGCTTTAACCTTCAACAGAGGTCAGCCCAGGACAGACCTGATACACTCTGTAGAAGCTGTGAAATGGGGTTTTCTCCATGTTTTACTGGATCACGTTAGTGTTTGGGGTAAAGACAAGGCCTTATTCTCCTGACATCTCAATCTAGCCCTTGCCTCTAATACTAAATTAATATTTTAATACCTTTTTTTTGTTAGAAATATGTGTTATAAAGGCAAAGAATTTCATCCTAGCTGTTCCTTACTACAGAAAAAAAAGTTAGTGATCTCTAGAGAGGTCCTTACTTGTCTCTTCTACTCTTGACCAACCACTTCTCTTTTCTACTGAACATGGTTGTGGCTGACAACATTTATCTGGAAAGGAATAAAGCAAGCCTGAAGGGACAGGGCAGGCAGTTCTCATCTGCTGTCTTCATAGCAGTCCCTTGTCTCATTTTTGTGCTCTGAAGGAAGGGAATAGGCACTGAATACAACAGGAGTAGGAAAGTGAAAAGTGTGGCCTCTGCTCCCAAACCCACCTCCCTACCTGGTGAGAGGAGATGTAGTGCCTGAACCAGTAGAGTCATAAAGAGCTGGTTCTTTAAAAATGCTTTACAACTCTCGTTGGAGCAGTGGATCTCTGCAGGGAAATGCTGGTATCGGGTCCCTTGAGGATGTTTTATTTCTGTCAATTGGCATCTTCTGGTGCCTACTTCAAAACCACCCCATTCATTTTTAAATAAAGAAAATCCCAGGAGAAAGGCTATTCTGCAGCCCCCAGAAAGTGACTTCACTTGGGTGGTTTTTTTCCCTTTTGAGGGGCAAAAAGTCTATACTAGGAGGGATTAGAAGAAAAAAAATTAGAAGCTACATTTAGTGATGGTGATATCGGCCATTTTAAAATAAGACACAGAAGTCAAAAAAAAAAAATGTGTCAGAGAAACTTGGGAAGGTTTGGGGGAGGAGGTGAGAAGAGGAGTCAGCCCTAGAGCAGGGACTGAAGACATGACACAAACAGATGAGCTGTGCTTGGCTTCAAGGCTTAGCTGAACACATTTTGTATGTATCTCTCTAGCTATATTCTTCCTTTATCCCCTGCAGGGTAGGACTCGAACAGGCCACTCTAAGGCAATATGTTTTTAAGCTAGTCTGGGACCAAAGCAGGGCTGAGATACTCCTGTTATTCACTAGGAAGTCTCATGCTGATGTCTGGAGTTCCTGCCCACGTGTAGAAACCATTTAATACCCGTAGGGTGCCTGCAGGGCTGTCTGGTCACAGACGCACCTGGGTCTCCTTGCAGCCGTTGGTACAGTCTGTCCCTGAAACCCTCCTGCTGTTGAAACAAGCCTAAAGATGTGTTTGTAGATCATAGGGTGCCAGAGCTGAGAAAAAGGGGTAGCTGGTGGGGAAAGGAAAGGGCTAAAGCAGAGTGAGGCAATGAGGAGAGGCAGCAAATAGTATGGCACCACTCCTCCAATCCCACTGTCGGCATCCTCAGCACTGCACCCCATGCTAACTCCCCACTCCTCCTGAGATCCAGGGAGCAGTAGGACCGTGCATATCCCTAGGGAAACACAGTAAATATCTCACAGCCAGAAGCAGCAGTTTGTCAGGACAGGATGTGGAGATTAAAGTATTCAAATGAATATAAGAGAATGGAATGTTTTAAATAAAGTCTGTTGTTTATGGCTAAATTAAAAGCATCTTGTTAATCCTCTAGGCTGGGACAATGCCAGAGTATGAAAACTTAACTGTTCCCTCTAAAAAGATCCTATCCAAAAAAAAAACAATTAAGAGGCTTAGTAGGTATAGAGAACAATAAATAATTAAGGCTGTTGATTTTAATGCTTTATAATTGACAGCTGGAAATGGAGTGTTTGCAAGCTGAGTGAACTGATATCTTTAAAAGAAAAGACATACATATCCCTTGTGCAGATTAATTCTAGGCTATTTGCATATTTTGCCTTGAAAAGTAATCTGAGCAGAGTCAAATATGATGCTCATTTCAAAATCTTCTGAGGAATAAGAGGGAGTAGAAAGTGGCTGCTGCTGCTGCTACCTTTCACAAATACCAGTAACCCCAGAGCACTTTGCAGACCACATGCCCACAAATCTTTTGGCAGATAATGAAGAAGCATTATGCAGCAGTGAAATGAGCAGATGTCTACAGTACTGAGGAATTACATGAAGTTTAGATAAGGTGTCAAGAATAACTTCACACATTGCCTTGCAGACTGTAATTTTAGGCAAGTACAGCATAATTACTGGACAAATGTTGCAAACTAAAAAATGTCTATTAACATTCTTTAATTTAAAAATGCAATTACTGTAGCAATTCTTATGAACCTTTCATGCTCATATTCTGCTTTACTGGCAATAAAGTTTTACTGACATAAAGTTCTCAGTAAAGTAAATTTTAGAGTTACACATACTACTAAACTTAAATTAAAATTTCCATGAGGATGATTGTCATTCTCTTTCCTCACGACACAGAAACCATTTTGTGGCCAGATCTGTCTAGTTGCTACAAAACATCACATCAGAGTCTCATGGATTTCAAACCCGCATGGTTACCTACTTGCAAGTCATCCATAAACTGCATACCAAGAAATAAAATAGTTCAGTAAATGCAATGAATAGAATTGAATAATAAATATGTATGAAACAATTTGTATCAGATCACAATAGCCCTTGAGAAGGAAAAGTAGCAAAAGCCACATTATAAACTAATTATTGTAAGTTATTTATTCAGCTTGTGAATGATTAACATGGCTGGAATTTGGCCAAGACATGGTGGGTTTATTTGTTTATTAGAAGACTTGCAGTGGTGATTATGGCTTTGACACTAGACTAAGTTGGTCCTCTTAAGTAACTGCTGCTTTGTCAAACTTACTCTTCAGTATTTAAAATGGCCTAACAACAGTGCAAAAAATGTACAACACAAGTGATACATTGCATCCAGAAGGTTAGAAGGATAAAACCTCTTTCCTTGCCAAAAGTGCCAGTAAGCCCTTATTGAACACTAATCCCACAGCAGGTGACTATGATCTCGTTTTCCCATTTACTTCCATACTCAGAGAGTTCAGCTGATATTTAGGGAACCACATGTGAAATATGGTGTTAGAAAGGAACAATGTGTTTAAATCTGACAAGGGACCATCCTTGGCAAAGCCCTATGTTACTGCATCACGAATGATCCAAAATTAAAGCCAGTTCATTCTGGGAGAAAAATCCTCATAACTAGATGGGTTTTTTTTCCTTTGTGTTTGAGGAAAAGAAAATACAAAGTTGACCTTCTGAGTTTTTGTGACTTTCCCACCCCCCATGAATGGACATAGGCTTCAATTCTGTCAAAAAAGGATATCCTACATCAGAGAGGAACAGGTTAAACTGAATTGTCTGACCTGTCCTGATTTTTCTAGTGGTTCTCAGGGAAACCTGACACCTATGAAGCTACTACACTGAAGTACTCCAGCTGCACGGGCCCCTCTATCCAGCACCAGGAGTGGCAAAGCCCAATCCTTGCCTGGAGTCTAAGATCCCAACAAGAATTTCTTTCCACTGAAAAGCAAGGTGTATTATCTATTTAGTTCAGATCCCTAAGTTTAAATATCTAAATTTAAGTCAAAGGGATCCCAATCTAGCAGTAGACACATTCCTCCAACCAGAAACAGGGGATGAAAGAGTTGCCCTTCTTTTTCAGGACAACTTAAATGAGAGAAAAATAATTGACTATAAAAACTGCCAAAATGATTTGAAATGACGCCATTTCAAATCTGTTGAGTAATTTCTTCCTGAAAGACTGAGTAGGTCAGAATTACAGATGTGGGAATATCTTTTCTCATTAAGGTCCTCCCTATTCTTCAAGACCCTGCATATGCAGAATTATATATTTGATTTGCAATTGAATTTAATTTACATGCTTAATGATCCAGAAACACAAGAACACAGTTATAGGTGAATAGGAAGTTTGGCAACATTCATGAAATAAAGAATGGTTAATCAATCAGAAGCCTAAGTTATAAGAAAAGGGAAAGAAAATAAAGACAGGCAATGAGTGTTGATTCAGAAGCAGAGTACAGACCACTCTGAGAGTAGATAATCAGTCAAAAGTATAAGAGAGAGTCCAAGTAATGTCTGAAAAGCAATGTCAGAGTCAAACCTTATATTCGTTGCAGTATTTCAATATAACAATGACTCTCAACCTTGTAGTGCCTCAGTTGCCCAGTTTGAAACTGAAATAATTATATTTTTTATCATCTCTGTTTCAAGTCTTATTTCAAGAGTTTTATCATTTGGTTCGTGTCTTTGAACCATAATGTAAATACGGTTGAAATAACTTTATACAAAGTCTGGCACAAATCTGTTGTTTTCTGGCTAATTTTGCAATGATGCAAAGCAGTTGGAAGTTTAGCAGCATGTCCTGCAGAAACAGTTATAGCACATTGCATGAGCCATGAAGCTGGAGGAATCTGGACTATAAAGGAAGACACTGAGTAGGTTGCTCCAATCGAGCGATCAGGTATTGAGGAGTCATAGCAACATCTTCTAAATGAGGTCTGTGGCAAGGACACATCCACAGAGCAGATCAGCACATGCAGGGTAGGTAGCCCAAGCTGATTTTTTATTGGTTTAGGGAATTTCCAGAAATAAACATAAGCAAGGAAGAAGAATTTTGGCTGGACATTCAAGTTGTTTACTAGATAGCTATTGATGGTATGTGGGAATATGGTATTGCCACCCATTGCAAGAGTAATTTTTCTTTAATTTCCCACTTGACTAAGGGAGAATTTAAGCTTTTGTTTATTTTGTAGCCTTCAAGATTGTGAAGAGGAGTTTTTAAAAGAGAGTACTAAAGGCTAAAAAGCCAGGAAAAAATTAAAATTAACTAAGTGTTCACTGTTATGACAGTTTCATCATTTTTCAACCCAGCTTCATGTACACTAAAACAAACATTTGGGATATTTTGGGGCAGACAACCTTTGCAAGAGATGGAGTAAATCTTTGCGGTACAAAAGTTCACTTCAGTCTCAGTCCAGCAATCTGTGGACTTCACCAGGACCATCAACTCACCCAAGAAACCTTGCTCAGATTGTGATCAGAAACTGAGGATGGGATGGTAAATCCTTTAGGAGTGATCCCTGAAGGACAATACTGAGATAGGAAGAGTAGAGTAAGAGGGACTCGCACTTTATTGCTGTTTTCATGTGCTAAAACTCTCTTTCTTCTCACTTACTGATTTTAGAAAATGAAATCTTGATATACTCCAGGCTAAGTGAGAAGAATAAAAAAGGATTTTTTACAGCTATGGAACAAGTATGCTGTAATTTTAGGAATGCTCTAAGTGTTTGATTGGTGGCATAAAGTTACTCTACTGCATCCATCATCAGAGCTTCTTGTGCAGATGAATTGCCTTTGCTTTATAAGGTGAGGGAGGAAGAGACCAACAGGAAGGATCCAGACACCAAACATAATTCTGTTGAAAACCGGTTGCAAGGTTTATTCCAGTAACTCTGGGTACTAATAGATAATAGGCTATAAAAAATGTAAGAACGTGCCTTGGTCTGAAGAAATATTTTCCTACTGCTTTTGACAGCAGTGCCTCTGTGTGCTTCACTGGGACTACCTACCCCAGCCCCAGCCCTCAGGCGTTTGCACCTGTACTCTCTCAATTCATCCGGGGCTTACTCCAGTTACATCTCCACGATGCACAAGTAGATACAAGCTTGGGTTCACCTTCATTCCCTCCCTACCTTTCATCCACTCTTACATTTCCCCTGAAGTGCCTTTGTTACAAGCAGCATTTTTATGAAAGACCATTGGGGCTGGGCAGCATGGGAACAGGACAAGAGGACATCGGAGCATGGTTGAGCTCACCAGGCTCTCTGAGATACTCCTGGAGGATGAATACGTTGAGTGAGGCATATTCTGGCAGGATAGTGACCAGGACAGTCATGCTGCCCTTAGGGACAAGGTACAGGTCGAGCCAATGTCTTCCACCCATGTTCACATTTCCCTACTTGAGAGTTAGACATCTGGCTCCAAACCTGAGCCAGCATGCTGGGCCATCACAGAAACTTCAGAGGATGTTGCTGGAGTTCAGGCTCAAGTGACAGCTGGGTCACAAGGTAGCATGACAAGTCCCAGGGTGGCAGCATTATCAAAAAAACTAAGAAGATTTTAAGGAGACTCTCCCAAAACAAGAAAGGTTCAGAAATGGTCTGTGTGGGGAAACATAGGCTGTACCAGACCTTAGAAATTTCAGAGGGACCATGAGGAGCTCAGTTGTGTCAGGGCTCCTACTGAGAAAATGTTTGATATCCAGTGAACAAAGTGCGTTAGTATCCTTTATGCTCATTGTTTGATCTCTTTTGCCTTGAAATACTTTGAATTTATAAGAGCTTTCTGGTCGCTGAGCAGCACTCTCACTGCACCCACAGACAACAGAGTGACATGTCTGGATGCAGATCTTGGTGAGGTACTGAAGGCTTAAATAGTTCAGCTAAAGACTGGGTTGAGACAGAAACTTGTGAGATCCCACTCTCAGCCTAGAAATCAGACTGCAAGAAGAAATGTTCTTGGCAAGATGTGATTGAGAACACACAGCAAACAGCTTCATAAAGCAGCCAGTCATCTTATTTAAAAGTGACAGCTACGTTTACCTCATTTAAAATAAAGTTTTTTGGGTTGAGGCACATTGTTTGTCATTACATCTACAGGAACAAGTGCAAATAACATGCAAGCTCCCTTTCTCCGAACCTCAAATAATTTGCTGCTCTAGGGTGTTTGTAATGAGGTTGCTTAACTTCCCCTTTATTGTAATGTTTTATTCTCCCCTTTTTCTATAGCGTCTCCTTCCAGGGGAGCAAGAAGGTAAAGGGAACCAAAGGGAGAAATTTCAACAAGATTATATCTATTAGTGGGAGAAACATTCCTGGAATATTGTCTTGTCATTTGCTAGATGGTGCTAATGAAAACATTATGCAATTTGCTGTGGGATAAGAGAGGCTCGTTGCAGATGCAAACAGATGTTTCAGTGCCAAAGTAAAAATGCTGGGAATAATTTTAGCTGTAATTAACGTAGTGCACATTATAACAAGTTTGTACCTTTAAGAGTGTCTTGAAGCATTCACCTTGAGTTATGTGATTGCTTTATGATAGGTGGAGCATTGTGGAAATTTACTCTATAAAGGGTGAAGATACCGCACTTTGCTTGTCTTCAAAGGGGCTCCTGTAACTGTTCAGTGCAATTGCTCCTTTTAAGCCACGGCTCCACAGCATGTCTGAAAACAAAATTCCCTCCCTGCCTTCCCAGCTCCATGATCAATTCAATCCATACCTTTCTCCAGTAATGCTATCACTGAGGAGAGATTTCCTTCTGCTTCCACCTGGTGATCAGCTCCAGCCCTAAAGCCTTGGGACCGATTTCACAGCCCTTATAATTTCCATCCTGCCCAGCAGGAGTGGCCGTTTTCTAGAATACCTTGTGTATCATGGGGGATGAGTAATGCTGTTTAGAGGTTTGTGCTGAGAATGAAGACATTAAGAAATGAGTCCTTTGCAACAAATCACTCTTCCCCTGGAGAATGATGATGACTGTGCAGTGTCTGAGCCCCGTAGTGTGAGTATGGCTGTCCTCCTATGCCAAGAGTGCGCCAGCCTCATTAATGTCAACAAGAGATGCTCTCATTAATAATCCCAAATGATGTACTGACTGTGCCAAAGCAAAAGGGATGTTCTTTTGTGCTAAAAAACAGCAGCTGTGTGAGTTATTGTCGTGGAGGGTATATCCTTGTCAGCCTTAATGATAATTTATGTTCCCAGGTCAGGCGTTTACAGGAAGTCAGCAGTGTCAGTAGGGGATGAATCAGCAGAAGCTGCATTTTGGAAAGTAGCCTCTGGAGTCGGTCTGGAAACCAGCCTCCCTCAGGCTGTTATGCCTCCCGATGGACTCAGAAGGATGCTCTGACATCCGCTAGTGAGAATGGGGCAAAACTGTCCCTCTGGTTTGTAGGTCAATGGCTGGGAGATTTCTGCTTGGCCCAGATCTGTGCAAACCAGTACTGATGGGAGTGTTAACAGCAAAAACGCAATATGCATGGGGAACCAGTCACGGTGGTTGTATCTGCAGCATAACACATCTGTGGGACTGTTCACGTGGGCCATACAGGAGCAAAATTGTAGAAAAATAGGATTATGTATTGAATCTGGGACTACTGGGTCCAAAAGAAAAAGCTTTCCTGTCCTCACTCAGGTGTGGGTATTTCAGCAGTGCAGTATTTGGGACTAGTTTAAGCCCTGCCTGCAGAGCACTCACAGGGCACCGCAGGCATGGGGCAGTGCTGAGGCCATGGCACCACGAGCACAGCTGCTTTCTGTCTAAGATCATTGCTCACTTCTCTCCCACTAAATCTGAAACTGCTTTCCTTCCTGATGCTGCTTGTGTAATAAAAGCCCGAGCACTATCCCAGCAACTGAAAACTTCTCTTCTTTGGTGTGGAGCATAAAGTTAAAATGTTATGACAGTGAGCACCCAGCCAGCTGGAGTAAGCAAAAGGGCCTGTGCAATACATACAGCTTAACCTGTGTTGGTGTGGATACTAATTTGAACAACGTTTGTAGGTTATCCTCCAATTTCTTTATGAGGATATATAGTCTGTGATGATGACTGTCACCTTTTTTTTTCAGGTAGCACTTTTTTCAGTCATGTCAGCTGAACATTATCAACTCTTAAGTGATTGCCAGATTTTTATTTTACCCCTAAAACACTCACAAAATCCCAATAGGAAGCTAATTTAGTAATTAACCAAACAAATTCCACTAACTACACATAAATGGGAAAGGATTATTTGCAAATTCAGCCTATGTACATATTTTTTCTTTCTTTCTGGCCTTACAGATAATGAGATCTTATTAAATTGCTTTATTGACCCATAGTATACCCTACTCGGTCCACTCTACTCTGCCTCATTGTAATGATAATGGGTGCTATTTGCTCCCCAGCATTAATGGGACAGATCCTGCTTCACAGTGGTGTAAATCCAGAACAACTCCCCTGTAAAGTTCCTTCACAACAATACTTCTGTATTGTGGAGGGAAAATCAGCAAAAATTTCTTGTATTATAGAAAAATGTAGAGAGACAGAAGGACAACTGAATTAAAAATCCTGGTACAGAAGAACAGTTGTGTGAGATACCTGTAACTGTAAATGTTATGAGCTGGTCTGGTAAACTGTGGGAGAGGAAAAGAACTGCCTTTCTGTAAATACTTTTCAGAATAAAAATGTTAAGATCTCTTTAGAAAATTCAGCAAGTGATTCAGTTCAGGAAAAAAAAAATAAAATCAGTACGTTAGCTTTAATGTTGATTGCAACATGGGGAATTTACACTAGCCAGGGGATGGAGCCTTCCAGGTGCACGTGGTTAAATACCAGGCACCTGGGGCAGTGTACTAATGCTGACACACTGGCCTTTATTTCAGGTGAGGTTGCGGGCTGAGCCCGGGGTTAGTGCTGAATAGCTGGAAATATGACTTGATGTTTAAAAGACAAGATCAGAAGAGGGACTAAAATGCATCTTTTCTGGTAAAAGTGTGCATGGGCTCATTGAGTGCTGTGGGTGCAGTAGCCAAAATTTTTTGAAAATAGACAAGGTCAAAGTGTTGAATTTCAAGCTCTCACAGACTTTCCTTATTTCTCACCTTTGACTTTTCTGTTCTGCTTTTGAAACAAACCTAGAACCTCCCATTCATCTGTCTGTAGCAGCAGTAAGCACAGATTGCTGCCTTCCTTAAGTTGAAGGTAAATAGACAAGTTAGTGTCAAGACTCAATGTAGCTGCTAAACAAGTTTTTATGCTTTCTTCTCCATACATCCTTGCATGCTAACCTCTCTCCTTTGCACTACGTTAACCCTGCATAATACAATCTAGAAAACTGGCTGCAGCCTGCACCATCCTTACTGAGCTTTCAGACCTTTCTAACTAATACAATCCAGCAGAGCTGCAAATTTAAACTCATGCAAATGCTTCATTTCATTAAAAATCATTCATTGAAAGGCCAGGTGCCCTTGTAAGAGAAGAAAAGTAGAATCATGTCCCTTTTAGAGTTGAGTGTGGGGTTGTTCATGCACCTGGCTGTGCCTCCTCAGCTGTTTTCAATCACATTTGCAGTGCTGGGAGTATTAAAGCCCTTGGAGGCAGCTTCTTTTTCCTACATGAAAGGTAATCATGCTGTTCTGCTTTTCCTCTATATTTTGAACTTGGGTGGTGAGGATGTTTTACTGAGATCTGTGCAACATATTGCAACTCCACTGGCAGGATTTGTCCTCTGCTATCCAGCCTGGCCGTGTCCCTGCGCAGCTGAGAGCTCTGTAGCTGAACTGAGTCATCTAAAGGTAAGAGGCAATCCTCAGAGGTGCTATAGGATGTTATGTGCAAAAAAACCCCAGCCTCCTTTACCTCCTGCCAGTTGTTCAAAAGGGAGCGGGGCAAAGAAGGATGAAGGAGGTTTGGAGATAGACTGTTGAAAGAATAAGGGTAAAAGAGATGGTGATTGCATTTGGTGGGGGAAACACTGAGAAGGAAAAAAAAGTGTTTTGCACTGAGGGGCAGTGTTAATATAAAACTGTGAATAAGTTTAGGCTGGGAATTGCAGGAATGTCTCTGCATGGCTGATGAACAGTCTTTAATGCTAGGATAGGTAGGGCATGTGGCTATGCAGTGCCTTGTGCTTGGAAGTGTGTAGTAGAAATAGCCCTTGACTAGCCCCACTCAGCCGATCTAGTAGATGCTAAATGCTTCTACCTCAAGCTGCCCTCCAAGTAAAACTCTGTGACAAGCTGTTTGATCCAGAGTAAGTATAAGTAAGGCAGACAGGCTGATTGCCAGTCAATAGAAATCTGAAGAGATTCCTTGAGAAGGGCAGAAAGCTCAGTCAGATGCTCAAAGCTGTAGCCTGCTGCTGATTCTTTTTCCTCCCCTTAATATGCCACAGAGTTTCTCTGAACAAAGGAGGTTGTTTGCAGTGTGCAAGAGCCATGAGTTGCTTGGCTTGCTGACACAGGCCATTTTCTCCACTGCTGTGAGAAGAGTGAGGGCAGGAGAGGGGTCAGAGCGTGCTCCAGAAGCAGATGTAGGGATTGAAACCTCCAGCGTGAAATCCTCGCAGCCCCTGGTCTCAGCCTGCGTGTCCTGGCACAGTTGACTTAATGCTTTCTCCTCCTGTGACATAGTCAGGGTTTATCATGTGTTTTCATGCCTGTGGACAGTTTTCCTGAGATTTTTTTCAGTTGGCATTAGTGATTTCTGGACAGTTATTTAATGAGAAAGCATGTGCTTGAACACTGTGTTTAAAATGTCTTCTCCTCTGTAGCTTTATTGTCTGCTGCTACAATACCAAACTTCACCTGAGACAACTACTTTAGGAACTGTTGCACTCATCCTTGCTTGATTTTTCTAATAGTACAGCCTGAGACTTTTCCAGGTGCTGTGTGAAAATTGTTATAATTGGAGAGAGTGTGGGAAACAAGAACCTCCTCTTTCCCACTGGTTCCATTAAGATTAAAAGAGAAATTAGAAATGTTAAGCTGGAGCCAATGTTTCCTCCAGACAGCATTTTTCTTAATTCTTTGTCAGCCTCATTTACCATTTCCCAGACTGTGCCTCAGTGATTTGGATTAGGGGGAAACCCACAACAATAACTTAGAGCAGCTCAGTGTGCACAGCATGAAAAAGATTTTTACAATACAGGGATGCTGTCTGCATTCTTGCCTCTGAAAAACTGAGTGGAATAGAGAGATTGTGTAGGAGGAGGAAACCAGTCACTATTTCAGTGTCAAGGGCAGGATCAGTGAAGAATTAGATGGTGTAATTGCTTGCAGTGACCCTGGACTTCCAAACCTCCATTTTTCAAGACAGGCAGTCCACCATGCTAGCATGCCTTTTCCTGGAAGGGATGCAGTTTAACACAGCATTGCCAGCAGGGGGTTGATTCATGCAGAAGCCAAAGAACTGTGGGAGGAATAAAATCTAAACCAGGGAAAGAAGAAATGCTGGCAAATTCCAGCTGGTGTACTAGAGATATAGCTGGTGTCAGTGCCCAGAAAGGATGGCTTCATTATTCTGCCCCTTGGAGAAAATGGGAATCTAGTCTGGAACATAACTTCTGAACCCCAGTGTGTGGCTCTGGATCAGACCTGGAGCTCTAGAGTATGTTTGCAGCAAGCTCCTTCTTCTGGGGATGTCATGAATGCTTTTAAGAGCGAAGCTGCATGTTGAAAAAAATCCATTCTTTGCCCCTGAGCCAAAGGGTAGTCCTAACCTGTTCCTTTACTTATGTCCATCCTCAAATGCTGGGAGGAGCAGATAGTGCATTGCAGAGCTAGTGGACAATAATCATAGGGGGACGAAGAGTAATGGTTATTACCTTATCTGCCCCATTTCCACTTAGTTCTCTGCACTCGTGTTCTGTCCACTGAGCTTAATTTTTGTACATTTCTGCAGGGCTCATGACAAGTGAGCAGGATCTTTATCTTAACAGAATTCCTGACTGGGACTCACCAAAGTATCTGGACAGTCTTTCCCACCCCCTGCATCCAGCCCATCATCTTCCCTTTTGCTTGTTACCCTTTTTACAGCATGGCTGAAACTTCAAAGTATAGCTTCAGGTCAGAGATCACACTTTTGTGTTACTAAGGTCATCTCCCTTTCTGTTTGAGTAGGGACAAGGGTTGAGGAGAAGGGCTTTAATTCACTGTGCGAGGACTGAGCTGTGCTAGAAGAGGTTGATATGTTTCAGGACAAAACTGTTCCTAGAACAGCTGCTGCCTTTGTGCCGAAGCTTTTCCATCTCTCCCGAAATTTCTGATATTTAGCCAAGAGATTGTTGGGACAGCAAAATACAGAGACATTCCCAAAGGGATTTGTTCTGTACACAGACAGGGACATCCCATGTGTTTGAGACCTTGCTCTTGGACCACAATACAAGACAACCTAGAGAGATGCAGAGATCCAAATGCCTTTTCCTCATGTTGAGACAGTGGGATCATCACAATCATCAAAACAAAAGTGTGCACCATCCTTTGAGTATTGAAAGTGCTCTGAGCTCTAAAATAGGAGCTAAAGTGAGACAAAGAAACAAAGGTAGGCAGGCTGCTTGCTTGTGATAACCAGCCCTGCTCCTCAGCCTCCAAGGGTTTGGCTACTTTAGATTGAGGGAGCACTGTGAGCTGAGCTACTTAAACAACCCTTCTTGCTGTCTGCACCACATCCCTTGCAGGAAGGAGTTCAGGGGTCAGCCAGACTAATTCTTCCCTCATCTTTTCTTCTTACTTAATAGAGAGAGAGTTAAATGGCAGAGTGATAAGCAGCAGGTCTGACTGGATATAAACATAAGAGGAGCCATTGAGACTGGCTTATCTTATCTCTCTACACTCCCACAATGTCTAATAAACCACAGAAATAAAAGCAGAACCAAAATAACCTCTTTTTTTCCTTTTGTGTAACACTCTTGGGTTTAAAAATACACTTTGAAAAGTAAGGTTAACTCTCAAGATTTAAGATCCCTGCAGTAAACCTCAAGATGCCTGCAAACTGGCTCATTTCACCAGTACAAGCAGCTATTGCCTTGAGATGTTTGATTTTGCCCATTTTACTATACATCCTAGCAATCAACCTTCTAAATCTTCTGCAGGTTAAGCCCCTGCCATCGGTGACAATTTGAACTAAGACCCCAAAAAAGCAGGTCTCTGAACAGGTATCATCTTGGGTAAGGAAAGTGTGGCTTTTAATGTTACTGTGATACTTGCTGTTTTATTTTTCCAAAATTTGGCTTCTGTGACCCCCAGCTTTCAGGTTTTACCCCTTGTTCATGCAAGGAACAAGGTGAAAACGTGAGTAACGTGGGCTGTGGGTATGGAAGATTACAGCAGCTGACAAAGAATGCAAACTGTGCTGGAGCTTAGTTGGAAAATTTATAATTTCGAACCAATTTCGTTAATTCAGTGGCATGACTCAATGTTTTCTAACACAACTTGGTTCAGCAATAATATATTGTTCAGGTAATCTGCTAATAGCATCTTTAGATTGTTGATACTGAAAACAGCATGTTTTGAATCGCTTCCCCCACCTCCTCTGCCCCCCTTTATGATATTGCAATGGGGTATTTGTCATGCTGACTGTATTTCATGCTGTAAATTAAGAACATGATAGTAGGAGTTCAATATAGCTGTTTTGTGGCGGGTGCCACTGAGGGAATTACTTCAGGCTTTCAAACAGTCTGATTTTGTGGCTAGATTTTTGCCATTTACAGACTGATAAAAAAAAAATTAGGGATTATCAACAGAAGGGAAGGACTGAAGTTGGAACTAATTAAATTTTATCTTATTTTAAATACACATGCAGGTATTGACGACTATTGCATTAAGTGTCTCACTCCTCCAACAAACCATATGTTACAGAGCATCTTTCAGAGAATCTACTCCTCTGCTTGCCATGTCTCCCCCTGTGAGCAGGAAACCTTTCGGGCTTATTTTTACTGATAAGAAATGTCAGATACTGTAGGCTTCCCAGCAACAAACAGGAGCCCAAGGGGCTACCCTCACACCAGCTGGCTTGATATCTTTGTCTTTCAGGCACGTTGTATCTGTTAGACAAAAACTGTCGTGCACATCTAACGTACTGAACTGCTCCTCTGACGGCAGGCAGAGCTGAGCGAGGCTGTAAACTTCCCAGTGCTCTCCGGTACAGGCATCTCTTCTGTGTTTCTTGTTCTCTCTGCTCTTTGTACTTTATAGTGAAAAGAATATATTTTTAAATATCACAGAATTATTATTTAGAATTTTCTCCTTTTCATAACTTTTTTTTTTAGCAAGGCATATTGACATTTCTATTACTGCTTGCCCCTGTAAATCTCTAGCCAAACATTTTAATAGCAAATACTCTCCTAATATATAATTTGTGGGCATTTCCTTGGCTTGCTGCTGAAGCATTTAAACTTCCAGGCCTGCTATTTTGAATAACTCTGTAATCACACCTTGCATGGTATGCTACAGAGTCATTTCAAATATAGGGAGATTGTAAAGAGGACAGGGCACAGGAGTATGCAAGAAGCGCTACAATTTGCACTATTTCCTGTCATGTATCTATGTAAAACCTGTGTGTCTTCTGATAGGAGGGTTTGGATTCAGAGCCTCTTTTGAGAAAGAAATCCCCTTCCCCACAACGGGAGCATGTTAGCTCTGACCCATGCCCCTGCACAGGAAAGGATCATCCCACTTCTGGAAAAACGGCATTTCACTTATGGATTTTGCTAGTGGTGTGGCCTTGTACAAAACCACTACTCTACAACTGAGCATGAGCCATTAGAAACACTGACTAGAGGAGTATAGAGCAAATCTAGGAAGAACCATGGTTGCCCAGATCTGAGTAATGCTGAATTATCAGCTGGAAGATTGGCATATGCCTGTACTTGGTAACAAGCTTATAGCCAAGGCAGATGCATGAAGAGCATACAAACTTCTCTGTTACCCTCAGCAGCAATAAGAGCGTTATTCTTCCTCCCCCTTCTCCCATCCTTAACCCTTTAGCCCTGACTCCTCACTACCTCTTGCTTTTCTGCTGTCAGTTTGCTTAGGTTTGCTCTCTATTCCCTGAGCATTTTAGCACCTACGCAAGATTTTGTTGCTTCCCAATAAAAGGTAAACTTGCACGCTTCATGGAGAAATGAGGAAACGCTGCTCAGATTTGACAGTAAAGGCAGTTTGGAGGATGGGAGAGAGCAGCCTTGTTGATCACACAGGAACAAAGCCTGCTTGAAAGAAGCATTGACTTAACTGCGTAGTCTATTGCTGATAATGGATGGTTGCCTCTTTCCTGTTGGGAATATTTAATATATCTGCTTTAAGGCTGCATGGGTACTTGAGGTTGGCTGGTCCTATTAATAATGCATGGGATGGCTGGATTTAAGTAATAATTATGCACAGAGTATAGTGCAGTGACATATTGGTGCAGAAAATTATTCCTTTAATAGGCTTGTTCCTTTTGGCTAGATCCCTTAGATAGCTAGTTTGTTTGTTTGACAGGTTTATACCTTTTCTTTCCCCTTAGTTTTTCATTAAAGCCAAACACTTTTGCTGAGCAACTGCACAGCATTCAAGAAATCTCTTCAGAGCTTTCAAGGGGAATGGGGAGGTTGGGCACTGCCCTGGGGCCTGGCTTTCATTGACCTAAAACCTGTCCCCACACATCCTCCAAAGTGGGTGGGTTTGCTTAAGTATGTAAGGCAGACTACATAACCTCTGTGTATCGTGAGAGTTAAATAGGAACCCTTCCTGCTATGTGGGGTCACTGAAGGTAGCTCTGGGAAGAGGAGGAGGTGCTGGAGCCCATTTTGCCACTGTGTCCCCAGTGCCCAGGGTGGAGGGGACTTATCTGTGCAGGACATACAGGGAGCCCCTGCCTTGCAAGCTCATGAAAATAGCAAGGAACTCAAAACTGAATGAAAAGAAAAGAATGTACTTTTTAATTGATTGAGTGAGAGGGGGGAAGAGAAAGTAAAAATTGAGAACTTAAGAGATCGCAGAGCTGGGATTCTTCATGTTTGGATTCTTGGGGGTTATTGCTGACAAGGGAATAGCCCAGACTTAAGCAGGGTTGTTTCTTTATGTGCAGGTTTCATGAGCACTCTGCTGCTTTATTCATAAACTCCTGCCTTCAGAAGACAGCTATGGCTTGAAAGGGTGTGATCACTGAGTGCAGTCCACTGTAATGCGTTCAATCATTTTCTTTGGATTAGCCAAGCTGAAGTGGTTTATAGAAAAAGGATCTTGTAGAGACTGATCATTAAAGAAATTTCAGAAATCTACTGAAGCGTTGACACCAGTCTCACCACTGTGAGGGCAGGAATTGGTCAGAAATTCATTTTTGATCACACAGAATTCTTCCATTTTGCTTTCTTTTACACCATACGCTGTTTGTTCAGGACGTAACTCTCCCTTCGTTAAATGTGATAGGAGATCAAGCGTACCAGCACATCTGACAGAGCTCCTGGTATGACATGAGCTCTCCAGGTACACCAGCCTTTGAGTCTTTCTCCTTTGTGTTACCTTCATCAGTTAGAGCATTTTATCTGGAGAAGAGGATCTAGGAATCCCATGCCAGTTTGTGGCAATCTGGCAATCTCCACTTAATTAACTTACCACTAACTGTGTTAGCAGCTTGTAATTTTTTTTCCAGACAACATTTTCTCACTAGATGTCCCAAAAGCCCCACAGTGTGTTTAATTGAAGATATGATAATTGTAAGTTACTTTGCAACTGTTTAAAAGTAAAAAGGGAAAAAAATCCATTAAGGCTATCTGACTTAAGTAACAGGAAAAAGTCTGCTTTTTATTATATATGCTACCCTTAGGCTGAGCTAAATTGCTACTTTCATAGCTCAGCTGGGGGTGGTTACTTGAGATTTTTGTACTCCACTAATTTTTTTCTGAATGCTTCAAAGGTAATGTTAATGTCCTTTCCTGAGCCAAGCAAACCAGGAGAATATCATTGCATAGGCAAAGACAAAGAAGAGTCCATTTCCTTCCTTTTGAACTTTAGATTGGTGCCATCTTGAGTATTTTGACTTGGATGCCAAGTTGGTGTGAAACAGTAGTGCATGGATCTTGCAGTTGTCCACCCTAGGGTGTCAGGCTGCTTCTGCCCTTGCAGTGAAAGGTGTGGTGCGTCCTTCACCAAGTGCCAGTGCTGTGTCCTCTTCCCACACATCCCTGTCTATTCTGTTGGTGAATCTGTTGATGATACATTTTTTGATCAGGCAGGAAATGGCCAGGTTTGTTTGTGAAAGGCTTTGCATGGAGAATCCAACCAGGGACCTTTCAGCAGGATCACACCCATCAGACAAGTGAAGTCATCTTGGAAAGAGGCAAAGGCGAGACACCTGGGAATACTGAATGTCTCCAGTTTTCCCTGGAGTCAGCAGGTTTAAGATCACTTATCCCACAGGGAGGTTTTCAGGCTCAGTCTAGATATAACCTCGTTGAGAGATGTCCTGCAGAGAAAGACTATGGCTTCTGGTAATGAGAGTTTATTGCAAACTGCTAATTCTCTTGTTTGAACAGTAGGACATGCCCTAAAGCTCTGTTATATCTCATTAATAAGGGCAAAACCACTACACCCTCAGAGTGCAACATTAGTAAGTGATAAAACTGTGTGTCTGACTCTTTCAATAGGCAATTTGTTCTGATAGTGGAGACTGCTGATAATAAACAGTAATTTTAAGGGGTTTTGTCCTGTTGCCTCTAGTTAGAAGACATTAACTCTCATTCCTTCTTTTATAAAGCTACTTCTTGCTGAAATCTACCCCAATATACAGCTACCAGACAGACACTGACAGAAAGTTTTTAAAGTTACTGGCATGAGCTCTGAACCTGTTAGATTTGTGTTTCACAAGGTGTCCTGATACACTCTTATAATACAAGTGCATTTTTTATTTATTCCAAGTCTTTAAGAATCTTGAACAGAATTTAACTCTGAATGGATTGTTTGGAGGAATAATCTGCATTCGTTCCAAGGGTTATATGTAGATGAGGTTTCAGCTGCTTGCTAATGGGAGTTTCCCATGGAGCAGTACTCAACCTCACAGGAGCTCAACACTTACTCTTTGCCCTCTGCCTAGTAGGCAGTTCAATGGGTACAGATCTGTAGAGTAACATGGTGCTGAGGAGCTGATGGCTACACCATATGCATTTCATAGCATGTGTGCAGCAGTTGCTCTGTGTTAGCTCTGACCTAGTCCCAGGGACTGAACACCCAGGAGCAGGTGAAGCACACTGGTGCACACCTGGAGAGCATCTTTCAGCATCTTTTTCATTTGGAAGCAAGCCCGTTCTTGGACTTAGAGACTACTCCGTGATACGACAAAATTGTGCTAAGGAAGGATGGGTGGGAGATTTGCTTCCAAAGCACACTACTTCTCTGAATTAGAACACTAATGTAGAAGCTTCAATTATGTCTTGAAATGTTTCAGGCAGCCCCAAAATGAAAGAGAATCCCCTGTGTACATGACCAGCTGCTACCTTTTACCTGGATAGGAGCTATACTGCATCTGCTTTGTTTATTTGCATGCTGCCTATTCTTTGTGCCCAAGGACACGCTGCCCTTCCTTACAACTGAATGCTCAGGATGACTTGGGAGCTTTGAGAGACTGGAGGTGAAGCGGTTTGCTGTGTTACGACTACAAGAAAAAGTATTTTATGTCTAGAATAATCGCTATTAGAAGGAGGTGTTTGAGGGAAAGGGTCAAAACCTTCTTCTCAATGATAATGAAGTGCAGTGAAGTAGAATGTTAAACAGTTTTGAGTGAATTACAGTCATAGGTTTTGGTGTGGTTTCCTCCCTGCCCCATAAGTATGGGGCATAGGCTCTCCTCTCATCCATTACCAGTTCCTGAAATGACAGCCTTTCCTATGGGGTTAGAAATGCACTGAATCAGAGATGGCTAAAAAAAATTATTACAATCCATAAGGAATATCTCTTATGAATGGAGCTTGACTTTTAGACCAGGAATGTGCAACAGATCAGCTTTGGGGGCTGTTTGCAAAGGCACTACAGTCTGCGAAGTTTTTCTGTCTACTTGCTTTTGAATTTTGCACCCATGAAATACAAACACCCTGTCTTGGTTTTGCAGTTTTTTTAATATATTCTTAAAAAATTAACAAAATTTATGAGTGTTGGATCTGGGCTGTTGCTCCAGGGTTGATATTGGGCTGGAGAAGCTGGCATTGTACTGAACCTCATTCGTCAGTGCTGGTGGGGGTGGTCTGGTTTGTTGTTTGTTTGTCGTGGTGTTTTTTTTAATACCAATGAGTTATCTAACAAATTCCTCTGCATCCTGCCTTACTATGGCTCCTCTGAGGTAGCTGGTGGCCAGGATTTGGTGTACTTTTGCTGACTCCCATTCTCTAAGCATAAACACAAAAACCTGTGCGCTGGGGTCACCAAACCAGTGCTTCCTCTGCTACTGCCACCACCCAGTCATGTCACTGTGAGCCCCAGTAATTTCATAATACAGCTACATCAGCTGCTCTTCCTTGGTACTAGGATATGGGCTGATATAAAGAGCAGCTGTGAGGAAGATTTACAGTGATATCTACCCAGGACATTGTTGCTGAGCCATCATCCTTCAAAAGAAAACTGCCTGGGATTCTTTTTTTTTTTTTTTTTTTTTTTTTTTTAGCGCAGCTTTTAAACAAGCGGCTTTTCTCGCTTGGCTCCATTTTCTCTAGTGCTAAAATGCAAGAGTCTCTGTATCTTCTTCTTTTTTTTTTTTTTTTTTTTTAACGTGGTGTGGGGAGAGGAAAGCATTTTCAAGACAAAATGGAAATGCTTGCAAAACATGTTGAGATTTCCCCAGGGGACATTATAATAGAGTGCTAATACCAGACAAGAAATCCCTAAACCCGTGACTTGTGATACCCTGTCCTCTTTTATAGTTGCTTTGCAAAGTATCATTCGATACTCTTTGCCATCAAGGATTGCCGAGGCAAAGGTTTGTAGAGAGGTTTGTGCCTTGCAAATCACCCCTTCTCCAGCAGTCACTGAAAGCTAGGTGCCAACAGCCTTCAAGGTTAGTATTTCCCCCCAACTTACTTGGGAACTGTTTAGAAAGTTTGGAGATGTACTGCACATAGTCTAAGCCACCAGAGAAATCTCATGCCTAAAGGCTCATGGAATTAAAATGGAGCACAAGTTACAAGAAACCTTTTTCTTAGGACAATACTGTGACCTTTGATTTCTAAAGTAACTTTCCAAAAAGAAGTTGTACTCTGAACGACTTAAACCACCTTCTTCCCTCTGTCCTGGCTTAGCCAAAAGCCAAAGCATGCTCTGATGTTGGCAGGCTAACAAAAGTAATATATATTTTTTTAAGGACTATCTGTTCTTGATACTTTTTTTTTTAATCTATTGGGCACAAATAACCTCTCAATCAAGGTTAGTACATGGACATCTTTTGGTCTAGCCATCTTTTTAGAGCAATGTATTGAGTAGTGTCGGGTGTGATTTATCTTGCGTTTCTTTGCTGTTCCTCTTGCTCCCAGTGAAGGAATACAAACTCCTCTTTTGCTAGTAGATAAAGGATTACCAAAAAAGGTCCAGTGACCCCAGAGTCAGGGCATCTCTCCAACCTTGTTCCACCCAGGAGGAGGTGGGTGCCTGCTGGCATGGCTGTGGTTCTTACCCCTGGTGCCAGTGCCCCATCTGGTTCAGAGCCAGCTGCAAACCTGCTCCCAGCTCTTGCAGCTGAACCTCTGCTTTCTCTTTGTGGAGAATCTTTCTTTTGTATCCACCTCAGAGCTTCGGCATTCACAGAGCCCAGCTTAGCAGATGGAGTTACCTCTGATAAACTTGTTGGCAAATTAACCATTCTACAGTCCTTGAGGGATGGTCGCTGCTTTGCAGCAGTTGCCACTCTTTCATTGACCCAACTGTTCTATTTTGCTGAAACTCTCCTATATTTACACAAAAGGTTCTAGAACAGATTTTAGAACTGTGGCATGTATAGTCTAAAATCTGAAATTCTCTGACTGAGAACCACTCTACATAGGCTAAAAATCGAATCTACTTTTATCTACTTTAAGCAGTGGCTCTGGTGTGTTCTCATTATAGTCATTTCTGATTTTCACTTTCCTTGTTTTGTGACAGAACAAATTAAAACAGTATCTCAGCTCATTCTGAGAATGGTGCACTATGATGTACTAGTGTTACTAAATATTCAGGGCTCCACAGTGCTGTCAGCACTAGTTTGTAGTGCACACTTGAATGAACTGCAGCTACACGATCAGGTCCCAGTAGACTTAAAATCCTGTAGCCCATGCACAGCTGCAGGTCAGTCACTCATGTGCAGGAAGCAAATATGCTGTTTTCCTCTGAGCTTGGGAGAGCTCAGGCTATTTAGGAATGAGGCATCATCTGTTTCTTTTTGAAAATTGATTACCTGTTTTGTGCTTTTTTTTTAAAAAAAATACATAATTTGTGAGTTTCACAGTGTAACTAGAGAAATTAGCCTTTGCTGTCCCTGGGGTAGCAAGATGAGGAGACCATTTCTGCCATGTAGGGGTGGTTTTTCTGGGAAAGCTCGCAGTCTAGTCTGTGCAGCAGAGTAGCTGCTTCATGAAAGATTTGTCTGTCTTTATACTGCACTTAATGTCCTGGTGCCTGTTTCTGTGTCACTGGTTCAAATCAGCTTCAAGGCAGAGGGTGAAAGGTCTTGGGGTTTTTTTTTCATGGGAAGGTAAGGGACATGAATGTTGCCAAGCTGAGAGCAGGGGGAACAACCATCCTGCAAACTAGTAAGGGGTACCAAAGCAGCTGATGCCTAGGAAGTCTATCTGAATTCCTTAGGCTTTTTTTCCACTAATACATTAAGGTAAATAAGAGGAGATAGAGGTGCCTGCATGAGAAAAGAAATGTGATATGATTAGCCCTGCAGGAAGAGGGAACCTGTGCTCTTAAGTGGGGTCTGGTACACTGTGTCAGTGCATGGCAACTGCACCATCGTCACTGCCACTGCATCCAGCCTGCAGTGGGGTTTGTCTTGCTGGAAACTGCTGGGCTGGCATGTGGCTGGCACATGGATGTCTCCTGACTGCAACTTGGTCAACAAAGGCTGAATGCTGAAGGATGAGGGGAGAGGCATCACAGGATTCCTGTTGTGTACTTGGTGGGGAACAGGAAATGACCCAGGGACTGCTCTATGAGTTTAGAAATTAGAGGGTGTTGACTAGTCTTTCTCATGTCATATATTTTTTTCAAATTCCTGATGGTTGTTTCTGTAAGAATTGCAAAAATTCCATATTAGGAGAGGGAAAGATTTCTGGACACTGTTGTAAGGAAGATTTGGAAATAGTATTTGTTTGTGCTCAGCAGGTACAGAAGTCCTCTTCAGCACTGGCAAATTGAACTCTTTCAAGTTTCATCTGGAAGAGGAGAAAAAAGGGACCATTATTTTGGTGACTATTACTAAAAAATACTGATCAGGACACTGTTTTTGAAAAGTAGGGCCAATTCAGGATGACTCAGACTTTCCATTTACCTTCTGAAATACAAACCAGTATTTCCTATGTAGAGCCTTGGGAACTGGATTGCCACACCTTTGGCAGAGGCCAAGACTTCCCTATCTATCTAAGGTCTTGTTTATAAAGACGACATTTTTATAAGTATGTCTCAGCTTTAATGTTCCATCCATCCTAGTACCTCTGTGATAGTCTTGCCTGGGTGTGACTATGGGGTAGAGCTCAGGAAGAGCTTCTTTCTTGTAGGCAAGTGATGCATTCCACAAAACAAAAGTGTAATAATATATTAACTGGCAGAAAGCATGAATTATTTTTGTAAAAGTGCTGAAAATACTTGTAAAAAAGGATACAACACATCTTCCTAAAATTGACAGCCATCCACAGACCCTGGCAGCCTTCTGTACTCTGTGTGTGCTGTACCAGGGCTGTTCGTTCCCTCAGTTCTTGATGTCTGGGTAACGCTTTTCCCTGAACACAAGGTAAAACTTTCCTGCCTTTGAGCTAACTGTCTGCAAGACCAGCCTCAAACAATAGACTTCATACAGAATTGAGATTTCTGTCAGTCACAAGAATCTGTGTTTGAACAGTGCATTCAGAGCTCTTGCTCTCTTCCCTTCCCTTTACCAAAGGAAGTTATTTTTTCTTTAACTTTCTGCTGGAAAAGCAAATTCACTTAAAATGTGCACAACTTAAAAGGTCCTTTAAAGTTGTTAGCCAGTGAAAAAATCAGGCAGTGTGTATGACCTGAATGACATATCTCTTCTTTTACTCAGACCTTTTAATAAAAGCATAAAGATTTGTTAACACGGCCTTATTTATTGCTAGTTTCATCAAACTTGTAGCCTAAAAATGTCGTCTAAATTTTCAGGAAAAAATGCTGCAGCCAGTGGTTGACAAAACAAAATATTCTGAACTGTTCTGTTCCCTAAAACCTCTGAAGGTTTTTTCTTTTTCCTTCCCCCTGCCTGCCTCCAGTTTGACTGTGATTAATTTTTAAAGGCCAGAGAACTCAGAGAAGAAAGCTTGAGCCCTCAGAAACATCTACATTAGCAGTATTTGGGAGCTGTGATCCAAGAGGAATGGTTTAAATTCTGTGTAGGGTAAAAAAGTGCTGCATTTCCAATAGTACTCTGTATTTCATGTGGCAAACTTATTGCTGAAGTTTTAACACTGCTTGATCTTGTCTTAGTCCTTGTGGCATTAAGAGGTGGTGACTGCAGTCCCTGCTGCTGTACAAAACAAGGCTAAAACTGATGGTGAAAAACACTGAGTGTGAAGCAGTGCCTGTCTTCAGAGTGCCTCGGAAAGTCTCGGTCTTTCACAACCACTTACAACCCCTCTGAGAAGAAATTATTAGGGAGCTGAAATATAGAGAGTGTGAGTACCCAAGGTCCCAGCCAAAAGATTGTATGCAAAAAGAGGGTGCAAATTAGGGGTCTAATCTTTTCCCTAACCATATTCCCTGCGCTGTGCTGGTTTGCTTGGAGGTGCCCAAAACTCTGCAAATTTAAGTTCCTGATTTGTCTTTTTCCTTTATTCCCCCTTTCGAATCTGGGATGCTTAAGGACTTTTCTTTCATACGTTTGCAGATTTAAATCGTAGGAGAAGGGGTGAAATCCATGAGGATTTCTTCCGCAGCCAGAGACCCGTAGTACAGAGACAGCGCCTTTCTTAGAAAGGTGTCGTGGGAAATCCTGGTGCTGAGTCACCCACTGTATAAATGTGATTTGTTATGCAAGTACCAGCGAGGTGTCGGAGACAAGGCTTCCTCTAACGGCTTCATAAATTGGAAAGCTTAATTCATTTCATTAGCCAGGGCTGGGGGAAGCTTCGGCTTCACCCACTACCTGCTGCTTTCTCATCCCTGTATCTCTGCCCTCCCTTTTATCTGCCTGGTTTCCTCTAGATGGCATTGCAGGAGAAAGGGAATTCGGATGGAAAAAGTAGATTTTATTGCTGGAGAAGGAAAAGTTGCAGGAGCTGCTTTGCATTTTGATGATGCTCGATTATCTTATCCACTAGACAAGCACATACAATATTAATACCTCCCATGTCAATCTCAAACAGGATGCACATAAGTATTTCTTCTGAGCAGTTTTATTGATTGGTTCTTCATTTAAACAGTCTTTCCAGCTTTCTTTTTGTTTGGGTAATTTGCCTATGGTTTCCCAGGATATTTGTGATTGTGCAGGGAAAAAAAAAAAAAAAGAACTTATAAGCATGTCTTTTGATATAAAAGGACAGTGGAAACTTTTTAAAAGCACCTTGTCCTTCTCTCACTTATCTCCTGGGATTTTTTTTTTTAATGTAACTCACTCTGAGATTGCAGAAACAATTTATTCTGCTCTGTTTTTTCTAGTTTGTCTTCCTCCTGCATTTGACAGTACTATCCGCATAATCAATTTCTCTCTTTCACTGTAGTAATTCCTCTTTTTATGGGCTGTTCAGGCAAGCTGGGGGGGGAAAAAAAAAAAAAAAAAAAAAAAAAACGGAAGGAAAATTACTTCTAAGGCTGTCCACACTGGCTGCAGACTGTGATGCAGATTACTATCTGGGGAATTCAGTAACTATCTTGTAGTCCTCTTTAAAAGCTTAGTGCACTCTCCAAACACTTTCTTTTCAAGAGGTTTTGGGAACCGAGGCCTGTGTGCAGGTTTCCCTACCAGCACAGACAAGCGATATAAGCCCTTTTGCCAAGCAAGCAGGCTGCATCATCAGGCAGGTTGAATTTTCCTTCCTCAGTTGTCCAGTTAGGGACTAGTTACTCCTGAGCTCCATTTCTCTGAGAGCTAAAACCTGCCTTCTGACTGTCAGCCTAAGCGTATTCAGCAGCTGTTTCATACAGCATTGTCTTTTACATCCAATAGTTCTTCTCCTCTTACTATTTAAACCTGAAGCAAAGGGATTGCATCCCCTCTTAGCCTTTGTTTTGACAGGCTAAATCAACCCAGCTCGTTTAGTTCTCATGAAGCAGTCTTTCCATTACACAAACCATGCTGAGAGTCCTCCTACCCTCTTCTAGAATGTGTTCATATTTTCTAAATTGTGCTTGAACTACATACATCTTCCTGGATAAATCTCTCACGGGTCCTTTGTATGTGGTATCTAGCACTACTGCACTTCAGGGGCTGGATCCCCTCTGAAGCATTCTGGGATCGCAGTGACCTTTTTGTGGCTTCATTATACTGATTCAGTTGTCGCAGGATCCACATCTCGTCCTCCTCAAACATTTCCAACTACAAGCATGTAGCTTATAATGGAAATTCAGTTTTTATCCCCAAATGAATTTATTTCTGTACTGGTTTTAAATTTAAATACCACTTCTGTTAATTGAGTAGTCGACGACATCTGTACCTGCATGATGCTCCAGTCGTCTGCTCTCCTGTTAAAGCCAACGAAGTTGGTGTCATTTGCAAATGTCATCCATGTACCACTGTTCTCAGTGTTAGGAGGTAATAGTGAAGTTAGGTTGGGAAGTTATTGTTGCAAATGCAACCTTCTGCTTTAGTAAAGGTTATAGGCAAAGGAGATCTGGGCACTCTCCTGACAGCGAAGGAAGTTGTGTCAGTCAAACTCTCTGCAGTTAACACATGTTGTGTTTCAGTCTGGTCTCTGCTCACTAACGTTATACTTTGCTTCAAAACCTGTTCTAAAGACTTGAAGGCTATTGAGGTCAGCCTGATAGATCTCTTGCCACATAGATTAGTGTGCTTTTCCTCTTAGTTTCTTAAATATAGACGCTCTTCTACAGCTATAAGGTTATGTCTGCAAACTCAGAAACTATTGAAAGTTGTTGTTATAAGATCTGCATCTTTCTGTTTTCAGGAGGGATGGCTGTCCTATGACACTAGAATATTAAGATTTTTTTTTATTATTTTTACAGTCATTTTAGCTGTGGTAATATTTTTGTACCCCCTCTGCCACCAGTTACACCTTCCATGTGTTTTGTGTGGTCAGGCTGTGTTTACAGTATTATTTTTTCCTTGGTATCCAACCATATATAGATTAAAACCCTTTAATTTGTATAATAAAGCTTTTATTAAAAATAATATTTTTTCACACTTTTAAAAAAAGACATCAAAATAAGACTTGTCCAAAGAAAAGTCTATTTCTGAGATTATGTTTTTCTGATCTCTTCAGGTCCTAACCTGTGTGCTCTGAGCATAAATAAATCAACATCACTTCAACTGTCTTATTGTGTCCAGGGTGAAATGTACTTAAAAAATTTCTGGACTTAGCAATCTTTTCTGTTAAGGAGGTTTTATATATAAATGAAAACTGAAATTGAATAGTCCCACTTGCAGAAGGTCCGAAAGACTTCCCTGAATGTCTGGCTGCTCTGCATTGAATATCTTTCTTGAGGGAAGTGCTTGAAAATATGTACCTGCTTTCACCTAGCCTGGTGAATCTGATCTGTTCTCTGTGTGAAGGCAAGTTGGTAACAACAGAACCACTGTGTATGTCTCGCCTGGTGCAAGTCAGCTGGCACCCTAAATGAACCCCGTGGCTCCTCCTTTAACACTCTGGCGTGCCCATGGGTGTGCAAAGGTGGGTAGAAAAGTGGTACAGGGTGGTCCTGCTGTGTGCCATCCCTGCGGGGCCGACTCGTGCAGGGTGATGCCTGTAACTCCAGGGTTCAGCCATGCCTGGGGTCTGGCGGTAACATGCCGTTGTGACTGAGGCCTGAAATCCGTACATTAGCGCACGCAGGATTATTGATGTGCTTGGGTGAGGTGCAAAGCCCTGGGGCTTTGGAAGAGGAGAGCCTGGGGAAACTGAAATCTTTGTGAAATTGAGTATTGATTCCTCTTGCTCAGAGAGCTTTAAAAGTCCAGGCTTAACTCAGGGTCCTAAGACGTTAAGGATATCACAAATTATTCATGTATGTTCCACTAAAGGGAATTTTTTTTTATCAGTTTGATCTTCCACATTTAATGCACCTCTAGCACTAGCTCAGCTGTGGTGCATAAAGGGGTTATTGGCTCTTCTTCTTACTCATCTTTTCCTTTCTTCTTTCCCAGTGATACCATTGAGGGCTGGAAAAGCTATGACTTTAAACCAATAAATTAGCTAAGACACGGGGGGCAGGGAGTTTAAATGAAACTCTTATGACGTACCAGGAATGCAGTCCTAAGGATAGACAGAGGTAACCAACATACAACCGTACTGGTATAACCCCTCAAGATGTTCCCCTGTGAATATGGTCTAACTCGGGGGAGGGTAAGAGAATTGGCCCTGGCCCCTTTAGAACTAGAAAACGGTCCCTAAATGGGTCATGTGTGTTAAGTTCCGTGGCAGGTTTATGGTGTGCTGCTGTAGGAGGTGGGTCCAAAGAATGATAATCTCTTTCTGAAGAAAGCAAGAATGCTTTGAAAGTAAGAGTTGGTAATTAAAATGGATTTTAAGGGGTTTTCCCTAAGCCTTTGACATTTATTTTTTCCCTGGTTTCATTCTGGTTTCTAGATCTGTCTTTCTAATTAAAAAAAAAAAATAAAATTTTCTTGATCTGTTTATTGGTGCTCACTATTTAATTAAATCTGTTTTCAAGAAACAATAGACTTTGAGTAAAACAGTAGACTTTGAGTGATGCTTGCAATAAATATTCTGCTTGCATTCTTTGAAGATTTAATTTGAAAATATTCATTTGAAAAATCGAGCAGGATCTAGTGCTGACCCTGGACAAAGCATGTTTGTTTAGTTTCTGATGACATTATCTTCCCAGAGCTGCTGCTGCTCCATAAGGAGCGCTGCTTGTTGTACGTAATGTATTCTTAGTCCCCTTTGTTATTTGGTTGCTGTTATTGAAAGGAAACAACTAAGGAAAATAATGACAGAAAAGATTGTTCACTCAAGTATGTTCCTTGATACAAATGTGCACTAGGGTTCACCTCCAAACTTGATTAGTTTTTTCAGCTGTGCCCATTTGTTTTCACCCTGGAAGAAGATTTCTTGGTGTGGCTAAGTGAGTAATATACCGTTCCCTGCACTAAATTAGTAGATGTTTAGATCCCTGACTTCAGGCTCCTCTGTTTTCAGCAGGCCTTATATCTAGTCATGTAATTACGGAGAAATACTGAATAGTAAGAGACAAATTTAGGCAAGCTGGCAATAGCACATACTGGAGCTAAGCTTTGAATTAACCTTATCCTTCTGCTTCAAACCATCCCTTTTTATTTTGACCTGGCAGCTGCTGCTGCTTCACCTTCTATGTAGGTGTTGCCTCACTTTCCCAGCCTCAAACCGCCTTTCTGTTCCTTCTGGTACACTTTTTCCCTGCAGTGTTTTGGAGGGGTTACTCAGGTGCTGGAAGCTCCTGATGCTGTGTGCTCCATGCTTGAGACTTTTATTTTTTTGCCCCAGATATAAAATTCAGGCCTGGGACCATATAGGTCAGTTATCAGTGGGAGCTCTTCTGACTTATGCTAATTAAACAGGGCTCTATCTTCCTTTATGTTGATCAACAGTTTGCTTCACAGGCTGTGCTGAGGAAGTAGCGTTGTGGTTTTTGCAGAGGTATGAAGAGTCTCTATGGAAAAAAAATATCTGAAATCTGGGACAATTTCAGCTTGCTACTGATATCAAAGTAAATTCAAGTTTTCTTCATATAATTGTTCACAATTCATACCAGGTAACTTGGCAGATTCAGCTGTATATAATCTTTGGCCAGGCTTTGCATGGTACATTGTATCTTGATTAAATTTAACATTGAGAATGGGGACACTGTCTTCCTGCAGTCCTGTCAAGGCTGTTGAGGTGTTCTTGTTGATGCTGACACCTGGCATCTTTCATGGAGATTGATACTTGTAATTGTGACTCTTCCTTTGTCTGAGGCTTTATTGCTTTCTCTAGATGGGCAGTTTGATTCTCATCTGTTGCCTTGTGAATGAATGGATAGGAAAAGCTTACAGACAGAATTGGTGTAAGAGCCATGAGTAACGCAATATCCTTTTTACTAAGGGAATGATGGGCAATGTGTTGGGCATCAAACAAATCTGGGTGCCTCTGAGAACAGAGTCAGGCTTCTTTCTCACCAAAGCTTGGTCTGTGGAAGCAACGTGTGCCAACCTGCTTAAGTTTCCCTATTATGTATTTTGAGTGGAGCTGGTAACCCCACGTTTACATCAATGTTCCCCACTCTCCATTGAATTGGGGGTTTGAATTAGTTGGTTATAATGGTAGGATCTTGTCTTCAGGTTCCAGGGGTGGATTTGGGCATCAATCACCTCTAAAAAAAAATCTCACACCACTTTCACAGTGAAGGGGCTGATGCCTAAATCAAACCAGAAATGTCTTCTCTGACCTTGTGCTCAGTTTGCAGAGGGAGAAGTATATCACTAGCTAGCTTCCCAAAAAACCTCTTATTCTATTTTGTTCTCTGCAGGGAAGCATTTGCTTGTCCCAAGGGAAGAAACAGTGTCAGATGGGTGAAATTGAGGAATTCCCTGCTCGAACAGGCAAGATGCATCTCAGCAGGGTGTTAAGAAAGAACAGCTAGAACAAAAACGGAGGCTGACAAATTGAGAGAGCTCTAAGATGCATTTAGGGGGTTTTTTATGCAGCATTTTGTGTGACTGTCTGATGAAGCACTTAATAGAAAAGAGACTTGTGTTGAAGTAAAATCAAAGAAAAGGAGAGGCTGAGATAAAAAATTCAGTGCTCTCATGGATAAATGAGGTACTTTTCTTGCGTCTGAGTTTAGAGAGGATTCTTGAAAGGCAGAAAAGGAGAATGCCTCCTTGGTGAGGTTTTTTTGTGTCAAAGCCCTGCCCAGGTGAATGGTCTCACCCAGGGAGAGCTGGCTGGTTAGCAGCATGTGTGTGATGTTAGTCTTGGTGCTTGATAAATTCTGGAAACGATGCGCCTTGCACACAAAGCAGCGATGCACGAGTCCCAGGCAGCAGTACTCAGCGACGCGTGTTGGTTGTGGCTGTACAACAGCTGGCAGGGCGCATGGGGAGCTTGTGTCTGTATTCCGGATGAATATGTGTGAGGAGAAAGGCTGATTTTTGGTATTCAGACCTTTTTTTCTATACTAAAAAAGTCCCTTTCCCCCACTGCAAATCTACATGTGGATAAAAGAAGATGAGGACTAAAACATTTTTCTGACCAGCCTTAGTCTTTTATTTCTGAAAGCTGAAGATGAATGAAACCCAGTTCCAAACTTCCTGTACCAGATGTTGCTTTCATTCCTTGGCAACTCTTGTTGATGTTACTCAAACCAATATTACAAAAGAGGAAAGTCTTTCTGGGTTGTTTCATCTGTTTATTAGTATGCTAGAGCTGGCTGGAAGCTGCTTTCTTCCCAGACTATATCCTTCCCATTTCCCTTTCCTTGCCTTTTTTTTTTTTTTTATGAAGGGGATAAATTGGCAATTGAAAAGTCAGAAATTGACTCCAGCTCAGTGAACCATGTGTTTTACTAAAAATTTCACTTAGATGCAAATTCTTTTCTTTTTCAGAAGGCAAAAAAAGACTCAAAAGGCACTTGAATGAAGAGTGGATTTTTTTTTAATCAAATCTCCTATTTTTTCATTTGAAAACACTTGAAATTGAAAACTTCTTACCACAATTAATGTGCATTAATCCTTCATCTTGGCAGCATCTGTTCTGAGCCACTGCTTCTCCAGATAAATATTATTATTCTTTCACCGAAGGTAAATTTTTAGTGCTGGCTGTGGGGATTTTTTGCAGAACCTTAATATTCAATTTTCTTGCTTACTCTTGGAAAATATGGAAGTGTCCCCCTCAAAACTACTAGCATTCTTCAATTGTCCCAGATTCCAGTGGATCATCCTAGGGATGCATTATTAATATATATTAGTCAGACAAGGTTCAAATTATGAAAGTTAAAAACCATATAGTTCAATGTCAAATTCTAATGCTAACGCAGCATTAAGGCTCAGTGTATTCATTTGATGAATGACAATAATTAGTAAATATGAGTTCTCATCAAGGATACATGTTTAAGCTGGTTACTTTGGGGAATATATAAAAAATAACCTGGTATTGTCTCAAAGATGCTCATTCAGAACCCTATTTTAAGCCCCACAGGGAAGCTAGAGGTGCACGCCCTTCATCAGAAAGGTTTCTTTGTGTGAAGGACCAGGTTATTGAATACAAAGGGCTCAGTAGTGCAGGTCAAATACTGCAAAGCAGCATTTGCAATTATTCACTTCTATTCGGCAAAGGTGTTTGGTCCAACTATGTTTATCCTTGTTGTTTGCTATTCTTGAATATTTGCACACATGTTCTGGGGAAGCCTGCTGTTCCTGCTGATACCTAATCTGCATGCAAACCAAGGGATGTGTCAAACGAGCGCTTCGCTTCCTGATAAGTTATTATTCTCCAGGGTAAAAACTAAGCCAAACTTTTTAGTTTTCCAGGGAAGCAAAAGAGTAAAGGACTTTGACTTCCCTAATTGCACATCATGGATGGATGAAACTGTTGTCAAAGAAGCCCCAAATCCCTGGAAGAAAATAGCTATGGCCAGTTAATCGGTGCTGCCCTGCTTCATCCTCCTGAGTGCTCCAGTCCTGCTCGACTGTGGATCAGTGGTGGGTGACAGGATTGCTTGCTGTGGGGTTAGCTTTTGTATGTAAAGAAACCCTCAGTGAGGTATGGAGGGCTGAGGAATAAAATAAGAGAAGTGGCACCAGCAAAACTGTCTTAGGAAAGTTCTACAAGCATGGGGTAAAATGACCTGACAGATCAGACACAGGCAGGGATTTGTCCTTCTTGGCAAAGTGTGGTCATCTAAATAGCATACCTGAGAGATGCTGAAAGAAAGGCCAAATGTTTGGGGAAAAAAGATATGTAAGTCATGTTTGTTAAGTGGGAGACTGCCTTTGAAGATGGTGTCACGGTTTAAAGCTGGGCTGGCTATTAAACCTGTGGCAGATGCTCTCTGTTAACCCTCCCCCCCCCACCCGAAGGGAAAGGGAAAAGGGAGAGAGACTTAGGGGTTGGAAAGTTAAAACAGTTTTAATAAACTATAATAATGAAAAAAAAGTATAATAATAATAATAATAATAGAAATAATCAAATATATACAAATATATACAAAACCAAGATCAAGAGCTTGGAAATCCTCCTCAGGCAGAGTTGCTACCCCAGCACGGGCAGAGGGGAAAATGCAGTAGCTCTCCCTGCCATCACACCTGCAGGCTTTTAACTGGAGAATTGGCAAAGCTGGTACCAATCAGTGGGAGACAGGAGGGTCCCTCCCTCCTGGGCCCCACCTCCAGGAGGCAGTGGGTTAGTGATAAATAGGAAAGTAAGAATGACGTGTATGGGATGGAATACCTTGTTGGTCAATCTTGGGTCACCTGCCCTGTCTGCTTCTCCCTGCAGGTGTGACCCCCCTTTGGCTCTTCACTCGTAAGCAGTGAGGAATTTAGCAGTGAACTTGGTTTCTCTAAGACTAATTGGCCTGGTTTGGGCCAAACCAGGACAGATGGTGACACTGAAGAAAATCTTAAAGTTACGGTTAGGTATAATGAATAAGATTATTCTTCTGGTATGAGGCTATGGATTTGTGGTCTTGGGAATGTTGAGCAAAATGGCCTCTGCAGGGTGCTGTAAGGCTGTTGTTGGTTCTGGTTCTGGTGTCCATGTTCACAAAGGATCCTGGGAAGCTAGAAAACATCTAGAAATGTGCTGTTCAGGTGATCCCAAGCTGAAGAGTCTCCAGAAGTTATTTGAGACACTTTTTTTTTTTTTCTTCGTTCAAGAGTAAATTAAGGATGGATCATAGTTTACAAACTTCTGCACAGAAGAGAACTCAAGACGGTAGCAGATCTAACTAGGATCCTTAGATTTAACTGCCAGATTCCGCTCTTTTGACTAAGCTAGAAATAAAGTACAGATTGTTAATGAGTCAAGTATTAGAATAGTTTGCCTAAAGCCATATTAGATGCTCTGACACTTGTCATCTCTATCTAAAGCCTTACTGCCCTCTTCAAATAAGAGAAGTTGAGGGACTTTGTACAGGAGCACCTGGGAGCTGATGGCTGTGTGCTCACTGATGCAGGAGCTCAGGGCTGATTTCTGCTTCTGGGCTTGTGCTGGAACACAAAGGACAGGGTGAGATTTGCATTATGAAGAGAAGGGATGATAGAAAGGGTGGAAATAGCAACAGTGCTTGTTTAATTTCATTTTTTCTTTCTTAAAATACAGAAGCCAAGTAACACCGTACTTTATTTACTAACTCTTCAGAGAGATCAGAGATTGCTTTTAATCAGTCTTTGACAGCTATTTCACTTTTTATACATGTAGTTTTCTATTTTCTGTGCTAAAAAAAACTTTCACTGAGTTAAGTGGGGCAATTTATCTCCTGCATGTAAGAATTGTTTCCGTGGTTGGAGTTCAAGAAATGCTGTGAGTGTTCATTCATCTTATCAGGACCTAGCTCCTGATCTCTGAGAGAGGCCTGAAGGAATTTTTTTTCAACAATATTAGGCTGTCCCTGCAAATACAGCATGTGCTGCAAGTCCAGCAGGTATTCAGGCAGTCATCTGGTAATGGAAAGGTGTCGTCCAACTTGCATTTCTTCCAGGCAGTATTTAACCTCCAGCAGGAAAGGTATATAAGGTCTTTTTATTACTTATTTTCATGTTTGAAACAGGAACTGACTGTGGTGGTAAATGTATTATAAGTATTGATCTGAAATAAAATCTTTCTAGTGAGAAGTGGGGTGAAGCAGACAGTGAATACCTAATCTGAAAAATGCAATGTTGGCCCTGAGTCCACTTTCCTCAGCTTCTGTTGAAGTGAAAGGCTTTCTGGATAGTTGTGCCCATGTCTTAACTTGATTTTGCTGAGAGAAAGCTGTCTTTCATGCGTTGATGAGAATTGTGTGTAGCAGCATTTCAATATGTTTTCCCTGGTGTAAATCAGGACTAATTCAATTGACATGAGAAGTGTCTTGGGAAGAACCAGGCATGACATCAGAACAAAACATTCAGAAATTTTTAACCCAGTATTGCTTGGGCTGGTTCAGTTCAGAGTATGTCAGAAGCTATCTTTGTCTTCAGGGCAGCAGGTTTCATTTAAGCTCCTAATAAATACCTAATGAAGCATAGAAATGCTTCCCTACAGAGTTTTCCCCTATAGACTCTTGCATTCTGAATGGAGGTGGCAGATGGAGGCAGGGGAGGGAAGCTGTAGGGATGTGACCTTACCTAGGCAAGGTTGTCCAGGACCCCAGTAGCAGCTGGGGTAGGATCAGTCTCCTCAGTTCCAGACCAGCACTAAATCGAGTAGAACAAATGCCCTCTGAAGACTGATGCAGTTGTTCTTCGGAATGTTTTAACAGACTTATTACAAATCGGAGATCACCGCTTTATCTGCGTAATAAAATCAGCCTAAGTGGTTGTTTCCAGACAGCCATGTTCTTTTTTCTATGCTGAGACTAAGCTCCTGCTCAGTTTAGCTGCTTGCATGAGTCAGTGAGGGGCTGCACAGCCCAGTGAAGAGATGAAGTTAATTGCCTTGAAGATCATATGCCAGGTTTGAAGCTCCTTGTCAGTGCTGCAGCTGGGTCGAGGAGAAGCGACTTTGTGCTCTCAGTTGTGACACAGAGCACAATATGTCTGATGGATGTGAAAGCCCTTGTGCACGGAGACATGCCTGTCCCTGCACTGCCAGCTAGAAAGTCTAGAAAAAGTCTCATGGGTTTCGCCCTTCTCCAACTTGTGCAATGCTATGGGAAGCTGCTTGGCTGTCTGCCTTCACACACACCGCTTAAATGCTGCAGTGGGTGCCAGGGTGAGAAGGAACCACAAGCTGCCAGGTCAGTTTAGGCTAGTGACCCATCTCGTCCTGCCTTCTGGCCCTCCTGGTGTGCAGAGCCACGGGCTCAACACTGGCACAGGAACAGGATGAGTATCTGAGGGAAATTCTTCTCCTCTTAAGTATACACATTTAGTAGTGCATTTGTATGAGGGATGGTTTAAATTTCATTTGGTCCAAAGATTATTTTATGTTCATTTAAGCAAGTAGTCTTTTGGCTTAGGTGGTTTATATTGTTACCCATTTTATAATTGCTTTTACTCCCCAAAACTGTGTCAAAGATTAATACTTCATCTGCTGATCTGAAGTCAAGGCAGAGCTGCTAACAGGTCTCAGCTACCAAGCAACAGGAGATACTCCATGGGAATCCCCCCCAGCTCCATCTCATCCATTTTTCTGCCACAAAGACAAGATCAAGAATATTTAAGCCCTCCCTTGCAAATACTTGTCTGTGTTTTAAATCCTCCAGATGAAGGATATATTGCAGCTTTTCTTGTTTTTGTTGTCCCCAACAAGGGAGACAGGTGCCATCCACACGGATGACTTCCCCAAGCTTGTAACGAGCCTACGCTAATGCAGAGAGATGGAGCAATAATCTTCAGCTCCTTTTGTATACCATTTTATTTCTGTCCTTTCTTTGATGCTTCTTTTTTGGATTTTACAACCAGTGATGTTCCAAGTCAGTAGGCAGTCTATTGCTCTTGCTTGGATATATATTTTATTATTATAATATTATTATTATTATTATTTTCCAGGGAGAGCTACCTTGCTTCTCTACCTAAATGTGTTTACAGTCTTGGTAGAATGTGCTATTTCTGTGGATGGCCCTGTCTTGAAGAAATAAGTGGCCACCATTAAAAGAAATAAATGAGTTCATACTTATTTAAAAACACCTCTTTGGAGAGGATGAGGGGAAAACTTTATTGAAAGCACCTTTCTTCTAGTGAAGTAAACGAAATGAGGCGTAAAGAAGTACAGCACCTTATATAAAGGCTTGTTTGTGTGTGTGGAGAAGGAATATACATGAAAAATTACCATGACTGCTACAATCATTTTTTCAGATTGAGGGGAAAAAAAAAAAAACACCACAAAAAAACAAAAACCACAAAAACTCAACAGAACTAACTGACTTCCCAAACTTGCAAGAAAACTCTTGCCTAAACATCCAAGCCTGAGAGTACGTCAGTGAGAGGACAGCCTACGTGAGGTTATGCATGCACCTTCAGCCACTCGGGGATTGAAAAGCAAAAGAACAAATTCATGTAAAACCCCCAAACACCACAGATTTTGCTGCTAAAAATATGAAGAGATGTCCCAAATCTAACTAAAGGGAAGAGGTTTGAACTCTGCTTTCATAACATAATAATGTTAAAAACTGGTGTTTGTTAGTCCTGTGATGGTGAATTAGCACTGTTAAGCTGCAGTGGCTTCTGCTCTCAGCTGCACTTTGCAACACCTGCAGTATCTCCCCAACCCAGTTAACCACTTGCATCTTTCTGGGTGGGTTTTCCTTGGCCCTGGTGTAAGTGGGCGGACTGCAGTGTCTACCTGCAGTTTGCAGCAGCAGGCAGGGTGCCTCCCAGCCTTCTCCTGCACAGGCACCCAGATTGCCAGTCCTGCAAAGCCTCCAGCATTTGCAATTACTCTGTGCCTTATTCCCAGCCTGGCCCTGGGTTACCCTTGCTTCTCCCTGAGTCCCTCTCTGATGCTCCGCACCTTGTGCAGAATTGCCTGCGAGCAGGAGAGGGAACGACGTGGCGGTGGTGTTGGCTTATGCTGTGGGCAGTGTTGGGAGCAGCCCAGGGTGGTGGGTTGGGAGCAGCCCAGGGTGCTCTCTGCAGGGCTATATTTCTCAGAAAGCCTGGCTGGGTGGTGGTTGTATGGAAGCGCCTGTCATGGGAGCACTGAGGCCGTGGCAGCCACGGAGTTAAATGACTGCACCAGCTGAAATGTGCTAAGCTCAGCTGATGGCAGAGCACTGATTTAATCTTTGGAATGATTCCCCTGAGCTGTGGCGATCACCTCCTTAAATCCGGTTTGCTTCTCTTTTTTGTCTTGCACGGAAGGGAACCCCACAAGTTGGATGGATATCCTACCTCTGGTTATTACAAAGAATTGCAACTGGCTTCCCCTGAGAGAGGGGAGGCAGTCAGGAGGAGGGATGCCTTCGTTTGCATAGGATGGCCCACTGAGTTCAGCAGTGTAACTCCTTCACTCCCAGAATAGTACAGAGCCAGCAGAAACCTGAATTTTTTCTCTTTCTCTTCTCCCACCCCCCCCCACCCCATATTACTTTGTGGTGCAGGCAACAGCCAGTAGCACAAGCGAGCATCTGCGGTGAGGTGGCCCAGTGCTTTACTGGAAAAAGGTAGCTCCAGAGTGACACAGAGAATGTGTCTTCCAAGTGTTGTGTCATCTGTAGTACTAAGGTTTTTACACCTATTTGGAGGAAATTCCCCTCCCATGCCTGCTTTGTGGGTGCAGGCAGCAGGGCAGGAACTCCTCGGGTACTGTGTGTGGGTGGCTGCTGCTGGGCTGCAGTGCTCAGTCAGGGTGGAGGAGAGGGATCAGTCCAGAGTTAGAGATGTGGAAACTTGGATTTCTCAGGAATATGAAGTTTTCACTGCACCTGGAAAAGTCCTGTTTCCAGCTCATGCCTTCTACCTGTTTTCTTTGTCTTTTTGCATAAGAGTTTGATCTGCCTGTCTAAAAAATTATGAATGTTTCAGAAATATTATTTGGGAAGAGCCTCAAGTTTAGGCTTTCCTCATTGTTTCTATGAGCTGGTATTGATGTCATGGAGGACTGCTGAAAGAGACCTCTTTAGCAAAACATTTGTTTACTGTGGGTTTTTTTTTAATTTTGTGTATGTAGAATGTTCAGAAACAACTGTAGCTCAATCCTTGGTATTAGGAATATTGATCAAATGCACCTCTTATCTCCTTGGAAAAACATTTTTAACCCTGAGCCATCCTGTCTGCTGTGGGGAACCTGCTTCTATTTCAGCACATTGATGAGTTGTGGAAAGGTCTATCTTTTATACCAAGTATGTCAGCACTGGTTTCACTTCTTCCGTCCCATGCCCCCCCACAGCCCCTTTGCAGGGCTGTTGCAGCCGGTGTCGTTGTTTCTTGGACATAGAGATTAATCTGAAACTTGTTTCTCTGTCAGTGACAGACAGGAATATGTTGCATTTTATGTTCCTTCATATATAAAAGGCAGGAACAAGGAAAGGTACATAAGGGTATAGCTGTGAAAACAGACAGTGCTATTCCAACATCAGCCAGAGCATCGTCCCTATATTAGTACTGCTTTAGGAGACCTGTGGGTCAGTTGGTGGTATACACGAGTTGTGCTAAGGAGTCCTGAAATACAGCCTGGGTTTAAATGCCAAGGAGAGTCTGTCCTCCATGCCTGGATGTCCGTATCCAGAATTTTGGCTCCTCTCTCTTTCCCAGGGCTGGACCATCTCTCTAATTCAGACCCTGCCAGTGGCTCAGGTGCTGAAGCCCACCTTCATCTGAGATCCATGCTTTCAGTCCTTGCTACCCCAGAAACACAGGAGATCTAAAAATGGGTTAAAACACAGGCTCTCATCCAACTTTTTGGTTATGTTTGCATCTAGGGTTTGGATTCATTTAAAATCAATTTAAACATGACTTACAAATCTGTTGTGCTATTATTCAAGGTAATGAAACCAGCAAGATGCAGATCTCCTGTGCCAGATCCTAAAATGATTCAATAGTTGCCTCCTTCATGGGTGGTTTTAAATACAAGGATTATGTATTTGGCTGGTGGGATGCCTTGCTGTGAAGTGTGTGCAAGCAGCTACTCAGGCCATATCTGTAAAGGCTGAAGCTGTGAGCTGCAGCAAATGAGGGTTGATTGGTTGGTTTGTTTGGTTTGGGTTTTTTACTGGTGTATGGACAGTGAAGATACTCTTTGCTGATCTGTAGATAACATAAACCCTGCCTTTGTGAGTTCTTTGGTCCAGTACTCAGCTGGTGTTCCCAGTGCTGGATGCAGGAGGAGGGAAGAAAAAGGTTGCATCTTTAGAGCGAGGGGGGAGACCGAGTGTGGGATGGAGTAACAGGGAAATTGTCCCATAATCCAAGGACAATGGTTTGTCTTGCAGTGAAAAAGACAAGAGACTGTGTCACTTATTGCCTTTCATCACTTGCTAAAATTATTTTTATTTATAAATGAGACTCAAAGGAATTCAGTTATGATTTTAGTTACTTTATTTAAAAGCATGAAATTGACTTTTCAGAGAATGCAATTTTATTTTGTGTTTGCACACTGCTAAGCACGGTGAAGTCCTGTCCAACGTTCAGGCTCCTGGGTCCAGTCTTCAGTGTTACTAACAGTGATTCAGAAAAGGAGAAGTGAATTGCAGGTCCTTGTCCCAGGCATCACCCTCCTTCCTCTGCAAAGCGCCAGTCTAACCTAACCCCACCGCCACAGGCAGAGCTCTGTGTAACCAAGTGGTTCCTCACCTTTTTGAGTCACCACAAACAAAGCTAGCTGCAGTATAATCTGCAGATCAGCAGCCCTGGGCTAATTCAGAAGCTGGAAAAACTTTTGCTGTTTGGTGATGAGTGAAGAACGTCTTGGCTTCATGCCTTGAAGCCAAACTATATAAATCCTTATCCTTAATTGGTTCCTATACATGGCCTTTTTTGTACTGTGACATAAACAGAGGCAATGCTACAATACTGACAGGCAGCAATACCAGAGCATCCAGCTCTGGAACAGGACTCTGAAGTCTCTCTTATGCTGCATGTGATGCAGAGAGGGATGAAACCTCAAGGTTGTCTTCCTTGATCTCCCTAGAGCACGCTTTATTTCAATGGGACTTGCCTTGGGTTTAGTTTCCATGAAAAAAGAGATGAAATAAATATTCTGCTTTTGGGGCCCTTTGGCTATCATTGAGGCTTGACATGAAGCTGAGGAGCTTTCTTTGGGGTGGCAGGAGCCCTGGACTGTGTGTTTTGGCCAAGGCTGAATATCGAGTGCAAGTTGCCAGAGAAAAGAAAATAATTTTTTTTATGAAACTATCACATTTGCTCTTGCAGATTGCTTTGGAAGTCTGTTTTCTGGTTTTGCTTCAAAAAATCTGATTCTTGCATTAAAGATTTTTGGCACACTTTCATTTTAATGAATGACAGAAAAACTGGCATTGCTTTTCTTTTTTTTTTTTGTTTGCTTTATCCCCCCCCGCTCTAAAAACAGCAATATTTTGAGCCAGCTCTGCTTTTTCCTCTGTCACTAGGAGCTACGTTTCAAGTGCATAAGATAGGAGCAGTAAGGGAAGTATGGGTCACAGCAATTGCTCTCCTTATGCCAGCTCTGTCCTGTGGGAGATAGGGAGCTGAAAGGCCACCAGTGTGTTTATTTTGAGATTGCGCTGATATTAAATCAGTCCTAAGCATGCTCATCTAAAGCTGCCACACAGGCTTGGTGAGGTCTCAGCTGGAAATTGCATTGATATCAGTAAATGAGAGACTGAACTATCCTCTTGATCCTGACAACAGGAGTTAAATTAACTTGAGTGGAGGGGGCTGGTACCAGTTCAAGACCAGTGGCTGGGATATGTGGAGATGGTGGCTTCTCTACTGAGTAGCTGAAAAGTGGAGTCCTCACTCTTTTTGCCCTGGAGAAAGTCCTTGGGAATTTTTTACGGCTTTGGTAAACACTTTCAAACATGTGCAGCATTCAGGTTGATGGCAAAACCCTGGGATGCTCCTCTCCCTTGGGCTACTCCTACCTGAGCTTAATAAAACACTTCAATGGTTAAGGACGTAAACAACTACTGTAACTGCTCTTCCTTAAAATTAAGGGCTTACTTCAGCAGTAGTGAAGCTGTGGAATTCAATAGGTTTGGTAAAACAGTGTGAATGAGAATGTGATCTGAATGGTGTTATTGGCAAAGCGCTCTCAGCAAGGTACATCGCAAATGTTTATTTTCTGGTCCAAGACTTGCAAACTTGAAGAAAACCTTTTACCAGTCAACATGCCTCCAAAGTAGGACATAGGGCTCCCACCTAATGACTTCATCTGGAATGCAGTGAAGTCCTGGATGTTTTGTCGTGACTGCACCACTTGCAATCTGTAAAAAAGGGTGTTAATAAATATTTAAGCCTTTTTGTCTTGTTTTTGTTTCACTCTACAAAAGCAACTGCATGTCATGTTTAAAAACATCCGTAATTCTAGCTTTCTGATCTAAAATGAAAAATAACAGTGTTAAAAAACCCTTAAGCCTGTGTTTGTACCAATTTTTAAAAGACTGTGTTGCCAGCTGCATTAAAAATTATGAGCTTTTCCAGAAAATTAAGATGTTTTCAGAAATAGATACTCAGACCAGCTGGCAAACTAATTTCAATATTTGCCCAGTCATTGTATTTGTTAATAAAATTGGATTGGGAAGGGGATGATGCCAAAACCAGGGAGACTTTACAAATAGGTTTGGGGTTGTTTCTGCATGAAGTCTGTCTCATCCTGAAGTCGGGCCCCTCAGTGCTGGTGAGCTGTGCCTCCTTCCTGGATGCTATTCATGGCATTATTATCCCCAAAAGCAGCAGTCGTGCTTGGAAAACCCATCTCTCTTAACGTCACAAAACCATCCTGTGTACAAATGCAGGACTGCAGAAGAGGACCTGAAACCAGCTGCTCTCCCATTGGCATCTCACTGTCCACCAGAGAGCCTTTGCTCATCCTTCTGTCAGAGCAGCTGCTGGTCAGTACCCAAGATGATCTGCTGAGGTAGGGTGATACCTGGCTATACCAGCCAGGTTATGTGGCCTGTGACTCAGTGGGGAAAACAAGTGGCTCTGGGCTGCACTACCAAACCCAGGAGGCTCATAGTGTGGTTTGGGCTTTGGGTGAGGTTTGTTTTTAATAAGAAGCTGGAGATGTTTACGAATCAGAGCTCAGGCCACTGTTCAAGCCTCAATTCAATGGATTTTTTTTTTTTTTCCCCCCTCTGTCTGTGGCTTCATAGTGGCCTGCTCTGTGGCCTGGAGATATGATGATATTTTCTTCTATGTTTCTTCATTCTTAGAGTCTCAAAGCCAGCTCTGGTCTCAGGAGAAGAGATAGGAGGATTTCTGTCTCTGTCCTCCCAGCTGGTTGACTTTGCATTCCTAGAGCTGTTTGTCCACCTCTGAGAAAGTATTTCTTTGGCACATGTTCGCAGAGGTAAAACTTGCCTCTCCCATCCTCATTAAAGTAAAGGGCTTGCCTGGGTTGGGGGGATGCAGATGTTCAGTTTCTACCTTGCAGCTCTACTCAAAGTGTCAGGGCTCTGTGCTGGCACTTATCTGCGTTCTGACACATGGAGAACTCTCACAGACTAGTCAAAATATCTCCAGTAGCATCTCTGTATGGCTGCAGCTCACTGCTCTCTGGCCCTCAGACCCAGAGTGCTTTCTGTCCCCAGACCTAAGACATAGTCCTGAGACTAACACACTTGCTTCCCCTCCTTCAGGGCACCTGTACTTGGGTGCTCTGGCACCACTGATGCAGGTGGCCAGCTGTTATTTTCTCTAAAATCTATATGAAATCAATATGTCCCTCAAAAATGCTGTTACCCCTTATGTGAAAAAAAATGCCATCCTGGTGCTGCAGAAAGCCAAGCTTTATCTTTTTAAGAGAGCTGTCTGCCAATAGCATCTTTATACCCAGAAGAGGTCACCAGGATTGGGATGACTGAAATTTTCACTTTCAAATGTTATGATTTTTTTTTCTTCTGTTAAGCAAAAACATTTCAAGTGAGCCTTGTAATTTTTTTTCCAGCCCGAGGCAATCAGCTCCTTTAAATGGTATTTCTTATTTTAAAATACCATAAAATAGAAATAAGTGCATAGGGAGATATACAGTCCATCCACTATTGATGTATATATTTATGGTATAAGCATACATTATATGCAGTCCTATGCATCTGTCAACTACTCAGCTTAAAAGGCTCTCAGCCTTTCCTTTCTAAATCAAATTTTGTGAGGAGAATTATAAAAGCCCAGTGAGATGTGCAAATAAAAGTCTTTTGCCAATTAACTTAGAGCAAAGCAGAGCATCAGAACCAGAGACGAAAAGATGCATTTCTGGGTCTTGCTTTTAACACTTAAAGCTTTGTAGCTTCTGGAACTGAAATATGTCTTGGAAGGGAAGAATCCCGAGAGTTTGGTCCTTTCTTACAATTTCACAAGTCTTGCCAATCAGAATCCCAGTGCCAAGCTAACTTGTTTTCTACAGATTTAGGATGCTAAGTAAGGGATACACCTACACAAGCAATGATGTAATCCTTACTGATTTAGGCATGTGTGGCAGGCCAGATTGGCTGTGTGTCTGTCCCTCCTGAGGAAGTTCACCACTTCGCAGTCATCCTGGACTGCAGCCTTAGGGCTGCAGATTAGGAAGGTTCTGTAAGTGCTGTTTTAAACATCCTGAGATATCTGCAGGTCCCTGGCTTGCCAAGAGCCACATGGTGAGGTTGGAAATAGTGCCCATGTTTGCTAAATCCTCTGTCAGACATAAATGGAGTTTCCTTTTGCTTTCAGTGGGATTAGACAGGACTTTGGTAATGTCCAAATTATACTAAGAAAAGCCACAGCTAACATATATGTCTTACTTCATCCTTCCCATCTTGCAAGTGGAAAATAAGCATCTGCAACAAATAGTCCAGTGTAGCTGAAAGGAGTTTGGTTAGCACCACACAGGGGCTATTCTTAGTTAAAAGCAGAGCATGGTGACCATGGGCCTTGGGGCAATGAATGAAATGAATCCCATCAGCCAGTCAATTGACATCACCTTTGCCTGTGGCTGGACCCTTCAGTCCTGGTGCCAGCCTGTTAGGGAGGAGGCAGGAGGCAGCAAAGAACAACATGCTGAAAGTATACCTGGGGGAAGTGCTGCAATACCTAAAATATTTACAATGATAGGATTAATTATGGGAGCAAGGTCATTCCTGCAATTTTGAAGCAATTCCAGAGGGTGATTCTGCTGAATGCTGATGGCAAGTTACAGAAGAAAGCTGTGATTTAATGCTCATATTTATTGCCTTTAGTAAAATCAAATCATTAGTAATGCTGAGAGCTCCAGACTTGGGGATCTGAGAAAAGCTCAGCCCTCCGTGTGTTTTTTTTATGCTTTAACTCAAATATTATCTTTCATCCTACAAATGCTGCTGTATTATTTGCATTCCAGTAATGCTGCAATCCTAAATGAAGCTCAGGGTACTGTTGTGTTGGATGTTGTATCTACTTCTAGCAAGTTTTACAGAGACACAGCTGTGAGATGGGCAGTGGATGCATGGTGGGTATGGAAACAGGTACTATAGTCAAAGGACAGTGAGGCCAGAGAAGTGAGGGATTGAAGACAGCATGTGAGACGCATGGTTTTTCCATGGTTTGGGGGAGATGAAATGAATTCTCCAAAGCCAGGAACCAGGACTGGAAGTCCTTCCTTGCTGCTTGTTTTAGTAGGTTACTGAACACTTTCTGGTTTCCTCTAAATCCCTGGTTCTGCCAGAAGTGGGTAACTTTGATCTTATGCCATGTCTGTAGAAATTAGGTCTGCTGCATCAGGCTGCCAGATTGCCTATAAGAGAAAGCCCAACAGGCACTGAATGAGGTGTTAGGCAGATGTAGAAAAATATAAATTCTGTCATGACTACAGTTGGTTTCATGCTAGTCATAAGATTTCACTTCATAACTCCCCTGGAAACAGCACAGAGAGCAACCATGAAGCACATGAGAAGTGTTAATTGCTTTGTGTTGTCCTGTACACGGTGCAATTAATATGTCATCATCTATAATGTACTTGGTAAAACAGGGTGAAAGTTGTCAGGTGGGAAACTAGGGGAAGTGTTTTTCATTGTTTTCAGTTTCTCTGTGTTTTGTGTCCTTACTAGACAAAACTGAATCAGGCAAAACCCCAGCAAGAGCCAGCCTGATGAGCAATTTACCAGTAAGAAAATGAAAAAGTGGTTGAGTGATTGAAGCTGTGTGACAGAGTTATCACTTACAAGTTTGTTTGTCACTTTGATGGCTCTGTCTGTTGTGTCACACAGGTATTGCACTGGCAATTATATCAGTGTTACAGAGCAGAGAATTGGCTGTAGACCCTACACAAATGATCTTCCCTCTGCATGTGCTGCGTATGTGTCGGCAGTGCTGGGGACCTGTCTGGCTCTGGGATGCACGGCACTGGGCACAGAAATGCTTTTTCCTTTGCAATCCATCCCAAACCTGGCTGCAGTTGCTATGGGCTCCTACTGAGTTCAACTGTCTTTAGGTTAGGCTCTAAATGTCAAAAAACCTTTATGCATAAATTTCAGAGGTGATCTCAGGGAAAAGAAGCTAGATCCAGGCCAGCAGTGCCCCAGCTCTGGTGCTCACATGTTCTGGTTTTGCATATTATGCAAGAGGCAATTGCATATTTCTTGGCTGGTTATGGATTTGCAGGAGTGTGCTTCTCCCCTGCCTTTTTTAGCTGTATTGCACTGCAGAGATGTATAGCGAGGTAGCTTATGGTAATGGTCTTCTAGGTCAGTATGTCACATGTGACGCCCTCTATGGTATACATCTATGTGTATTTTCTTCTGGGCTATCAGTGGAAAATGTGGATTTCCGTGGGTTTGGGGGGGAAACCTTACTTTTTCTGTTTGTTCTTATGTAGTATCAATGTTTAAAAAGCACTGGCTCAAAGAACATGGTTGTGGGCAGCATTTTTATACTTGTCAACAAAGAAAGAAATGGACACTTTTTCATTTACAAGTTCCATTTTGTAATTTCATAAATCTGATGGTATGTGCAGTTGCATTTTTAATCTATATTTATCTATAGATTACAGCTTAGCCCTATAAAACTGGGCTATTTGCCATCACTGCATCTTGTGCAAAGCATTTTTCAATAGCAGTCAATTTATCCCTACTCTTTCTTCCTTCTTCCTGCCCCAAAGTCCTGAAATAATTTATTTCATATATTACCACACATATGCCTGAAATTTTTTTAACGTACAACATCTGTCCTCATGGTAGAAGAAATGGTAGCTTAGCCAGTGAACACTGTTGATATGTGGTGTTGGTGCATTTTATCTTAGTTTCAAACACTGTAGTGTCCAACCATAAATAAATGCGTTCCCAAGTGAGACAGTTGGGGAATTTTCTCCTCCCTTTTATATTGCTGATGCAGCTTGTTTGTGGGTGCGTGTGCTGTACTGCATCAGTGGTCTTTTCCTGCTTCAGTCATTGCTTATCATAAATCTACTTTATTTAAAATTAATAATTTGTAATAGACTTGATAAGTTCAAGATGTGATTGCCTGTTTTATGTAGAGTCCATTGCTACAATATCTGAGCATTTCCCACGGATGAGGGAATTTATCTGTGCAATGTTCCAGAGAGGATGGAAATATCCCTCTTCTGCAGTGGAAACCCAATTTCATGATTTCTTCATCTGGAAAGCTAGAATACTTGGGTTCTGTTCTGATGTTCTCTCTGGCTATAACCACGCTTCTTTTTTAATTTTTTTTCTTCGCCCCCCACCCCCTGCCCCACCATGGACCTTAAGCTGAGCTATTCTGTTTTGGAATAAATCCGAGCATGTAATCATGCTGCCTTTGTAAGATCAGCCTGGATGTCCTACATAGCAGGGTACTGATTTATTGAGAGAAAGAGGATATGACAGCCCTGTTAGCTCCCTGGAAAGTTCCTGCCTCAAGTAGCCTTTCTAAGGAAGACCTAGAGGTGCCTGTGTCATGGGTAGCTAAAAGAAAGAATAACAGTCTGGAAACCATTTATTAGGAAAGAACCCTCCATTGATAGGGGCAAGCCTATCTGCCCTTAATGGCTTTTTCCATTTGATCCTATCACTAACAGTTTGGCCTTTGTATGAGAGAAGCTCTCTGAGTGCCAGTCTTACCTTTTGTGTAGCACTGATTGAGAGAGATTATTTCTACTGTGATAAGAATTATTCTGACAGTCTTATTACTGTCAAGTAAAAATTAGAGCAGTCCTGAAACTCCAAGTCTTAGCCTGGAGTATCTATTAATTGATGCCCAGATGGAAAGGCACCCTCCATGGACTGCAACAGACTCCTTCATCAGGGATAAAACAACTTGCCCATAGTAATTACAGAACTCGAAACTAGACACAGCCCTCTGAGAAAAAAAATGATCAGCTCTGCTCAGGCACTTTTTCACTTGCAAAGAAACTTAAAGGTCAAAAGCAGCATGGATAAATTTGGCATCTATAGAAATAGATTTTGGGAAGAAATATTCCCAATTTCATTTTTAATGTACAGTGCATAATGCTATAAAACGGTTTATGAAAATGCAATACATATATATGAAATCAATTTTTAAGAGTCCTTCCAGACAAATAACTGATAAGTAAAAAGTAATTTGGACCCTCTTTCACCCTTCACCCCAATCATTTTCTTAGGAAGGGTGACTACTGCTTTCCTGGTTTTGGTGAAATTCTCAAAAACATAAATGACACTTTTGTTAAATATTACTAGTGCTGAGCATGAGACAGACTGCTGAGTAACTCTTTGAAGGTGCACTCTGCTGTATATAATGTGTGTGTCTGTACTCATGCCTTGAATAGATTATCTCCCTTCAGCCTCAGTATATGTGATAGAAAAGCAAAGAGTTTAGAGAGGTTACAGAGAGATTATTGACTTTCATGCTTCAGTTGAAACTGAAGCTTATTCTGCCTGGGTTATTCCACCAGCCCATTTACAGGAAAGTTTGTGCATATCCTCTGAAATATTTTATTTTCTGTCTTTTCTCTACCAGGGCCTTCCCTTTTCCATCCTTAACACTGAGGAATACTGGGAATGCAGACTGATCTGGTTTTCCAGTACCTCTTCTCTACTTCGGGCATATTAATGAAATCTGTATAGGGCCCGTCTTCTACATTTCACTGTGTGTTTAAGAGTTGATCTGTGCTTTCTGACCCTGACTAGTTTCAATGACTTTGGGAATGGGTATTTCACCTAGAGAGGTGTGCATCATCCTAACCAGCTTCTGTGCAAGCTATGGGCTCTGGCTGGTTGTGCACTTGATCCTTTCATTTCCTTTTCCTATTCTGAGTACATGGCTGCCAAAAGTGACAAATATGACAAAATGGTGACATTTGCAATTTATTGGTACCTATGCCCTCAGGCAGGACACATTACATCTCTTGGGGAAATTGGGACTCTAGGAATCCAGAACAAAATGAAAGAGGATTGAATTATAGATGAGAGGTTATTTGACTTCCTCACAAATCCTAAATCCAGAGCAGCAGACTACAAAATTAGGAGTATGTGTCGCGTGAGAGCTGCCCTCACACCTCCCAGTTCATACTGAGACCTCATCCTATATTCATAGGGTTCTGTCACGACATCTTTTTTCTGGATTGACTTGGTACACTCATCCTGTGAACTCTTTCAATAACATCCTCTTCCATCCAACCTACAGTTTTGAGGTTTTAGCATTGCAACCTGTTTGTACCACCGGTCAGTATCATTTCCACTCCTCAGAAAGGCAAAACTCGCAGCCTGAGGACTACATAATAGATTAACAGATGCCAGAAGCACAAAGGCCACAGACTAAAGGGAGCAGTGCTAGCCTGGGGCTTTAGGATCCAGTTTGGGAATGGATACCTTACACGTTGGGGTGAGATGAAGCTCCAAGAAGCCTTTGTGGTACTTATCAAGACTATGTGCCCTCTTGGTCTTCCCTGTGTATTTGTCCCTAAATCTGTCCCCGTGACACTGCAAAAGCAAAAAAAAAAAAAAACCAAAAAAAAAAAAACCAAAAAAAAAAAAACAAAACCCAAAACAGGCTATCAAAACTCACTGTACATGCATTAAAAACAAATCACACTGTCCCAGGTCAGGAAGCTAATTGACAAACTCAGAGTGCATGAAATCACTGCAAAGCTGAGAGCAAAATAAGGAGTGATGAAAATATCAGCCTCCAACCTGTGTGTTAGTGATGTGTTCTGAGCCATAAATACCAATTATTGAGCCACCAGCTGTAAGTCAGCCTTATAGTTCAGGGCTGAAACACCCTTTCCCCTCCTTTAGTGAAAAAAAAAAAAATAAAGAAAATTAAAAAGGTTAAAGAATAAAAGAACTCTTGGACCTCCAAGAACTTGAATTTTTGCTTGTCTTTTGCACTAGTGAATTATACAAGTAACCTTGGTAGAAATTACCCTTGTCAGAAACCCCTTAATTACACACATAAACCAGCCTTGTCCAACATTTGTCTGTCTCTTTTATAAACCATTGTGCTGTTATACTGGGGGTGCTCTGCAAGACTCAGCCCTAGTGTCGTGTCTGAGAGGAGGCAGAGGAGTCAGGGTGACACATGAAAACTGAGAGTAATCTTCTTCCGTATTACAATGTTAAAAGGATGCAATGGTGGGTATCAGTTCTTGTTGTGTTTCTTGACCTCTGCTTCTCCCTGGACCCAGAACAGCAGCAGAATATCTGTTGTCACTGGAGCAAGCATTTTCCTTCTCATAAGGAGGCAGGCAGTGCACATACCTCAGAATCCCTGCAAAAGCAGTAGTTGAAAGGAGGGTCCTTCCTACCCCTTCAGGCAGTGTACCCCACAGAGTCTCATCTAGCACAGTATTTTCAGCATGAAACTGATGATTGTTAGTCTTGCACAAAGCTGTTTGGAGATAAGGATGATGTGGACATGATGACAGTGCATATAATAAAAACTTTGGTCTAAAGGAAAAGAGTAAAAAATCTGTAGCTTCTCCCTGATTTCTCACTATAAGTGACTGCTTGGTTGGGCAGTTTGGATTTTGTGCATCCAAAATTTGGATTCAAATGTTGAATCAAGCTTCATAATTGCTGGTAAAAGTTGTTTGTAGTATATACAGCAAGTAAAACTGGGGTTAATGCAACAAACTGCAGTATTGAGCTGAGCACCAGCAGCAGTATGCACTGTACGCTATCTGTGTGTTTGGATTTGCATCTCACCAACAAATGGTGAGCAAATAAGGTTTATTGCAAGGCTAATAAACTATGTCCCTTAGCCACTGACTGAAAAGCCTTCATTGCCTCAGCTCCTTTCCAGTCCTCTATGTTTTTGTTTACCCTGATACCAACATGGTGCCTGCATTTTTATAGCATCACTTACTGCCTGTTTAACTCCTATCGTCTTCCTCCAAAAGCTGTTACTAACCTGGGATCTTGCTCACCCTCCCCATTTTGTTTTGCCTAATTTGACAGTGATGCAATGTGAAGGTTTGCATCATGTTTGCCTCTTTTAGGGAAGAGAAGGTGTCTGGCCATGGATGGCTTTCCATCTGGTCTTGTCTCTTTTATGCCACCTTGTTAGTCAAGAGGGAATATTAATCCTGGGAGGGCTTCCCCTGGTTTCCTGTTTCATGCAGGTATGCCCTGAGATCCCATGCTGCTGAACTGAGTGCAAACTGGATTTCACATAACCTGTGTGACGTGGCTCTGCCTGCCAGATCTGAATGCTGATGAGCAATCACTCCCAATCCTGTGTCTCTTCAACAGTGGTGAACTGCTGTTTGACCACCTCGGTGCTCTTGCTTTGACTTCTTCTCCAAGTCTCTTCTACTAATGCCAAGCCAAGTTTAGAGCATCACAAGCTTTCCAGAACGGTCTGCTGATCTTATGGCTTCCAGACTAAGCCGTAGCTCTCTGCAATATTTCAAGCAGAGGCTTAGTGACTTTGCCCTTAAGAGATGCAAAGCTATTCTCTGCCTTCAGGCACATGAGATGAGGTTGATAATACATGCAAACCCAATGAGCTGAAGTTTTAGTGGGTGAGGAAATCATTGCCCATGTTATTCACTAGTGAAAAGGAGGAGGATTGGTTTCCTTTGCAGAAACAATTGGTGAAAGTCCAGAGGGGTGGTGTTATCTCTTGTTTATTTGGTGAACAATTACAGTTCATCTGCAGAAGCTTTTTATCAAGAATTGATGTTTTTCAGCAGTTAATATTAACTCCCAAGAATCTCAAACCTGGATGGTGAAACAAATAGGGAGAAGTTTTACTGGGAAAAAAAAAATCTTCTACATCATGGCAGGGTGTGCATATGCATGATCTGGTTTTTGCTCCAAGTTCTTGTATCCTGCTGGCTTTCTTGCTGCGAAAATCCTGTCCCAGTGGAAAATGATGGACAAGTAACTCTCTGGTAGTGTCAACCCAGAGATTACTTATTGCTGAACATGAGTGACACATCCTTAGAGGTGAGTTGGACAACAAACTTTTGGGGCAAAGCTGGGCAGTATTTCCAAAGCGGAGGACCTGTTTCGGCTATGCTGGAGATATGGGACAGTGACACCCACTAGCACAAATATTACTAGTCCTAAGAGACTCCTGTGCCTCTCCCAAACTGAAGGTAAAATCGAGCATTAACGCAAAATGTTTCTGTAAACCTTATCATACCAATAGAACTTTCAATATAGGTGATCAAGTAAAACATCTTGTAGGGTGCAGTGTACCTAAGCTGTTCTCAGGAGCAGACATGGTCCATTGTGTTTTACAAAACTAGGAAACTTAAAACATTTTTTATTGTTCTCTGTAGTATGGAGCATTTAAACTGTCTTGTTTTTCCCTATAATCTTTGCTCTGCTGATTTAATAAAATATTTGTAACAAATAAAAATATGGATGAACGAAGTAGTGAGGAATTATCTTCCCAGTGCTCATAAAAATAGAGAAATAGGCATAAAAAAAGCCCATAATGCAAAAGTGTATGTTTCTTGCCAGCCTTCATCTGTGCCTCCTCACTGTATGTCAGTGGGCTTGGAGGATGCAGATTTTGTTTCCTGATCAAAACTGTAATGGATTGAGATGACAAGGCTCATAAGTCCAGTGCTGCTGACAGCCTCCTTGTCAGCAGCACTTTTTCTTCAGCATTAGCTCCTGACTTACTGCCAGGGAAGAGGAGGGTAACCAGCTCTGCTGGCCTCAGCATTGGCAAGGGTGGCTGTTACTCTTCTCTGTTCAAATGCCTTGCTGGTTGTGTGCCTGCATGAAGCTAAAACCTTGGAGATAAGAGAATCCTAAAATTCTGTCCTCTCCATGTCAGTTCAGGCACTTCAGATATCAGACGGATGGATGAGCAGAATGGGTTTGTGTTTCAAGCAGTAGATGAGGAACAGAGACTTGAGTTAATTTCCTTTTTTGTTGGTGTGTCTAGGTGAACTATTTCTTTATAACCAAGTTTCTTCTCTGGAGTATCTATGCCTCATTCCCACATCTTGGCAGTCTCAGTAATCCTACTTCCCTACTCCATGGGGGTCTTAAGAACATTAACATTGATAATGCACTGTGTGATTCATTGATGATCACAGATGTGTATTTATGTGTCAAATACCATTAGTTCAGTCCTTCTTTTAAATAATGTTTCTCAGTCTGTGAGCACTGATGATGGGGCTCCACAGGAACACAATTTCCCTCTACAGATCATCTGCCAGATGCCACAGTGATCCTTAATGTAAAGCTAATGACTTTTTCGAATTAATTTAAACTGCCTAACAATGAGATGTAACAGAGAAAATTAAGGATGCCATCACATTCAGAGGCTAAATGCATGTAGGATGTGTATTAGGAAGTATAAATGCATTGTTAATCTCAAATTGCATGTTCTGATCCACCTCCAGCTCCAAACTTTATTCAGATAGCTAACAACAAAGACGTAGAGGTGTGCTTTCATCCTTAACAAAGATGGAGGAGGTTTTTGCATAGATCAACTGAATGCTTTCATCTTCAGATATTGCTGGGTCATAGTTATGGTTTGATTACTTACATGAATTGAAAATGAAGTGGTATTTTCTAGTTGTGGGTGTGAAGAGAGTCATTACTTAGAGCTGCTCAATAATCAGTAGCTTTTCAGACTTTCTTGGGCATGTTTAGTTACAGGAAACAGTCCAGCATACATGGGTTCATGGGCTAAACAGCAGTGCAATCGCTCTTTGTGGGAGATCTTTTCTGGGGAGCGCGGACGGGGGAATTTTAAAGCACGCTGTGATGAAAAGTGACATTTTACTATGGCTACTTGACCTCCTTTGCCACAAGTAGTCAAGTGTTTCTGACAAATGAAAGGTGCTGCTTTTTGAACGTTGGTGGTAGGAATTTAGATCTGGTACCTTATTCAGGTAAATGGATGTCATTCCTCCTTCCAGAAGCTGCTGCTTCTTCTGTTCTGTAACCTTAAAAACTAACTTAAAAATGTATGTGGACTGGACACCACCCCATGACTTGGGGTAAAGAAAAGCACATAGATTAACAAAAAAAAGCCTCTTCTAGAAGTAATTTAGTATGTTTTAAAATTTACTTTTATTGTTCATTAGAAGCTGCTACATACTCCTTTCAGAAAGTATCAGTCTGAAGAAATAAACCTAAAATATATAGAAAAGATGTAACTAGGAGGAACTAAAAACAAAACTATTCTTTATTACCCAGGCCCAATGTCCAGCACAGGACAGTCTACTGCAGAGAGCCTAGTGTACAGCCTCCTTTGGGGCTTTTGAAGGACTAAAGCATCATCCTGACTTAATGTTTTTCCCATTACCTACAACAGCCTGGAATCTCTTTCTCTGTCTTGCATTGCTTAGAAACTCCAGGACTTCAATGTGAGATGTCAGATAAAGCCAGATGTGCACCACATAAATCAGCACAGAAAGCAGTATGTGTTTGCTCTGAAGGCATTTATTAATTGCAAATACTTTTATTAGGAAATGTGTTGGAGTCATTTTCTTAAGATCATGTTCTTCTGGTTGTATTTTACTTTTATTTTAGTGCATTTTATTTTATTGGGTAACAAGTGAGAATGACCTCTATTGATTCTATTTATTTATTTGCTTTTTACCTCTGCTCCAGGCTGGCTTAGTTTATTCTTCTCTGTTTTTCTTTTTAATTGCTTGAAATAATTTAAATTCAGATTCAATGCTGTTATTCTGCTTCTGTTCATTGCATTATGAGCTTTTATGTGTGCAGCCTACACTGGACTTACCTTGGTGGCAATAAAGGAGATTTTAAAGGCACTCAACAATTTCTTAGAAGCTGCTGAGACCGAGCACTGCTTCTGCTCTGAAATCCTCCTTTTTTTAAGTAATCCTGGCCCTGAAGATGTATTCACAGATACAAGTTCCAGCCAGATAGAACATTTTATCTCTCTGAAGTAATGTACCGACTATCACTTTTCATGTCACTTTTTTTTTTTTTTAAGCTGGCTAAGCTTTTTCCTATTTATTTTTTTCCAATGAAAATGGAAACACGGTTAAAGCAGCTCAGAGTAATTTGATCATGGACAAATTCTGGCATGTAGCTAAATCCAAATCTGGAAAGAGGGTGTTTCTTTGCTGCCAGTGATGAGGTGTTTGTGTTGGCAGAGGTGGATCATTTAACAGCAATGGTTTGTTTGGCTGTTGACATACAGAGTATAATATGTTGATGTACACTCTTGTTATGGTGTAAAGCACTGTGGTGCTCCGGGGGTTGATTAACAAAAAATTGTATCCAGGAACAAATAACAGTAGAGCTTTTGGTTACCCACATGGCCACTTGTTCTTGGTTGGGACGGCTTGTGTGACAGAAGCAGGTCCCTTTTCCACAAAATGAGACTGACCAAGCCATGGGGACTTGCTGGCCACGTGTTCTTTGTCCAGAGCAAATGCAGGGTAACATGATGTGTGTGAGTTAAAACTAGGCATGCTGATATCGCTGATGATCACCTGATATCAGAGTATTTTGTTAAGCTGACATACCTTAATCCACATTAAAAACCAGCAATATTTACACTTGGCCAACTTCTAGATGCAATGCGCAGCTGATAATGTTATAGACCTGCTCTCTCCAATGGCAAATGGGGTCAACTTTTACAACCCCTGCGGTTTTCACTAAGGTGCCAGAGAGTGAAATGGAGCATCCCAAGGTGCAACTGCATTGGTTTGTCTCTGAGCAATGTACAAGAGTGGTCAGCATAGGTATGGTGCCAGAAGCACCATGGGTGCTCTGACACCCTGGGTGAAGTTGCAGGAGGCACCACAGCTCTCTGCTTGTGTTATCTGAGCTCTGCTTAGTTAATGAATGGAGAAGCATAAGAATGTGGGAGAAGCACATTGATTGTGCCTGGGGTTTTCTTCCCAGGAGGTAACTTACTTAAGTTTTCTCTGACGATCTAGAGGTGCCTAAAAGTGGAGTAAAAGCTAGGGAATAATGTAGCCTCTCATCCACTCATCCCTCAGGGAGGTCCAGCTTAAGCCACAAACTCTTAATCCTTCCCACTGGATTAATTTATGGTGCAACCATTAAGATGTGAGGGATTTAGAAGGGCTGGGCCTTAATGTGGGTTCTAATTCCCAGGGTACATGAGTTTCATATATTAACGGCTCCATGTCTGCAGTCTTATGCAAGTACACCCAGTATATCCAAGTTTGAGGTCCTGCACCTGTGTCAGGGCAATCCCTGGTATCAATACAGGCTTGGGGGGTTGATCAAGATATTCCAGAAGTACCAAGTGCTGTGCTGTCTGTTTCAGTACTTGAGAAATTGCTGAAAACTGGGAGTTGAGATGTCGGGATCTTCAGCCTTGAGAAACCAAAGCAAAGGCCGATCCCCTCCTCTCCTAATTCCACTGTTACTGTACCGCAAAGCTCTCTGAGCTCCCTGACACATTAAAGCATCCTCTCTGCCCTGTCAAGGTGACAGCATCATTACTCCTAAGAAATTCACTTCCTATCAGATATTCAAAGGATATCCAGTTCATTCAAATGTACCAGATGTAAATGTATCTTAATTTATGACTGTGTTCTAATCACCAGAAGATGATGAATATAATTAAAGATAATGAATAGCCCCATTAGTCTTTTGCTTGCTGTGATAATTCCTTCAGACAGACACTTCCTTTGTCTCTGTGTGGTGTGGAAAGATGCCTTAGTGAGGGAAACTTCTCCTGTTGCAGCTCCTCCTCACCCTGAAGCTTAAGAATTGTATTTGATAGCAAGACTGGGAGCAAAAAAGAGAGAATAGTATGCAAGTAATTGTTGAAGATGGAGGTAGAAAGAACTGATGGTGCCTATCAAATCTTGTATGTCTCGCATAGAAATCTTGGAGCTCCCCACCATGTGCTGGTATTTACACCTCACACTTTCTCAGCTCCACATTTTTATCTTTGATTTTTACATATCTCACTGAAAATATTGCTGGCAGCTTTATAATATCCACTATCCCTCCTTTACCTTCCAGCCGTTCCAGACAAATGCAATCCATTTATTTGGCACGTGGGTTTTCCATGTGTCATCTAGTTACTGAACAAGCCTGACACTATGAAGCTTATACTCTTCTGCAGCATTGCAGGCTTCCACTGACAGGGCTGTGGACAACTGAACCAGGACTGTGGCACTGTTCCTGGTGGGTTGTATTATACATGCAAAATGTATACCCTGATCTACCTCCTTCATGGCCATGTGATGAAGGCAAAATGCAAACCATAGTGTTTTGTTTGATGGGGAGTGGTGAGGTGGTAAAAGCAAGCATAATGTCAAAGTTTCTTGTTGGGGGAATTTGCTGAGCACTGAATCGGAGGTTGTCTCCCAGTGTGGTCTGCAAGTTTCATGATTTTGCTCTGTATGTCATGTCCCATGTCATTAATGAAAACCTGTAATAGGACTGCTCTAGAAGGACTTGCTTGAAAGGAGAAGGATGGCAGCAGAACCTCAGGAGTTCTCCCAGGCTTTGCATCCATCTGGCAGCAGTTTTCCTAGCTCACCAGGGCAGCAATGATGAGCTGTCACTTTTGCCTTTAAATGCTTCTATGAGACCATGTTGAACCTTTGGGGGAGGATTTCCACCCTCTGTGCTTTCCCTACAGCATTTTGACTCAGGCTGGGCTTTAAGTTTGGACACTGACACTGCAAAAGCTGCCACTAAAAGGCCTTTCAAAATTTTCCAGGTTACTTAGGAGTTCAGGCTCGGATGACCAGCATGGTACAAAGGAGGGGCAGACTGTGTGCTGGACACTTGTGTCTGCCGGGGCTGCCCTTCCTCGCTCCTGTCAGCCTATTGAAACTCATTTACTGGGCTGTAGATCTCTTCCAAAACACAGTCACAAGAAGGAGAAAATGTAGCCCTCAGAGTGTGTCTGAGACCAGAGCATTTCTGCACCAAGTAAGAACCACTCTGGGCCAGAGGGCAGGAGATGCTGCTAATCTCTCTCTCTTGACACTATCCCTTCTGGGCTGTGCTCAGCAGATGTTTGTGACTTAAACCTGTCAGCTGTGGTGATCTGATGCTTCAAATCTCTTTCGAGGCCTGGCAGGAAAATTTAATATCTCTGGATGAGGGGATGTCAAGGGGGATTGTTCTCCTAGCTCAGAAATATCAAATGTGCCATGAAACCCAGAACTTCAGCAATATGAGTCCCAGCTTTTGATCTGGCAATTTCTTGTTATTGACGTACATGCAAAGAGGTCAGCTTAATATTATAAAAATATGCAGGAGATATCTATTCCTATGGTCCTGCTGAAATCACACACTGAAGTCCTGTTAACGTGAAGGGAGCAGGGTTGAGCCTGCAGCAGTGGATATTAACTGAGTTAACAGTCTGGGTTAAATTCTCCAAACAAAAGCTGGAATTTGATGTTGACATGTACTGAGGTTTTGTCCCTCCCTCCCTTCAAAGTGGAATTTTGAACGTGAATTTGTCTTAAAAATTTTTTCAAATATTATATCCATCACAGACTATGTTATTGTAGTGTACCACAGATGTAAGTCTGCAGGCTAGTGGGAACGCTGCATCCACTTCTCTGAGGACAGCTACAGATTTTCAAGCTTGGGGAAAAGATGGAAACAAATTGTAGGGAGGAGTGAGGCAGAAACAGAAAAGCGCAGCTTAATAGTGATCTGGGATGCCACCTCTTTGGCCACAGAAGTTGTCTTGAGCTTGTCTTCTACAGGTTTTGTTCTGTATGTGCTAATACTTTTGAGGTGTAGGGAGCTTAATTAACAGTTGATGTTTCAAAGGAACAAAGCTTTTTGTGAAATTAACTCTTGCTGAATAATTTCACTACAAAAAAAAAAGGAGTTTCTTTTTTTAAGTAGCAAAACATTTAATTCCTATTTTTGAAGAGGAAAAAGACCATTTATGCTGCAACATGTTTTTTTTTTATTTAAAAAATTACCTAAATTTAAAAAATGTAAAAGAAAAACTTTAAAAGGAATTTAATAACTCCCAAATAAGATTTAAAGCAAACCAGAAATAAAAACATTTAACAAAAATAAAGGGGCTGGAATGACTGCTGGACTTGCTCGTAAGCTCTCCCACAAACAGAGCTGGAGTCACTTGCTACAGCTGGTAATGGACTGTGGGAAGCACAGCAGGGCTTGCGAACACATTTCTCTACAATGCAAGAATGAGCACTTTCCCTAGGAATAACTGCCCAGGGAACTGCCAGGACCATTTGCTGCTGCTTGTGCATAGCTGAAGGTGCTCCCAGAGTGTTTTCCTTCTGCAGGAGGTGCCAGAAGTAGAGGCCTCGCTTGCAGTGTGGTGCCCTGTTTTCCAGGCTCACCTGCCACACTCTTCAGCCGTCCTGACAGTTGATTAATGCTTCAGCTGTGGAGTGACAATTCTGCTTCGCACCTTCATCCATCATCCCTGCACCATTTCCTAGGGGCCTCAGGACCCTGGCAAATTGTCACATAACCTAACGGGGGACTTGCTGTTCTTCCAGTTGTCTGTCGGAATAAATGTCCTGTTTTCTCAGAAGTTGCAAGAGGGAGAAAAAGAAAAGGCTGGAAAATGGCTCAGGTGCTTTCCAAAGGAAAAGGAGATCGGTGTGATTCAGGAAGGTGGCTAATTCACCTTTTAGAACTTTTATCCCAACCATGTCCACAGGAAAGTTGCTTGGAGTGCAAAGTCCAGTTCCTGACTCCCCATGGATGGGAATGGTCTGAGGTGATGTTTTGCAGCAGAACTGTGGCAGGGCTAGGAGACAGGTGTGAAAATTGAATCCTAGTGCAGAACCCATCTCTTCCTTTAGACTTGTAGAGATAACAAAAGTTTGACTCTTTGTGCCTCAGTTTCCCATTGTAAGATCAGGGCGATGAAGGGCAATCAGTCTGTGTTGCAGGAGCTGGGAAATGATACCCAGTCCCTGCAGGGGAGTCCCAGCAAGGCAGGGGAGTTTGATCTGCTCATGGTGTGGGACTGGCTGTGACCTCCTGAGCCACTCAGGCTCTGCCTCCTTCACCTGTATGTGCAGGATAAAGCTGCACTTAAGGTCTGGCATTTGTTTTTTCACCTTAAAAACAAAAGGAGCTCCCCTGATACCCTTCACAATGTCACACTGTGATTTCACTTGGAATTGCCTCTCTTGCCTACCGAGAAAGCGAGATGAAATCAAGTTGAGAGGCATTTATCTTTTTGCCTTTCAGGCAGGGATGTGTGGCTGCTTGTTCAGCCGCTTTTGTTCTGAACCAGCACGGACCACTGGAAAGAGGGAATAGGAATGCGTTAACAAGAGGCCTTTGTCTGCTGCATGCCCCATACAAGAGAGCCACCCGCCTGGGTGACAATTTCCCAGGGACTGAGCAGGCAAAGGTGACTCGTTCTCAATGTAAGTGCCTTGCACAAAACTTTTCTCTCTCTGTCACAGGATCAACCCAAGCACAACACAAGTTTGTGCCACTCATCAGCACAGAGGAGGGGAACCCATCACACTCCTACCACCCAACACCAATACTCCTGTGGGTCTGCTCCCTCCTGAGCAAACCAACACATTAGCTCACCTACTATGTAGCTTGCTCACAACTCCAATGTGTTGTTAAGGAGGAGAAACCCAAGTGGTACAGCCCCAGAGCCACAGATCTCGGTGTTGGGTAAACAAGGATTGCTTTCCAATATCTGAAAAAGAAACATTAAATTTTCTCTGATTTATGGCTACAACCACTAAAGCATCTCCCATACAAACAGTTCAGCTTGTCAGTTAAGGAAGAATCAGTGTATGTGCACAGATGGGAGAAGACCGCAGTCCTCCTGACAGGTACATCTTTAAATGTACACAGGAGCAACTGGTCAGAGCCACTGAGGTATCTTGTGCTGCAGGGGAGGGTCTGGACCTGGTTTCAACTGTCCAGACAGACTGTGCAATCCTAAATTGAAACTGCCACATTCGGGTGTTACAGTGATGAGTCATAATTTACATATAATATCCAGGCCTCAGTCACTGACTCTAGCTTGGGATAGATTCAAGGACTATTTTATGTGCAGATCTGTTTTAGATGCATTTTAAAACTATGTATAGGATTTTAAAATTGATCTCAGAAACTGGCAGGTGTTCTGGCACCTCTCTCCTTCTGCTTGGAGATTGTGACCATGGACCTGGAACATGAATTAAGCAGATCAAGTATTTATAATCTTCAGGGTGTTGTGTGGTGGCCTGGACCATGGAGGTACGTAAGGGCCAGCTTCATCTGAGGTACCAACCACCTATGCAGAGGTTGGCCCTGGGGGTGTCTGGTTGGGAGGGTTTTTAGATCTGAGATTTGCCCAGGAGTATTGCTGGAAGAATAGGAGAAATAGTCTCTTTGGTGTTTATATCACTCAGGGTTGTTCAGTGATTCAGCTAAAGATGAAGAAAGCTCTCTCCTGGCAGGGCTGGTTGGAAAGGGGCAATTCAGTGGGGTATTTGTAGTTTGCTGGAACTGGTGCCGTCCACCTTCATTTAAAAACAAATCTGGGAATGTAAGTGTGCATGGTAGATTACAGGGATCCCTTGGCTTTATTTTAAGGGAATGGAGAAATATCCTTCTCTCTGATGACTGATATTTTTGCGTGTATATTCTAATGGGATTTTCTGGAGCTGTTGCACATGCTCTACCTGTCCGCTTCTGGAATCAGTGGGGAAGCAAACAAACAAACATCTTCTGTCCACACGGGAAGGGAAAGCAGCACCGAGTGCTCCAGGTAGTCCCCCTTCCTCTGCTGAAAAGCTTGCTTGTGTCCTGTGCTCCGTTGATCAGGCCTAGGACTGACACACATCATTGCTGGATTTGTTGTTGCTGTCATTTCTGTTTGTGTTTTGAATTGGAGGGGCAAATTTGATTTAAATCAACCATGGTCACATGTAATCAAAGCTAATGAGCAGGTTCCTATCTGTATTAAAGTAAATAATTCAATAATTGTCAACAATCTTTGCCAATAAGTTGCTTTGCATTTGTCCAGCCAGGGATGATATTGCAAATCTAAACAAAACAAGTCAAAACATGTGTGCGAGCACGCTGAGTGGGACTCGCATGGGAGCAGATACCATCTGGAATCACAGTTGCTCTCACAGCCAGAAGAGGCAGAAAGATGCTGTTAAATGGGAGAGGTGCACAAGTGAGCCAGGGGAAGCTCTTCGGGCAGCAGTGTGGAGATTGCTTCTTGGCTTTTTCCATCTTGTGACCAACCCTCTGCCCTTGCTCTCTGTGCAGCACAAGTCTTGTTCCAGGGCCGGGTCATGGGCACTGCTCCTTGTCTGTGTGCGTGTGACAAGCATGCTGGCATACAAGTGCTCCCTGTGTCAGTGGTATAAACGTGAGTGTGGGTCTTTCTTCCTGTATGGACAACCAGCAGGGTAGATCTTGCAGCCTTTAACCTCACCCACTGACACTTTACTGCCTGACTTTTGGAAGGAATTTCATGTGCTGGCAGCAGAGGCAGGCAGCCACTGGGCAGAGGGTCACGCGTGGGTACGCAGCTCAGAGCATCTCGGTTTGACTGTGGGCTGGGCAGGAAGCATATGGCGATGGGAGCCTGCCTGTTATCTGAAGGCACCTTCATGTCCAGCCACCACATGGTGGCACAAAAGACGGTTGTGCAGCTTCAGTGGATTGCTGCAAACAGCATCCTTTAACAAATGGATTTCTTGTGTACAAAATGAAAAAGGACAGTGAGTCCAGGCTGTGTTTATTGTCTTTGTAACTGTTCCAAAGAGTCCTAACATCAGACTCTCCTGGTGTATTTTTGGGTCTAGCTTTTTGTGTCTGTTACCATCCCTGAGTAGTTATTGTCTGTCTGAGTTGCAACGTGTATCATTTTGGCTTCCATGTGCCTTGTTTGCTAGCACCACAACTGAAAGGTAATGAGGTGGGAGCATCATTACACAAAGAGCCTTGGTGGAAAAATACTGTACTTAAATAAGCTGAGACCATTATCACTACTTAGAAAATGCTTGGAGGAGTGACAGCATATGCTGTTCTGTCATTAAAACAAAAGCTGTATTTCAAAAGCTTTTTTCCCCCAAAGATATTATGCAGATATTGCTAGTCTAACAGGAATGCGAAGTGGAAGAACAGCTGAACAGAGTAGCTGCCACTGAGAGAGGTGGGGGCAGGTGACAGGAATATAGATTTCAGTGGGATGCATTCAAGGAGAAAGGCAGCAATGTAATTTGCCAAAGACATCCTAGAGATAGTTAATAAGCATGTGGATAACTCCCCTTGCTGCAAAAATAAATCAGCACAGAGCAAAGTGAGGGGTACCAAAATTCTTTTTTGGCAGGGACATCTTGGAGGGTGCTTTGGCATGGCTCTTCTTTGCCAGAAACATCCCACCCTCTTGCTGGATTTGGATTTTGCTGGCTCACTGGAGCAGGTTGCTGTCTTCTGTGTACCCCCTGCTTTCAAGGGAAAAGAGGAGGGAGCATATGAGCAGAGAGCGGTCCTGAGGGAAGATCCCAAGGCAGAGCCAAGCCTAAGGATAAGCTCTGAGATGATCTTTGTTCATAAATTCAAGCTGGAGGACAGAGTAGAGTTTGAGTTTGCAAATGCACTGCCACGATTCGTGCAGTGCAGAAAACGCTTTTTCTCAGGAAGCTTTATGACATGCAGTATTTTCTAAAACAGAACTTGGAAAACCCAGTCCAGCTTCGTCCACCACAGGCCTGTGAGATGGACGGTTCCAGTTCAGACTACACATCTACTGATAGGAAGCTGCTTCAGCTTTATCCGGACTTGGATGCAGCACACAATTAGCTTCATAATGCCCACCAGGCTCAGTGGTATACGTTGTGTGGAGTGATATCTTGCTATATCCAGATTTTCACTGACATAATTTTACTTTTAGGTCCCACAGGATAAGAAAGGCTTGGAAGCTGACCTTACCTTGGTTCTAATACAAGACATTATGGGATGTTAAGTGTGGAATGATACTACACACAAGTAGCTGATTGCATCATTTTCCCATTTCCAGGTTGCAGATTATTTCAAATACTTGTGACAAGAAAAAGGGAGGGAAGCCCATGGGGAGGAACTGAGCCACCAGGACTGCTGTAGCTGCCAGGGTGCTGTGTCCTGGGGCTCCCAGGGCTACATACATGTCCAGTAGCACTCCACTTTCTGTAAGTTTTCATGTATGATTTATATAGTGCAGGGGCCTTTGGACATACTGTTTCTGAGCTGCAGCTGAACAAAGGAAATGAGAGTTTTGAGGGTTTGTGTGTTATGCTGGAGTTGAAAACCAAGCAGCACTGTGCTAAATGTGTGGGAACTGGGGCTTTTCTAATAATCACCTCTGCTTTGCTATTCCCTGCTTGGAATCACCTTGCCGTGATGTTCATTTGTTAGAAGATTTGCAGAGCCAAAACAGGTGACTCTACTCCAGCCGGCATGATTTAATATAAGTAATCATTATCTGAGACCATACTAATGGTAGAACTGTGTTAAGTTGGGTCTAAGGGGCTGCTGCATGCCTGGCCGGTCAGAACTGACCTGCGACAAGCTGTTCAGTCTGAATGATAGACTGGGTTACCTCCCTTTGCCTCTAAATTGTTCTTGCTATCCTTATAGGTGAGATTTTCAGCTTAGCTCTAGCAGTGTGCGTGTACATTCAGACAACTAATAAGCACCACATAACTTTTCTGCTATGGGCTAATTCGGATGGCTGGGAAAAAACTGCACTGGATTAAACCGAGCATCTTTAGGGATACCGAGTGTGGAAAGAAGCACTGATAAACACTGATGGCACCTGCCAAGGGGCTCATGTGCCATGAGAGAGAGGGTGTCCAGAGCTACTCCAAACAAAAAGCTTTGGCAGAGCCGAGATTGCAAAACTGCTGCAAAGGAGGCAAAGGGACCAGGAATATGAGTTTAAGGAAAGCTTTAAAAAGATATTGTTCCCAATAATGCAACAGTTGAATGCAAAGGAAAAAGATGTTTCTCCTTTGCAGGCTTGCTGCTGAATGTGGCTTTCCAGTCTCTCCTCTTCTCCAGATGTTATGATCTGTAATCGTGTATGTAAATAACTAAAAAAAATTAAGCTAAAAACTTGAAGTCCATCCTGTTTGACTGTTCTCATACTGAATTGCAAGCCCGGCCAGCTCTGAAGGGTTGAATTAGACAGGAAACTGCTTTGTGATGTTTGAAGAAACACTTTCATAGCTGCAATTTAAAATATTCCCATCCCATTTCATCCCCCAAGGACATTCCTGTTGTGCAATGAATGAGGGTAATGTTATAGATCTTCAAAATGCTGCCAGCCTTTTGCCAGGTGAAAGACAGTTGGGAAGTCTGTTAAAGACAATTTAAAATCTATGGTGGGTTTTTGCTCTTCCAGAAGATGTCTAATACATCTCTGTCACGGTTTAAAGCTGGGCTGGCTATTAAACCTGCAGCAGACGCTCTCTGTTAACCCTCCCCCCCCCACCCGAAGGGAAAGGGAAAGGGAAAAGGGAGAGAGACTTACGGGTTGGAAAGTTAAAACAGTTTTAATAAACCTATAATAATGAAAAAGAGTATAATAATAATATTGGAATAATCAAATATATACAAATATATATACAAAACCAAGATCGAGCTCCCCCGATGTCGGCAACGTCACCACCGGCACTGCAGGGCAGGCTCCGGGAAGGCCCAGGCTGGGCCTAGCGATGGTCGAGAGCTGGGTTCAGGGATGCACAGATCAGGATCGGGGGCAGCAGGAAAACAGTCGGAGTCCTCCTTGGACACAGGCCATAGCAGAAAAGAGCAAGAGCCCCAGCGCGAGACCCTCGTGATCCCCCCGCTTTATACCGAGAATGACGTGTATGGGATGGAATACCCTCGTTGGTCAATTTTGGGTCACCTGCCCTGTCTGCTCCCCCCTGCAGCTGCGACCCCCCTTCGGCTCTTCACTCATAAGCAGTGAGGAATTCAGCAGTGACCTTGGTTTCTCTAAGACTAAGTACAGCAAGAGCCTTACTGCACAACATCCCTACCGGTGCCTCAGCGATAACTACAAACTTCGAGCGTTATCAGTCCTGGAAGCAGACACTGTCTGCAAAACATGTAGTTAGTTTCAGAAAGTGCAGTTACTTAGAGGAGACTTAGCTGAAAGTAAAAATCACTGAAAGGAAAATCGGCCTGGTTTAGGCCAAACCAGGACATTCCACCCCTTATTCCATACCATTCACGTCATACTCAGATCACCACTAACTTTTCATTTTAAAATATATACAGATAACATTAGTTTATGATTCATCTCTATACAGAAAAAAAAGTTCATCAAGTTCATTTAGTTCAGGATTGTGGGTTTCCATCTGGCTAGGAGTCTCTCAGGGTAGGAGAGATGGTATGATCTTTGTCACAGTTTGTGCCCACGGGTTGCAGGTTAAAGATGTCAATCTCGAGGAGGTTACTGGACACCACTTGCAGCTAGCTCCATTCCCATCACCACTGCTTCAACCTGAAAGACACTTATGAACACTGTTAGTATTATGCAGCAATTAACGTCATGCAGTTCAGAATTAAGTATTCTCACCCAAGATCAGATCACCTTCAGGGACACGTCGGACTCCACCATCCTGCAGCATCACCCACCAAGTACATCCAGGTCCTTGAGCAAAAGCAATCCCATGAATGGGTTTACCTTTGCCCGTAGCAGGAAGAACCCAAACAGTTTTTCCCAACAGATTCCTTTCATGCACCACAGGGACTTTATCCCCTTCTACTGTATGTAAAAGGTCTGACTGAGCAGGGCCAGCTCGGTTGATAGATCCTCTGGTGTTAACTAGCCAGGTAGCTTGTGCCAAATGCTTATCCCAGTTTTTAAAGGTTCCACCCCCCATTGCTTTTAGGGTAGTTTTTAACAGCCCATTATACCGTTCAACTTTCCCAGATGCTGGTGCATGATAGGGGATGTGATATACCCATTCGATGCCATGCTCTTTGGCCCAGTTATCTATAAGACTGTTTTGAAATGAGTCCCATTGTCCGACTCAATTCTCTCTGGTGTGCCATGTCGCCACAAGATTTGCTTTTCAAGGCCCAGAATAGTGTTCCAGGCAGTGGCATGGGGCACAGAGTATGTTTCCAGCCATCCGGTGGTCGCCTCCACCATGGTAAGCACATAACGTTTACCCTGGCGGGTTTGAGGGAGTGTGATATAGTCAATTTGCCAGGCCTCCCCATATTTATGTTTCAACCACCGCCCCCCATACCACAAAGGTTTTAACCGTTTGGCTTGCTTAATTGCGGCACATGTTTCACAGTCGTGGATAACCTGTGCAATAGAGTCCATGGTTAAGTCCACCCCTCAGTTATATCTGAAGCAAAGTGAACATAAAAGACCTGTGCAAGTTAAATTAAACCATGAGCATGGTCCCTCCTGACGTGTCATCCTTCTCTCAGAGGAGTCAGGAGCTCAGATCCTATGGAGTGTGCTGAAACCAAGACCATCTCCTTTCTCTTTCCCCAGGGAATGCCTTTTCATATAATTTCTGCATCCCTGCAGCTTTCCTAAGTCAGGAGTTTCTCTCACAGTGCTAGATATGCAGCTTTTTCCTCTCTCAAACCTCTCTCCCCATGCTTCTCCTCTAAACTTTTAAGTGTGTTTGCATCTTGAAGTCACTGTTGTTTCTAAATTTAATCATGAAGGGGAGGAGAAGGGGCGAAGAGAGTGAAAAACGTGTTAAATGAAGAAGAAAATCAATTTTGCATTTGCCACATCTCAGCAAACATTTACCCAACCTTGCTCCTCCCCTGCCTGTCAGTGCCAGGCACCGTGGCTTAATCCTTTCTGCATTTTTTCAAGCTGGTTGCATCAGGAACGTGTTGCTTTTCAATGCTCCTGACCTTTGAGTGTGGACCGGTGTCCTTGAGGTATAAGGCAATTTAATAACTCTCCTCTCTGTACTTCAGAAACCCAGCACCATTTGTATCAGCTCAGGCGCCAGTGCTTGATGAGTAACATCTATTCTCATCGTGGGTGACACCTGCCAATGCTACCTGCTGCTATGCTGCTTGAGCAAACCAGAGGGATTGTGGTGGAGTGAGGCAGTGGGCAGCAGCCGTCTCCCTCCTCCCTGCTGTGCTGTGCCCAGGCAGGGCTGCTCCAGCAAAGGGGGCTGGAAAAGGGGTACCCATCTGAAGCTGCTGTGATTGCGCTTTCAGCTCCCAGGGAGGAGGGTCTGATCAGTCCCTTCTGCAAAAGGAGAGCAGGGGGCTGAGAATGGGCAAGGGACAGCTGGGGAAACTAAGTCCAGCATCTGCCAGAGGAGCTGGAGCTTTGGCACCCAGCACCCATGCAAAGTTTCTTCTCTGTGATCTTGCTCTTAGCCTTTCATCTTTATGCTCACTGAAATTGCTCCTTTTCCTTGCTTTCAAGGCATCTCTCTTGGAAATACTTAACATTAGAAGAGGTGTGCGCTATTGTGAGTTACAGATGCCTTTTAGGTTACACCTGAGCTGTCAAAGAGGTATTCTGCAGGGGTAAGGTACTGACCTCCTGTCAATCCAAATCAGGTACCTGGCCAGGTCTGTGTAATACTGCCTGTGGCCTCTGGTTTCCTTCCATGAAACCCCACATCTGACACAGGGAATGATGTGTGCTTGCCAGAAAGTAGAATATAGTGAGGTCGAAAGCAGTCCAGTGTCCCACATTTCAGGCATGCTTGTTGGGTCTCCAGCAGGCTGTGTGGTATGAGGTTCCCAAGGAATCTGCCAAGTGGTGCAGCCAAAGAGCCATGAAAAACTAAAAGAATACCTCAACTTTTGTCAGTGTCTGCTCACTAAATGAGAAACGTGAGAAAATTTCCATTTTGGAAGAAAAAAAAAAAATAAATAAAAATTGTTTTTAAAGAGATTTTTGCTTCATTTAAAAACTTAAAATGTTCTTGAGGAAAATGGAGGGCTTCTTATTCAAATAAATTCTACAACTAATGTTGACAAAAAGCCCTAGAAAATGTGTCACATTCTAATATGAACTTTGCTATAATATATGAGTTAAAAATAGATAATAACAATAATACTAACTCCTCTTCCACTTCTGGCATGAATTAGATATTCAGCCTAGATGGCTGGAGTAACAAGAAATACAGCCATGGATGCCTTTGTGTCTAATATTAGTCAGCTTGTTTAAATTGACTTGTTTGCATTATCAATAGCTATTCATATGTGTGTTACATGGCTTGAAATTACCTTGCAAGCCTCAGTTTTCATCAATGAGCTCAAAAGATAGGATCACAAAGGATGTCTATTTGTGTTTTATTCTTCTGCCAAACCTCAATTCCAAAGTACTGGGGTACTTAAGCAATTCCTGCTGGAGTTTCTGTTTGTAGCTGGGTTGTTTGGCTGATACACAGCTGTAAATGAGGCTACGAGAAATACTTCATCAGGATGCCTTGGTCCAAAGCCATCTTCTCAATAGAGGATGATTGTTATACTTGGGCTCAGTGCCCAGAGGAGACAATCTTACATAAGTAAATAAATATTGTATCTGCTTTTCATCAGGGCAGAATGGACATTGGATGCAAAACTTTCATAAGGACTTAATGTACTTAGAGCATGAGTAAAACTTTGGGAGTTAGGAATGTCCTGGGTTGTTTGAAGGCCTTGTCTTAATGTTGTGCAAAATGGTAGGACTTTTCAAACTTCTCTTTAAAATTCTGAAATCCAGAGGCACCTGTAAAGACGCTCACCAAGACGAAACTCTTTGGTTGCTCCTTCTCCCCAGAGAAAGGAGATGAAGATTTGAGGGCCTTGTCTTCAATGGATTTACTGGTGCAAGGGACTGAATTTCTCTCTTTCAGCATCTTGGTTTAGGAGGACATTCCCTTGTTGTCTCCTTCTCAACTAGAGAAAGCATCGCACTTGCATGCAGCATTAGGTAACCAGAAAGGCAGGTTTTTATGCATAATACTTTGCACAGATGAAAATGTCAAATCAGATTTGATGTGGTGGTAAATCCAGGCCTTTGTGTCTTCAGGTGTCCTTGATCTGCAGCAGTACCTACTCTGGATGTGCTTTGAGGCAGTGTTGGATGGAGTATGCTTGATAGATGCTGGTGTCTTTGCAGCCTTTGATACCATTTAGCACAAGGTCCCATCAGGCCACTGGTGCCCGCTGGCTCACACCGAGCACCAGGAGCATAGACAGGTTGCTTCCTTCATTGCTGATGCTTTTGCAGCAGGGCTGATGTGTGATCTTCAGCCTCTTCTCCAGCAGCCTCTGGTCCAGCTCTGAGATGGGCAGAGCCCCAGGCAAGGCAGAGATCACATCTGCTGAGACACCTCTAACATACTAACAATACATGAATTTTCTTAATATTTTGTCTCAACCAGGAATATCATCGATATCAAAGCAATCCAAGGTCAAACTAGATGGTAAAAATGATTGTTCCTGTCATTGATATCGAAGAAAAGAACAACAAATTTTACCATCTACTCTCACCTGCAAAACAAAGGCAGAAGAAATCTTGTAATTACTTTAACCTTCCTCAAGCTCTTAACTTTTTTTTAAACTAAACTTCTGTTTGAATTAGCTTGTGTTTTTTTCTAAAGCTATGCAGTTCCCGCCTGCAGACTCCCCAGGTGCTCTGTTCCCATGGTTATTTACCTGAAATCTTGAACATCTGCATCTCATTTCAGTCTGAATTTTTCTTTCTTCAGTGACAGCAACTGGATCTTATTATTTCTTTGACTTTTAATTATGCAGTTGTGTGCCTCACCCCAAATCTAGTTTACCTGAGTATTCAGCAAAACGAAATAGCCCATGGTCACATGTTGCGCTTGCTAATATAGGCTGTTAGGTGATTAATTTATGAGATGCTCCTTAGTAAATGGTCTTGATGAGCAGCTTCTCCTCTGTAAAACATCCTCAGCTGAGACATTGATCAGTGGTCTTCTGACCTTAGTGTAAAAGTAGGCACCTATAGAAATTATTAAAAGCACTGTAGAGGAAAGAGACGGATGTAAAAGTGTAGGTTTGTTTTGCAGTGGAAGGATGCTGGCACTGCAGGTTTTAACGTCATCAGTCCTCATTGTAGCTATTATCCCCCCAGGTTACTACTGCCATTTCCCTCTCCCTTCAGATCAAGGAGCGAGTGCCTTGGTGCCTTTTAGCCAAATAAACCCACCTGCCTCTCTGATTTAAAGAGAGCATCTTTATTTACTTCCCTTTTAAAATCTATAGATGGGGATTATCCTCCCAACATCTAAATAATCTCTTTTGATTTCTTCTTGTATCAAAATCTCCTCAGTCATAATCTGGGAAGAATCTTCCTCCCAGAGATGCCTTTGAGGGGAAGAGAGGGAAGGATGCTTGCTGGGACTCATTCTGGGAGTCCCAGGAGGGTGTTTGTTGTCATCGCAGCCACTGATGAGCTGGCTGAGAGCTGGAGGGTGGCTGTGCCTCTGCTCTGCCTTCCCGAGGCTGTCTGCTGTATCAGCCTGTTATAGGGACTGCCATAAAGTGTCTGCCCTGTTTCTGGTTCCACTCAAATTCAAGAAACATTAAAAAATAACTACAGGCAATTATTCGACCAGTGTTTGCTGCAGTAAAAACTTTAAGAGGAGACTTGTAGAAAAGCCTGTTTGGGCTCTTGAGAATCCAAAATGCAGTCCTAGCCCTAAGGATTACTTTAATTTATTCAAAGACAAGAAATAACAGCTCCAACTGTTGTTTCCTATTCAAAGGTCAGACTTTAAATACCAAATCCTTGCTACAGACTTCTTGCTAACAAGCTGCAACACTGTCATTATTCTTAGAAATAAATCAGCAAATAATCTTGCATAGCATGTCTGAGAAGATGGCATTCCGTACACAGACACTTTCTGAACTGGAAAAGGGTACATTTTGCCTTCCAAATTATTTCTTATTTATTCAGTTGCCCATATGTGTAATAAAGAATCCCATAAATAGAGTGATTCTAAAGGAAGAAGTATTAAAACTGTTTTGAGTAACATCTGTAATCGTGGAGAGAAATCCTCACTGTGCAGGAGCAGCCAGCAGAGGCACTAGCAAACGAACCACATAAATTGCTCTGAAAATACTAATTGCAGCCCGCTGAAGTTTGCTACATCTCTCTGATGTTTCTGTGGTATGATGACAAGCCACCTACTCGATTTACATCAGCTCACTTGGAGAAAGCAATTGACTGTCAGAGAAGGATCGTTATTTAAATGAGTTCATTTTTACAGATTAAGTCAAGACATGAAATTGCCAGAAAGTGTGAGTGAAAAGCAGAGAAGTCCAGGTAATCTACATGATCAGACAGACAGTGATCTGCATCTCTTTAAGTGCTTACCTCCACTTGGCATGGGCTGTGATGGACCAGAACTGCTCAGGGGCAGACACAAGAACACAAGACAGAGCACAAGAGGAGAACAAACACAGAACAGAAAATGAATCCATTAAAGATAAGACAGCTGCTCACAGGAATGATCTAGCTTGAGAAGCATCTTTACAAAACTATCCTATTCACTGGTTATATCTCATTCTGTCCCATTTTGGAAGTGCTCTATTCATATATGTGGTTATCTATTCTACTATGATATTCAGCTCTATATGAGATATAGTCCTAAATCATGATTAAAGCAGTGCTCTGAATTAAACTACTAAACCTTCTAAGAAAATTAGATGAACCTTTTTCTTCTGTAAGTCATAAACTGACCTTTAATTCTTGTTGTTCTGTAAAGATTTAAGCTCCAGCTATTCACACACTTACAGTATGGAAATTTATTTTTTTTTTTTTAATGATTTGATTTCGTAGCTGATATAAAAAAAGTAGTCTGGCAACTTCTGTTGTTCTTCTAAGCACTGCCATGTAAGCCTCTTTAAGTGTAACCCATCTGAGTCACATCAAATGAGAATAATTTAAAGATAATGTCAGTGAAAACAGACTCTTGTCAAAGGGTAGTGGTCCCCTGCTGCTACATGAATACAGAGTGTTTATCAGAAATAAGTATCAAAGGGAAGTGAAGGAGTTACATAATGCAGGGGTGTTGAAAAAGGATCAGTGCCTTTGTGCAACTGCTGCCTCATGTTTGCAAGGGGGGTACACAAGAGCAACGTGAGATGCTCTGGTGTCTGTGGCGTTTGTGAGCATGAAGGAACTGTCTGTCTGCATCTAATTGCATATCCAGAAAAATGACTGTTTCATGGTGAATGTTTTCAGGTATTGATGGTAGGAGAGCAGACATGGATCTCCTCTTGTGTGGTAATGTGGTTCCAGAGTGGAATGTCACCAACCACATTATTCATATTTTTAATTTATTTTAGGACAAATAAAGACAAGTGAAATTCCCGCTGGAATGTGCAGACTATTGTGGTGACAAGAAGGAATAAGATACAGCTTCAGCCAATGAACTCTCGTTGAACTGGTCTTTCTTGTTATCCATAGCCTTTTACACTATATGTGTTAAGTGGTCCAGGAAGGATCCCAGGGAGAGGGATGTTGTTTCTTGCCCCTTTATCAGACAGTCAGCAACAGAGCTGTTGCTAACACTGGTGGGGCCAGGGACTGGTGTTTTGGGGATGTTTATTGGCATGGCTCAGCATGGCACAGCTAGCTCTGAACATGTCCACTTAGGAGAGAAATAAATGAGCCTGGGTTTTCTCCAGTGACTCCAGACAGAGTAGCTGACCCTGCACTAGTGCAGAAGCATTAGCTGATGTTGTTTTGGAAGCTGCATTTCATCTCTCTTGCCAAACACGTGTCATTTTTGGAGCATTAATAACTAATAACAAGCAGAAATGAAACTGAAAGATCCTAGATTGGCAAACATTTAAAGATAATTCAATACTATCTAGATGCTTTTAAAATTAATTTATAAATATTTAAAGCCATGAATATTTCATTCCTTTCAATTAATTTTGTTAATTATTTGGCTATAAAGCACATATCACACTCTTTCCCTCCTGTTCAAATTATACTTCTATTGCATTTTGAAAGCCCCAGTCTGCAGCTTCAGTAACAGCTCAAGATCAAAGGCTGTATTTTGCGAGTGGCCCCTTGGCCCTGCCTTTCCAGGGAAGAAGGGGGGACTGTTAGGTGCATTCATTTTGCGTGCTGAGTTTCTTGCATCTGCAACTTGGGTAATGATTCCAGTCACACAGGCACTTGCTGCCCTCATGTGCTTTTGCAAACCAAGGTTCAGCATATGCACATCTAGTGGCTTAAAAAAAAAAAAATCATATTCAGGAAAAAAAGTACTCCTGCCTCCTTACTAGAGACCAAACCTTATACTCCTGGCCAGAAACAGTGACAGCTCTTCTTTGCAAATAGCCAGACCATCAAAGATTTAACAAAATTTAATTAACAACTTTGTGATAAATGGACAGTATCACAGACCGGTCCTTCTGATTATCTTCATCACTCTTTTATCAGGAGGATAAGTAGGTCCTTCATAATTATCAACCTGTTGGTGCACAGACTGGCATTTTATTATAGACTTGTGCACTATCAAAAGCAAAGGTATATGAATGCACCATAACAATAATGGGGACCGCTGCATTGCAGCCAGTCCATTTGGAAGACTGTTGACTCCATAAGGGCAAGGAAGTAGTGCTGAGCTAGAGAAAGCTGAACCAGAAAATCTATTGAAAATATGCTCATTATTACATTTGAAGAAATGCATGCCACCCTCAAGAGGAAGATAGATGGAGAGAGGAGACCTAGGGTAGGTAATTGGAGAGCCATATGGACACAAGTTGCTTTATTTCTCTTCAGAGACTCCAGAAGAAGGTTAGAGCAAATAAAGACCTAACTTCTGTTAGGTGCCTGAAGTTGGATACGATGTGGATAAATCACATCTTCCTTTTCAGTATTCCCAGTGTTTCATGGTCATGTCTGTAACAGAATTCTCTGGGAGCTGCTCTCAGACCATAAAAATATCAGGTACCCTAGAAACCCATGAGGCTCACGCATCTCACACTGGGCACCCAAAACAACTCTGGAGTGTTGCCTGTATCTTCAAAGTATGTAAAGTGGGGGTAATGGTTTCTGATATCACACAGCTGCTGGCAAAGTTAATTCATTAATTTTTATGAAGCATCTAAATCCTGTAGTGGGGGATTCCTGCAGGAAAGCTAATGAGAAAATTTAAGATGGCTTTGAGACCAGGCTGATGGGCGGGGAAACAAAACCTTCGGTCATGTACCCGTTCTCTCTTTAAGGAGAAGATAAAGATTATGTTAAATAATGACTTTCTTGCTAATGAGAATTGCCCTTGTGTACCTGAAGCAAATACTGCAGTCAGGATTCTCCTTCTGCAACTTGCTTTGCTGTGAACTCTCTAGTGAAAATCGTCTCCTATATCTTGAATCCCTGTTCTACAGAAATGGGATTGTATTTACAGATGGCTGGAATTGCCCTGCATTGTGCTTCCAGCCAGACAACGCTGCTTTCTTGAAATCAGGCATGCTCTGGGAACCTTGTAATTGCAGGGACCTTTCATCAAAAGCAGTCATGTCTTGGCACTCCTTGTACAGCAGATTCTCTGCAGGGCAGATGATCTGAGAGCCGGTTGCTTTGGTTGTAATGTGAAACATTTAAATACTATTGCAGCATTAATGATAAAATCTTTAGCTCCTTCCACCCCCCAGTGCATACTTGGGTACTTGCCTGGATGGATAGAGTCCTTGCAGTCAGTTCAGTGCAACTGGAGCTGTGGACTTGAAGTGCTACAGTGCTTCAGTGAGGAGAGAGAGAAGGAGGGCTTAAGAGGCTGTGGCATGTGCCTCCCCCTTGTACTGTTACTCTCCAGCAGAGATCTGCATGGGCATCATCTGTGTGCTTCTACCAGCCCAACGTGGTGCTTTGTGCAGCATTTCAAGTCTCAGTTGCAGCCAAATTCTTGCTCTGCTATAAAGTGACCTTAGGAATTCAACCCAGAGCCAGATGCTGCTATTTGTGCCTCTGCAGGGATTCCCTTCTCCCACGAGAAATGCTGATGGCTGCAGGGCACTGTATTCTGCAGAGTGACAGAAATTTTGCTCGCTCCTGTTGCGCTTACTTGTGGTATCAGGATGATGATGTTTTACACTAAGTGTTTGCAGAATTTTTCTTTTTATCTTTCCATTTGTTCTCAGTTCTTTCCAAATGTATTTCTCTGTTAGATATGTCTTCATACTGCAATTGTCTATGCTCTGATTTGTCTGACAACAGGGCTACTCTGTGACGATGTGTGTCTTTTTTCAGTTATCTCTTAAATTGCCCAGCCTGTCCTCCCAGGTTCACTTGTCACTGTTTCAGAAGCCTCACAGTGCAGCAGCCTTACCCAGCTGGGTTTGACATGTACTGATTCCATTCTTTTTACCAAACAGAAGCCAAGTTTTGCTTGGCTTGATCAGCTCTGTTTCACTTTTTTATTTTAATTGGGCTCCAAAGTTTCCAGGAGATTCCTGAAAGTACGATCTGTGGTGACTTGCCTGAGACCAAATGAGAGCCTGAACAAGTAATGGGCACTTCCCAAATCCAATCCCTACTTTATCCCTGTAACTGAGCATGAGGACAGCAAACCAGGCAATCTCCTCAAGTTCAAGAAGAAAGAGCTTTTGAGGGAGGAAGAAGGATGTATTTGTCTTTCCATCAGGATGATCCTTATCTCATGTACACAGTACTTCGAAGTCAAGCTGCATTTCATCCCAAGGCCCTACGTGCTTCTGAGCTGCCTTTAGCAGAGATTCAGACAGCCCTAGTCCCCTTTCTCTTTCCCTTTATTTTAGTTTAATAGTTCTGTGGCCTTTCCTGTGTCATCTAAGTGCATGTCTCATTACTGAAGCACTCCTTCGTGAAGAACTTGCCCTGATAAGCCAGGTACTCAGCAAGGGAAAGCAATGATCATGAAGAAAAATAGGAGTAAGCAGGTTTGCCACCTCCCTGCTGTTGTTTCACCTGACTCAGCGCTGTATGCAGGGTTTCTGACAGGAGTAACTCCTTAGCAGCAAGGTTATAGAGGCCTTGGAGATATGTGATGCAGCTATCCATGAAGCCTGTGAAGTCTCTGGATTGTAAGTGTGAGTGCCTCAAACCAGCTATTTTTCAAGTCTTTCTTTTGGGATGCAAATCTTAACCCCAGGGGCCATGAATTGCACACAAGTCAGATGGCTGAGCAAAGGAAAAAGACTTCAAAGGCTTATTGTCCTGCTTCAGGGGAATCTGAGCTTCTTGTGCTGCTCCCTTTCCAGATCTCAGCAATTTTAACTGGCTGCTTGAACTTCACTGTCTAATCTCAAATCCCATGTGAACTAGGGCAGAGTGTAACACTCCGGAATAAATAAAAACAGCTATCTGCCATGGGCAAAAGAAGGATATTGTGTTTTGAAAACTGCCTTATGGCCGTCACAGTGCAACTCAGCCATGCGGCGAGCATTTTCCAGACAGGAGGAAAGAGGGGAGCAAAAAAGACCCAGCTGGTAGGATCTTCCTTCCCCAAAGCACACCCAGCTGCATGGAGGCAGCAGTGTGAAATCACTGCCACCTCCCCATGCTTGAGGACTGATGACAGGAGGCACATGTGGTCCCTCCCCTGTGGTGGCAATGGTCCTGCACGGCACAGCTGTGCAGCATCAGCTCGAGGGCAGCTGCAGGAGTAGAGGGTGGCCCTGGCAGCTGGCCACGCTGCTTTTCTTGGACCACACATACATGCCTGCACAGAGCCAGGGTTTCTTCTGTTTTGCTAAGGGGTGTGTGATGACACCACGACCCTTGCGTAGCTTGTTCCCCAACCACAGAAGCAGGTTTTGATCCATCCGCCTTCCCCATCAGTGCTCGTTCCTCCCTTAGCCTGCACAGACTAATCTTTGTATGCTCAGCAGAATATTTGCTCTTTGCAAGCCTGTGTGTTGTGGTGGTGAAGGACTCCTACTCCAAATGGTCCACACCTATTGCTCAGAGAAGAGGAGAAAACAGGCCAAATGGGGAAGAGCTGGGAGAGCTGAGAGGCTGACAATTACAGACTCTCAGCTTTATTTGAAACGGGCTCCGCAGTAAGTTCTGCTCACAGGGCTGGCACTGGGACCACCGAAATACCTGCCTTGTCCCAGCCATGAGATGGTGCATCTGAACAGAGCATTACTGGATGTAACAGGGACAAAGAAGGATAGCGTCTGATTCGCACCTTGCTGGTTTTTAAGGGTGACTGCTGTCCTGAGGAGAAAAAGAGAAAGCCTGGCACAGCTCGACTTTTTTTCCCGGTTTTGTTCCACTACTTTCTATTCACTACCCAGACTGCTGGAAGCTGATAATAAAAAAACTGCCTTCTGTTCCAGCTGCTTGTTTTTTATCAACTGCCTGTGGTAGTGAATATCTCACCCACACTTTTGAGCATCAGGCAGGTTGTGATACCTAGCTGCATATGCGTATTCAGTTGGCACCATTGCAAGTGTGTTTCATACCAGACGTATCCCTAAATATAACACGGGAAATAACATTCGTGTTTGCAATAAGCAGTTATTTCTTTCTTGGTAACATAACAGGATCAGGTTTTAAATAAAAGAAAACTGATTATTTGTGGACAGAGATGATGTTCTTCAGAACTGTTTGTCCACTGGGTGTTTGTTATCATAATTAAATTTATTGTTACAGTTAAACAAAAGCAAGCTTTTCCCCAAAATTAATTAGTCTTCATAATTAGAAATTGTTTTTCAAGAATACGTTCAATTTATATGCTAGAAATTACCTAGATTATGTTTTGCTGACAGCTATCGAAGTTGGCCATGCATACCTAATGTTCAGAGATATATTAATTACCTTGCTTAACTAGCATGCTCAAATACATTAATAACTCCGTGCCTTGGAGAACTGCTGCTTGCTGAAAGCTTTTTATTGAGATGCAATTTCTCATGATGCAAAGACAGAGTTACTGAAAACTGTCTGAAGGAAAACTAATAAGGTTGGAAGCCCTTCCAACTAAACCTGGTATAGACAGACAACTGGAGACTAGTGGAAAGCAATGGCTTTCTAAGATTAAGCTGAAGTACACTAAAAACAGATGTTTCTTCTTAAAAATGCACAGGAAAATGCCATGTCCCATCATTTTTCTAGTTTTCCCCTACTCCTGGCAGCTCTTGCCCTCCCATTTGTCTTTTCTCCTTTCAATTGAGATAAAGTAACTGTGGCTTTTCTTATTCTCTCATTCTTTACCTTTCTTTGGAATGGCTGGAGCCTGACTCCAGCTCTAGTATGGACCCGTACCCCGAACAGAAGGGCTTGTTGTGGGGAGGCTGCACCAGCCCAGGCTCCAGCACGTGCAGACAGCTCCAGCACCGTGCTCCAGCAGCCGTTCACTCTGCAGGTCTGGGCAGGCAACCTGGGGGAAAATTGCTGTCTAAAACTCAGCACATCTGTTCCCAGTGCTGCCTCTTTGCTTTCACCAGCTACGTCGTGAAATAAACTTAATTCTCCCATAACATAAATCATCTTCTTCACTGCATGAAAAGGCAGCCGTGGGACAGTAGGATTACACCAAAGAACAGACAAAAATGTCATATGAAACAGACAAAAAAGCCTGGGGGTCAGGCTGCTGGCTTGTCCCTTTGCACTGAACATCAGTGGCTGAGCTTGAGTCTTAGTGGGCTCTCCTGTGTCCCTGTATGGTGCTTTAACTTCATTTTTCGAGATAGCTTTTCTAGATCGGAAATCCATGCTGTGTCTTAGACATGAAAGCATTATTCAGATCTTGAAGCGCTCCTGGAAAGTTATTCTACTATTTTTAATGTTGAACAAGAAAGAAAGGACTTCTACATACTTTCAAGCCGTGGGAGACAATGTGCACCTTATTTCCCATTCCAAGGAGTTTTTTTTCCCTCTTGCTGCTATATTTTTTTCTGGATATCTTCTTCATGCTGATAACTGCTTTCATATCTAGGCTCATGTCTCATCAGAAAATTTCTCTTTATGCAAGATATTCAGCAACATCTCCCTTTCTTTAGATTTAGTTCTAGTTTGGGAAGAAAGCAGCAGATTTGGTGAGCTGAAAAACTCCGGTTAAGCTTGTTCATCCCTATTCAGTCAAGTACTTTGGCTACAATTTTCAATAAAGGGAGGTTAAATTCCCCAAATCCTGCTGAAAGCCCTTCAGCCCTGTGAATAGTCTAGCCTTAAATACCTGATTTACTGGATCAAAATAAACTTAAGCATGAGCTTATATACCTGGAGAGCTGGTACAGCAATTACATCTGTCTGTAAAAGAAAGATTCTTTCTTTCTAAAGGATAGTTGATAGTGTACTGGCACACACTGTGGTTTGTAAAAGCAATCTTTCTACCTTAAAAACAAAATATACTGCATATTAGTTGATTCAATAACCATGGCAGTCATTTGTATATAACTCTAAGTGAAGGCGCTATGAATATACATGTGGTATATACTGAAGCCAAAGTAGACACAGCTGAGTGTTGAATTCCCTGATGAAGCAACTTGTTCTTAAAGTCCTTATTCCTACCCATTTATTTTAATTGATTCCAGCCTGTGCTAAGTTATTTTAATGGTCTCATTACTCTGAACTTCTAATAACCGACTTTTAAAAGGAACATATTTCACAAAGACAACTTCAATAAATAAGATCAAAGCTATTCTGGGATGACTGGTTCAGGTTTTGTCCTTTACAAACAGAGACATATACCTGATGCAGTTTTCAAGAGTGGGGATTAAGGGAAGTCAGTATGAGCACTAAAGGTGGGGAAGATTGGGCCATTCAGTAGTTTGCTTTGCAGACGTCAAAAACACTGTGCTGCTCACCTTCGTATGGAGGGCAGAGGTTTATCAAAGGCACAGATGGAGTTTTAGGTGTTTAATTCGCATTTTGAAGACCTCTTAGACTAGAGTACAGTGTCCCCTTTGCCTGCTTTGAAAGTCTCACCTTTATTAGGAATACAGCAATTTGAAAATGCAAAACAGCAGAGGAAAATGCCAGGCAGTGATAATGTCAGCTCCCAGAGCTGTTTTGGTAGCACCTGAGAGTAGCGAGGAACACCACAGAGGCTGGAGGGAATGGCCTCTGCAGTCAGAAGCGTGCAGTAGTGACAGCTGGAAGGACAAGGAGAGGGAGAAATTACCTCATCATTTTTCTAAGTAATACAAACAGCACTTGTGTTGGTGTGTGGGAGCTCCAAGAAGCACAACACAGCTTTGCAATCAGGTGTTGGAGAGGAACACTTACAAACGGGCTTGCAGTGCTGCCAGTGTTCTGATAGCCTACAAGGGAGAACTCATTTTTCATTATTCTGCATAGAAGGAGTCACTGGGCAGTCAAGGGAGGTTGTGCTTTGCCAGGACATTTGTTTGTAGTCTGTTCTCAAAATAGACTTCCTGCTTGCAAATGTGATACTGATGGGGATGTTTTGGGAGGAAGGATTGTCTTGTGTGGTTGGCTGTAAAGTTCCAGGACTGACACAAAAATTACTAAAAAAAAGGTGGACTTAAAATAACACGTAGACACTGCATTGCTTGTATTTTTTCCCTGTTGGGAAGCTGACCGAATTGCTGTGACATCCGATACTAATAAGCAGAGAGGTCAATGGGACATCAGAAATGAGATTTGGGATATGACACCAGGTGAAATCTCGACAATTCAGAATTCCTCCTTTGTTCCTAATATAGAGATATCATAGAATCGTAGAATCATAGAATGTTAGGGGTTGGAAGGGACCTCTGGAGATCATCGAGTCCAACCCCCAAATATGGTATCACATCTCTAAAAACAGAGGGCATATTTCCATATTCCTTTGGGAGAGAACAGGATTTAATTTTGTTTGTGACCAATCTTTTTATTGTAGCCCAGTGTTCATAGGTTTAAGTCTCAGGTGTGCTTTTCTTGTCGCTCTTACAGTGTTCAGCTCGATCTGTGGGTACTCAGCCAGTGCTGGAAATTGAGTTCATGAGGTCTTCAAATTTCCCCTTCTGTAAGATGACAGTAATGTTAGTTATGCGGACTGCCTACCACGGAAACTGAAGGAGATCTGCTGGTTAATTTTTGTAAATAGCTCCAAGGCTATAAAGCACCCTGTAAGTGATAAATACTAGTATTTTTAACATGGCATTTTTGATGGCCCAGGCAGTTTCTCCACTGAATGGTCCAGCAATGTCAGCCATCAATTTAACAACATGAATCTATCAGGACACTAATACATTAGCTTCTAGCGATGTGATGTCCTCCCATTGCAGTTACCTTGACAAATCACTCGGTTCGGAGGCACTGCATCAAACATTATTTCTCTGACGGGTAAACCAGGGTGCTTCATAAATGCCGTGCATGGAGGTGGAGGTGGAAATCTCAGCTCAGGGAAAGACAAAGCACTCCTGGGTGCTATGGAGAGGGGCTGTCCTCTAAAGTGACCGAGTGGTGGTCTGAAACATTGCCCCTTCTGTCTTCAGAGGGATGTGTGCCAGAGGATATGCTAAATAAAGTCTAAGTCAAGAGTGGGTGGTGCAACCCCATGAGTTGAAAGGAGGGGAAGAAGACCCCAAAACTGCTTGTTTACTTCATCAGTTTGGAAGAGAAGGCTGCAATTTTTGTTTTGAGTTTGAGGGGGGGCAATCTTTGCTGGCCTGGGGCTGGGAGGTGGCCTTTCTGTACTGACACATGAAGGGCACAATCTGTTTGCTAAATCTGTGCTTTTTCTCCTCTGGTGGACCATTCATTGCCATGGGATGCACAGCTGTACTGAATGATGGGCCACTCTCCAACTGTTTGTGGCATAAGCAGAGGAAGGTCAGGTAGGAAGTATTCCTGTGAGATTTAAAATAGAGAAGGGCTTAAATCCTGTATCCTGGAATTTCTGAGCTTTTCAAGGGTGATGGCCAGGAGCCAATATGCATGTACAGCCATGATGAAAAATCTGAACCGAGAACTCCTCCATTTGTGGAGAAAGTTTGGGTGGGAATTAGCTTTGTGGCACAGCTAATCTCTGCCGTCTTGGTTAACTCTTGCAGTGTGTTGGAGCCGAAATAGTTTAGCCAGCATGGGACCCAAATGCTGAAGCAGCTTGACTAACATCAGCAAATGTACTGAGGTTTCCTTTGTCACAGCCTCAGTTTTGATGTGGCAACGGCAGGTTAACAGGTAGTTTAAGACTATGGCTCAGCAGGTGACCAGGGCCCACAAATAAGTTTTCCTCTAAGCACATGCTCAGCCCAAAAATCTAAGAGACCCTGTTTTTTCTGCACAAACCCCAGTACAGTTCAGATAGGATTTTTTCTGGAACAAAGATGTAAATATATGGCAGCTGTGAACTCCTGTGCTCCTTCTTTCCTTGTCTAGTCAAAGCGTTTTTTGGATAGGATGAAATAGAGCTTTGTGTATTTGTGTAGATTTATAGGTACCTGCTTTAAAAAAAAAGAGAATCTTGGGCCAGGTTATGTCCATGAAACACTAGACCATGTCAGTCAACTTCTTAGCTTTTTGGGCTGCAAAGCCAATTTCACCTTCAGTGCTGGAAAAACTAATCAGGGTTGGTTTGATTTGCAAGTTGTTGTTCTCTTGTGTTCAAAGTAATATTTCAGTGTTCTCTTTTCAAGTAATTTTTCTCTTTCCTAGTGTTCTCTCTTATGTCTTCATATCAGAGCTTGATATCCATTCTTTTGGTTCAGGTTCATGTCCTAGGAGACTTTGCAAAACCTGAATGTGTGTGAAGATTTAAATTGTTGCTGCTTGTGGCGTGGCCAATGTGATGGAAGTAAAAGTTTCTCCCTCTGCCTGGAGAAGTTTTACCTTTTCTGTATGTGAAGGACTTAAAAAAAGATCTCTAAGTTGTGAATTTAAACTGTGCAGCACTGTAACTTCCTTCCCACAACTCATGTTAGTGTGGACATTTACACCATAGATACTGCAACAGAGGTTTTTCCTGGCAAAGATGTATTCACATTGAAAAGGAAAAAAGCTATGCTGAAAAATATTGTATGCTAGAATAAAACACACATATGGGATTTGTTCCTGGTTCGATGATAGGTTTCCTGGGTTGTGAATGACAATGTGTGTAAGACAACAAAGAAACAAGCTGTTCCTCCGAGGATGGGTTGTGACTGTCCTGTGCTTTTATAATTTTCTCTGTGAACACCATTGAACTTAACAAAAGAGCAGGAGCAACACATGGCACAGCTGGCAGTGCTGAATACCTCTGCCTGCTCTTTGCTGTCAGACAGCAGTTTACTCTGTCAGCCTGGAGCTGACCAGAGCTGTGGGGATGTGTTATCACAGTGCCAAGTCTGAGTCAGTGCACGCTCACGGCTCCTCTGCTGCAGACAGAGCCAATTCAGGTCAACCAGCTAAATGCATGGACTTACAGGGGAGAAAAACACTGTTGCACACCCGCCCAGTGTGGGATTTGTGCTTCCAATGCAAAGCAGAAGCGAGGCTGTTTCATCTCCCCTCCAGCCCCATCAGCATCGCAGCTGTGTCTGTCACCTCTCCAGAAACACAGAACAAAATGCAGGCACTAAAAATCCTCAGAGGCTTGGAGCCCATGTTTGGGTTCCTAATAGGGCAAAACCTGGGCTGCTCCTCTTGAGTTGCTACTGTTACCTGGGTTGGCCATACCGAGCTGCTGCAGATGCTCTAACACGTCCTACCATCCCACCCACAGCGCTGGACCAAAATACCGGTTGTCTTCTGGGAGTGGGAGGAAAAGGGAGGGCAGCAGGCTGGGCAGTTTACATTCAGGAGCTTGTCTGTGGCCATGTATTGCCTTGACGACAAACCCTCCTGAGCTGCTCGATGGAATAACTATAAACATAATCTTTTTACTGGGAAGGCAGCCTCTGCCAGGATGCTAGCAACCCTCCACCAGTCTGGAAAGCAGCAGCAAACAGCACAGGTAATAAAAGTGCAGTGCAGCATTACACTGATTTAGTGGCTTCCAGAGAGAAATCACGGCCTTGGTCCTGCAAAACTTGTTTAACTTGAGCCTCCCAAACAGTCTCCCTGATTTCTGCAGGACTGTTCTCTTGTACAAGGCTGTGGAGGGAGCATTAATGCTCGTGGAGACGAGCCGTGAAGGCTAAAGCCCAGCAAAGCTGTATCCGGCTGAATCTGTACAACCACCCAGTTAATGAGCGTATGCAATTTTGTGTGTGATATTCTTTCGCCATTGTTTAATTACCAAAAGTAGTTCTTACAGGGAGAAAACCTCTTGAGAAAAAAAACAAAGTTTATTTTGCAGTCATTGCCAATTAAATCTTTTGTTCAAAATTAGATGCACGCTACATTCAAGTTGTGCACAGAAGCATTTTTGGGGGAAAAACCAATTACAGATTTTTTTCCAGTTTTCCTCACTCTCTCAGAGTAACAGAGAGATTAACATTCTGAGTGACAAAAACCCCGAGCTAAAATTATAATAATTAACTCCGACATTGCATGTAATATCAAGAGAAAACTTTCTTATTATGTATGTTGTCTTTAATTATAATTTAAAGGTTTGAAAAGGAGAAATTAATTATAGTTTTTACCCTGAGATTGGCAAAACTCAAAACATAAAGCTGATAGAGGATGCTCTGGAGAACATCTTACCCACCATTCAATTTAAACGTCATTTAAGAGCCCAGCCTCCTGATGAATTGCTTAGATTTCCAAATCATGATATTCCCTTGTCATTAAAAGCACAGCGTGACACCAATTTCCAGACCTCGTGCAAATTATAATATCCTTCAATAACCTGAAATGAAAATGCTCAGGTCATCATACCTGGCATTTTGGAGTAACTCTGTTCTGAGGGCCTCCAAACATTAATTTCTCTCTCCAGGATGTAGGTGTTATTGTGGCACAGGTCTGAAAATAGCACTTTTGGACACGTCTTAAGACAATTTGTCATCAGTGCTTGTATGAGCTGCCTTTAATCTTTGCAAAAACACTGTGTTATCCTTAATGCTATGCTGTAGACCCTTTGAAGCACTACAGCAGAATAGAAGAGAGCAAAAATTACAATATCCATCCTAATCAGAGACTTACAGATCTAACACTGTGTTTATAATATATCTGCTACTGCTCCTTTAGTAAACAGAAGCTGCTCTTAATAATTATTCCTTATCAATAAGCTTGGATACATTTTACAAGTCATAATATCCATCACATGCCTAATTAAATGAATTAGGGTTTTTTTTTTGTTGTTGCCAACTACAAGTGATCTCCAGAACATTCCCGAAGTTGCTAATTATAACTTATCTCAGTCTATTTGTATAATGGCTAAGCGTTGTGGCACTGAAGAGCAAACTAATATAATCAAATAAAGATGGTATAATCACATATCCTTTACCACTGTGGAATTAATAAGGGTTGTACAAGTCCAGGTTTACAATTAAATGAGGTCTGGAGAAGATTACTTGAGCCCAGGGGAGTTTTATTTCAGATTTGAGGAAGAAAGTATTTATCCTGTGGGTTTCCCTTCATAAAATCTGTATTTTTTTTTAATAGAAAATAAATGTTCTATGTTCTGGAGCAGTTTAAGATGAAAGACTGGGGATAGTATCCTTGGAGAAGTGATCTGTAGATCTTGGAAAGATGAATATTTATTCTCAAGTTGAGGGAGGATTATAATGCTGTACCATTTCAAGTGTTCTAATTTAACACAGCTAATTAGTTATTTTAAGTGAACTTCAGAGATTAATTTCAGGGTCTGTATGAGATTTTCTCTCAGTCTTAGCATTATTTCTAGGAGAGAAGGGGCCATATCACAAGAGCTCGCCTCCCCACTGGCAGCCCTTTGTGATACTGAGCAGGTTTATGTGGCCCTTCAATGCATGATGGGGACCTCCAGACCTCCATGTTACAAATATGTCTTTACCAGGGTGCATGTTTCTTGCTGTAATCACAGGCATCCCATCATTTGTCCAGGAAGGCAGGGATTTTTTTCATATATTTTAAAAAAAAAAAAAAAAGAAAAAAAAGAAAAAAGAAGAGGTATGCAGCATCTCCAGCCATTAGTAAACAAGAGGCTCTCTGAAGTGGTTCTGAAGAAGCAGTAGTCTGAGCTCCAAGTATCATGTCAAATTTCAGCTGCATTGAATGGCTTTTGGGGGGAGTCTTTCAGCAATGCTATTATGTATAGTTTTATGAATTTCTTCCATCTAAATGGACAAGCATTTTGATAGAGAGAAATGCCTGTTACCTTCTGTGATGCACTTTATCATCTGAACATATATCGTTCAAGCCAGTGTTTCCTTCCTTTGATTATTGTTTTCCCGTTATAGTTCACGTTCAAAAAGCTAATAGTAGTATCAAGTGGCACTACTGTATCATCCACTGTGGCTGAGCTGCCTCACAGACAGGACCAGTCTGTCCTAATAACAAAGGCAATAACATTTTATCCTGATTTCTATTAGCTGTTTGGCAGGATCTACTTGTGCCATCACCAGATGCTTTTGTTTGTATTATATTTAAACTCATCAATTGAACCTTAAGGGGTTAATTCTGTACTCCAGATGCAATGGACTGAGTTGAGCATTGCTGGCTGGTATTGAAGCATGGGCATATGCCCAGTGCATGGAGGTGAGAATACGTCTCTGGCACCAACTGCGTCCAGAGCAATCCTCTCAAAGCCAGACCTTGCTCAAAGAGGTGCAATGTTAAGCGTGTTGCCAAGAGCAGCTCTCAGAGTGTCAGCCCTGTCTGTTGTCAAGCTGCAGGCCAACTATTAGCAGGAGTAGTTTAATTTTTAACCACGCTAGGCAGACAGCGTAAGGCAGAGCTGATATCCCAGGGCTCAGTGGGGAGTGCTGGTCCCCAGGCTGCCAGGGACCAGCTGCCTCTGCCTGATAGCGCTGAGGGCAAGAGCAGTCTGCCTGCAGAGAGGGCAAGAGATGGGCAGGGGTTAGCTCAGGACACTCTTTACAAAGAAGACAACATAACCAACCCAAAGTAACGTTTTCCATCAGACTGGCCGTAGCATTTCCATGAAGGGTGTCCTTGCTGCAGCACGGTTTCCCTGATGTGGGACTTGGGCACTGCCACCACCTCTGCACTCCCATGGTTTACCCAGACTCTGAAGCACCTCATAAAGAAGTTTTCCCTGAGTGAAGATGATGAAGGATACCTTTAGCATTAAAGCACTCTGGAGAGAACAGACTTCCAGTATTTCACTCTGAGCAGGGTGTTGTCAGCACAAGTTAATCTCTTTCAACACAGCCAGCACTAAACACTTTGCAGCCCCTAGCAGAAGCATCAGGAAGTGATACAGCTGTCTAGTGCTGCCAGCTCTCCTCTGCTTTCCAGCCCCTGAGTCACGGTGCCATTGGCTTAAGGGGAAATGTAGACTAAGTGGTTTGATCCTTAGTGTTATCATGCAGGGCAGTTTGTAATAAAACAAGGAAATGGTTTTGTAAATATTGTAAGTCCTGAGAAAAAGTGTTCAGTCTATACTTGATACAAACAATTAGTCTCCAGTGAGCTTGAGAAGGAACACCTTGCTGCTTCCCCCTGCCACCTCCATCTAGGTTGGATTTTTATATCTTGCTCAGGTGGGTGTAGGAAGTTCCTAGAAGAGATACTATTTCTGATCAAGGATAGAAATGCTAGCTTGGACCAAGTTCTTCCTCTGTCAAAGCAGTGTAGATCTGTGCCATATCAGCGTGTGTTACCATGTTACTGGACAGTCACCATCCTACCGTACCTGCTGCAGAACTGCTCCCATGTTGTGTGGCAAAAAAGTTTTTATCCGCGGAACAGTCTGTTTTCATTAACTTTTCTGATGTGCGAACATCTGGGAGTACCACCCATTGCCTGTCATATGTAACATGTGTTTCCTGCAGCCCTATCCGCATGCTTTTTACAGGTACATTTTCAAAATAAGAACGATAAGGATGAGCTCCATCATCCCTTGTGACAGCTGCTGCAGGTCAGGCAGAGGGGAGGAGCAGGCTCCAGGGTTGCTGGGTTGTGCTCAAAAAAAGCAGTGTAACAACAGCAGCTCTGGGGCTCTTCACTAGTTGCAAGTAAAGGGACTACATCAGATTATTTTTATTTCACCTATGGTGAGATTTGAAACCAATTCTGTTAAAATAATGAAAATATCACTTGAACAGTTGCTGTTCTAGAAGCAAATATGGGTCCTTTTTCTTTTTTCCTAAATCTATCTCCACAAATGCTAACAGAAATTAACGGTGACTTGTGAAATACAGAAAAAGCTCTTGGATGGCTGGCCAACTTACTGCAATGAAAAGGAGCAAAATAGCGGAGAATCATCCCTTTCCTATAGCTAGCAATCAGACCAATACAAAGTCTGACATCGTGCAAAGCTGGAAAATATTGTAAAAAGCAGAGGAGCCTAAAAAGGTTTTGCAGAGACCTGTGAGAGGAGATGTGACTCTAGGGTGGTGGTCATTAAACTTTGGTCCACAGGTCCTAGGGAGCCCTCAAGGGACCAATTAGTTCTAGGTGATGCACAAAGGGGACTAAGGACACAGGGATTTTCCTGCTGTCAGTCTTGTATTTCCCATCATATTCCTCACCTCCACTGGGGAACGGCTGGAGATCAGCAGATCTCGGAAGCTGAAGATCACTGGCAAATGTTCAGGAGCTTTCAGGGCATGGATTTCTTTTTTTTTTCCCCTATGGCATTGCTCACCCTACAAGCAGTCAAGAAGAGCCTACTTGAAAAGGCAACAAGAGGAGAAAAGAGGCATCTGGCTTGGATCCTGGCCGATGACCACGTGTGCCCTGCACCACCAGGACTGATGATCCTCATCATATTTATCTTACCCGCCTGGGGCAGTGGCTGCTCTCCCTATTTGCAGAAATGTTTCATCCATTTGGAGACGAACTCTTGGCTTGTTAAATATTTGTGCCAAGCCCTCATGGCCACAGAGCCCACAGAGGAAGGATGGAGCCTGGGATGCCACTCCAAGCCTTGTCATAGAATAAAGGAGTTTAAACAGCTGGGTTACACCAAAATCCAGTGCCTGTGTATAACATACACACAGCTTGTTTTCCACTCCCTCAGTAACAGCACATCTGTAGGAATGCACAATGATCAAACTCCATTAATTCCCTTGTAAGGCAGCTCCTGTTTTATGAGCCAGGAGCCTGGTTCTCACTTGCCAGGACTGTACAGGCACTTGTCCTGTTTTCTGATGGAAATGACTAGGCAAACTGCCCCAAACATCCTTGTTATTAATTTTTCCCACTGCATCCATCTCCCTCCTTGTTGCTTAGCCAGGGGCCCCAGTTAGTGCTTCATTCAAGCTGAGAGGAGCAGCTTGTGCATGTTTAAGGATACATACATGTATGTATATATATGTACATACATGTACATATATAAGCATTTCCCTCGGCAGATAACAATTAGAAGAGTCTCGTGGAGAGTCAAAAACATCACTACTGATGATACCAGCCAAGTTGCCTGGTGGTAAAGGAAACAAACTGTGTCTTGAGTTAGGAAACGGCTGACTCAGAAGCCGGCCTGAATGGAGCCAAGTTCAAGAGCTCCTGCAGAAGAGAGTAACTAAACATCAGGAGACAATGAAAGAGACCCAGACCAATCCTTTGAGGATACTTTTTGTGAGGTAAGGGGGTTTTGTTTGTTTTCTTAAGACACTGGATGAGATTTATTGGTGGCTTATTTAAACTAAAAATCAAATCATCACTGGGAATTTTGTTATTTGGATGGTCATTTAATATTTATGAACAAGAATTGCCTGTAAATTAAGAGCTTAATCATCCAAGAAACTCCAGCAGCAAATTTCTTCCCAATACAAGTACAAGGAGATTCCTGAGCTATTACTCCAGAGTTGGCTTTTGCCCATCTTGTTATAAAAAGAATACTTGCAAACCTCTTTATAAAGTGATGAATTACAAATTAATTACAAAACACCCAAAAAGAACAGAGATGCAGACCCAGAGGAAATGCACAGACAGAAAAGGGTAGGACTGGCTTCCTTCCAGAACACTAACAGATCTCAGGACTCCGGGTCACGCCACAGCAGCCCACTCTCAGACAAACCTCAAAAATCCTCAAAAAAAATCAGAATCTGCAGAAATGTTGCCATGAAATAGATTCAGTAAAATATGAAGTATGCAAACCTTAATGTACTTCTGTGTGGGCAGCAAGAGTAGGGAATTCTGCAATAAACATTGCACGACCGTTATGTAAAGAGGAATGTACATTGATATATTTTTTTCCCAAAATTTTATTCAGAATTATAGATTTATGAATATAAGGGTATGGATATTTTTCAAGACCTCCTGTGAGATTATTTTATCTCCTCCCAGGTCTCCTCACTTCATTTGCTTGATCTGAAAGCAAGGAGCACACTCATAGCAATGTGTGGGACCACCTCCCTGATTTAAAGCTCCTCAGTTGAGGGAAACTGTTTGCATAGCTCCTTTTTCTGTGGGTCTTGGATCAAGCCCCTTGACCGCAGGCAGGCAATCCAGGCCATTAACCAGTGCCTGGCTGGAAATCAGAAACTACGTTTAGGGTCTGCAAGCAAGTCCAGAGCCAAACCAGTCATGTTGGGATGCAAGGGGTCTTCTAGCAGATCCAGGAGCTGGAGTCAAGTCACAGCTACCAACTCTTGTCCAGGGAGGTCTGATGTCTGGTTTGCTGGGTTTATTCTTCTCTTGGAGCACAGTTTGGGTTGCATTGACTTGCTGTGGCAGCAGGCTGCTTATGAACCCACACAAGCTCATACATCAGGCAAATAAATAGCAAGATAATATTGAGTGCCTCAAAGTTGCCTCACAACCACCTGGAGAATCTCTGATGATTTTCCATGTCATCACAAGAGCAGGATGCATTTCAGGCGTCCTCTTCAGTCCCCTGACCATCCAAGGGGATGGTGCTCAGGTGCTCATGATTGGGATAGTTGAGATAAGTGATTGCTGCAATTACACTTAATCCGTGCTGCAGTACTAATGAGCCATATTGCATCTACAGTAACACAGAAAGCCACTGGAGATAAAGGCCAACTACAATTAGCTGCTCCTTGAGCTGGTGTAGTCAGTTCCTCTAGTTTAAATATTCAGGTAAATTTTCCTGTTCGCAGCCCCAGCTGACAGTCAGTGCATTACCCTGCTGTTTTCTCTTTCTAAGCTGTGGACTAGCAGAATCTTGCAGCCATAGGTGAGGTGAACTTTAGTGATCTCTTGTGCCCCTGGACAGGACCAGGCACATGAGCATGCAGCTCCGCTTCTTAGAGTGAAAATCCAAATCTGCATTCTGTGGAGGAAAGGATTAAACCATCATCAAAGGTGAAAGACGAAATTTTCAGGGTGAAAATTCCAATTTCAATGAAATTACAGCAGTAGCCCTAGATAAATGTGAGGGTGGGTTGGCAGTAAGTTTGGAGGCAGTCCATTTACTGATTAAATTTGATTTTATACGTATAGCCATGCTAAACCCCAATTATCGTTATTCAAGAAAAGCACCTGGATTAATCATACCTGCCACATCCATCTTTTTCTAGTGCCTATTCCATATTTATCTGACCGGCTGTGACACCGACAGAGGAAAATTTCACCAACTGATTTAAAACACTGATTAGTTTTACAGCCCTTATATTTTCAATCTGCAGGTAGGAAAAGTCAAAATCAAACCTCCCCACTTTCTTCCCTCCCCTCCAAAATAGGGCTGGAAGAGCGAGCTGTGTGGCACCAGAGGGACCTGGGGAACGTGCTGATCAGCAGGGCTCCTGGAGCACCAGGACAGGTCTGGTGGCATGCCCAGGGTGCAGGTTAGTGCTGGGGTTTCTCCCCTGTTCCATAAGTAATGTCACAAAAAGTGAGATGCCCCAATTTTGCTTTTTTTAATGTGGGTGATCAAGTCTAATTGCAGGGGAGCACAATGGGATCCAGTGTGAGGATGAAGGCAGGTGTCTGTCTTGAGTCGTAGCAGTATGCAAAACACCCAGTGCAGCAAGTGACAGGCAAGAGACCAAGTGTTGCAGACAGACACACATTGCATTGGAGCTGCTTTGGTCAGGGGGTGTCCCTCCACGGGGAAGATACTGCACTGGAGAAGATGCGATGAGAGGAGAAGGTGTCTGTGCTGTGTCTGAGCCAGCTGACTGTACGTTAGGGGCAGTGGCAGAGCAGCTGGAGACCAGCTTATTTGACAGATCTGGACTTTATTAGTGCTTCCATCCCCTCTATATCACTAGGTCTGGCATGTCATCCCGCTCACATCCAGTGATAACCTTGTGTCAGGGGAAGAGAGGATGATTTTTAATAACGTATCTCGGAGAGAGGCAGATCTGGCTCTCACCACCAGCGATAGCACAGCTGTCTGAGCAAGGCAGGCTGAAGAAACACCCAGCCGAGCTCTCTAATTGTTTCTGGCCACTGATTGAATATAACAGCCCATGGATTCTCGGGCTATTCTCTGCTGGCTGAAATGCCTGTGGACAGACAGACTTTGCCACTACTCAGATGTCTCTCTTGAGCCAAAGGAAATCTCTCCTTTATAGTTTCCTTCAGCAAGTGAGATGACATCAGCTCTGTGGGCAGACAAACGTATTGAAAACCTGTCAAAATTCGTAGTATTTTCAGAGATGCAGAGATGTTCAAGCTAGAAATGCTGTTATAATCAGCTAGTCTCAACTCCTTCCTGTTACAAAGGCTGGAGAATCTCACACGGGCACTTCTACTAGAAAGTAGCTAGAAAAATTGAATCTAAAGGCAGAGTTCAAATGTTCAGCAAGAGGGGAATTAATACTGGAACAGATAGATAAGAGGCAGAGTAGATTCTCCCTTGCTTATGATTTTTTTCTTACAACTGTATGACTTTCCTTAGGATAAACTGATACTAATCAGAATTATTTTCCTGATCTAAGATGTGCCAGCTGGCATCCTCTTGTCTATATTACACAGGGAGCGTGAGTGCTTTTTTCTATCTTTGGCATCCACAAATCTTTGAAATCTGTGATGGCTGGGAAATGGGTTTGTGGGCTGCATTTTGTGATGTGTGACAGAATTGCTCACCAGGAACCTAGCAACATACTGGGGAAAGTCCGGATGCTTGTGTGCATTTGTTTGTGTGCAGATTTAATATTGGCCATGAAACAATATGTCCTGAGAATATGCATAAATGGGTTTTGCAATAGCCAGTCTGCAGTATGAAGAATGATTTAGAGGAGGCCAAAAACTGGTTTCTTCCCCCTTTTTGATCTTTGGCTTCACTTGTACCTTCTTCCTGTGGGCGAAGAACACAAGGCTGTGTGCTTGCTTTGTTAAACAACTCCAACTTTCTTTTCTTCGTATGCAGAACGATTATAGTCCTCCTGCCCATTCTTGTTTCCCAGAACATTTTCTCCCTTCAGTTCCAATGGACCAGTTCCCAACATTTAGTCTCAATGCTCTGAAGGCTCCCCTGAATTTAACAGTCATGTGGTAAGATGTTGAAAGTTAATAACACATTTTTATGGAGAGGAAAAGCACTTGAAGAAAAGCACGGGAAATTATGCACAGATCAGAATTTCTGAAAGATTTTGCAAGTTCATAAAGCTTTATAAATATAAAACGGGCTTCTCAGAGGGACAGCCTGAACACTTCCTGAAGCCAAGAAAATCACCATGTAAATAGCCTGAGCACAGTGCGATGCTCTCTGCATACCTCCTGGCAATGCAAATGCTGGCAGCCCTCTTCTCAGAGGTCCTATCTTTATAGGCAACCACCAGTACAGCTTGTATCTTTGCTGGATTTCCCAACCTGTTTTTGAAGAGCTGCCTGACTTCTATTCCACGAACAGTTTTGCAGTTCAAAACCCTGCAGTGTCAAATCTGGGGTGGGATTTCCACCCCTCCTTTACTTCATCACTGCCAACTCCACATGGTTTCTGATTTCTCCCCAAGACAACCTTGTGGGCTCCCCAACTTCTCACCTTGCAGTCTGAGCTAGGTTCCCAGTGCAACCTCAGCCTGTTATTTCCTAGAGGGCAGACAACCCAGCAAAGGGAAATATTTTAGGACTTATTCCTCCTCGTTCCCTTCCTTTGCTTCAATCTGGTATCCAAACCTTTTTTCAAAGCATCCCTCCTGCTCTCAGCAAATATTCAGAATAATTTGGCTTTCCCCTTATATTCTGGAAAGACTTTTCTTTTCTCTTTGTCACTCAGGCATAGGCAGAGATCTAATATTATGCCTGCTGAACAGCTCTGCAAAGGGATTGGAGGTAATACAGCCAATAGGACTGAGGACTTGTGGTGGTGGTGAGTTTGGTCAGAATTTTTGTGCTACATGCTATTATGCCATATGTATATACAGAGATGTGACTTCACAGCAGAATACTACATTGGCTGTGATAAAAGTATGTGGTCAAGAAATGAGAGAATCTTGACTTATTGAGGACACAGGTAGCAGAAAGTGCTCATGAGCTAATAGGAATATGGTGCAAAATATCCAGGGCCAGACTAGGAGATGAGGGTCTTTGGCTCCTACTGGTGAGCAGCCTGTGAATGCTAATGCTGCTAATTAGTTAAGGGAGATGCTGTTATAAATAGAAGAGCCAACTGAATCTTTTTATGGCAGATAAGCTGTACAATGAATTTAGTCATTTCCTGTTTAAGAGCATGGTGATATTTATAAAGCTATTTTTAATTGTTCATTAGTGAGAATTACTTGGTTTAAAAAAAGAGATAGCATTGTGAAAGAATTGAACTATATGTTTATCAGAAATTTAACATAAACCAAAATGCCCCCGTCAAGTTGGCTACTGGGGAGGATTGCCTAGGTAGCAGACACATGTACTTTTACCCAATACAACAATGATTTTCTGGCTGACATGAATTTTGAGCACTCACATTTCTCCTCTCACCATGTTTCTTTTACTGTATAATAAGCTCCTTTCTCTTTGTCCACGGGACAAGGGACAGCAGGACTTTGCCTTAGACAGGGAAAAGAGATTCTCTGCAAAGCCCAGACTTGGTTTGAATTGCTGTTCTCACCAGAAGATTGACCCGTGATACATGAAATAAATTCCTGTGTTAGAAAACCCCCTGATCTTTAAGACATGGGGAGTTGCAGCAGGCTAACAGCTGGTGCTTCATCGCTTGTGTCCAAATGTTGTTGCCCACATGCTTGACAGTGAATTAGCTGCTAATAATGGATAGCCAGAGTCTTCTGGAGTGAAACATTTACAAGAACCGACATGCTGCCAAGTTTAAAGCCTGGGAATACAAGGCAATTTCAAACCTGTCATTTCCTCACAGAAAGGGGATTATTGCTTTGTTATCAGCAAATATACTATGTTATGTAGCTTTCCTGCCCTTGAATTATCTAGGTCGTATGGGATGGCCATGAGTTATATTGAAAAATACATCTTTGGAGTCTGTGTGTTTATGTAACGTATATATGTCTATATAAACCTCTAGCATGGAATTCACTGGTTATGTGAGTACCCAGTGCAGTTGCACAGACCACCTACAAACCTGCCAATTGCCTTAGGCAGCCTCTGTAACAAAGATTTATCGTTATCTTGGCTCTCACTGTTTTCAGCATTCGAGGTGCTTCCTGTGATAGGTATAAGGAATCAGTGCAGCACCTGAGGCACCGACTGAAGGTAAAGTTGGCAAATACCCTTGCTTTATTCTTATGCCATAAGCCTTTGGCTCGTGCAGCTGAACTCCACTGCTTCATCCAGTGAAAGGTGCTCTGAAACCCACCTCTTGATCACAGCATTTCTATAGCTGTGCCCATTTCTATTCATCAATACATAAAGGATCTGGTAGGATGATAAAGTTGCCAGTTCTCATAGAGTGTGGATTGTACTGTTGCATCAAGAAAGAAGCAGTTGAACCCACTTTCACCATGGGTAAGGCATGCTCTCTGCTGGGTTTTGCAAGGTGTTTCTGTCGTTCCCGATGCTCACAGTGTACATACTGGAGTTTCAAGTAATGCATTTGCATGCCCATACTGCAGAAAAGTGAGAGATGCAGCTGGGTTGGACCTAGTTTTTGAAAACACTTGGAATCCTAAATCAGAAAAGGTGTCTCAGCCATGCTCTGGCTTTTCAGTAAAGCCATGCATCTGCTGCTGCGTGTCCCTTTTACTGGTTAAAGAGCGAGAACCACAGTGGACAAATTCATAGTAAGCTACTGGTTTGTAGAAGAAACCTTCTGCAGTCGTAAGCCTTGTTTCATTTTTGATATGACATCAAAGCGTACAGTGATAATAAAATACACTAATATTTTGTTCCCATCTGGTAGTTAAAAATATAAATACTGGTGTTCTCCAGTCTTTTCTTTTGCACATTTAATTCGTCTGCTTCACAGCCTTTAGTTATACTGGCCGAAAAATCACACTATTCAGAATGTGCCTGTTTCTTGAGGAACAGTTTTAACTCGAGTATAAGTTGCTTTCTTGCAGCTCCTCAAAATCTGAGAATGTATTCTCAGGCTATTATCCCGTAGTTTTCCAACAGAAGTTGTCATCATGATCTACAGAAAACAGCATCCAGCCTTACATGAGATATAACAATGACTCCATCGTCTTGTGTAGTGAAATAAATACGTATGTGTGATGTAGCTATACATCTATGGTATATGCCTATACATATACGTCTTTGGCACTTCACTTATATAAGGTATGTCAGTTAAAATAATGTGTTTGACTATTTAGACTATAAACAAAGCACTGGGAGGCTATGAACTTTGAATAAATTCTTAGAGTTAATATGCATATGCATTTACCTTTGCAGGGCAGTACCTGCTTAATAAAATGGTGTTTGTACTGCAGAATTACCTTTGATTTACAGCAGGAACAATGTGCTGATTGACTAAAAGGAATTGAGACAGCAGGTCTGGCTCTGTCATGAGATTTAATGTATTTCTTTTAACTGTTTCTTTCTAAGTGCAAGGCAGCTGCATCAGTCAGTAGGCACTGGCATGTTTTAAAAGGGCATTTCCCTCACAAAAGCAAGTATAAGTCATAGGAAATTTAAATTCATTGCTGCATGAAAACTGGAGGGTGAAGAGAGGCTGTTTGCAGGGCTCGCTGCTTGAGAATTTATTCTCGGAAGCATTTCATCAGTAAATCTGTAGACTACACTGCTTCTTATTCTAAGACAAGTAGGGAAAAAAAAATTTTCCTGTCAACACCTTGGATTAAAAATGATGAAACAAGCATTTGTGGCAGGTTAATTGTTCCTTGGGTATTTGCAACCTCTGCACAGAGTGGGTGTGAATATTAACTCCGGCAGGTAGCAGGCTTACCACACGGGCTGGCCGTATTGGCCAGACACACACGGTCCCCAGCAGGCTCCCTGCCCAGACAGCGTGTGCACGGCAAGGGCAGCGCGACCTTCCCCAACTGTTAGCTGAGAAGCAGCAAGGACGGCGTTACAGAGCTCACAAAGCACAGCAGCAACGCAGCCTGCGGTGGAGGGAGGTCAGGAAGACGGGTTTGGGGTAAAACTATTATTCTTTAAGAAGCCCACAGCTATAAAACCCTGACACAAAAACCTTTAGTAGATGTTTACATTTCCCATGTAAATATCCAGTTCACTTGTCTGTCACAGAGGTACACAAACACAGCTCCTCTTTTTCCCCAAGACCTATGGTCATGTTAAAGCAAATAGCTGGTGTACTAACATTTGGGTTCACCTAAGACTAACTGGAGCAGCATGTATTTACCCCTGGAAATTGTCAGGATAATACACCATCAAAGCAAGGACTATATTTTTATGACTGCATCTAAATATGTCTTCTAGGGCTTTGTTTTGTCTTGATATTTCATTCTTGCCTTGATATTTCATTCTGCTCAGATCTCCAGATGTGTGTGCACATCTGGAAATGTGGGGAAGAGCTGTAAGCAAAGTGACAGCAGAACCAAAGAGTGACCAGGGCTGGTCTTTCCACTCGAGTCCTGAGAAGAGTGTTCAGAGGAGGCTGTGACTTGTCTGCCCCTGCGCTGGAGCTCTGGCTCTCCAGAGGCTGTCAGTGTGAGTTGCACTTTGATAAAGTCAGGTCACTCAGTCTGATCTAGGAGGTAAAGTTAGAAATGAAATGTGCAGTAATCTTTCATATTCATCTAGTCTCTCATTAGTCTTGTGCCTAATACAACTGTTAATTCATTTACTCTTGCAATGCATGCTGTCTTGGGGCAGAGTGGTTCTATAATCCTGATTTTGCAGAGGGAGATGAACTGCAGAGTCACCTGGCAAAGGTCAGGCAGGAAAGCCAGAGGCAGAAAAGGGAGGCAGGACAGCTTGCTTTTAAACCCTTAGTGACATTCCTGCCCATCAGACTAATCCTGTGGGGGGTGAGGATTGAGCAGGGCAGGCACACAGGCGTGGAGCTGGGTCTGGCTGCAGGTAGGAGCGGTACCAACTGCAGTCCTGGGGTATGTGTAGGTGGCACTTGCTTTTGAGTTTGGGCACCCAGGATAAGGACAAAGCCAAAGCATGCCCTCAAGTTTAATTTCAAAGCTGCCTCTGTCAGATCCAAAGGGATCATGGTGAGAAATGACAGCAGGGAGGGCAGGAGAGAGAACAAGTAAAGAGGGCATTCTTGAAGGAAAATATAAGGTTTTGGAAAGAGGCATCCAGCCTCACATGGTGCTTGGAGGAGGGGCTCCCAATGCCACGGTGGTAGCACCGACAGCTCAGGAGTGAACACGTTCTGCTTGTTTGGTGCTGAACTTGCTTTGGATTTATGCTGGTATGTGTTGGGAAGCAGAAATGAGACCCTGTTCTGTTCTTCATCTTTCTTTGGAGTCAAAGGAAAGAGTCACCTTTGGTCTTCCTCCCAGCCCACTCCCTGGCTGTTGCCTGCCCTGAGACTGCTCTCCTCCCACCGGCTGTGACCCCTGTGGCAGATGCGGACAGGTCTGGGTGATGACACCTCTTGTCTCGGGACACGCTTTCATCGGAGAATGACAAGGCATTTTGGGCAGCACTGACAGCCATCACCCCAGTCTGTCGTTAGCAGCCTGGCTGACTTCAGCGTGCCTCTTTGGGAAGGGACTAGGGAGACAGCCCCAAGTTGCATCTAATCATCTGTGATTGTTGCAGTGATGCATTATCATTGCTTTGCACCCTGTGTCATATAGTTTGTTCTTACACATAAAACCCTGCTTTGCTTTGCTTTCAGTTTTCTGTGCTGTCCCCAGGGATTAATGCAGCTTGTTGTGCATCCAGCCAGACATGGGGCAGAACTGGGGGGACATGTCCCAAGACTAAGTTTTGATCTCGGTCTCATTCCTAGCTTTAATTTTGTGACCAGGACGCAAATCAAATAAAAATACATGAGTCTTGAGTCTGTCTTAAACAACTTTCTGAGATATCTTAATAGCGATGCTCCTGCTTGACGCTGCTATGTGAAGAATTCTGCACCAATTAATTGTGTACCTGGATTTAACTTTTTCTTTTAGCTGGATTTAGGCTCAGTGGCCCAAACCTCATCATCTTCTGTGGGTGAAGGAAGATGCAGGGGTCTCAAAAAGCAGCCAAAGAGCTCATCTGCTAGTCTTTTTGTGGTGAGTGTTCGACACGTGATGCAAATAACTAAGTGCAGTGACCCAGCAGCAGTCCCCAAGTTTTTTATGTCGCTTGGTGCACCAGGAGAGCGTGGGGACTCAGCAGGGTGGGCTACAGCCAGGGCTGTTCCCTGGGACACCCCACTGCCCTGCAGTTAATTTCAGGGTGCGCTCTCCTGCAGACCTGGCAGAGCAGATGTGTGTGTGTGAAGCACCTCCTGAAAAACATGTTTTGCTCATTTGCAGGTGTGTTCTTTTTCCTTTTCCTCCTGTGCTATTTTTACTCTGGTTTGAGACGATGTTTAATTTGCCTCTTTTCACTTCTTGCCTCTAATAACAACTCTCTCTCAACTCACTGCTTTGCCCAATCATTTTTCCTCCTTCTTTGTGAGATGTCTGGTTTCTCATCTTCTTTCTTCTTCCCCTGTGTATTCAGTCTTCCACACTTCTCACGCACATTTTCATGTATTGTTTATCTGCACAGCTCCCCAGGACATGTTTGGTGGGTGTCTTATGAGGCAAGGCAGAAGGTCCTGAATCTGCCAGCTGCTCAGACATGGGCACACAGAGAGCCATTTCCACAAGTGGGGCAGATCAAGACACTAATGTCTGCTGAAGAAAGGCACTGTTTTCCTTTTGATCAAGCTGTTGCGATGGTCCCGTACGTTATTCCTGACCTTCAGCCTACCTTCTCACCCACTGAATTTGCTCTTTTGCTGGGGTGTCTCAGCATGAAGAGTAGCATGTTAGGAGTCCCTGCGTGAAAGTTGGAATTAATGAAGTCTAGTTTCCTACGGCTGGCTGACTGTAATCTCTGAGAAAAAAAGATCCAACTCTGGCTTTTTGTCTTGTTGGAGCGTCATGTGACTCTCTTAGTGTCCCGTTTCTGACACCTCTGCAGTCTGTCCCCTGTTCGAAGGGCTTCTGTGGTCTCTTGTACCCAGATACCCGTTTTCAGAAAATCAATAAGAACTCCCTTACTCTCCTGTCCTCTACCACTCCAATAGACCCGGTTGCAACAAGGCACAGGCTTCAGCAGAAGGGTTCAGGATTGCAGTGGGATTGCCAAAGCCGCATTTACCTCAGGAAGAGGGCAGTTAGGCTTGCCACAGAATAGCTTTTCCGTCTTTCTGCCTTTCAGCCCTGCAGCAACAAGTGGGCTGAGCAAATTCTCCCCACTTGTTTGTGGTTAAATATGGGGACCTTCAGCTACACGTGATTGTCTTCATCTGAGGCACCTCCCAGGACAGGCTGGCTTAGCTTCTGAAACCTGATGACAGCAGGTTCCTTCAGACAAGTGTGTGGCTGTGAGTCTGTGGGACCATCCCCAGCTGATTCCCTGACCCAAGGGCTTCCCCTTTTCTCTGGAGCTCTTATCATGTTGGGTGGCTGTAAGGCTGCAAATTAACAGATTGGATAGAGGGAAGAAGGAAGGGTACAAATAAGGATATTGCTGGGTGACTCTACCTACATCTGGGATTTAAGCTCCTATCTAGCCAGCTCACTCATGCACTCATGTATTTTGGGTTTTCAAAGAGTGGGAGTGCTCTGGTCAAATTTTCTTTTGCATTTTCAATTTCCTTCTCTCCACCCCCATCAAATGTCTCTCTCTTTAGCAGAAAAAGACCAGGAGTGTGCCTGGCAAAGACCTGCCTGATAAGTGACCTCCTGCAGATTTAAAAAAATATATATATAATCAAAGGCCTGTTTAGTTATTCTTGTATTGTTCAGAAGTGCTGAGCGCCTATGCCAGAAGCAGCCGTTTAATTACTCACCCAACCCCAAATCTTGCCAGGCTCATCCTGAAGGAGTTTTCCGTGCCATTCCTGGTGGTGTTGGGTCAGCCTTCAGTGACATTGTGTCTTGTGTCAGCACGGGATGGTGCAGGACAAGTTGTGTGGCACCTCAGACACCTGCCCTGTGGCACCAGGACCTCCGGCTAGAGGATTCAATGTGGTCCCACCATCTGCAGGATGAAGCTGGCTCCTGCCCTCACCAGTGAGGAGGCTGGGGTCTGACCCCCAACAATCATGAGCTGGAGCAGATGCAGTAGTTGTCCAGATAGTTAAGTAGGAATGTTTTTACCATTTCTGTGGGAGTTTCAAAGATTTGTAAATTATTTTCTTGCTTGTTGTTTTGGAACAGAAATTAAAATCTCAACTGGTTCCTGGCAGATTTGGAAAAGAAACAAGGAGTCAGGACAACCTCAATATTTCATCTTTGATTTTGATTTTTTAACATTTTGTTTACTTCTTCAAAAGCCAAGAAATCAGTTAACATGCAGAATGAAAGTGCTTCTCGTGAACGGAAAGGAAGAAAAGTTTCTTCCATCTTCTCTTTCCCACAAAAGTCTTAAACTTACAGCAAAAAATGTTTAAAAAAAGAGAAAAGAAGAATGAAACAGATGGGTGAGAGGAATGACTGATGACTGAACAGGGTATTGGCAATGTGCTGTTTGTATATCTACTACATCATGAGCCAAAGCTAAGAGTTGAACTGAAAGACATCAAATTAGTTAACCTCTCCATTTAAGAACATCTTAAAAAGTCAAATAATAGCTGGAAGAAGCTGTGCTCACCACCGCCTCTGCCCCAAAATATCACTGTTCATTCTCATAGCCTGGCCAGAGGCCAGATGCTTGTGGGCTTTTAGCCACAGGGTGCATTTAAAAACCATTCTGTGCTCCTGTTTTCTTGTCAGTCCAGGTGAATCATTGTAAATAACCATGTTCAAGCATGCCCATGTCCAAAACAAGTGGGTTGGAGTTGGTTGGAGCAGGGAGCAGAAAGGATGAGCAGCTCCAGAGCAGAGCACTCGAGCCTTCCCAGGGTCTTCTGCAACCATCTGCAGGAGAGGGAGCAAGGAATAGGTTTGTTGTGTTTTTTTTTTTTCTTTAACTTTCAGTATTTTCTATAGATATGGTATTTTCTCTTGAAAATAAGTGAAGAAAGACAGCAAGCAAGCAGTAGAAAGCCAGCTCTGATTAAATCTCAGGCCTCTCATCTGTTGCATTAATTTTCTTTGCCCTGTTTGCCTTCCCTACTGTCTAAAAAAGCTTCTCCACTGTGCAGGGCCCTTTTCTCAGGGCGTGGGGTGGAGGTAGTGGTGGTGATTGCTAAATCACTGCGACTATTGAAGCTGCTGCACTGCTCCACTCTAGCACTTGCTTCCACTTGCAACCATTTTTGTGGCACCTCTGGGGAGCTGGTACTGCCAGATCCACTGGTGTATTTGATCAGGGAGGAAAATAGATACCAGATCACTTTTCTGTGCTTGTGGCACTTCTTCTGAGCTGGGAACTGAGAACCACTCACAAAGTCTATGAGGTGCAATCAGAATGACCCTATTTCCTTCCCTGCGAGGCTTGTGCTCCTGCAAGGTTTGTGTGCTTGATGCCTGGTTTCTGCTGTAGGCAGAGTACCTGCTCCCCAGAAGAGCAGAAGCACTTCCAGGCTTATTTCTGTCCCCTCATGTGTGAGCTACAGGCTGGTTTGATCACATCTCAGTACTCGCATATATACTTATCTCTCTAAATGCATAGCCCGTCCGGGTCCGTGCCCATGGCGGTGTGCACGCACACACGTGCACTCGCACCAGCTGGAGGTGGCACTTTGAGAACGAGCAAAGATGCTGCTGTGGGCTTTGTGGGAGCGTGACTCCGTGCGCACCAAGCCAGGGGGAAGGAGGAACGAAAAAAATGGATCAGTTACCAGAGAGGAAGGCAGAGAGCAAGCAGAGGGTCCCTGGACAATATGCCCCTCTATTTCCTCGCATTCATGGGGACTGCAGCACTCAGCTGCTGACAGCCCCTTTAGGGGAGATGTACCAATACCCTGTACTTTTCTTTACAGTATGTTTTACTTATCTGCCTCAGAGGAGTAGGTCTGTTGTTCTTATCACCCCAGGAGTTCACCTGGATACAAACGTTAACTGACTGGAGGGAAAACAGCTTGCTCCACCGGTTTTATTGTTGTTTAGTACGTAGCAAGCGAGTGCCAGGCGCAGATTATGCATTTACAGAGCTCCTGGCCCTCGCCTGCCTGAATTGTCACGAGAGAAATTCAAACCACACTGTGATCAATTTGCTCTCTGTCAGCAACTGGGAACTGAAGGGCAACCCTGGATCGATCGGTCCTTGGAGCACTGTCCTTATTTCAGACAGTACATTAACACTTCAGGTACTGGATGTTAGAGGGCTCTGCGTGTGCGTGTGGGTGTCTTACAGAGGGGTATATGAATTTTCCGCAAAACTTGCTCTGTGTATGTTTAGTGCTGCTCTGTATGAGATGGAGATTGGCCTTTTCAGCTGTGTGCCATAGCTCTACAACACACAGGGGGGCCCTTCTTTCGTTCTGGGCAACACGAGCCTAGATTTTGGGAGATTATTCTGTGCTTGCCATGAAGCTCTGAATGCCCCTGGAATGTACATCCCTGAGTGCAATACTAGAGGATGATAATGGAGAATATTTTGCTGCAGTTCATGTGCTGAGAAGCCAAGAAATGGCATCTGCTGAAATGGCATCACATGAAATCTTGCAAAGTTTCTGGCCTTTCCAGTATCTGGGAGGGGACCTGGGAATGTCACCATTGATTTTTAAAAAAGACTAAATGTCTTTGAAATCTGTAAGAGTGGGGCCACGATCAGAAGAGTTTTGATCACCTGTGTTTTGGAAATTGTGTGCTCTTTTACTAATTGGAAATGGCCTCAGGGTCCCCAAGGTGCCAGCCTTTTAGTGTCTCACTTAGAGAGCTGCTCTCAGCTGGTGTGATGTGCACCCCAATAGCACTTGAAAAAACAGCCATGGGAGGGGAGTGCCATTTCATGGGCATGTGGTGTATTCTTAGTTTTTTGCAATGAGACTTAGCAGCCCAAAAGGTACAAGTGGACTGGGGCCACATAACTGTAACCCACTGGTAGAGGCAGCCCCCTCTCTACCAACTGTTGGGCAAATTATTCCCATTCCTCTTTCCCACCTGGAGAACCTTTGTGCACTGACTGCTGCAAGCTTGGGTGGAGCAGGGTGAGCAGAGGGACTTCTTTTTGCCTAAGGCTACAGCCCTCATTTATCATCCATCCTGGTGCTGGTGAGTCTGTAGTTCTCTGCTTAGGGAAATGAGCTGGGAGTATGTATAATGTGGGCTCTACTTCACAGTCTTTTCTTTCTTTTTCTTTTCATTTTGTTTCAGATGGATGCCTTGAAGACGCCCCTGTGTTAGTCATGGTAGTTAAAGTGGAAAACTGCATCTTGCCTGTATCTGCATAAATAAATGAATTTGTAGGGCTATGCAGGACCTTGTATGAGCCCTAGAAAGTTGTATGAGCACAGTCCCAGGTAAATCTCCATTCATAATCCAAGGTACTCCTACGGATATTTGTCTAAGAAGGCTGCATTTCAAAAAGATACCAAGACTGATACACTCCCAGAATCACAGCTTTGTCCCATCCCATCCTATAAATACTACTCTGAAGTTTTCTAATAATAATAAAAAACCTAGCTGTGTAGAATCCACAGCTTTATTTCTCTTTTCTCACCCCACACCACTCCCCACCGAATTCCCTCGAGTATGACATCAGCTTAAGCACTGTTCATTTAGGATCTTCAGCTTCCAGTGCCAGATGACAGTGGAGCCAGCGAAGCGTGCTTTGTTAGCTTTGATCGTGTTCAGTGTGGTGTAGCACAACAGCTGGAATAATTGAGATAATCTCTCAGCTCATGTCAATGATGCTGAAGCAGGAGGAAAAAGCCACGAGGAAGGAGAATTGGCAGCACAGGAGCGCGAGTGCTGTAGTGCAGGGGCGTTTTGGTAGCCAGCAGGTTTCAGTAGCCCTTTGGAGGACTCGCACCAGGAGGATCTGGTCCGGTTGTTACAGGAGTGCAGTGGAAGGTACATCATCAGATTGTGTTTGTCTGAGACTCATTTCCCCATATATAAAATAGAACCAATATTTTTGGCTGTTTGTGAGGCCAAACTTACTGCAGTGCAAATGTGCTGTGACTTTCACATTGAAGATTCCTGAGAGGCTTTGAATAAATTCTGTCCCAAGTCTTGTTCATAAAGTCAATGGAGGGTCACAGTGATGGCAGTCCTGAGCAGCCACTTCTTGAAGCAGACAGAGGACAGCATTTCTCTGGAAAGCACTGTGAGTCCTGCCTGTGCACACAAGGACCTGCTACCCCAGGAACACTCTGCAGGAGTAGCCTTTCTTGACTATTTGTACTGCTTTATCTTAATCAAAAACATTTATCTGAGTTTGGAAGAAGTTGAAGCCTGCCCAGGTTTACTCTGCTTTCGATGCAAGGTCTGTCTGCAAAACCAGCCACGAAACAGTGGATCCTGCGCTTAGCTTAGGCTTGCAGTGCATACAGTTGTCACTCCATCCTTCCAGGACCAAACATCGGCGAGGCTCTTTTGAGATTTACAGAGGGGAAAGCAGTAAGTTATAACCTTAGCCATAGTGGTTGCAGAGTCTCGGAAATTAGTGGTGATGCCTATACTTCAGATCTTTCAGCAAGGCATTACCCAGCATTCAGCTCCATCTAACCTGGCAATTAGGTTTTCCTGAATGGTAACTAGCCCACTTGCAGCAGTTACTTTCTGTTCCCAGCATTTGTCACTAGCCCCTTAAGTGAAGATAAGATTTGCTTTTTAGATCTTTAAAGGTCTGTTCCAATCCAAACCATTCTGTGATTTTGCTTTTCCTCTCCATCGCTCCCTGTCCTTCCTTTCTCTACCAAATGTGATACCCCTGTTTCTGCAGGTCTCCACAGCTCCAAACCAGTCTCTGGATCTCAGGTAACTCTTGAGAGGCAGTCACATATGCTTAAAGCAAAAATAACAGTTTGAAAAGTAAGCTAAGGAGCCCATTTTGGATGCTACATGTATATAACTATGTATTGCAAAAATCCTAACATGCCATGGTAAACTTTACTTAACAGACTGCTTAATCTCTGCAAATGTTAACCTCCAGGTTTTTATTTACTGAGCTGGCGTTTTATGATGCCATTGGCTAATTGAAATGTGTTCATTCCTTCTCCAAGTGTGACTGCTAAGCATTTTACTGATATACAGCAAGAGAACTGGATGGGATTTGCTTTGTTTCAGAGTAAACTTGGGAGACAGATGGTGTTCAGACAGTACAGATGTGACAGCTTCCATTGCCGCCATTATGGAGTTTTTCTTGACAGCTAAGCACTTTTGTTTTCAAATGACAAAATTGTAATTTTCACAGGCACCATAAAAAAACAGGCAGGAGTGCAGAAGGAAGGAGATTTAGATTTGTGCATCCTCAGCAATGAGGACGTTTGCTTCCAAAACCAGAGCTGGAGGTAGCTGGAGCCCAGTTCTTATCGTCTCTTGAGCTCAAGCCATTGCATGTAGAGCAGCAGTTTGGATAGTCCAAATCCTTCCCTCTCTCTACTTCTGCATTGCTTACCTGGAGCTTTCAAAAAGAGACCAATGGCTCACTCTTTTGTTACAGATGTGGAGACTGAGGCTCAGAGATGGGATCTGAACTGCACAGCACTGGGAAGCAGAGGGAGGTCTGGGAATAGAGCCCAGCTTGCCTTGGTCTAGAGCCAACACAGCGGGCACTAGACCCAATGACTGCCCTAAGGGTGGGTGGGGAGCGGAGGATGACAGCAGGCAGAGCTGGAGCTGCTGGTGGAAGCAGCCTCCCAGAGCCCGGTGGCATTTATTCCAGTATTCAAACCCTTGCAGGTTGGGCAGATTCAGAACAACAGATTTGTAGCAATGTTTTTTTTCCTTGTAGAGCTCAGGTGCTTGAAACAATGGAAGAACTGCTCTTTCATTTGACGTCATTAATATGGTGTTACTTAGCATGGGGAGAAACAGCAAGGCTATTTTGTATGGAGGAGAAGTAATCCTTTGAAACTCACTGTCTTGGATTATCACAAAGGTGAAGGGCTCAGGAGAAGAGCTGTAGTTCAGCTCCTTCCCTATAAAGCTTCTTACAGATAGTCTTATTGTGATGTTATTGTGCACTCCAGACAGGGCTCTCTTAGGAGATGGGTTGGAGCTTTTGCCTCAAGCAGTCCTTGGGACTCTGCTGTTACTGTGGATGCTTTTCACTACTAGCTAGTTACCTGCCACTAGCACTAAGAACCCTGGGAAACAGTGATGAGGAAGACCAGGTCTGGCTCTAGCCCATTTCTTAGAAGCTGTTCACCTGCAGTGTAAGTTAGAGAATTAAATCATAGCTGCCCTGAAACCTGTGGGACTTGTGCCAACTGGGCTGGAGTTTCAGTCCGGAACAAAGGCTAGACCCCTCTGAAATACTGCAAAATGTGAAATTTTAGCTACAAACCTCTCTCACTTTTGAATAAAGAGATTTATTTATTTATTTATTTTTGCAAGGGGCTCTAGAAGCCAGTTTTCCTCCCTGAAGACAGCTGAGTCTGTGTTACCTGCACTGGGTACTCAGGGCCACTCTCCGAAACATACTTGCTCCCTGCTCTGATGCCTACCTGGCAGGATGGGCACGGTTGGACCAGGGTCCCTGGTGCGCCCAGAACAGAGCTGAGCACAGCTGGCAGCTTGGCACAACGCTGCTATGAAGTTTAGGCAATTTATTTACTGTCATGAAGACCGGACAGGCTGTCAGCAGACTGCTGTCATGCATTTCTCTCTGCAGACTGCCTGTGGACACATGGCTGGGGGATCTAGGGGTCTGCTGTGATCCCGGCTGTCTCTGGTAGGGTTAGTTAGAAACAGTGCTAGAAATACTCAGAGAAGCCATCTGTAGTGAGGTGTCTCTGCGTATAGTAGCTGCATAGCTTTAATGTGCTCATGGATTGTTGTTAACTTTCATTTCTAATACCAGTCAACAGAGAGAGGAAAGTCTCCGGTTCAGAGCAAAAGCCAGCCTAGGACTGTGAGTCTCTCATTAATACAACGGTGGCTAAAAATCTTGCACAGTCTCCTGATCTGACTGTTCTGTCTGCGGTGAGGACAGCAAGTGCTGAGGACATGGCTTGACACTATGGGTAAGATGATGGAAGGGCTGTCTGCTCCCCTCAGCAGCAGACCTGCTCCCAACTGCCCTCCTCACTGTTGGCCATGTGCTCCCACCCTGTCCCTTGTGCCAGCACTGGCTATTGGCTGCCCCTGGGGTGAGGCTGTTCAGGGGCTAAAACAGCAAATCTTGTTCTTTTGGTTCAGTACTTTGGATTAGCTCTGAGCTGGGGTCAGATGAGAGGTGGCATGAGCAGCACGGACAGCCCCAGCCCTGGTTTGGCAGCAGCTGATTGCAGTATCAGTTTAGCTGAATCCAAGACATTGCAACAAACTCTTTCTGGTTTTGGACCAAACCTGACTTTAATCCCATCTGGTGCAAAGATATGGCATGAATTTGCTCTTTGGTTTCAAAGGGGATGAGCTGTCCGCAGTAAATCAGGCAGGTTTTGCCTCTCCCTGACAGCGCACTCTCACTTGCAAATCGTTCTGCTCTTAGATGGCTACAGTTTCAATTCATCCAGCTTCTAACATATTTCGCTGTTTCTCAGTTTAATTGCAAGGGGCCCATTGCCGTGCTATCCGACTACAAAGTGCCAATTTAAGTGTCTACAACCCTGAAAGTGCAGTGCCCCTATTTCCAGGCCCAAATCCCTCTGCCTCATGCGACCATGCTGTGTCAGACTAGATAAGTGGGTAAATGCTAAAAATTTAGCAATTTAGCATGCGTGCAAATCTGCTAACTGGGAAGAATCCTCAGTGCGGTAAGATGAAACATTCCGAGTTACAGAACAAAATGTCTGTGCTGGGGTACTGAAATACGTGTATTTAATGTACTATTATGGAGGTTTAGTGGCAAACCAGAATGAAAGCTATTTAAACAAATCCTTGCTTCATGTAACATTGCAGTAGTCCAAGTCATTGCTCAGCATATCACGAAAGACAATATTTTCCAGCTTTTGTTTAATACCGATTACTTTTCTGCTTCAAATAATAAGGAGCATTTTTCAAAAAAACGGGGTTTGCTTAGACGTTAGGGAAAATAAAGTTAACAGGCATCAGAGCTCTCTGTCTTGGGAAATTTGCTGTGAGGCAGGCACAAGTATAACAAAAGTAATTATAAGTGAATGCTGATAATTTACGTACTGGGATAGTAGCATTGTTAGAGATGTCAAAATCCTGTTTTATCTGCGTTTGCACAAGTAGGCTTTTTGAAGGAGTTTCCATGTTTCCAGCAGCAAGACTCTGAGTTTCTAATGAGGCTGTAAGAAGCACAAGGACTTCTCCATTGCAGCGGGGAAGTAGGGCTCATATCGGGGTTTGGAAATGAGTGATCCCCATTTGAGGAGTTCAGCCAGAAGGTCTCTGTTGGACTGGGCTCCTGTGTGAACATCAATCCACTGTCTGAGTTGCATCATGTAGGAACGGCCATGAAAGTCACTTTGGCCATCTGAAAAAGGGTTAGTACATTAAGTGACTGATAGAAAATAACTCAGGTAGAGGAGAAAAGGCGAAGTGCAACACACCTGATGTTCAGTCTACCTTCCTCAGGTAGGTTAATGAGGAAGGTGGAAGGATGGGAGAAGTGCTGCAAAGAGCCTCTGGCTTCATTGCAGGCCTTGAGCCTGTGGCGAACAGCCTGCAGCGAGAAGCCTCTGACTGGACACCAAGCGATGCTTCAGTTTGAGGAGGGGTCAGTGCAATACATGACGTCTCAGCAGCTGGTGGGGTCCACATGCTGTGCGAATCTCAGGGAGGCAGAGGACGAAGCAATCTCCACTCCTGGGCCATTGCATCTGGCCAACGTGTTTAGGGCATGTGATACTGCACTGCTCCATGCACTGTGGCAGTCAGGGGACCATGGCCATAGGCTTTTGGTCACAGTCTGTCACCTCATCAGGTGTACCGTGGTGCCGTGGGTGAGCTGTAGGGCCAGATCCCACCCTCACACCTTCCACAAAGGGTTTGTGAAGCTGTTCCTCGAAGGCAAGCCATACTGACCCAGCTATCACTGGGTCTGCTCCAAGGTCCAGGGAAAGTGAAGGACAGGTCCCTTGCTGAGGATATCATCCCAGAGGTCACTATCGAGCTCCTGCTACTTAAGAAAGCTCATTCTAGCAGGGAGTTGCATTGCATTCCAAAGCAACAAAGTATATATGCACTTAACAAACTCGAGCTGAGCTCATTTCACAAACCAAAATAAATTGTTTCCATGCCTGCCCGGATTCTAAATTAGCAGAACAAACAGTCATTTAAAATGAATGATTTCAAGTCAGAGGAATGCAAATCAGAGACTGTATTTCTTCTTATTGGAAGAATGCTGTCACATCAAAAAAATATTAGCCAGATTTTCAATCTTCTGTAGCCTGGGCAAAAGATCTGCACTATAAAGTGGTCAACAGACAATATAACCAGTCCTGGCTCCACATCTGACATGTCCAAACATTGACAGATCATTCCCTTTGCTGCTTTTATGCACAGCACGGGTTGCCAGCTACAGGGCTCACATCTTTATTTGGTGTTTGTGGAGCTGGACCCAGAAAGATTTTACCCCAGAATTCACCAATATGAGCTGTTTCTCTGCAATGCTGTGCACTGCAGGGACCTCAGCAGCTGCGGCAAAAGGTATTGCCAGAGGGGAATGGGATGCAGGAGGAAGGAGTGCCGCAGTGTCCTGTCTTGAAGGGGAAACAGAAGAGAGGGACCAGGCAACATTAGCTGAAACTTCATACAAAGCTATTTGGAGACCTTTCTACAGCTCTGCCACAACTGCTCCCAACTCTTGAGCTGTAGCTCTGTCTTTTCTGCCATCCTCATCAGCCATGCTTTCCTTCACTGGGGCCAATAAACCATTTTTGCATGGAAGGAGGTTAGTAGGTGATCCCGGTTCATAGCTTTTCTGAGGAAGTGTCAATGCAGGCAGGACAGCTATTCAGACCAGGTTATAAGAGGTTACCCTCAGGCAAGCATAGATGTGTGATGATCGCATTACTCCAAAGGGAGCTCATAATTTGATACACACCTTTGGAAGCATCAGTACCAAATTCCAGTAGTGTAGATAAAAACTCTGAATGCTGCAGGTCTGATTCAGACTGCTGCAAAGTCAACAGGAGTCTTTCACTGCCTCTAGTGGGTTTTTGATGTGATCCTTATTGAATAAACAATCAAGAAATAAACATGTATAGAATCTGATTACCTGGTCTCCAGCCCCTGGATGAACTCTCTGCTGCATCATGGAAATACAATATTGGCATGTGAAATCCCAGCAAACTAGAGCAGCATTTCCATCGCCCACCTGGGTACCTGGGCAAGCTCATCTGTAACTTCTGGTCCTACGTCGCTAGTCTGTTACATAAGAGTTAAGACTCTCTGATTTACAACTGTCCTTAATCTGTGACTATTAAAATCTTTTTTAATGTGAGATCTTTTTTACGTGAACTCTAAGCAGCTGCAAGGTCCTGTGCCAGCTGGCAAATCTGCCCCACAACCACTCACCCTTTCCACAAGTCACCGTGGCACCAAGACTGCCAAGATGCTGCCCTGGGATGATCCAAAGGATGTCTTTTATTCTAACAGCACAGCTGTTTGTTATTCTGTCCAGGAACACTAAAGCTATCAATTGCACAGAAGGAGAACATTTTAAAGCACACTAAACAACAAATAATCCTCTGCTCAGGATATTAAAATACCACAAACCACAAATTTCCCAGTATTATTACTTTGTAGCTGTCATCTGTGTGTTTTAGCGCCCCAGTCTATAGACTGAGGAGGTGACAAGCTCATATGAAGCCTAGGGTAAAAGGGGATGCACAGATAGACTGGGCAGTCTGCTTCCAGGCAGCAATTGCTTTTGCAGACCCTTTCTCTCCCAATATATTGACTTATAATCACTGCTGTGTTTGAATGGCATGTCGTCTTCACCCTAATGGGGCTGGATGGATCCGGTGGAGCTTTCACCAGCGTGTCTGGCACAGGCCACCTTATGAAGGAGGGGGTGTCTGCAGCCAATCCTTGCCTCATTTTTGGGCCACTCTGCTGTCATCAGAGGTTCCTGCAGGGTCAGATCCACCCAGACATCACATGTACTGGTACAAGGAGTATTACTGAGGAGACAAGAGGGGAACAAGGTTACAGGCATAGATATATAGACAGACAGACACACTCTTCCTACAAAAAGAAAAAGTTATGCTTACAGTTTGTCCTTCTTAGTCCTTCAACCACCAGAAAATGCTGGTCACGCTGTTAGATAAAATCTACAGATGTGGAAAAGAGGAGCTTCCCTTAAGTTAAGACAGAGGATGAGTGGTGTCATCTGGCATTAAGGGAGAGATTTTGGAGACAAAGGAAGACAAAGTCCTGCATTGCCCTGTGGAAAGATATTGCATATGGCTTTGGGGGACACAGGAAAAGTGGCACATTGCAAATATAAGGTCTGGATTTTAATACCAAGAGTCTTTATGTTCTTTACTGTGACCCTCCAACACTGTGCAATCATTTCCTAGCCCTGAAAATGATGGTCAAGGTTTGATAAAAGGTATAACTCATCAGTATGTGCAGATGCATCTGCAAAATCCAGATGGGAAAATGACCTTGGCTCCTGCAGTTAAAAAGAAAGTGAAGCTTGGGCCAGATTAATTCCCAGGGTTGCACATTGATTTCATTGGAGCTGCCCTGAGGGTGAGTTTGATTCTCAACTCCTTAAAGTTTCCAAAACAAAGCAAAATCCAGGTGGGCGACAGTAGGGAACCGATGGGGCTTTTTTGTTTGTTTTTTTTGCCAATTGTTTTAGTACAAGCTACCATGACTTAAAATTTATTCCTGCAGATCTGTAGGAGCAGGCAACTGTTTTACAAAGAAACACTAAAGCCTTCACCTGGAACAAGCTCCTGCTGCCTTTGGAAAGATTTCACTTCATTGATGAGCTTGTCTTTCTGTTTAAAGTACCTGCAGCTTTGACTTTTAGGAGTGTATCCATTCGGTCTCTCTCTGAAGCCACCACCTGCTGATGTGTTTGCAGAAGCTTCTCCCAAGGAACGTATTTCTGAACAGAAAAATGGTTTTACTGAATTAATAATAGATGGGCTTAAGCTGCAACAGTTGAAATTAAATTTCTGCACGGATATGGACTCCAAGGTTTGGGTATGTCTAGAGCTAAGTTATCATGCTCCTTAGCAATCAATCAGATACATCCGATACTTAACTTTTCTCTTGTTTTAAATGCTACCACTTTATAAAAGGCCTAGTCAATCCTACAGATGGAATAAAATTCTGAAATAGTCCTGTGTTTGAGAATCAAGAAAAGAGAGGAGAGCATAGGATTTAGAAGTTGGGTTTGGTTTTATAGAGAAAAATATGGAAGAGGAATCCAAAGATGGCAAATTTGAACCAGACCCTCTTGGGCAAATTTAAGTCTCTGAGTCCCCAAGGGGAGCTTTCCCTGGAAAGCTCTGATTGCACACACTGACTGCACAGTTTGAATTCAGATTTAGGTCCTACATTGCAGCCCATTGACCCTCCTAGGAGAATCACTTGAACTTGCTGGTGAAGTGCAAGCCTTGCACTACACTAAATGTGACCTTGTGAGAGTTCATTACACACTCACATGAAAACTATCTGTCTGAAGTCCAGGGGAGCTTTTGTAGATGTATGACTGAGCTGGGAATCACCAGAGTATCCATCTATTTATGAGATAATGTTTCCTGCTTCCACACCAGAAGTCACTATTTTCCCAGTGTGTTGATCCTATTAGTTCTGCTTTCCATTCTGTCTGATAGCAGGAAGCACAGAAAATAGTGGAAATTAAAAATGAAGATAATGCAAAGTTAAGCACACCTCTTTTTGATCTTCAAATTGAGTTAATGTCAAGCAAAACTTGTGCTCTATGCACTGGCTTGCCTCTTTGTTTAACGGTGAATTGAGTGGAAATATTTCACTTGCCAGCTTGTGCACTAAGTTGGAAATAAAATTAATAAGAGGCAGTGTCAGAGTCACAGTGTGTAAGTGACCTCTCCGAGGCACAGTTCAGTTGGAAGCTCTTTGCCTTTGCAGAGTCCTGTTATCCTATGATGAGACCACTTCACAAGCCAAAACATTGTGATCCTCATTAACAGCCCTGTGGCAGGGCTGGTTGGAGGCCGGAGGCTACGGACGCCATGGGCGCAGACTAGGAACAGCATAACAGGAGGGCTGACATCTCTGTGTCTCAGATTTTGGGGTTTTCTCTACGGGGTCGGCACAAATCAGGGTCCTTGGAAGCAGAACTGCCCAGGACATTGATCCTTGTTTTCTTATCTTTCCTGGCATGTCTGGAGGAGGTGTGTGGTGCCTTGGGGAGGGCTCTGTGTGGAGCCCCTCTGGGTCAGGCCATCAGCCAAAGGCCTTAGCAGAGTACTTGCCTTGGGATTTTACTGATGCCCACGGAGGAACTGCTCTCCCTTGTTTGGACTGGGATGCCCTGAGGACTCAGCAAGGACGAGTTCCCAGGGAAACTTGGACACCTGAGAAAGGAAGGTATCACTGCATGTAGGAGCCAAGCCAGGAGCTGGATATAGAGACTTAAACGTCACCGAAGTCCTAGTTTAGGGACTGGAACTAAGATGGAGCCACTGATTGCTTTTCTCCCTGCATTTTTTTCTCAGAGCTCAAGGAATTAAAATTCACTAAAGCATTAATTTCTGAAAGACATTAAGTCTGACATGCTTTGACCTTCACAATGTCATTTAATTTGACTGTCTGATCAACATTTTCCTTCTCCCCTGTGCTGCCCCTTCATTTTTGTATCAAGAAATGAGAAAGAAGGGTAGTAACCAGCTAAGATGCAGATTACACGCAAGGTTAGCACAGCAGAAGCATACTGCCTTCTTCTGCCAGCTCTGCTCAGTATTTAAACTGAGATATTTAGTTCCCATAGGGAAAATTGTACTAGAATAGAAAAAGGCACAGCATGCAGCTATTATTGGGGCAGTGATTGTAATGAGCATGGAAAATGGTACAATATATAACCCATTCTTAATAGACTCTTGGGAGGGTTATCCTCTGCTTCTCCTCAGATCCTGTACCCAGACACTTTTTTTTATATAATTGGTAATGCCTTTTTCTTTTTTTTTGGAGATCCCAGATCCATTTGTATTGCTCAGTAAATATTAATGGCACTTCCCAAAGATTAATTATCCCCATCCCTGCACCAGAGTGTGGTTTGAATGCAACAAAAACCCCCGTCTCTCTTTCCAAGCAGCTGTTTGACCAGACTTCTTGTCCTTTCCAGAAGTCTATAGAAGGTCAAATCTTTCTGCACGGATCCTCCAGTTGCCTCAGGTGGGAACACTCTGGAGCCTGTGGGAGATCCTTGCACCATCACAACGATCCCTAGTGTTTGCACTGGTGAAATGAGCCCTGGAGCCATGCTGACCTAGACCTCCTTTGTCAAAGAGAAGGTGCCTGAAGTCCAAGAGGGAGGCAGGCTGGGAAGATGGCCAACTTTCTGTGCATGCAGCAGTTAGTTATGCAAGTATCATGAAACGAAATGCTCTGTCCTGAAATGGCAGTTACTTAGCTTTACCTTTGTGGCCACAAAGGTTTGAGCAGGTTTGAGGTGTTGATATGCCTAAATGTGATGCTAAAAATGTATCAACCTGTCTATGGGATTTTTTTTTTGGTCCTTACTCAAGGTGCCTAAGAAGAACATGGGAAAATTGGTTGATGTCATGATTGTTGCTCAGCAGTCGAAGTAGAGCAGTCAAATTCTACTCCGTGCTGGTCAGGAGGATGTAAGCCTTGCTGGCTTGTACTCCACGGAAACAGCCTTCAATCACCCTGAAGCATTGGTGGTGGGAGAGGGAAGATGTGAATGCCATGGAAACCTCTTTGCTTCATGAGGAAGTGCAATGGTGTTTCTTTTGATTTTACTCATAGGTGCTTGCAGTGGGTCATCCAATAGCGGCAACTAAAGATTTTGTTCCACTTTTGGGAGAGGAATCTGGTCCCGAAGACACTCACTTGTGTCTTTTCTTGTTTTTTATTTTATTTTATTTTATTTTATTTTATTTTATTTTATTTTATTTTCATTTTCCCCTTGATGCAAAGTGACATACAAACTGCCGTCTAGGACCAGGATTAGGCGATGCTACAGTTAATAGTGGTCTAGTGTTGGACATGTTTTGGGGCCAACCCCCCCCCCCCCGCCATGTTAAAAATAGTGTATTTTAGCGTATGCCCATTAGCAAAGGTTGGACTTGTTTGCTGTAACTAATGACAATTCTGAACTTTCTATTTTTAGGAACTGTAGTTCTTTTACAAAGACAGGTTTTTTCATGTCTACCATACATATATGCTGCAGCTTTGCTGGCGTGAAACCAGGAAGGATAGCACACTTTGTTTCCTGATAGCTCTCACCAGCCTTGGAGCTTACACCACCACTTGCTTCAGCTTTGCTCAGAGAGTGTGGCAATGGTGTCTTTCTGGGGTGGTAACACTCGTAGTGCACAATCAATCAGTGCAGTCCAAGATATAAAGGTGTAAAGTGAGGCCCATGACAGCTTGAAGGATTTTGTGGGGCTCCATCAGACCCTGTCTGAGTGCAAACAAAAAAAAAAAATGTTGACAGAACAACTTTCATAAATTGCTTTGTTGAGTGTCAGCTTCGCTTTATAGCACATTGTCACATGCTGGTGCTGACACTTGTGGCGTAACTTGCTGGCGCAGTATGGCATGCTTTTCATGCTGGTATCTTTTTCTGCTTTTTTTCCCCCCAGTAAACTCCTGATGGTCCAACCTGGAGCCATGTTATCAGGTTTTTGCCCTTGATGCATAGGTGAGAGAAGCTGTGTTGCATAGCATGTACTGCCAGAACAGTGCAGATATCACAATTAAAAACCAAACTAAGGTGAAACAAAATTAATGCTTTAAATGTTCCCATATTTCTATGCTGTGAAGTGTTTGCTGCTGCTGGACTTCTAACAAACATCCAAGTTCTTCCATAGCAGCATCTGTTATTTAGAGGGCAAAGGTTTGCTGCAGACTTAGCAGAGTTAACAGTTACCATGGGCTAGGTGAACTGAAAACATCCTTCTTTTTTATTATTTACTTTTCTTGGTCATTTTCTGTGCAAGATATTTGCCCAATGCCATGCCAACATAGCTAGGAAGGGAATTTGTCCTGCTAGTGTCACATGTAGGCTAGGCAAGAGTTGTAGTCACTATACTGTTAAACTGAGTCACAAAACTCCCTAAATGGTTGTAGCACATATGGCTAAAGAAATAAAAGAAACATCACTCATCAGGACATTGACACCGAGAAATAGTAGCAATGAAGAGACTGCAGGAACTTCAAAACAAGGGGAAAAAAAAAAAAAAAATCTCTGTGGACTCCCTTATTCCCTGCAGACTGGGAAGTGGCAGATGGATAATCAACAAAATCCACAGCAACTCGAGGTATGGCCTGGGGAGAAAGCTTGCAAGGCCCTTCAGTAAAAGATGTATGAAGCCCTATGTGGTACCTGCAAGCCATGGGTCTCCCTGGGCCATCCCAGGCTTCTGGATGGTGTCCGGGCACCAGCAGCCAAGCAGCTTCTAGACAGGAGCTGGTGCAGCTGGACACTGTGGAGCTGGGCTGTGCAGCCTCACTGGTTTTTGAGCTATCCTGATGTCAGGAGTCCCTGCATTACACCACAAGCTGATTTTTGCAGCTTCCTTAGAGGTCAAGACGTGCAGAGTATTTCCTAAGGTGGGTGGGAGGGTTTTATCGTAGTTTATTCCATCGTGTGTGTGCGTGTGTGTCTCTCGGTTTGCCAGGGCTAAGCAGGCAGCAAGGAAAGCCAATACTTACACTACATGGCAGAAGACCTGCTCCAAGGTAGCGCAAACCCTGGGTGTGAGCAGGATTAATTAGCTGTCATTACGGACTAGCTCAGAGTGTGTCACATGACAGGATTAGCTCAAACACAGTGGACCAAAGGAGCAGATTATTTTGACATTTAGGCTTGAATGCAGCTTTTCCAGGGACTATTGCAATGATTTGGCCAAAGAATATTATCAAGGCAAAAGCCCAGTGTGGGAAGTGATGAGCCATACAAATTACCACATAGCACGACTGGATCTGCTATTGCTCATGGCTTTTGGGGGCCTTAGGCAAATTGTACATAATGTCACTGCAATTTTGGTCTCTCATGCTGGAGCTGCTGTAGATACATCAGTGACCCTGGCAAGTTCCCACGGCTGAGGCCAGAAGAGGCTTGTGGTACCATGGTGTGCTGTGGATGCTCTCTTCTGCAGTAGGTGCTGGGATGTCCCGCCAGGAGGGCAGCTGAGAAAGGCTGTGGCTCACTGCCTAAACCATGGCCTGGGTGTTTGGTGACTTGGTTAGTTCAGAGACCTGCTAGTGCAACACGGTGGTCTTGAGGCTGCATTTCTTTGACTGTACATCTCTCCAGTGAGTAGGCAACCACTCCCCACTCCTTACTCTGGGATGCTCGCTGGTTTGTGAGGGAGCTGAAAGGTAGGCAATGGATTGTAGCAGAAGGAGCTGTGGGTGTGTTCCCAAGCTGAACATGTATTAGGGACCTTGCCCCAGTGTTGTGGGACTGGAGGCTCTGAGGGCAGGAGTAAGTCACTCCAACATGACTGGCAGCCCCAGATAAACCTCGTTGGTGCTTGCTGTTGGCATGCAGGCATCAGGGCCCTCTCTGTCCCTGTAGCACAGAGGGGTTGCCCATAGGTGCAGCATTAGGTGGCAATGCCAAGGCAAGAGGCTCTTCAAGGTTTCAGCTTTTAAAAACACGAAAGGACATGCTTGACATTCATTCATGCTAATCCTGGGAGCCGTCCATAACCTTGAAATTTGGCTCTCTCCTTAACTTTCCTCACTTGCGCTGCACCCGTATGGAGTTGCTCACCAAGCCCTGCTGCACACTGGTGTCAGCAAGTGCCGAGGGGCTGGAGGAGCCTGGATCAGCAGCTGCTTCGCAGGGAGCATTGTGGTCAGCACAGGCACTCCTTGTCTCCCTCAGCAGCTCTGCAGCATGTAGCCGCCAGCCAGCTGAGGCTTTGGCTGTGACAGCAAAGAAGCTTCAAGAATTAAGGTGGTATTTGGCATTCCGCGTGTGCCCATAATTTACAAAAGAGTCAAAACACACCTCCCATCCAGCTTGTAACAGCAAGGCTTGGCCTGTTTCCCCTTGTATAATGGACCATTCCGATTGCATATCCCTCTCCAGGCCCTTGGGTACTTGCTTATTCACTTTGCTTTTAACCTCTCACAGGTGCTATAACCACAGGCTGAGCAGCAAAACCTTCCCCGGCACCCCAGCCAGGGCAGCATCTGTATCACCTCTGCAATTTGCTGCTCACACCTGCAGGCCCTGGGTGCGAGAGGGCAGAGACTGAAGTTAACGTGTATGAACAGAGAAAAGGCATCTGCCCGTATCGCCCTGTTTCTGTACTACCGATGGGAGCAAGGGTGTGTGGTTTGCTGCTGATCCCCAAACTACAGGGATAGACCGCACAGAACAGGGCGAGCCTTGCAAACGCCCCAGTTGCTGCAGGTGGACTCAGCACAGAGCATCCCTCACCCCATCACCCTCTTCCTTGCCTTTCCCTGCTTGTGAATTTGTTACCTCTGAAGCACTTCTCCAGCATCTGCAGCCCTGGTGTTCGTGGGACACATACCCACACCACACCCGGGTTGCTGCAGCATCTCAGAGGTTCTCATCCCGTAACAGGCTTGGCAGTGGTAAGGCTTTGAATTAGAGGGGTTTGTAGTCTTGGCTTTGAACATGCATAAAATGGTATGTGTGTGGAGCCTTAACACATATGGAGAGCCCAGCTGCTGGAAGGAAACATCAGCATCTCCTCACCCTGGCACAGGTGGACATGCACAACCACCCATGGTCCCCTGTAGCTGCCCCTTCTCCTCCATACTCCACCTACTCCCTCCCCACACCCCTTTTCCCCGTCACTGAAATCCCTGCCACCCCCTCACGTGGCACATGCCTCATCGTTTCCATCTGACAGCAAGGATTTCAGTAGCATTCCTTGCTCCGTTTTGTATTTTAAAGCAAGCAGCCATCCCTCCTTCCCTTTATCTTCTAACTCTTCCCTAATAAATATGATCGCTTCATCCTGCAAGACTTGAAAACCCATTTCCGAAATTCCCCTGGCAACTAATACAGTAAAACAAACCTATAAATATAAATAATTACGATAAAAAGGCATAAAATGCCAGACTTGGGTCAAACATATTCAGTGACAATAGCAACAAATAACTACACAGTGTTTGAATGTAGATGGAAAAAGCTGAATACAGAGCAGCTAGTTTGTTGCCCATAACTGTCAGACTCCTAATTCGGACAGGCCATATTTTATTGATAGCAGAGCAAACACAGTCATAATCCATCCCTACCTTTCCTGCTTTGTGAAAAACCCCATCCATCCCCAGGGAAGCAGGGATGGAAAAAACAGTGGTGTGAACGTGAGGTGAAAGTATAAGACAGAAAGCACAGTCCCAGGCTGTGTTTCCCACGTGTTTCTCGCACATCATATGCTAAGTTCAATTTTCGAAAAGCTTTGTTTTATTTTTAAAGGTGACATCTTTATTATTATTATTATATTTATTTGTTATTATTATTATTATGCAGAGATGATTTTTTTTCCCCCTTTGATCACAGAGCAAACAGTTTGCTTTTGAAGATGTTAATGGAGTCCTGATTTAAAACATTTTTTTCTTCGCTTTTTTTTTTTGTTGTTGTTGTTTGTGGTTTTCAAAACGTTGCAACAGGCAGGATCTGGGGTTTGATTTCCTCGTCCTACACAGAGAAAGATTCTGGAGTTCGAACTCCTAGCCACTACCAGTAGGTCCTGCCTTGCTCAGTTGTCATCGTCTCAGTGTGGTTTCGCCAGGTGGGGTGGTTAGGTGGGTGGGAGGGGAGGAGTTGGAAGAAGGGAGGGTATTTGTCAGCTATGTCGAGTCTTGGTTAACAACTTTGCCTCCGTTCATGGTTGGTGTCCCTGAACTTTTCCTTGAGCGTCCTTGTTTTTCTCCAATTTCATGCAGCGATGGCTCTCTGTACATGCACACTGCAAACAGAAAAGACACCCGTTAACACCCCTGAAGTCACAGACATTAGTGACCATAATGAATTATTTTTTTGTATATGAGGATGAAATTCCAGCCCCAATATGAACACACACACACACAGACTTACAAAAACCTCAGGGACCCAGCAGTAGATCCTGTTACCAAGCAGGATCTGTTACCTGCCCTCGCTGCCAGTCAGGTCCTCCTTCTGTCTCTGAATCTTTCCAAAGGCACAGATAGAAACAGGGGTCTTTTCCTTTCTCACAGAGAAGTCTTTTTAGGTTTCCTGTGCCTTACTGTTTTTTCATGTTATATTCATATATATATAAAACAAACGTTCCAGTTCACAGCACCATGTATTTTCTCAAGATGCTGATTATCGTCTAATAACAGGTCCAAGAATTACCCGACACCAGTCCTTAGCCTCCAAGAAGGCGGCCTTGAGAGTCTTGAACCAAAACTACGCTTGCATCTGAGCCATCTAAGCCTTCTGGGTGTTAAGCTCTGGATCTGGAAGTGGTGACTCAAGTCCATTTGGCTCCCTTGGCCAAGAGCTGAGGTCTGCTCTCAGCACTTATTTTTTCTACTCTAAATCAACACAGCCAGCCGAGGCCAAGGCCGAGCAGACACATGGGGATGAGCCCAGTGACAGTAAGCCAGGAGCCATCCCAGCTCTGTGTGGTCACCTGGCAACACCTGAGAACGGTGTGGATGGAGGGCACCGTCTCTCTAGACCCTGGCTAAGCAATGCGTGACCTGTAAAAATGTACCTCCTGGAGCCTAGACAGCCTGAAAAGGCAGTGCCTGCCCACGTCATGGCACATCCCCACGTCCTGCGCGGCATAAAGCATTTACCTAACTCACCATGTGGACTAAGTCCTCATGGCTGTCCTTGTGCCATGTGAGGTGTGCCAGAGCAGGGGCTCGGGCTGAGCTGCTCAGCTCTCATACCAAAGGGAGCATCTCTGATGAGTTCATCGCAAATGCGGTGGGGTGTAGATGTGATTGAAATAGTGAGGCATTGCAAGGGCAGGCACAGTGTAGTTGAGAAGGTGAGCTAGGTCCAGACTGCAAATGTCATGACTGGATCTTTGCAAAAATTAGGATATAAAGAAATGATTGTGTACTGCTTCATTTTGTAAAGCTGTCACATCACAAACAATGGCACGGAGCTCAAACACAGGGGATAGAGCCCATCAGGTTTTGGTTCCGGGTAATCAACAAGAACAAAATTTCAAAAATTATCTGAAGAAATGAAAAAAATACCCCATGTATAAAAGGGTGATGTAAGCAGTTACACCTCCCCTGATTTGCAAATAAATCCTGGCAATCAGAGGCAGGCTGCAAATGACATTATTGCTCTGCATTTTACTCCGAGCTAGATAAACAGTTATAACAGTGTGCAACAATACAAGATAAAGTGCAGTCAACTGTGTATTAACAGGAGGGATATTGCATTGAATATATGAGCAGTGAAAAAATATTACTTCTCCCATAGAGCATTTTTCATGCAAGGCTTTCAAAGCAGTTTAAACACACACACTAGCTGGGCCTCCCAGCGAGGCTGCAAGGCAGGTACCAATCTGCAAACTGTTACTCCTACTGGAGCTATTTTTTGATGAAAGTGAGAAAAAAAGAGAAAAATTACTTGTCCCATGGGTCTGGGCCAGGATGAGCAATGCCAGGGCTGCCCATCAGCTGCCCAGACTATCAGTGCTGTCTGAATGATGCAAAGACAGTGTGTAGCAAGGTGGTAACAGAAGGAAAAGGCATCTCACATCCCCCTCAGTTGCTGAGCTGCCCCTCATACCTTGATGAGTGTCACTCAACAACCCGGTGATAGTGAATTTGCCTGTTGTGGAGAAGCACCTAGTAAAAGCTTGAAGAACTGTGAAAAGGTTAACAACTGAGAAAAACTTGTGCCCTTGTGATTTCTTAGCCTGAGCTGCAGAGCCTTTTGATGCCGCTCAAGATGCACATCACTTCTGCGACCCACCTTATTCTCTGCGGTGAAGTTTGTCCAGCAGAGTTGCGTATTTGTGCTGGTGTTGCACCAGTGCCCCTGACATCCCATACACGAAAAGTTCTGCCTCAAGTGCAGTGTCATCTTCACCCTGACTTCTCTGGTCCCAAGCTGGAGCTGGAGGGACCTCAGTGAGCTCTTCCCCCAAGCAGCTGCACGTACTAAGCTCATCTCACCTGCATCCATCCCCAATACCCCATTGGGCTGGGCCAGATGCTTAACCACAAGGGCTGAGCCTGAGCAAAGCCCGCAGGAAGCAGCACCACAGCAGGGTACCTTTCCTCAGCTCCCTGCCTCTCATTATGGCCTTCGGGCAAAAACACTGAGCTGCTAACAAGGCCAACAGAATAATGAATGTAAATCAGGCTACAGAAGTAAACAACATTTGCAGATAAAAATTAAGGAAACCCTGTACCTAGCAAGCAAATGGGCAGGAATTATAAGTTTATCTTCCAGTCTCATGCATGATACAAGCACTGACATGGGACGTGGCTGGAGGCTGCTCACATTGTGCTTTTCAGACAGAGCTGTCAAAGCCTCTGTACCGGACAGACTGTGCCAACATATCATGCCAGAAAATCTGTAGCAGCATAAGACAAGCATATTTTCAGTATTTAGATAAACCTACAGTATCAGTGTATGCAGTATTTATATGGCATCACACACAAGCTAGTGCCTGGATACTCTCCTACACGAGAGGCTTGTGTGTGTGCTGAGCTATGGCCATCGCTCAGCAGCGGCTGCAAACCCGCGTGTGCCACGACACGCAGACGTGTGTGCACAGACACTCGTGTATGTACGCACGCAGCTGCACATGCGTGGGATTTTAAGGACACTGTGACATGTTGTGTAACACAGGCTCTTGGACTGCAGTTTGTTACTCCTTGTACCGAGGAAGCTTGAGTGTGACTCACGCGCGGAGATGTTAGTCATGGACCGGGGCAGGGGGTTGTTTGCAAATGGACTGTTCTGAGTGCCCAGATCTTCACAGCTTTAAAGTACATCTTTGTGGTTCAGGACTAGCAGCACTCACTGACAGGTCTGTTTGGGGTTCCTCTGCATGTGTGTGTGTGTGAAGACACACCGCTCCGTCACCTGCATCAAGGTAAACTAGCAGCAGCGTGACAGTCGGCATGCCCAGACGCTTGGGAGATCTGCTGGTGCACACAGCACAGGCAGCTTTGGGAGGATGAGCAATTTGGCTAAAACAAGAGTCCCCTCCCTGCTTCTCCCACCTACCCACACCCACACACCAAGCCAAATACAGCTCTTAATGTCTGGAAACCAAGCTAATGCTTTGGAGCTTCAATCAGATAATCAGCTCCTATGTCCCAGATTCTAATCAACACATCCATATTCATGCTTTAATTGGAAAGTGCTGTTAGCTTGATCTGCTGAAGAGCCACAGGCATAAACGGAAGGGGGTGAGCGGCAGTGGAGCTGTGCCCATGTCTGGTTCTTGTGGCTTTCAATTCCCCGCTTCCCTGCTAACCAGCAGCGCCTGCTATTTGCATGCACAAGGAATCAATTTTGCACAAGGAAACAACTCAGAAATTAGGCAGGAAGGAGACTGGAGGTACAAGCAAGGGGGAAGGAGGCGGCAGGGAGCATCCTTCCTGAAGGTAAAGGCACGGAGGGGGCTGCCTGTCACCCAGGAACAGCTCAATCCCTCACCTATGTGCTGGCACAGGATCCAGCCTCATTTCTGCTTCCCAGGCGCACCACCCACACAGTGAAACCGAAATCACCCTGTGCAGCTTCCCTGGGTGCCAGGGACCGGCTGAGTTTGGGAAGCACACACCATTTTGTGCCCTGATCCTAGTATTTCTCACTTGGCATCGCTGCAAGTTGAGGAGGTTCAGGGGATGCAACAAACTCCATTTCCTTTCTCTAGAATACGGGGAAAAGCTTATTAAAGGTCCTTAGATATATCGCATCCAGCCAGCTCCACTCCTGCTTTCCCTGCCCCAGATCCTAGCGAGTTAGGAGGAACCAAGTTTTTTCCAAGTTTAGCAGGTAGGCAGGTCATTAGCCCTGCAGGATCACAACCCGCCCCGATGGCAGCCTGGGCTGGTGTCTGGGCAGGGCTGGGCACACGTCCTCCGGCAGGCAGCCCGGGAGATGGGCTCTTCCCCGCGACGGATGCCACAGCTCCGGGTGTCAGTATCTGCAGTAGCGGCTGCATTAGCTAATGCTTCGGTGGAGAGAGTTAATTGTCTGAGCAGCAACTAGGGGCAAAAGGGAGCAAGTGATTATGCACCCTCATTTTCTGCCTCTAATTACTGTGTTTTAAGCCCAGTCTCAGCAGATGCATTTCAGAGGCATTTGAGCTCGCGTCTATCTGGCGGCTAAACACGCAAGATGCTGCCAGATGGAATCAGTTTGTTCAGGTAAGAAACGCAGCACAGGATGACAAAAAGCCAAGCAAAAGCATGGTTAAAATACATTGCATTTGCCATCTAATAAGATGATTAGGAGTTTGATAGACGAACAAGTGAGTTAGTGTGGGACTGAAAACATACCAAAGCCTGCCCACTTGAAAGACAGACCCAAAAGAGGAGCTGTGTTAACAGAGACTGACAAAGAGTGTGGGGCTTGTTATTTTTTTTTCTGAAGAACACTTTTTCGGACTTTTTTTGTGGATTAAGGTGATACCTTTAAAGCATTTTCACTAGGCCTACCACATCTTACTACTCAACGGTGCCTTGTACTTCTTTCCAACATCTGAGGACTCCGCTTCAACAAAACTGGGATGTTGCATCCCTGGGAAAGAATGGTGGGAAAGATCTGGCTGCTGTTCCTTGCACGTGGATAATCATCAGGGGTAGTAAATGGATCAGACTAGTTATTAACAGGTCACCTTCATCTCTGAGACACATTCAAGTCATGAGGGTTGAAGCACCATGAGTTTGGAGTTAGGGGCAGCTCTGCTGACTCAGATGGAGGAAGAGCCGTCTTCTGCTTTCTGTGGCCAGATTTGCCACCCCAAATGCATTCTGTCTTGGGCCAGGTGAGAGATGAAATGTAGCTCTTTTGGGAGAGCAATCTGGAAATGATGTCTTCAAGAAGAAGGAAATATAAATAACAGAGCACATCCACAATAAGCATCTGATAAAATCCTCACTTAAGTGACAGGAAAAGTCTCCCATTGTTTGAGATAGGTTTGGATATTTAAAAGAACAAGAGGCACCGTGGACAGTAGTGTTTGTCCAGCACTGATCACTACAGACAATTAAAGAGACTGAAATTGTTTTAAAAGATTGCTTGGTGTCCCAGTGACAATTACACTCAAGGTAACTTCTTGTGCAGTCTGGTTCAAGCTTTATGTCTGCACTTCAAGGGTTCATTTAGCTCGAATGATCAGTGATCAGAAATAAAAATATCAAAAGAAATGTGTTGCGTATGTGTGTTTTTAACCAAAACTGGCACCACACAGTACATCAGCTGCTGCCTGCCAGGCGGTTTGCCTTGGCTTTGCCTGTGCACAGATGGGAGAGGAACTTAACGTTTCCCCTGTTATTACTTATCAAGTTTTCTATGCTTTTTGTATTGATTAAGCCCAAAGCTATTTCCAAAAACAAACAAATCCTACCTAAACTAAACCAAAAAAAACCTGCCCTACCAACCAAAAAAACAAAGCTTTTTCAGTTGGTATCTATGACTTTTGCACTGAATATCTTCAGTATCCTGACAATATATAGGAGTCAAAGAATCTGTGGGATTAGCACAGCATAAAGCTGTAGCTGTTAAAAGCCATAGATAACACACATACATACACAGATAACACTGTGTATATAGGCACATGGACACATATGTAGTCCTTAGAAGTTATTTGGGAGGATATTTCACATTTATTTATTTATTAGTTTACCGCCCATTTGCGACTCTGAGGAAAGGACTTCTGAATTCAGAAAGCAGTATGAAGCAATGGGCATCAAATGAGCCCCAGGAGTCATCTGGGCTTTTTTGTGTTTCCTTTCCCCGCGAATGCTCTCTTCACTGAGCTGCGGCATAATTCTGCAGACGGCAAACAAATGGGTAGTTTCATCTCAGAGCTAATTGCCATTGAAGTGGTGGGTGAAGTGATTCCTAGCAATGTATGCAACCCCTCTCCTTCCCAGGGGACCAGATTCCTCTTTGCACGCATCCCTGTGTCACCCATCACGTGGCAGGGCTAATGCTGCTGGTGGCACTGGAGCGAAAGGAAACCTGAGTGTGTTACTGCAGCTGGAGGCTGCAAAGTGCTGGCCTGAATAAGCAGCAAAGCCCACACGCTGGAGCATGCCACAGCATTTAGCTGAAGGGACATGCAAATATAGCAGGGGAGGGCTTTGAATAGAGTCATGAGAAAGAAGCTGTTAAAACAGGGAAGGAATTGCCCCTTTCCTACAACATCTCTGCTTGCAAGCTCTGCTCGCGGAGACTTTGATGGATGCAGCCCAGTGAAGTCACGAGGAGCTGAGCGCATTTTACTCCAACCCTCCCCACAAGCCTCTGCTACCTACAGTGAATCTCAGGCTTGGGAACAGAGTCCTCCGTCTGGAGTCACAGTCCCAGACAGCTGAATGCTTTGGGAAGCTGACATGTGCCTCGGCTTGGGAGACTGCCAGCTCTTTGATGCAGCAGCACTCACAGAGGCTGACTGCAAAGCATGTGGAGGAGGGAAGAGGTGGAGGAGCCCTTAATTTGGCTGCCAACTTCCAAAGCGCTCACTCGCTCAGGAGGTTATGTGACAGCTGTGATTGAAGCAAGCGTGGGAGGATGCAACTGCAGGAAAGGGAAGCTCTCGGGCTGGGCTGGGTTTTTCATTTGCTGCAATGAGAGCTCCGCTGTGGGTCAGGCACCTCCATTAAGGCAAGGCTTTCCACGAGGAAAGCCACAGGAATGGCCTAGTTTAATGCAAGCAGAAAACAACTATTGAGCCATTCAGCAGATGCCACGCACATTGCATCAAAAAAGAAGCCCAGATTCAAAGGAACCCACTGATCAGTGCCAAAATCCAGCGAGGCAGCAAAGGAATACCAGAAAGACCTGGAAACGCAGCTGTGAAACCTAGTGCTTGCAAAAGACTCTCCTCCCAGCCAAGGCAGGAGAGGGGGAGATGGAAGAGAAGTGGGTGACCAACCCCATGCCTGAAGCAAAACCGTACCTTAGCAAAACTCAATGAAGGCTTAGGGCAGCAATCCCACTAATGCCTCAGATAAACAAGAAAAGGCTCCAGGCTGCAGAAAAGCTGTTGAAAACAAGCACAGGGCAAGAGGCTCCAGGCCAGTCTCTGCTCTTCCAACATATCCATCTCCTGTGAAAAGACCACAGATGCTCTGGGAATTCTGAGTTGAAGTTCTCTCATTGTGGTTTGCTGCACTGGTGCAACAGATGATTTCAGCCTGCCTTCCTGAACTGGCCTTTCACTCACGCGTGCACACTTGTCTGCGCCCGCGCCTTAGCTGGGAAGCTGCTAAAACAGCTACTATTGCATGGACTTAGCTGTGGCCTCCACCACTTGTGAGTGGTACCTGTCGGGACAGCATCAGTTCATTGCTTCTCTCCATGTGTCCAGCCCTGACCCCACAGCCAACATGTGGGTAGCAAGGGGGGGCACGGAGCTGCATAGCCAAGGCCAGCCCCAGGCTGCTGTGTCCCTGAGGTGGCCACTGGCAGGTCCGAGATGGGGTCAGAAAGGCGTACCTAGTTTGGGGATCGAAAAGTAGTGCTTTTTCCAAGCAACAAAGAGGTCTCCTTGTTTCCAGAATCAAGTTAGTACCTGCTAAGTACTAGGCTCATCACACTACATCTCTCCATTTATCAGGGGCCAGCCCATAAAAAGCAAAATGCCCTGGCATGAGCCTGTGGCACACTTCAGCAGTGTACAGTCAGCAGCAGGAGGGCAAAACTTCAACTCCATGACTTTCCCTGAAGCCTCACACTGTAATGAAGACATATGGCGTGACAGTATCTCATCTAACTTTGGACAGCTATGATAAGGTTTCTCTACCCCCCAGAGACTAACTAGGATGTCTTTACATATGAGAAAAAACAGATTTAAGTCATCTTAGGGTAGACATATAAAGTATATCCACAGCTGTGCTGGTAGGACCCATTTCTCTTCTGAGTGTCAAAACAGAGCATCAAAGTCTAAAACCAGGTGAGATAAATCCTCTCTCTACTGACTCTCCACGGGACTGGAAACCCACTGAATGATGTTGGGAAAATCCTCACAGAAAACCCAACATTATGGCCACTGCTGAATCGGTTTCCTTTTGACCTGCCAGCCACTCTGCTTTCCCAGTAACTTCTCATGTTGCTGGGCTTTTAAATTCATCCTTTAGCACCCCAAAGCTGAGAAACCCCTTTGGGACGATGCGCAAAGTTTATTATATGGGAAGGAAAGCAGATGAAACGCTAACAGTGCAGCCCAGCAACTTTCTGAAACCTTTCTGAAACATTACAAATATTGTCCTTGCTTTCTGGTCTTGCAGTCCAACATCCACATCCAGGAAGCCCCAAATCTGAGGTTGCGAACTCCCCCTCCCCACACCCCACTGATGGAGGGAGTGGGCAGATTCCATACCTTCAATGGGTTTGGGTACAAAATGTGATGAGGGTTTGGTTTTTTTCACTCGGTTTCCCTTCATAATTTGACCTTCTTTATTGAGTCCCAGGAACCACGCTCGGCCAGATTCTTGCTGCCGGTACAGCGTGGAAGAATAAATAACGTAGTAGTTTTCAAAGACAGATTCCTTAAATTTGCACTCTGGTGTGAAAACATCCTGCAGTGAGAGAGAGAGAAGAAAAAGCAATGGAAGGAATTAATGACTGATCTCCTAAATTAGGCATCACTGAGAGATACACGACGGTCACGCTTTGCAGTTAGTTTAACAATAGAAAACAACAGGCATCAGCAATACCAGCTCCCAGCCGTAACACACATCTAGAAAACTCCCCACTGAAAGGGAAAACTTTCCTTCCCCGGCAGAGCTGTGGTTTGCAAAACAGCCTACAATGAACGGGCATGAAAAATGTTCAGGAAAAGTCAGGAATTTGCCAGGATTTAGACTGAAATACCAAGCAAAATAAAACAAAGAGAGCTGAGAAGCAGAGGGAGCTGAGAAGCAGAGGGAGCCTTGCTGCTCATCTGCTGCTCCCAGTGCCTTCCCCTGGCTTTGCTCTTACCTTCCCTGTGATGGGCAAGAAATGTGCAATGGTGGTTGTCTAAAACATTGAGGCTTCTTCAAATTTTTATGGGCAAAAGGCAGTTTATCAGGGGCATTTAAGTGGATTCGAAGAAATGGAAGTACAAAAGCAAGTAAACAATTTATCTATTTTCAAAAGTGACAAGAGGAAATGCTGGCACAAAGCCTGGAAATCTTTCAATAAAGATAAGTAGTTTTAAAGATTTCTGACACAAGTATTTCTTCAGATACTGAGAACTGGTCCCACGCCTGCCCAGGAACAGAGGACACTCGGGCCTGTTCGAGACATCTCCTGAGCCTGTGCCGGCTGTGGGGGCGGCTGTGCCTTTGCCACTTGCACTGACTTCATGCAAAGTCTCAAGGAAGAAACTATATTCAGCTATGGAACAAAACTTGTCATATCCCCGTAACTTTTCAAGATTTTAACAACAGGAAAATATTAAACCTCTTTTAATAGAGCTGGTTGGCCAGGGGACTCTGTGGCAGTGGGCTCTCAAATTTTCACTGAGGCAGATGTGGTGGCTGGTGCATTGGTTTTCTCCCCGAGACTTTGATTTTGAACAGAAAATTCATCCTGGCCAAACAAATTCTCCCACTGGGTTCCTTAAAACTATGATATTCTTGCAAAAAGAGCTCAAGCATCAAATGAATATGCATTTTCTAAGAAAAACTGTTTTATCAAAAAGAAATATCCCTTTTTCTAGGACCCAAAGTATTTCAGAGCCCTGTGAGTGAAGGCAGGTGCTGCTACAGGCAAGCGATGCTCTCTCCCAAGCCCTTGCCACTCAGGACTCAAGTCTTCAGGAGCTTCTGCAGCCTTGCTAAAGGAAAACCCATGACCAACATCTGAGCAAAGCATCTGGAGTAATGCCACATATTTACTGCAGACCTCATTTAAGAATGGATATTTTGAACATTCAGCAATGCTCAGCTATGCGTTCCCAAGCGCTTTGGGTGTTATATAAAGTGTTGCTGGTCTGACAATAAATCCAGCGTGCAACAGACCTATGGGGCCAGGTAGGCTTGAAGCCACAGAAGATAAAGTGCAGCAGAAAGCTCGGAGCTGTGCTGCACCCATGAAGTTTGCATCAATCATTAGTGCCACACAGATAAAAACACTGTCAGCCCAATGGGTCACTTTGCCCTGTCTGAGGGAGTCTTCCTTGCTGGAGAAATAAATATCGCAAGAAGAGAGTGAAACAAGTTAAGAGAGAACTAGATGACTCGGAGCACTGTAAAAGAGTGTTTGAAGTAGCTTCCCAAAAGATCAGTGCTTAAGCGCTCCTTAAATCGGCTCTTTATCTCCAGGCTCTGTCTTGCCTCGAAAGACGCAGATGCCATATTGTATATCCACTTGTACCAATAAACCAGCAAAATTACTAATTATTTTAAAGCAAATGTATTTAAAGTCATCAACCTAATGAAGATTTAAGAAAAATAAAGAAAAACCAGTTATTTCCTTTAAATGTTTAAGCTCCCCCAAAAGCAAACAAAACTGTCCCACTGTTTTTGTGAGTTGGCTGGTTGATTCCTCATCCCCCACAATTCAGTTGAAATAGCATTTTAGGACACTAACCATGGCAACACCACCAAGAAACATCCCCATGCTGTCTGTTCGGCAGTTTAGAAAACCCACAGATTTGACAGCTACATTCTAGTTAAATAATGCCATTTTTGTTCATTATTATTACCCTTCTTATGTATATCACCTCATCAGCAACAGCTAGTGTCCCACTGTGCCATGTAGGGACAAAGACACACCAGGACGAAATTCATCCTGCCACCACATTGACATGTCAGAGGGTCTTCACAGGTTTGAGCACCAGAAATCTTTGGTGTGGGCACTACCACATGCAGCTGTGACACAAAGAGCAAGCAGACAGAGAAGGAAAACCCAGCTGACCAAAAAAGGAGGTGGGACAGACAAGCAGGACACAGGCCACTGCCTGGGGATATCTGGATAAATCTATTTAACATGCAAACCCTTATGTTTTTCTTCAGTGATACCTTCTTGATGGCCAATGTCAAGCCTTCAGCTACATCATGTCACTTAGTTTCTGCACGTGCCTCTTGCTGATGGCTTTGGGGCTACCAATAACAAAAGGCTATAGGGATATTAATGGCAGAACCTCTCTACAAGCTTCACTGTCAAAATTAATTGTGGCAATTATGTCGAATCAGGTGGGAACTGCTGTTTCAGTTGTCTTGGGCTGAGAAGAGCCGGGAAGAAAGGAAAGTACAGGTGAGCTAACAGGCTTCATGCTAATAAAGCAGTTCTTAGCGGCTGCTGCTGCACAGATTGAAATCTCAGATAACTGAAATCTGGAAAATCACGGATCTACTGGCCAGACCTCTGAGGCATGCAAGCTTTTTTGTTTGGTTGGTTTGTTTTTTAAGATGAATTCAGTGTTGATGAGATGTGCTTGATGGGCAGACCTGGAGTCCAATACATTCTCTTCATCCGACAGATACACAGTGGGTAAAAACAGCACAGGGATCCGCAGGCTGTGTCCACCACGTGCTTCTGACGGGGCGTAAGGACATCCTCCTCCAGTGGTAACAGTATGGTAAGCCCTAGGGTCAGGAGCCCCCACTTCACTCTCTGACTTGGTGCAGGGACTTTTTCAAATAGGCTTACAACAAACCCCACTCTATTTTCCCAACTCTCTCCTTGACAGAAATAGCATGACCAGGAACAAGACAGTGAGAGGACAGATGGCTTCATCTTTTAATCACCGGTCTTTTTTCAGTCTTTAAACAAAGAAATAAATGGTGACTCTATTTTCTGTACAAACTCCACAGAGCTCTCGGTTCCCTGTCAGCACCATCATGAACTCAGCTCACTCAGAAAACCCATCAGTTCTCCTCATTAAAGAGTATGCTTGTGATTTGGAGAAAAAAAAAAAGGAAATTTGTCTGGTTTTATCTTCCTGTGAAATATGTGTCTTTGACTAAACTATTCTTGCATACAAAGTAAGTAAATACATTTATTTTTTTCGTATTTGGAGATTTAGAGCCTGAGGCATTTTGTTAAATGTCTATAGATAGTACTGAAAGCTGTTTGAAAAAGCAGATCTTTTTTTAATTGTTAAGCTAAAAACCTGCATGAAATATTTGTAAAAGAAATGCTAGTAATTTACATGCAAAATGATAAGCATCTACCTGCCTGCAACTTGTTTTCTGTATCTCAATCCAATCCTTTGAACAATTCCACTAAGAACAGTAATTAGATTTGCTTTGAAAAACAAAGGTCTGGTCTGTGCTAACTCTAGTTATATCGGAAATTGCACAGTCTAGAAAAAAATAAAATGGTAGCTATCACACAGAAAATTAGGGAGACGACATTCAGTGACACTTGGAATCAAAGGGAGCTCAATGGATGCAACTGCCATTTGGGGGGGATTCAGTGTATCAGACTTGCTCAGAGAGGGTATAAGGTACCATGGATTGCCCCAAAAGCTATTTCTGTTTCAGAAAAACAAGATGTTTCATTTATCCTTGATCCCGGTAGTGTCTCCTGCCATCTGTAGATGGGAATGTGGACAGGACTTCCAGGCATAAGCCAGTCTCTCTGTCACTTGGGCCAGTCTGGTCCTTCAGGGAGGTGTTGGGAATGTCTGTCCCTGTCTGCCCCCACTCCGCAGCACAGGCTGGGGGTGATTTGTGAGAGGACAGATATCTTTTTTTCTAATCTACCTGAGCTTTCACCTGCCCTGCTCAGGTAAACCTAACCCAGCCTCTTGGCCTTGAACATAAGAAGTTTGATTGGACTCTCCTTTGCACTGGAGAAGCTCCACAAATGTTGGTGGAGAAGCACCGCTGTCCAACCCGTGGACATGAGGCCACAGGGTATTGAGGGAACGCACTGCTGCCCTCGGATAGCTCGGCTCCTTCAAAAAATGCTGATCCAACAGTGTCACAGCCCTGGTGGGGGCATAGCGCTGCCAGGGCAGTGGACGGCCCTGATGCTGCTCCGAGCAAGAGCAGTGCCAGCCCCTGCCCGTACCAGCCTGGGAGCGTCACTGCCACTGGCACCCTGAGCATCCTCAGCCGGGAGGGGCAGAGAAAGGGTCCCCTGTAAACAACAGCACGGTGCTCCTGGGTACTGATCATGAGAGTGAGCGATTTCCTCCCTTGTTTGTTTAGACCAAGCTCTGGCCAGCACAGAAGCCCCTGATGTCCTCATACATGGTGGTGTATGGAATGGTGACAGGTTTCCATGTGCAGTGCTCAGGGACAGGAAGGAAGCCAGAGGGAAGGCTGTCACTAGCTGCTGTACCCAAACCCAGCTGCTCACTCAGCATCCCCCTGGACTAGGCCACTTGTTTGTATTACTTGCCATTTCCCTACAAACATTCTCAAAATTGCCAGGTAAATAAAGATCTCCTATTTTTTTTTCCTCAAGATCTCCTTTTATTATAGCCCAAAGGAGAACAGCAAATATACACAACCATACGCAAATCTAATGATTTAATAAATTTAGTCACCGAAACTAGCAGCAATAAAAGAAAAAGCCCATTCTGCAAGTAGTTTGCACCACGGTTTAGGAAAAGGATGTTAATTATGAGTGTTGAAATATCTAACGCACTCCCAGAGTACCAGTTTTCCTCTGTTTACAGCACTTAGGGCTTTTCTTTTATGTTCTGCACAATTACTGAGTCAGATCTTCAGATGGGATAAAAGCACTAAACTGCACCAAAGCCTATGGCATGGCAAGGCTTCTCTCCCAGAGAATCTGGCTCAGGATACTTACTGATGTTAGTGTTAATACTTAGAGCTCATCAAGTAATTTAAAACATATTAAGTAGGAATCATAAATATAATCAGAGCTATCAGCAGTGGCATTTCATTGTGGTTGCAGAGGCAGACCATGGAACAACTGGATCGTGTTCACTGTGCCTGTGTAAGTGCTGCTCCATCCCAGGGGAAAGGATGGCATTGCAGAAGAGCATCTGCTTCATGGTGCTCTTTACCCACACATGTGTAAAGCACATTCTATGTTCCGCACTGACCTCAGCCAGAGCAGGGTTTAATCAACACCCCTCTGATGCCAACAGAACAGAGAAATTCAGCATTGGTATCAATGCACATAGACCTGTGTGGATAAACAAAGACACCGGATTCTCAAGGAAACCTGGGCTCCTAGATGAAATGCAAACGCCCAACTTCCGTTTAAACCTGTGGAAATTCAGAGAATAAACAAGTCCTTGAATACCTAAGGATTTGTGACCACAGACCTCATGCCATAGCACTTGATCCTGGCATACTGTTATTCCCAGGACAGATCTTGAACCATGCAGGTCCCGTTCACAGGACGAGCCCTGTGCAGACCACAGCAGCACTCCCACAGGCAATGATGCCTTGCATACAGCCTGATCGACTCAGCATCCTCCTGCCTCAGCATAGCTTCTCCCATGACCTAGGGCTGCGTCCGTCTGCAAATGCTTTAAAATAATGGTAGCTGAGCTCTCTCTTGGCATGTGCTAAGAACCGCAAATGTGCATCCAAACTTTACATCTCATCATGTCTTTGTCCAGATGGCAGGTGATATTCTGCTGTTCACACTCCACTTTTCCTCCCCCTTCTATCTCCGTAAAAGATTGGTGATAAGTCTTCTTGGTGGCCTTTTAGAAGTAGGAGAGAGCAGATATGTTTTAAAATAACAAGCTGCTACATGGCAGTGTACAGCCCTGCTGCAGAGCAGAGATTCACTTGATGAGACAAGATGGTATCTGCAAGTATTCTGACTCTGCCTGGACCATCTGTGGCTTGGAGGGAACACATTTTCAAAGAAATCACCATCCATGCAGGTCTGGTCCCCAGCTCTGGGAGCTGAGAAGCAGCATTAGCAAGTAATCTAACTTGCTGCCTCTGAAAAATATAACTAGAGGGCTATCTGCCCTCCCTTCTGTGGGAACTCTCTGTGCTCAAGGTACATATTTGTTCAGCTGGCTTCATTTTAAAACACCCAAGTGAGAGGTGCAGTGCAGGTCTGCTAAGTCTTGCAAGCTGACCCAATATTCCTAGAGAGGCAAAAAAAACAAAGTGCTGAATGAGCCTCTGTAATTAAGCTGCAGATCTTTATATGTGGGCACAAACTGTCCTGAAGTACCTTTTCCTTGTTCAAGGACTGATTAAATTATCCTTATCACCACAGAGGAAGTCTGTGAATGCTGGAGACAAAGGTGTGATTGTAGCATGGACATGCACAAGGTAACCCCGCAACAGCAAGGACATCTGCCTGGGCACACTGCAGAGTATTGACCAAAACCCATGGCAGGTTCTGCCAGAGAGGCTGAGCTCCATTTGGCCCCGGCTAACTGGTTATCTAGATCAAAACGAGCTCATATAGATCCACAGGAGCTGTGGTCTCACATTTGGCTACGAAGCAGATGAACGCAGTGAGTTTTGCGGATCCAAATTCAGACCTGTTCATCCCACCATACCATAGTATTGTGTTCTTCTGCTTTCAGCTCTTGGCCTGTCCACCGTGCAGGCACATTTTTACATAAAGATAAAAATGCCCAAATCCACTGCATCAGCCTTTGGCGAGCTGCTCATGTAACCCTGATAGGAACACAGCTTTCAACGTAATGAGTGCTGACAAGGACATAACTCAGGACAGCCCTTCAAGCCAGGGTGCTCACTTCCACACCTCCCTGGAGAGCCTGGGTAGGCTGCGTGAGAGAACAGGCTCCGGGAGTAAGATCTGGGTACCAATGACTGCGCAGCTCTGTGTACAGTGTCATCCAGGGAAGCCTGCGCATTGAGCAACTCACCGATGGGGCACACAAAGCAAGTGACATATTTTGTCCTTCGTTTCACTTTTTCTTAATGATGGACACCAAATTAAAGTTCATGGTTGGATGGAATAAATTTTCATCTCTTCTTTTCAAAATATAAGGTATATTTGGATTTTGATTGATTCATTTTTAAATTTTGGATCTTATTTCAAGCTGGAATTCTATAGCCTTTTAAAATCTGGAGCTGTTACGAAGCGGAGTAGTGATCGCAGCACAGCTCATTCCCATGGCGCTTGGCCCATCCAGTTCAGCATCACACTTCTAGGAAAGCAACTGCTTCCTGCGAAGGGTGGTTTTCTGATAGCATTGTCTCTGGCATTGCATTCCTGGCAGCCTGGGGATCTGGTGAAACCCCAGGATAATTTCTAACCTGGGTATCTTAACTCATCCATTGTCTTCTCTACCTTCTGTTTTTCTGAGAAAGTGTCTGAAATCGTTAACGATGTTAACAATATTATCAACTCTGCTTACTCCAAAACAGTATCCAGAAATACATCTTTGCACTCAGAGATAATGATCATGAGACAAGATAGGACAAGATGAAGACATGTTATCTGCATGCAAGAAAAACAGATTTCCTAAATTAGCATTGTACTGCCTCATCTGCTAAAGCCTAAAATAACTATGAAGAAAAATAGTAATGTAAGAACCCTACAAACACAACCAGATGGGATGCTTTGAACCTGTGGTCTCTCTATGGGGCCAGAGAGAATTTCTTGGCATTGATTTGAGCCTGAGCACAGGGCACAATAAATTGATTTGTGGCCTTCAGTTACTTTTGTGATACTGCTATTTTTATTACTTCCTAATATCTAATTTAAATCTATGCTCTTTCAGTTTAAAACCGTTCCCCCTCGTCCTATCACTACCCGCCCCTCTCCTGCTTTCCTGTAGGCCCCCTTCAGCCACTGGAAGGCTGCTAGAAGGCCTCCCTGCTTCCTAACGCTTCCTAAGGTCTCTCTCCTTCCTAATGCTGGAAAGATCTCTCCCGCATTAAACCAATTTCAGAGCTGTCATGACCAGGGCTGGAAATTCAATTTCTTTGCTGCTAAAACTTCCATCCTGAAAATGAGTGGTGCTAGATTATTAATATTTCGACAGCTTACTGACAGGTTGGCTACAACTAGCCAATTAACAGCAAGCCCTGTGGTCTAAAGCATCCACTGAGGCTGGGTGAGCTGGTGTTGGACAGGCAGGGTCTTACAACCAAGGTGAAATGTTATGAAGTGTGACAATTTATGTGCCTTTTCCCTCCCCCTTGTACCAGCTGCTGCAGCGCCTACACAGAGAAAAGGAAAGGTTCATGGCATATTCTTGGGTGAAGGCCAGCTCTGCTGCCCACTGGGAGAGCCAAAGGGAACCCACCGAGATCTGTGCCTCAAAGCCTGGGTCCCAGCAATGTTCCTGCTGACAAAGCCAGCAAAAAACATCAATGGTGCTTTCTTAAAATCTGCCAGGGTGACCCTGAGGTTTCTGCCCCATCTCTGCTGGGGGTTGCTTTATCGCAGCCAAGCAAACCACAAACCCCTCTGCTCATCATCCCAATCACCAGTGAAGGTGGGTACATGCTATAAAGGCAGACTGTGAAGAGGGGCTGCAGGCACATTTCTGTTGGTCCTGAGCATTATTTGCTGCTAGTGGAGAGAGCTTGTTGGTGAACACCTGGCACGTAACTGAGGCATTGGATTTTAATTCCTGAGGGCAGGCTCCTCTGCTGGTCCTGACTCCTCCAGGCTCTGTGTCCTTGAGCCAGACACTTTGGGATGGTGCCTCATCTAATATTCTTTAAATTGCCCATTATGTATAAAGAGCCTGTCTTTGGTGGTATACAACAGAGGGATACTCAGCCTGAGGAATGAATGAGCCTCCAGCTCCTCAGAACATTTTTGGGAGAGAAAGAGAGGAGAAAGAAAGTGTTTAGCATGAAGTGCAGACAGTCCCTTGTTCATTTAGTTTCTTGGAGTTCAGAAAATCATCCAACTCTGCTGTGACAGAAGTCCCATACACATACTGACCACAGGATCTCTGCATAGCCTGAAAGAGCTGACAAATCTCACAGCCCAGAACAACTACACAGAGAAGACTGGGCTTATTTATATCTTGAATGGATTTCCATGACACATATGTGCTGACAACCTGACTTGCTCTTTTTCTGCTTGTTTCCTTTTGATGTGAAATATCCCGTGGACAACACACAAACATTTTGAATGGATGTGAACTATGCCACAGCTGACTGTTCCAGCGTATGCAGCCAAGTGACCCATTGTAGCTGACGCTTTGCTTCCCAGGAATCAGACAGATGGAAGTATATCATCAGGGATTTTGCAGTAGTGGCTATAGTGAAATTTTTCACTCTGTTGCACACTTTGCTAGAGAACTCAGATTAGTTTTGGCATCTGATCCTGTTCAGAAGCCAACTAATGACTGCAGCTTCCAATCTAAGATAATATAGTCACTCTAGAGAGAGTAATATAATACACTAACTCTATTTGGCACAATGCACAGTAGAGCGGGAGACCATTTTATTGTGTTACTAGTATACAGAAGACTGTGCAACTGTCTTTAAATTATATGATCCAAAATACATCAACAAAGCAATCCAGAGTTAAAAATTGCTATTTCCTATTTGTAGCTACTTATTGCAGCATGCAGTCTCAGCGAAATCCAGGGTTTACAATCAGATCTGTATACATTTGATTTTGTTTTACAGAGGCTGTGTCTACAATACATAACCAAATGCATAGAGTGAAACTGCTGGTGGCAAGAGCCGGACATTTGCACCGTACACATTTCACGATGGGTTCAGTCTGGTCTAGCTGCCACCTGGTCCCATGGTCTGAATATCTGGCACTTTAGGGGCGCTCCTGGAGGGCACCCTTCAGTTTAGCTTCATCCAAAATGAATCTAGTTTGCACAGCCTAAGACCACCCCGTGGTGCAAACCGAAGAGCTATATGTGAGGGTGGCTGGAGGGATTGCTCCAAAAGTGCACTCCTGCTCTGAACTAAAACACTAATCCCAGAGATGGCTGGGATAGTTGGCTTACTGCAATGGCGTATAATGAAACAGGCATGTGATAGATGTGAAATGTCAGCAACCTCCTGCACATCGGTGATCCTTAAAAGGAGCTGGGGACCCTGTGTGCACTCTGATCTAAACACACACTGGAAAACAAGAGTGTGAGCAGCATGCTGTAACCCGGGCAGTGGCTGTACACAAGGTCCTCTTCTCCTGCCGTGTGGAGTTTGCACTTCAAATTGTTCCTTATGATCTGAAATGCCTCACAGCCACACTGGGTATAGGAGCAAGAAGCCTTCCAAAAAGCACTTGCCACCAATATGCACAAAGAGAAACAGCCACGCTAGCAATAATAACAGAAAAGCCTGTCTATCTGAATCTCAGTACCTTGCTTGCAGAAAGCCTGGAGTTTACTACATGTCACAGCTGGATCCTTCAGAGGACTGAAAATACTTTACTTATCATGATAAATTTTAAAGAAATCATGTTCATCTGTTCTAACAAGCACATTAAGAAGGGGAAGGAAACCTCAGGGCTGTCCTGACTATATCACTTGAAGAATGAACATGTCATTACTGCTTTCTTCTGTGCTAGTCCAGAATAGGGGGAGAAAACGAAATAAAACAAAAACAAACCCACAAAAGAGAAACCATTTGTTCATGAGCATAACAGTCCTTTCTCACTATCCACAACATTTCAGAGTTTTCATATGTTTTCACCAATCCTAAGTTCTGAATCATTAGTGCAGCAACAAAAGCAGAATTGGATCCTCTAAGAATCACTAAAGCTGGACTACACATTCTGTTCAAGGAATAAACACTGATTCATGAATGTTTCAATTAAAACAGATATGATCACTTTCATAAGAAGGCAAATGAAGGAGAAGACTAGACGTCCTGTGGGAACATAATTTCTGGTGCTTGAAGAAAAAGACACAAAGATAACCTGTCCCAAAGTGTCTGATTTAACTCAACCAAAGGCAGGGATCTCATGCAAGCAGAATGATTTAGCAAACCTCTGTTATCTGATGATGGATTCATACTAATGGACCTGAACGATCACTGCTGCCCCTATAGTCTATGGTGTTGTGGTCAGCAACAGTGTCCCACTGTCCAAATCTGTCACACAGGACAACAAACAGTGAAGCCATGAACGACTATCAGCGTATTTCACAACACAAAAGCCTTTGGAAGGTGAAAACCTGTGAAGCAGAAATTCAATCAGGGAACTGGGAGAATGCTTATAAAATCATTGGACTTCATTTACTAGTTTTACACTACTGCATCTGACCTAACCAAAGCACATTAGCATACTGCTAATACACACAGAAATACATGCAACAAGCCAGTGCACTTGGAGGAACACACAGAAAGTAAGAGCACCATGGGGATTATTTTACTTAGAAGAGGGCAGTAAAAAAATATGAGGCATGTGAGGCACAAAAGAAAAATAATGAGAGCTGTGAGATTTTACTTTTTAAGCCAGTCATAAAAAAATAAGCTTTCAACTGACAAGGATGCTTTAAGAAGTCTGCTTTCTAAATTTAACTTTGATATTGAAAAGTCTTGGGTTTTGTTCTTTTGTTTTTTTGTTAGCGTAAACTTGATAAAAAATGAGGCGTGATAATCCTGGCGCTACACATTTTCAAAAGCCATTTTTTAGCTTTAGCCTCTTCAGAGGGTGCAGATAACATTTGCATGGATACAAAGCCCTTGGAGAAAGAATGTTCCTTAAGGGCAGAGCTGGCTGTAGGGTTTAATATGATAGGAATGGAGATTCAAAATCAGCAGCATTCACATTAATAGCCATTAAATTATTTATTCATATCAGGCTCTGGAAGCCTGTAGAAAGACTAGGTTGTTCTGAAGGTCTCAACTAAGAAACTTAGTTGCTTACTTTCAGTTGCCGTTCTGAAGGATGTACAATCATTTTTACAAGTCTTGATGTACAGACAAGCCCTTTTTTCTTCTTTCCCCAATTTTGTGAATGGGGAAAAAAATTGCTGTGCACCCAGTATTGTCCCTATCCAGGAAGCAGCTGCTGCGGTGCAGCACAGCCCATGCTCCAATGCAGGAGGACAGAGAGCGTGCAATGTGGAAGGGGCTCCCTGAACTATTTGATCCAGTCCTTGCTGTGGCACACCACCAATTCTCAACAAAGCTCCACTTACAACCCTCTGATTTCTTTCCCCCACAACTCATACTACAAAGCTCTTTCAGAAGCCAACTGCTGCAAGAGCTACAAATCTTGTGCTTTCCAGCCAAAATCTAGCCCAAAGCCCCCAGTGACATTGGTGTCAGGTTGAGGGGTCTCAAGGGACTCCTGTGGAAAGGCTCTGCAAGGCAGGCAAGTGGGCTTTCCAAACAAACTGACCGCCTGCACCCCACCAGCCAGCCCAGCATGGTGCTGCTGCTGGCCACCTCATGACCATGGGAAAAGCCATGTATCACATCTTGCCTGTGATGCCAGACAAACAAGCAGCAGGGCCACAAAAACTAACCTGAGCTGCAAAAGACACCAACAAGGTGGTATTCCGCACTAAAAAGTTCTCAGCCTTTTTTTGCCCCACCTGTGTCCTGAGCCATACTGCTGACCTTGATCCATTTCCTTACCTCCATAACCAAATTACTCTGTAGCAGAATGTAATTATGCAATCAAGTAATGAGCTATGGCTTTGCTCTTGGTCTTGTATGCAAAGCCACCTTTGAAGAGGGCGATAAAAGAAGTTATTATTATAAAAGAACAGCGCAGCCCCATGTACCAATTACTGGCCATCATGCAGGGGACAATGTCCGCTGGCAACACTGATCGATCAGCTGCTTTTTGCGGGCAGCTGGCAACCTTCTGCGTGCCGCAGCCTCACAGCCAGCGCTGTGGGTTTCATCCCGACACCAGACATACGCTCACGACAGGCATGCTGTGCGACGGGGCGGCGTTCCTAAGGATACCAACTTCTCCAGCGCACCATCTCTGTTTCAAACACGCTTATTAAAACTGACTTAAGAATAGCTGAACTGAGCCAGACCAGCAGTCTGGCAGTGGCCAGCAGCAGCACCAAGGGAAAGGTGTAAAACGAGGGCAAACTTGTAGGGAAAGCTCCTCCTTGCTCCCAGCAGCAGGGAGCTTGTGCCTGCTGGATCCGGCGATGGTGCCCTGATGCTCAGGGAAAGCATCCAGCTTCCCGTGGGACTGCACAAGCGTGGCGGGTCGTGTGTGTTCAGAGCAGGGTGCGGGAGCTGACAAAGCTCCCCAAGGAGAGGCAAGAAGGGTCTGAGCGAAGATAGGCTTCAGGGAAATGTGATGGGAGGGAGGTTTCCTGATGGGGCTCAGCTTGGAAGAGCAGCTCCAGGATTGCACTTCACTGCTCAACTCAGGGGAGGCTGCGTCCCTGTCAGGTCTCAGCCCATGGAGAATTTGCCTGTGTTGAGATTTAGAGGTGGGTGGGAGGAAACGGCAGAAGAAAATGTGATATTTTAGGGAGAAAAGAAATTGCCAAGCGCAATTTTGACCATCATGATACTTGGCTGTGTGGTGCTAGACTCACACGTACACAGGCAGCTCGGTGGGACAGAAGCAGGATCAACCCCATAATGCCACAAGTAAGGGTGGAGGTTTGTCCCTCTGGGCAAACAAATGGAGCCTACCAGCAGAGCAACTGAATATTTTCATTTACCTCACTCACACAAGGGTCCTACGAGGGATGGAGAAAGTCCCACCATAGTGAGGAGGTAAATGACACAGAGAAACAAGGTCAGTTGCATAAGATCCTTGGAAAGGCTGTGTCAGAGTCAGAATCTGGATTTTCTGAATCCCAGCCCAATGCTTTCCATGTAAAAGCTTTTCTCTGCCCCATTCAGGCCGGTATGGGAAGGTACTGGCATGCCAGACAGAGCAGGATCCACTGCAGCCACAAAACGCTGCCCTTTACATCCAGTCTGCAGGAAAGCTGCACCCTACATCACCTTCTGAGCCCAAGAGCCCTAGCACTGAGGCACAACATAGTTGTAGCCCACCTCTTTTTTCTGACTAGCATTAATGTTTGGGAAACAAAATCATTCAACTTTGCAGCAATGATGCCGAGCATACAGAGATCAAAAAGCCCCAAAAGGTCCATGGAAACGAATTCCCTACCGTCAGTGGCAGCTTCTCCCTTTGCAAAGATAAATAGCTTTTTATGCATGCAGTATATGTGCTAGCATGTACTCTACAGCTGACAATGTTCAGCCTCCAGTGTAACTTGTCAAAGCCTGATATGCCTTCCCTTAATCAATGTGGCAAGCTCCTGAACACCATGTGCTTCAAGTAGTGGGCTGTTGTCCCTGTAGGCAAAAGAATGAAGAGCGCTGTCATTCTTGCTGCTGTACCTCGACACATGCAGCTCCTGGTGATCAAAAGCCGAAACAGAGCTGGATGCAGCTCACAGCTTCACCAGCACAATCCCTCTAAGCTGTGGCTCCTCAAAAAGCCCCGAGATGAGGTGCTGCCTCATCCCTCGGCTCCATGTGAAGACATAAAACAGTGAAAGCGATGACAGGCAATGCGAGATGGCCACAGTGCTTCAAGGGCCTCTTCTTGTCCCAGTTCTAATTGTGCCATTTCTTGCTGTTCATTTTTAACTGAACAGGATCAGGGTCATCCCAGCATGAATCATTCATAAAGCAAATTCCCCCTGTGTTAGCTGCTCCACACCCCTACACAATCCTGGGACAAAGGATGAATCTGCGCAGGCAGTGGCTAGGATAGTGTGGGGTTAGGAAAATCTGTGGCCAGATACTTAGGAATGTTTATAATGGGAATTGCTGAAACCAGACAATTTATGAAAACCTGATGACCACAGAGCAGCCGAGGATCCCTGAGGTGTGGGAGGCAATCCCGCAGCTCCAGAAGCCATTTGAAAGCTCAAGGTGTGCACTCAGGGACAGGGCGCTGGGGAGATGTGTCGGCATTCACAGGTCATGCAGAACAACCGCACTGACTGCACTTTCGGGAGAAATGTGCTGGGGACAGCAGGGAAGCACTGTGCTTTCATCTTCATCATATCCAACAACAGCCCTTTCAGGGATGACCCTGAAGGGTGTTTTTTCTTAGGGCTGTTTGTACTGGGAACAGGATGTGCTCTCTCCCATGCTTTTGAGGATATCAGTTTGCTCTAAAACCCCCAAATAACTTGTCTGTTCAGTCTCACAATATGGGCAATGCCACATCATACCAACTTCTTCCCCTTCCTTCAATTCATTACTTACATTATCTTTTTTCCCACTTCTTATTCATCCTTCTTTATTCCCTGGCACTTTATTTCACCACAGCAAGCTTCTGTTCCTGAGCCACAGTTTTAGACAAATGAGATCACCCAGAAATTCAGCTGATCTGCCCGGTCCTTCAGGCAAAGGTCACACAGAATACACCATACTCTATAAACATTTAGACACAACCCCCCCTCTGTTTCAGTTGACTGTAAGAAGCAACTTCTCTTTGGCCACTTCCATCATACAGAAATGTGATATGGGAAAAGGGCTTTTTAAGCGTAATGAGAAAGGGACATATTGTTCTCTCATGGGAAACTTCACTGGCATGATGGAGCAAGAAAGTAACAGGACCAAGGTCACTGTCAGCGTCTTGTCCCAACAGAGACAGCCTCAGCCCTGGCAGTCAGCAAGAAATCTCCAAGTGCTGCACATGTGAAATAAGTTTCATGCAACTGATTTCAGCACATCTCTTACCCTTTCTGCTGCAATCCTGCATCTTGGCACAGAGCAGTGACAGACAAAGGCCCCTTGGCTGGCAGCCTAATCACATGGGACAAGACTAGAGCTAGGAGCGGTGAACTGGTCCAGCCTGGGCTAAGAGGGCACCTCGTGCCCACCAAGGGATGGCACAGGGGTTTCCCATCCCTGCATTGCTCTCATGCCTGATAATGGTAGGAATTTGGGAAAGAGACTCTGCAGAAGCAGATATTCAGGCTCTGCACCTCTCACACCACCCTGAGAGACAGCAGGGATCCTCCTGAGGGACCTTCCACAGCCCCGACCCACCCGCAGGCGAGGAGGGCAGCCCCACAGCTACGCCATCCCTGCCGCCTCGTGGGCGTGCTTGCCGCACTGTGCTAAGCCTGATCCATTCCCAGCACTTCCCTGCGGGAAATACCGACATACGCAGCAAACGTATATATTCAGCGTGTCCTGGTGCATCAGTACTGTACAGGTGCTGCATAAAAAGGCTCGGTGAGTTCAACACACGCTGCGTTTTAGGTACAGCAGGCTGACGCGTATCTATTGTGCCACCTACACATGTGCAGGGGCTGCTCGCATGGGATTCCTGGAGAAACCTCTCTGCTTCTGCCTGGGGGAGATTCTGGCATGGAAAAGGAGCATCCTGTCCTGCTGCCACACTTCTGCAGCCAGGAACCCTCGGGTCTACCCCCCAACTCCTCCACACCACACGCAGCCCTCACAACAGCTGGTACGTGGTGCAGAGATGTGGCTCCTGCCCAAACCATGACAGTTTATTGCTGTTGTTGTCAACTCACTCGCTTGAAAATAATCCAAATGGCAACAGCGAGAATCTTTGGCCAAACAGGTTAATTTCCATGAAAAAGCTGTTTCCAAGGAAAGAAAGATTTAGAGGCAGCGTGCAGTGATCGATGGTCAGGAGCAACTGTGCTCAGAAATTCAGACCCTGCGTGTATTCACCGGGACTGAATGGGGTTTGCACATAATGGCCCCAGTGCAAGGAGGCCGTCACTGCTCTTAGGAGAACAGGAAAGGGCAGAAGAGCAGAGCTCACGTGCTATGGCCTGGCTGCTCTCCTCTGCAGCATGCCCTGACTGTAATCCCAGAGCTGGGAGTGCACTGTGAACAGCCCCATGCTCACATGGAAAAGATAATTGGAAATTGAAACACAAAGCAACCTTGAAACACAAAGCAACCTCAAACCCCTCTTACCCCCAAAGATAATCCCACAGATGTGGCAGTGTGGACTTATATCCACTACCCCACAGCACTTGCACACAGGGAGCAGCAAAAGCATTTTTTTTTCTCTTAGTAGGAAATTGCTTTCATATAATCATCCCCCCAGCTACTGGGCCCATCACATCTTTAGCCTAAAAATACAAGATATGCAAAATGTGCCTGGACCACTGCAAGCAGACAGAGGCATCTCCTCTCTTCTGTTTACCCCTGTATTTAAGAGCAGGTCACCAGGGAGAATTTCAGTAACTCTTGCTCATCAATTCCCACCTTATCCAAACAAGAGTCTTCCCAGGACAACCACACTGAGACTAGACCTTGGCCTCAGCAAAGGCAACATTACCACCGATGAGAGAAAGCAAGTGAAAGCAAAGTGCTAACCCAGCTCTGGGTCCAGCAGATGCATTCAGGTCCTTGCTTCTCATCTGTCTTCTCTTTATTAAAAGTGATACAGCCATGTACCACATAAAAAAAAATTATTAAAAAATAATCTGGGCAGGTCCTGGCATGGATGGAAAAGGCGACAGAGGAAGAAGTGTGGCTGGCAGAGCCACAGCCTCCATGTCGTGTCACACCAGGGTGGCTCTGTGACAAAGCAGGGGACCTGACAGCTCCAGGAGAAAGGCACATTTTTAATAGAGGCACTCTGCACAGACAGCAAGTTTGGTGCCAGCGGGTTACACGGTTTGTGCTTTTTAGGTTTGATTTTGTTCAAATTCATATATTCGTTGAGAGAATGATAGCAGTGTTGCAGTTTGGTCTGTCTGCGAGGATTTCATTGCAGGGTGCGTGTCTCCTCATCACTTGGGGGCACAGAAACCAGCGACCAGATTCTCCAGGGAATTTAGGGTGTCAGAGTTATCCCTCTTGTAAGTAAGGGAGTATTTAGGGCAATGATTCCCAAAGTCTGAATATTTTATTGATGTTGTGGAGATGGGAAAAAACGTTGACATGCATTGTCTCCATCTTGGAAGGAAGCAACAAGGACCTCATCAGATTCTGAATGTTCACCTTGGTCTGATGGTGCCTATGCGAAGTTGCAACAATTTTGGTGTTAGGTGAAGACACCGGAGGTTATTCTTGGAAGGCTTCTGCCAGGGAGGGGATAGGTTGTGGCTGGCTGTGGCTGACAGCAGGATTTCCCTGCTGTTCTGTCAATACAGGTATAATATTAATCGCAATTTTCTATGCCTTCAAAGAAGACAAATACACTACTCAGGAATGGGTAAAACTTTTCTGATCGCCCCTGACCTTGAAGATCCCTTGACAAAACTTTCCTCTGTATTTTAAATGCTGTTTCCGTATTATTGATGAACCCTTCAGTCACGCCTAGTGAAAATCCTTTAGACATTCAGAATATCGGGGATTGGCTATTTGGACAGGTGACAAGCCCATTTCTGCTAAGCCAATATTTTTCAAATCAAGAGTCACCAAGCAGTGGCAATGAGAGTGAAACAAGATGAGAGCTGAAGAAATCAGCCTGGATCCCAGCTGATTTCCTGAGTGTCCTGCCAGCCAGAGTACGCTTCTGTGCTTGATTAATTTAAATTGCGAGTTTCTGAAAACAAAAAGTGTCACACTCAGCTTCTAATCAGAGCGTAAAGGTCCCGCAACTGATCAGCAGTCAGTGAATACTCAACCGCACTGCAAGATACTCTTCTGAGATCTTTTGCCAGTAATGATATTTTCACTGTGCAGCTCTTCAAACCGAGACAAATAACCTCAACACCAGGGCAAATAACCTCGCACAACTGTGGCTCCCAAGTAATTACTCCGGGTACCTCTGTGCCGTAACAGCCCCACTCCAGGCACAGCCCCTGCAGCTCTTCCCGCCGGATGGAGCTGTCACGGAGCCCAGCGCTGCCTGTCCGAGCATCCCACGGGTCCATCCCGCTGCTTTCCACGGTCCCTTCACCTGTTCGAGTTTCCATCTGAATTTGGGAAGATGGACTTTTCTCTACCCTGCGTGTTCCTGGCCTCAGGCTATCCAGCTACCATGAAAATACAAACCAGCGGCTAACAGAAATGGCTATTACTAAAAGGTTTCTTGCTACATTACGTTTTATACAGACTCCCATTTTACCTCAAAACAGCCACCTTTTTCTAACGCATGCATGCACACTCAGTAAGTTGGGAAAGTACAACTTTATTACCACAGATTTACCTCAAAGGGCAAAACTGAGCCAAAAATCAATTCAGGTTTGCTGACAAAAAGTGAAATGCTAATACTGGTGTTAGGGAATCAAAATGTCACTCCTTAGCACCTGCATGAATATTAATCGCCTCATTTTTTACATAATATTTTCCTTTCCTTTGTTCTACAGCTACTTTGCAGAGAAGCTCATACCTTTCTAAGTTTGGCCTGGAACCAATCCATGCCATTTTCTGTGCCAGATGTGGAGATTCAGGTTTGAGGGTCAGAGGCCTTTGGCATTAAAATTAATTGCTTTTGAGTGGTTCCTTGAATTTTGTCATCAGTTCAGTAATAAGCCCCAGGTTTAATGGCGTCAGATCTGTAGATGTAATATCACAGTGGACGGCCACAAGTGGAAAACTGGCTCTGGATTTTTAGACCCAAAAGCATCAGTCTTTCCCACTTTAATTACTGTCATAGACAGACTGTACCAGAGTACAGTACATGCTTGGCTGCCCATCTCCCAAGGCAGATATTTAGCAGTTTTGACATGTAGTTCATTTACTTACTAAGGTTATGAAACAGCTTTGGCACCTAGCTCCCACTGAGCATCAAAGGGAATTAGGCACCTAAGTCATTTAAGCATGTCTGTAAATCCCACAAAGCTTCCGTAAGCATCTTTCCACATCCGAATACTATTGGAAATCTGTGTTGTAGTGTAGATGAACTAGAAGACGCATAAAGATCTGTAAGTAATCTAACTGTTAGTGCTATTAAAGGCTTCTAAGTGGCTATGATACGTTATATACACAGGGCTCTAATAATAACAGGATGTGGGATGAGGCTTCAATTCTAATGCAACAAAAAATATGCAGTAAACAAATTTCTGTGTGCAAAACTGGATCATAATTATTATCCTGGTCCAAAACCATATGAAAACCTTCAGCCTCATTTGAACAACCAGGCAGACTACAGAAGTGCCATCTCAGAGAGACACCAAGCATTTGCAGCTCTTTTTCTCCTGGTCCTGATGGCCCTGCAGCAAAGCCCGGCAGCCAGGGCCGGGAGCACATCGTCTCTGCAGTGGAGGCATTAAACTTGGCTGTGCTCGCTCTCACTGTTTGAACTCTTTCAAGGGGAAATGTGCTTCTGTGATTAACTGGGGTTATTAACAGCGCTCAATGACTTGTTATGCCGTTGGTAATCAAACAAGTCTCAAAAAGTGGAAGAGGAAGAATTGAATAGAGTTAAAACACACAGACTGTCTACAGCCTGTCATCCCAGGTCAACGATGTGCCTGTGCCTACAGCCTCCTATGCATATACAGAAATTAATTCAGTGACTGCAGATGTACAGATGAGGACGGAATATGATTCCAAATGCCTTTGCTTAAAGACACTCGAGCAGTTAAGCATCATTTTAATGTGAAAACACTGCTGTCATGTAAATCACTGACTTCAGGGCCAGGAAGTATCTCTAGTGACCTCAAATCTGTGTATCTGCTCTGAAGTAGGAGCAAATATACCAAACCCAATCCTTACAGATATTTGCCTAACATGGTCTTAAACGTGCACAATATCCCTAACTACTTGGTTCAGTGCTCCCCTAGCTAGTGAAATTCTTCCTTCCTTTGTTGCTGAGAGTTAAACCTGTTGTTTTTTGCCATTCCCACAATGGTCACACAGAACAATTGTTCACAACCATCCTAAGAATATTTTCTGTGTCTGTGAATGCTGCTCTCATGCCTGCCTGTCATCCTTCATGCCTCTTCTAAGAGGCCTTCTCTCTTCTAAGAAAAAACAAAACAAATGCATTCCATCCTCACAATGTTTCACATTTTTCCCTCTAAACCTTACTGTTCTCCTCTGGACCTCTTTTTTTCCTCCTTGCCTTCTTTTTTTTCCAGTTTTCCTGTGGTTTTCTTAAGCACAGTGCCCAAAACCGGCTCCAGTCCTCCACCTGAGGAGCACAGTAACGACCCCTTCCCAACGGCATCCATTCAGAGCCAGAATAAAAGGTGCCATTTTATAAGCTTCCCATGCAATCTTGACTCATGTTCAATTTGTGGTCCGCTGTAAGTTCCTGTTTCTTTCCTGCAGTGTTGCTGCCTTCAATATTTTTCATCCTCTATCTATGCACTTAAGTTTTCTTTCTAGAGCGTAATTCATAAGAAACTAATCTTTACTGAATTCTACTCTATTGATTTTGGACTACTTCTCCAATGTATCAAGGTAACTTGAATTCTGACTATAACTTTCAAAGTGAATCCCAATTTGGCACAATCCATACATTTTTCTAGGAGTACGATCTCCTATCACATGCACTGGTAATGAAAACATTGGCTTGAACCAGACTCAAGACAAATCGCCCAAGACTCCTCAGAGTCTGCTCCCCAATTAACTGCAACACACTGCTGTGCACTGAGGGTGAGTTTTGCAAGTATGTGTCCTCCCACCTTACATTAATTTAATCAAGCCTCCTTTTGCCCAGATAGGAGTTCCTTATGGAGGGTTCTCAAAAGGCTTACTAATATCACAGTGCATCGCATCCCCATTCCTTCCCTTTTGTCTGTTAGGTCAGTTAACTGCTCTGCCAAAGGCGGCAGTTGCATTGGTTTGAAATGATCTGCTGTAGCATCTCACGTGCTTTATACTAACCCAAGACCACAGTCCTGGAAGAAGCAAGCAGAGCTCATCACCCTGCATCCTGACTGCAGTCACTGCGTAGATGCAATGGGACTGAGAGCAGAGTAAGGCCTGGGTTTTTTCAGATACATAAATCTTTTCTGTTCAGAAATATGGGTTCAGGCAGTTAATAATGGTACTGGAGTGTGGAAAAAATCAAGGTAAGTCTATAAAAACTGGATGGACTTTCATGCAGCTAATTCTTTATACAGAGATTTCTTTGCTGTGTTCTCCAGCTGCTTAATAACTGTTTCCCCTTGGAACAGCCCCTCTGTGTCCTTGCTTTCTCTTTTTTTTTTCTAACCCATCTTCAGTTAAACCTTCCCAACCTAGCTCTCCTTTGAGAGAGGGTTTGAAAGCTGCCTAGCTAAGTGATTTGCCCAAAGTGCTCCGTTTGACAGAAGTGGGCTATGAGAGCTGGGAGGAAGGGCAAGCCTCGAGGGGAAGCAGCAAGCAGGTCCCTGGAACTGGTTCAGATTTTGTTAATGAGCCTGGCAGGTGAATGGAAGAAGCCAAGTGTCTGTTTGGCTTATCAGCAAGGACGCTTCCTAACCTCTAGTTAATTGGCTTTTATTGATTTTCAGAATAAGAGAAATTTCTGTGAGATTCTGAGCAATTTTAGGGGACATGCTGGACCGCTGATCAGTTTGGATTCTTCCCCACCCAAGACCTAAGATTCCTCTGTTTGCATTTTCTCCCTCCTCAGTTCAAGTTTCACCTTTTTCCAGGGCTGAAGCCACGCATGTGGCAAGGAGAAGGACTGGAGACAGGAGAGAAATGTCATGTTCTTTAGAGCTGTGCAAGAGAAATCTGAGTGAGCGTTGAAGCCCAGCACCAGGCAGGATGCTACATGTACCCAGCCCACCCAGATCTGTAGACATGGTTTCGTGTCCAAATTGGTGAGGCAACCCCCTGCAAAGGCATGCTGATCTGTCTGCACAGCCCCTGGCCCACAGGTCTGGGCTGTACAAGGTGCTCCTGGGGCTCTGTCACACCATCGTTATTTGCTGCGTGTTTCTTCAGGTCAAAGCCCTTGAAATAATGAGAGAGTCATGCTGAAGCCCAGGGGTGATGGTTTTAGAGCACGGAACCAAGCGTTACCTGCCCTAGGTTATAGCTTGTGGGGATGTAAGAGAATACAAGACCTGCCAGGATTATTCTGGAGAACTGCACAAGGATTGGAGGAAACCAGACCTGGCCTGCTCTCTCCTCTCTGCTGCATCCTGGGGAGCGGTCGCTACCCCCACAGCCCCAGGGGAACCTGGTGGTTCACTCCAAAAAAGAGCTTGGGAGCAAGCTGCCATCCATTCAGTGTGAATAACTGGGGAAACTGGGCAAAGGAGTGTGATGGAGAGCTAAATTACCTGATGGCACACAAATGGGGTAGGGTTCGCAGATTATCTCAATCCTATCTGCTGGAGATTTTTTTTTTTTTTTTGTCTACTCTGCACGGACAAGATGCAGGATGAGATGGGAATACAGGGCTGACCTAGCCTGGCAGTTGCCGTGCTTTGTTTTTTTATCACAAGATGATTCTTGTGTTTCCCATACTAACGACGCGAGAGGCACCACAAATGACTGAGTTTTGCAAACTCCAAAGCAACGGTTGACATACAGTAACAAAAAATAAAAAGGCAAAGGAGGAAGCTGACAAGACATGCTCTGTTCATTTACTTGACACGAGTAGTTTGGTTTTTAATTATGCATGCCACTGCTTCACAGGGTGCTGGGGACCGTTCCACCGCAGCTTATTCTGAAAAGTAATTTAATTCTCAGTACCAGGAATCCTCGCTGCTGCTCTGCCACGGCTGCTAAATCCTTGCTCGAGATCAAAATAGAAACTACCAGTGGCATACGAGTGGACAGGCTCTGTGCAAGCCAGGGAAACATATCTGGATACACACGTACTACACAGGCACTCAACACAGTGACAGTTACCTACTAGTCACGAGGGCTGTGAATCCAATTAAATGATTAAACTTAACTTCAACCACTAGAAATTTCACTTGTAAGTACAGGAAAATGTGTATTTGCACAGGCAAATACATACTATAATGCCTCTGTTTAGCATAAGTCTTGCAGACTTAAATAGTAGGTAAATTATATTATAAAGTGTAAGACCTGCAGAGCTGCAATCCAAGGGCCCTGCAATCAGAGAGGAGAGCAGGGATCCTGTTTCTCATCCTCCAGCAGTCTCAGTCCTTGGCTGAGACAACAGTGTCTAATGCCAGACACTGACTGTCAAGGCAGAACAGAGGGAAAAGCACGTCCTTTGAGCTTTTGATGATTCTTACCATTATCTGCAACTGATATTTGGGCTCTGCTGACACCACGAGGATACGGGTACTGAACCAAGGGCAAGGGAGAAAGGAAAAAATATTTGCAAAAATCCTGTGACATGGTAATTTCAAATCTGCCTCTGGGTGCTGTGCTAATGAATGACAGTGCGACCAGTTGTGCAGAGCTCAGCCCAGTATTGATCCTGACAAACTAGAAAATCTTTTTCGTGTCTGAAAGGGCACCAACTGTCAAAACCACCAAAGACTTCTTCAGACTGTACTTCCTCATTTTTATTTGCCATCATCCCAGTTAATATCTGTATTGGACACAGACAACTCCAGCCACATATCCAATTTTTGCATGCAAGTTCTCTTACTATATGTAGGAGTTGCCACATCAGATAAGACTGGGGGTGTCCAATAAAACATGCCCTCTCTGAGCAGCATGAGCTGCTTCAGAGAGCGTGCAACTGCTCCCACCATGACAGTAATAGCACAACTTGCCTCAAGGAAAATTTCCTCTGTAGCCTCAAAATTTAGAGGCTGGCTTAAATAAAAAGTCACTGCATCAGTTCAGCTCCTGGGGAAGCGAAATCCACAGCCGCAGCATTTTTGAACCTCCCTGTCCTACCACAAAGCTGTTCATTGCAGAAAAGGAGATTGAACTGATGCATAAAAAGGCAATAGATTTTTAGGCAATATAAGGGAAGATAATGTGGCTTATAAAGGGCCATCATAAAAAAAGTCACATACTGACCAAGGACAGAAAATGACACTGGCAGGTCTGCCCTGACAGATCGCAGCTGTAGAGATAAAAAAAAATAAATAAGCAAAGAAATGTTACCACCCCATCAGACCTGCCATTTATGTCCACGGGACCGTGACTTCCGTGGCTCCCTGTGGACATCCCCACTGCAGGGTGGCTCTGATCCCGCAAAACACGAGGCTCTGCCTGAGGAGTTTCTCCTGTCCCTCCCGAGCAGGAGTGGGATGGCTGGATTAACCTCAAGCAGCACGTTTGATGTGCATGGAAACCCTGCCAAGGCAGCCTGCCACTTATTAAGAACATTTGTCAAGGTTGTTAAACAACCTTGACAACAAACCCACAGGCAGCAGCAGCAGCAGCAGCAGGGGGTCTGAGACGCTCCCTGGATCTGCTTTATTGAATGTAGCCTCACTTGATTCAAACATCAAATGAACTGGCTGTGATCTCTCCCGTCTGAGGGCTGATAGGAAGGGTTTGAGAACCACAGCCTGCACAGGTGGCTGGTTGTCACCTGTGGAAAATCTTCCCAAATCCTCCCAGGAGAACATGCACACGTGCTGGCAGGGCACCTTGAACCTTCCCAGTGCCTTAAAACCCCTCCTCTGCCTGCCCTGGAGTTGCACTGGGGCTTTGCAAGGAGGATCCTCCCTCCCTTTTCAGTCTTTCCATCTGCTGGTGAGGACAGGCCAAGAGGCAGCTCCCCAGATGTGCTCACAAGTTTGGAGACAGCAGGGCTGGATTAACTTGGCAAGGAGGGAGGTCACACCTGGCAAGCCCCCACAGGCACACTGCACACCCATCCTCCCGTCCCCATCCCCACCACGGCTACAGCCAGCCCTGCCTGCCAGAGAAAGACTGACTTTGGGATCTCCAGAGTACATACACATCTTATTTTCTCAGGATCTTGTTCAGTGGAGCTAAAGAATGACAGATAAGCAAAGCATAGCATTGCCTAATAAAACCCCAAAGCTTAAAAGAAACTTCTTCCATTGAAAAGTGCTTCATCAAAATCAAAGTATCTGTGCCTTGCACAGAGTTCCAGTGGGAGGTCTGGGGTGTGTGTCTGCGCCTCCATGCTCTCCCCAGGTTTGGGTGCTCCAGCGGAGAGCGGGCACCCTGATCTCATCTGCTCTCCCCAAACAGTTCCCAAGCTCTTGTGCTTGTGCGGCACAAAGAACTCCATGGAACAGAACGATTTTCCAGCTGCCCCTTATCGCTTTGCTCATTGAAGTCTTGAAAGCGGCCCAATGACAGGCAGGAAGAGCCCACACAAGGAGATTTTGGATAGCAGAGATCCTCTAGGCAAAGACTTAACCTGACCTACTTAACCTGAAGATGAGGTAAGAAAAATGGAGACGAAAAGAGTTCTGACCATGAGAGTAACCACTGGACATCAGGTAGTCCCAAAGGATTGTCCCCATGTATCACACAACTCCTCTTCAACACAGACTGTGAGTTAAGACGTTTTTGATTACTTTTCCTCATTCTTCTTTCCACCTATCAAACAGCTGCTGGAAACACCTATTAAGAGGCTTTCCCAGTACAAAACTTACGCTTTCAAGTTCCGTTCATAAACTTGTTAGCAACAGGTAATGAATGGTGCCCTGTCCACTGACAGCGCAGAGGACCAGGACTCAGAACATGGGTTATATAAAATAGATGAAGCAATAATTTCTCTCTAGCTATATAGGGTGGGTTGAGGGTTAATTAGTTCACAATTCATAAAGTTGTTTGCAGTGTGTGGGTACATTCAGCTATTTTAGTATTAGGGATTAATAGGTATTATAACAAGAGAAGGCTGGCAATGGTTTAATTAACTAAACTATTAGCATAATTTTGGTCCACATACACATAGTTTAGCTGTATTGCTAGAAAATTCTGGGCATTAACGTGGTTTATGGCTCACTATATGAGCTCAGTTCTATTCCCACGCACATGTCTGTCCTTGTTTCTCCTCTCAAATTTTGCCTGAATGGAACCATTTTCATCAACTACAGACAAGGAAATCAATGTAATAGTACGTGTACGAATGATGACTGAGGAATTACATATTTTATGAACAGAAGAGGCAGGCAAGTGGATTCTCTGATGGATATATTCTGTCTTGTTTTTGGAACATCCTGTTTGGGAGAGAACAAGAGTCACTAAATAATATTAGGTCAAAATGTTCCGAGCTTTTGTTTGCATTTATATAAAAATATCGTTTCTTTATGCAAAATTCAAACGTGATGTCTCATTTCTATCCTCTGTAGTCATAAAATTAACACGGTTATTGTGGCCTTTGGCATTTCCTATTATGTCCTTTAAGTTTGATCTTTTTTAGAGAAGCATTTTGTGGGACTCAGGGTGGATATTCTGTGAATCTGTATCCAGTAAAACTCAATGACATAGTTACTTGTAATTGTAGAAGCACAGACCCTTCCCTGGTGTATACCCTTCCCCACCATTTGTTCCTAGGACACTTTGATGCCTCATCAGAGGTGATACTGAAGTGCCTTATGTCCGAATTCCCAACTTTGAGATAAGCCACACTCGTTTCTAGATGCCTTACTCATTTCTGCCCAGCTAAACCACTATGGTGGTTAGTGGGTAATCCATACCTCCACCAACCATAGGAGCTGTAGGTCAGGTCAGGAGATCACAAGGGAAACCCAGCTGACTCTTCTTAGATTTGTGGTTATCATTCTTTAAGATTTTACATACGCCAATTTTCATCCTGACATGGAACACCAACACCTGTGTGTGGATACGTGTAGATCCACCACAGAGTAGGAAGACCCCTAGAAGAAGGGGGACAGAAATCAAAACCTTCAATCAAGCTTAACAGGCAGTTTGATATAGAAAAACCTGCAGGACCCTTCTCTCAACGCAGATAAGGCTGAAAAAAAAAGAGAGATTATGGACTTCTGAGAGCTTTTCTATCCCCAGTCACTCTGAAGATCAAAGACTGAGCTAACTCCTCCCTTGGCAGGAAGGGGAACAATGTTCATGTCAGTGATGAATCAGCCTTAGTGCACATGAAAAGAGATACTGTATTGTTTTGCTGAGCTTTATCATGTATATATCGGGAGAAATCTTAATTCAGGATGAAAAACTATTCTTTTTAATGTACAACTAAATAAATATCTTTGGGTTTAAGACACTTTTTCTTCTCTTTATGCCTTTAAGCTTGGATAATTTAAAACTAATCCAGAGTGTATCATGATTGGAAAATATTCTTGAAATGCATGATGAATCTAAATCAACATTGTCTATCTCAAATCGACAGAACTTCACTGGTGGCTGCAAGAGGGACCTGCAAAAACAGCCGCTGCATAGATAGGCCAAAGAGCTGCAGAAATGTGGGGGTTCAGCATCTGGGTCCATGTTCACATTCTGCAAAGGAGGGCTACAGAAGCTCTGTATAGCGACAGCTCTGCGAAACCACAACATGTCTCTCAGTTTAGACCAGCTCAATATCACCATAATGTAATGGCAACTCTTTAAATGGCCTCTGCATTCTCCAAAATCTCAGGTTTCACTTCCCCCCCATCCCCGAAACTCAATCACTGGCACTAAGTACGGGGACTCCAGCAGCCCCTTCTGGGAGTAGTAAAAAGCCTCCTGAGACCTCTATGGAAATCACAGGAATTTATTGTCATTTAGGCAGTGGCATTAGCATGTAAGGCATTTTACACATGGTACAAAGAGTCAACATATTTTTCAGTGTTTCCTCCTCAGCCTTGACTTCAGGCTCTAGGTACACACGCACTATCCCTTCCTGACACCATCAAACAACCGGATCTGCAGATAAAACTGGCCAGCTTTTTGCCACAAATACGAAGAAAACATTCAAAGTTCCTTTTATACTCGAATTTCATACGGGAAAAAAAAAAAAGTCTTGAAATGAATGAGGATGAGCTGCTGGGAAGGAAGAGGAAAGTAATCCCAAAGAGTATTCCAAACTGCATTGCGTAAACTTACATTTCCTTGACACGAAAACCCAGAAAAAAAATTCAGCTAATGCTCCTTTCTGACAGCCTAATATTGATCTTAGACTAATTCTGTATATGTAAATGAAGTCATTAAAATCCCCCATTCTTTGCAAGTAGTCTTTCATTGTATTTTTGTAATAAGCCAAGCCTTTGAGATGGGTAAGAGTAAAAGGAGATGGACAGGAAAGATGAAGGGGTTTTATGCATCTCCTTGATGCTTCACTAAAGTATCTCAAACAAACTGAGATACAAGATCCAACTATAAATCCTCAGCCATGTCCCAAAGGAACCTAATTTGAATGAGTTCAACAGCTCTTTTTCCATCTAGCAGCCTTGCTTTTACCTTTCTTTCCCACTACTCTTTAGCCTTAAGAAATATAAAACGCTGCAAAAGATTTAGTTGCAATGATACTTTGGTTCCAAGCATGTGGTGGGGCCAAATTTTGCCACTGTTTTGCTCTCCGAAAGAAACAAAATGGTGAGATATGTAACCACCAGAATATAACACAGCACGAGGCTGCAGGGTCTCACATCACAGGCTGAACAACCACATACATGACAGTAGGAGTGAACCACCAGCCTTGCTAGGAAAAGTTTCTTTCTCTGGGAATGTCTGGAATGTTCTTGGTTCAAAGCAGGACAAGATATTGATGTATCAACCAGTCAAAAAAAAAATCAGGAACAGGAGAAATGAAAGTGGAATCAGTCACAGCGGAAAGGACACTTTCAATCAAATCATAATGTTATGACATGTCAATGCCAAAATGATTTTTTTGTTTCAATTAATCTAATTGAAAAATTATAACATCTTGTCAGTTTGTCATTCTCCCTTTGAAAAAGTCTAGTGCTATGAAACTCAGATTTGCCAACTAGAAAATATGTTAGATGAAAGAGTGGAAGTAGCTGCCTGCATCACCTGCTCTGACCTGTGGATTATGCCGAGCACGGCTTCACGTGGCCTCGGTGCCTGTAACCTTCAGATAGTTCCAGTTCTCACAGGTTTGCTTAAACTGGGAGTTTAAAACAGGGTTTTACACTTTTGCAGCATCTTTTGTCCCAACATGCAGGATAAATTACACACCTTTGAATGAAACGCATCCCTGCTGGATGAAACATGCCAGTAACACGTACTATCACCTATGGTCCAGTTCCTCGTACCTTCTCAGGTCATTTATACTTGAAGGCGAAATGCCAGCTCATCAGAAACATGTTGAACATCCATACAAGCTGGGACAAGAGAGTCCTTCTGTTTTAATCATACCCATGATAATATCACTATATTCTGTGAATGTGCTATATTCTATTTGCATCCTTTACTAAACCCAAGGCTGCCTGAAAAACGAATGGAGCCTGTGTTAATGTTGTATGACACAGTACATTAACGACAGAGAACAATTTCAGTGTATCCTATACAGACTGATTCGGGGGTGCAGTTCTCAAAAGCCAGCCTGGCAAATACAACATCCTTTTAGTGTGTATTGTAAAAGGGCAATAAATTACAAACGTCAATATGGATAGTAGAAATCGGAGCCTGTGGGGCAATCTTGTGCTGAATTAAAACAAATATCTCCTTGACTGCAGCCGAGGGAAACAGCAGTGGCATCCTATTTCATTTTAATAGACTGTAGAGAGGCTTGCCTGGGGAGAAATCAAAGTGACTTGATTACCCCATCATGTTAACTAACATCTTATCACATTCAGGCTCTGTCCCTAAACCAATTTAAAACCCTACTATAAGAGGCTTTCAAAAGGGAGAACTGGGTTAAAAAGCATTCAGAATAACCCCTCTGCTTTTACCCTTTATCCCATTGTGCTACAAGCAAATGTCCAGGTAGTTTTAGGCTTTGTAGAAGAAAGAGGACAGAGGAAAAGTACTAGAGTAAGGCATGATAGTGCAGGACCTGATGCCAGCAGCCTGATTTCAACCCAAATTCTTGTTTGGGATCCTGTGAGGACGTGGGTGCAGAGCTCAACCAAGGCTCTGTCCAAAACCCTGCACCACCTTTGACTAAAGCCTCCACCACCTCTGCCCAGTGCCTTTGTTTTCTGTCTTCTGACTTCCCTTGTCCTCCAGGTGCAATTGCAAACCCAGAGGAGAAGATGGACTCACGCAACCTCTCAGCTGCTTACCTATCTGCCTGCTGCAAAGACAAACCACTCTACCCAGTAGTTCTCAGGGGTTTGTGACTGAGATTCATGGCCTTCAGTGGTTTACGCGTGATTCACAAAGTGGTGCTGCTGCACAGGCTGGCCTAGTTGCTCCAGGGGCTTGATGGACCCTGGCAGCAGGAGCCGAGGAGATGCTCTGCTCCCCCTCTGCACTCAGCTGGCCATCTGAAGCAGCCATCCACTGAGGAGCAGCTCACTGTGTCTTCACTGGAACTCCCCCTGCCTTTGAGTTTTGATGCATTTGTATAGAAAAGCCCAAGGAAGTGTTTTGTGATTATGAGAAACAGTAAAAAAGATATTGCTAAAAACAAATAGCGTTTGGCAACCAGTTTTAGAGGAGGAAAGGCAGTGTGATGTCTTGATATTTCCCTCCAAGAGGGAGAACAGAAATAACAGAATGAAAGAGAAAGTTTGACACTCTCAGACACTGATATTTTTCATTCCCTGCAATCTAAAACTCAAGAAATGTGTTTTTTTCTAACAAATTAACATCTTCTCTTGTCTGTTTTCTCCCAAAAAATTTTCACATAGGATGACTTCTCCTTTTTCAGACAGCTCGGCTTCTTTTGCGGTCTGCAGCTGTCAAGGCCAACCACGTGGCTAGTCCTCTCTTTGAGGGAGCAGGAGGGAGCCAGGACACAGGTGGTTCCCCCGTGCTACATCCTGTCAGCTCACGTACAGAGAAGACAGGATCTGCGCCAACTTCTATCACCATCTTTCTATACATCTATTTTGGTTCTTATGCAGCATCCATAACCATGACAACTGCCTGCCTGCCCAAACTATGAGACATATGCACAAGCTGGCTGGTTGTCTAGGCAGCAATGTTTCTAAAGAGGAAACCGGCTGAAGGAGAGCCTGGGCTGATCTCTTCAAACCACACTGCACAATTCAGCCCATTTAACGAGGAGAGCGAATGGAAACAACCCTGCATTTCCCACTAACGTTATCCCACTGCAACGCTGGTTCCCTGTGGCGAGAAGAACGTCATAAGCTAATGTCACAGCAAAGCGCTTCCAACACTTTCATGCGGGCTCGGCTCGGCTCATCACCATGACCAGGATGACTCATGGAATCTCCTCCTTGCAGAACATTTTGGAAAACACGAGAGCTGGCAGGTCCAAGGTCTCTGACAGCAATCAGAAAGGGAAGTACCCTATATTTGGTCTCATCATGATCTCTAGTAGTTAGAGAATGCCTTAAAGCTCAAAGCACTTTCACAGCATCATGCTACATGGCACTGAGTAGTCCACACAGCAGGTCCATCCTAGTTCAGCTCATAAACAGTAACTAGACTTGACAAATCTGCAAAAGAGTCTCAAACATCCTCCCTACAGCCCCAGGCAGCTCCCCAGCTGGTGAAAACTCATAGTCCTTTTTCTCTGCTAGAGTCACCCTCACTTTTCTACTTTCATGCTTTTAGACGCACGCTGTTGGAACGCAGAAACCAAACTCGTATTAAGTCAATGATATCTGTAACAGGAGAGACCAAGGGCAACAAAATACTGTCAAGAAACCGAGCAAGAGAGGGTGAGCACGACTAGGAGGCATATACTCCATTTGTCCCGCACTTTTTCTCTTGCATCTATTCAGCAAAGATAGGCTAAGCTGACACACGGGAAACCTGCCGGGGATGGATACCTTGTACTCCTGGTATTGACACTGGGAGAAGTTAGAAATTCTACCTTGCAAGCCTCAAACTGAACTGATAAATGACCCGGGGTTCCTATCCTGGATTTTCTCGGTTAGATTTGCTGGCACAGCCCGTGCTGTCAGGGAGGGCACTTTAGAAAACGGGATGGCGATCCATCAGTTTGGCACTGCCATAAATCTCCCTCAAACCTGAGCCACGAGATGGAAATACGGGACAGGCGAAGAGGCTAAGGTGTGACACGGTGCTGGGGTTCTGCATGGGTTCTGCTGCGCTCGTGTTTTAGGAGTAACAAGCTGTCTTCCACTTTGCTATTACGCTCATAACCCTTACAAATACAAAAGTAGAGCCACAGCCTTAAGTGCTGCGGTACTAGTGTTCTGCACTCTCTTAGATCCCATTTATCTAATGGTGTTCATCCGTGCAGTGCTGATGCCTCAGAATTACATTGCGTTACCGAATTTTGCTGTTGTAGGTGAAACTATTATCAAGGTTGTCTGACAAATCCCATGATAACCCTCTGTTTTCAGTTGCTTATAACTTTGTCAAGTTTTTACCGTTTGACTGACAATTTCAACTGTTTCAAGATGAATTCACCTGGAAACTTTCAGCCATGACAGCTCATACATTTCCAGGAAAAAAGTAAGAAAAAATATGTTAATTCTGGTGAAGTTTTCTTGCAGAAACATCCCTCATCCTCATCTTTTGGAGTAAAAAATACTCACCCAAGCTTTAGCTAAGCTGATGATCTGTGAAAATGAGTACAGGGTAGATGTGCTATAGTTCAAGAGCTGTTATTTCCTACTGATTCTGTCCAAACTGAATGCATTCCAGTGAACAAATTCCTGGCAATTTCAACTCTGGATGGTTACAGGCTGTGCCAGGACTGCTCTGAATTGACAGTAAAGAGATTTCTTTTCATCTATGTTCTCTGCTGGATCCTGACAAAATGGAGAAGTTGGCCAATTTGAATACAAATGAAAGTTGGACCAGCAACGAGAAAGAGAGACGAAGGGAAATGTGGGAAAATGAGAAAGGCAAGAGGTTAAACCGGGACAGACTGGGCAGGGATCAATAAAGGGAGCTACTGAGATTATCTGATTTCAGAGGGTAAGATGAAGGAAGAATAAGTAAGGAGACTGCTAGGAAGAAAGAAAACAGATCAGGAAGAAAGCAGGGCTGGGTTGGAAGGGGAGACCACTGACACTCTTAGTCCAACCACAGATGTTTTCTATGAACTGGAACACTTCCCCCGGGAGACACCAAAACAGCCCAGCCTCAATACACCATACTGTCTGGTGGTTACACCGCTCCTCCTCAAGTCTTGAGGCCTTTGTTCAAAACCCCGATCCACTGGATAGTTATTTACACAAAGTGGAGGTGTGCAACCAAAGTACTGGGTCCAGCACTCCCAAGTGCTGCTGTTTCACATGATCTGCTAGGAGATGCAAGTCTCAATGCTCTCAATAGACAAGGGTCTACCTTACCCTGATAATGAGTTACCCAACAAGACATGCTTCTCCTCCAGCATTTTTGTTTTAATTAAGTCTTGTAAACTAACAAAGCCTGAATTCCCTTCTTTCTCAGAACGGCCAACAGATACCGAGGAACATGGGGGCAAATTTTTTAAATTAATATTTATACCTATTCACCTTCAAGAAAGACACCCAGTCCTTACACAAGCTTCTGGGGAGGAAGAGCACAATCCACGCATGGCTCGTCCCTCCCTGTAGTCAAACCAGGACAGCTCAGGACAGAGCACACTGCTCCTGCTCATGATTCAGGACCGTACCAAGGGAACATCAGCAGAAACAGTTTCCTCCAACACAGCAAACTTTGCCATTAGCCTCTTCTACACTCCCTTCTCTAACGCACGTAGGTCTGAACTGCAGAATACTCCTAGCTGAGCCTGATGTTGTGTTTTCTGCATTTTCTGTCTGCACTGGGTGCTTTCCTACACAATTAACTCACCAGGTGGATATCAGCAAGAGGAAGAAAAACAAACCAGCCTGACTTAAGTACCTTAAGTAGAGCACGAAATCGCTGGTATCCATAAGCTCAGCAACTTGCAGAATATTAATCACTGAGCCACAAGTGAGATAAAAACATCATAAACGTCTGCATCTCTCAGCAAAGAGCGGGGGAACCATGGAAGATGCAAAGAGATGAGCAGGTGATTAACTTCATTTAGCTATGGGAAAAATTAATGGTTTTCTAAAATAGTGTTCAGGTGGAATTGCCAGCACAGCTCCCAGCTGAGACCATCTCTCCTTCTGACTCCCTAATGCTATACAAATAAAAGGTCTGGCACATGTATGAGGTCCCATAGGTTTCTTGCTGGGGAGTTCTAACAAATGGGTTCAGGTACCAGAGAGCAGCCTGGCAGGCCATGGGACTCCACTGTGCCTTCCCCTAATAAGAAGAAAGCTCTCCCACATGGATGACTGAGGAAAGATTCACAAGCCCTTTCCCACAGCTATGGACATGGCTGATGGACCAAGACTGTTGGCCACCCACGCATGTCCTGCACACCAGAGACAGCCAGGTCACAGCTGGGAAAAGTCCCTCAGGGATAAGTGCGTTTAACAACAGGAAAACAACTTCAGCCATTTACAGAGACTTACATTGCAATGTCCTTCAGTAGCACCGTGACCCATGTTTTAGAATTGCCTTTCTTTTGCGTGTTCCAATTCACAGGCAGCATCCTACAAAGGTGCATTTATAAGCACTTTTGCGATTTTCCAAGGGAATACTTAAAGGGCTTTTGCCATTTATAATTTGCTCCTCAATGTCGTTTACAAATTACTTCAATTTAAAAAAACAATCTCACCATAACTGGACTTTTAGCTATAAAAAATGGCTGTTTCAAGACAGAGGAAAATTACTAGAGAGAAAGTACCCTCCTGGTTCACACTGTCCTGTTCCTTGCAATATCTCACCATCCCTTTCATAAGTCCATCAAGTTTCACTTTTAAATGAGTTATTGGGTTAGATTCACTGCCAGGCAGTGACCATTTGTTCTTGTGCCAGCTTTGGCCTTCAGCATAAACATTGCTGGTATTTACCCCATGGTGTTAATTTATACAGTAATTATAATGCATTTTCATCTTCCATTTTGCTGGGGACTAAACAAATCAGCTGAATGCAGATAATATGAAAAGACCTTCTCTGAACTTGCTCTGCTCAATGTTTTTTAATACAATTAATCAGAAATGCATGCACAAGTTAGTCTGGGTCTCTGTTATGACTTCTTTAGCGCTTCAGTATGCCCTTAGCTCTCTATGGGTAACCTCTGCCTCTTACAACTTGCGTGGTCATTTGGCATTTTCTGAGTGGCATTTCACTAATGGTTCACAGTTGCTTGTTGTAAATAATACAGCCAAGGCTTAAGCTGTTGTTTCCAGCAAACTTAACTTAGAGCACAAATTCTTATTATTAGGCCAAATTCTCCAATATCCACTTAATATGACAATTTTTTGTGCAAGTGTTGCTTCTGTAACTCCAGTGCCCCAGAATTACTCCGTTCTTCCCATGGGATATTCCGGCTGCCCGTTGCAACGACGGCATCTCCCAGATCTGGCTTCACCACGCGCTTCCCTCACCCAAACTTCAGCAGCTTTGCAGCTAGGCCAGACCCACCCTTTCAGCACAACCTGTTGTCATCTCCACTGTGGGGATCCTCGCTCCCTCTGCAATCCTCTCTTCTGCCAATCCGGCTCTTCCCAACTGGACTAGTAACACGTGTGATATGATAGCAAACCCTTTACCAAAATCCTGATAAACCAGATTTATTGCATTCCCCCTATCTAGAAAGTCAGTTATTTTATAAAGATCAGTAATGGAATAATCTGCACAATCTACCTTTATTAAACTCAGGTTACATTTTATCTCATTATCTCCATTGTTTTAAATGATATCCCCTTTTTGGGTATACTGACATCAAAAGGATGAGCCTGTATATGCCCATAATACTTATTTTGCTGATTCTTAAATAAAATTCCTGCATTCCTCAGTATAAGTGTATTTCCACATAGCCTTCATAAAACTGTATGTCAACAGACTTGCAATTCGGTACGTTAGATCCTTCAGCAGTCTGGGGCACCGTTTCCTCCTTAGACACAGTTACTTCATTCTTCTTCCCAGATACTGACTTTCTCCATCCTCTCTGGCAACACCCTCCCTGCTAAGCAACGAAGAGCACTATTCCTTCTGTTCACATATCTGGGGATCCCTTTAAATCACCTTCAGTCTCTGCTGGCTCCTCATTGCAAATCAGGCTCACTTCTCCTTTCTTCCTTTGGTTTTAATGGCTAAACAGTGTTTTACTATTTGTTTTCTTTTTTTTTTCCTTTTTTCCTCTCACTCTTTTTTTTTTCTTTTTTTTTTTTTTTGGTCTGACCAGAGAGCAATAGCTTTCTTCGCTGAATCACATTTTGCATTTTTGTGGACTTCCTGCCTGCATCAGATATCCCTTTTTTAGCTTTCTTGTTTAGTTGGGGTTTTTTTAATCTGTTAGACTAAGTGTCTTTTCCTATCAGATTTTTCCTTCGTCTGGTATATTAATTCTACAGGTTTTTTCCTCTCACATAGAAAAAAAAAATCCAAGCCACTTTTACATTCAAGTCCTGAGCTCTACAGCCTAGTTTGCCTCTATAACTAGTTTCCTTCACTTTTGTGAAATAATAAATCTTAGTTACAGTTGAATGTTTAGCCTTCTATTTAATTTAAATTGAAATAACTCGATCTCTCAGCTGAAGGTCGTTTTCTATATCTAAGTCTTCTACAATAATCTCAATATTTTGCAAATCTGCATTGCTTTTACTTAGTTTAATAACTATTTGGAAAAGAAATCCATGAATTATCACATCCTGGTATATCTGGGCCCAGCATTAGTAGCAGTATTTGTTCTCCAATACCTAACTGGAGAACAAAAATCTCTCAAAATAACATAATTTCTGATAGTTTTTATCTCACCATTAATATGAATGAGATTTTTGAGTCTCAAATATGCCTTAATACAATGAAACACATATTTTTTGTGATTTGAGTTTAACCTAGGATAATTTCATCACAAAATCACAGCAAAATCTCATTAAAGCAGGCTGACTATATGTCTCTGCACCTCTGCCTTCAGCAGAGCTCATTTGAAAAAACCCTGACAGTCCATATCCTTCTTATTCGTACTGTAAGAGGGAATTATTTTCCCTGTTAATTCCGATTAAAATAATTACATTGTGCAACCTATTGTGTCCTAGCAAAGTTCGGTATGCAGTGGTATCACTGGTGCCTTGGGCTGCTAACACTGGGAACCAAACAGTCCGGCAGGGAGCAGAGGGAGACATGCCCACCCCGTGCCATGTGCCCAAAACCCCCGTCTGCTCCTGCTGCTGATGGAAATAAGCTCTGAGGCTCAGGGCAAGGACGCCTGCTCCACGGCACAGCCACCTACGCTGGAAGCAAAGCAATTCAGACTCCTCTTCTCCCCCAATGTTATGACCCCACTTCAGTCACGCCAATATAAACCCAGACCGACTTGCGCAGTGCTGCGGTGAGTAATTCTCACTTTCCCCTGGTGAAAATAGAGCTGGGGTTGTCCTTTCTGCCTTCCCAGGGAGATGAGGAAAGGAGGTGCCGAGGTATCAGACTGAAACACGCTGCTCGCGTCTGTTCTGATGGGTAGCTGACAAGCTGAGACAAATCCTTGCCCGCATCCCTGCTGCCTTTTTCAGGTTTCCCATGTGCCCTGAACAGAGAAGCTCTGTCCCTCAAAGGGAAGCAGGGTGTGTTCGCAGAGCAGTCTCAGTCACCATGATGCTTTCACAGGAAAAGAAGTGGCTCAGGAGGTAAGCAGCAGAGGAGGAGAGTAAAAAATCCTAATGCAAAATCATAAACAGAGGCCACACAGCTAGCACCCAGAGCGGGCACAAGGAAATACTTACAACCTTCAGCCACAAATAGAGCAAAAGAAAAAAAAGCCACATGCCCCTCCCTGCCACGCTGGAGCCCAACAGTCAAAAGTCACGATGATGGCACATGCTGTTCCCCTAATGAGCTGGCAAAACATCAGCATCACCTCAGAGCCAGAAATCTAGAAGCTCCTTTAACCAATAGTTTTTAAGATCAGATGCACCTATGCTAGACATACATGCATAACGGATCCAAAATCCAGCAGCCTCGAACATATGCAGCGCAAACCAGAGAAGGTGCTTCCAGGAAAACCTCACAGGTATAAAAGGTGGGTTAAAAGCATACTGTCATCACTGAAATGAAAAGCTGCCAAGAGATCTAACAGAGCTAGGATGGAAATGCTGCCAGCATCCTTCTTGCAGGATTGCTGCAGGCTGTCCTCAGTTCTGTGACTGGGCTTCACAGCAGATCCCAACATCTTTTGCCAGAGACGATGGTTAAGAAGTGGCAGCTTCAGGGCATTTTACTTAAGCACCTTCTACTAATAGTTCATTTGTGAGACAGTCAGTTAATTAACACACACTCATTGGAAAAGAAAAGCTTTCTTCAACTCCCAAATTACTTGTTATCCTTTGCAATTTGTGATTTTTCTTCTGTTGGAACAAAAATGTCCCTTCCATACAGGTATCAAAAGGGAGGGTACTAGTAACCCCTGCCCTTCCCACCCTTGGCTACTGGCCAAGTCAAAGGACACACCCCTAGCAGTGCAAAGACAGTGATTTAAATCACATACCTGTATCTATATTCCCTACACACCTGGAAATCTCCATTTTGCAGAGCTAAAATCACTGAACTAGTGCACTCCCATCACCAGGTTGGAACTTCCATGTAACTCTTGCAATGTTTTATGTTCATTGCTGGTTTCCTGAACACATCCCCATTCTTAGTACAGCACATTACCTGCTCAGTTTTCTCCGTACCAAATGCTGAGACCTTTCCCTCTCTTAACACATCTCCTCTAACCCAACCCTCAGCCCTGTAACTGTTTCTGTTGCCCTTCTCTGTATTCCTCCCAATCTCTGACTCATAAAGGAGGAGGACTCATTGGACTAAAGATCCACTTTTAATAATGCCTTCTGCTGTACAATTTCACTGCTGAAGTTAACTCAGGCACCTTCTGTCCTGTTGGACTGTGGCTTGGAACAATCCACGACAGCATGTCTGGAAGAATTCTGCTGAATAAACTCACATTCGCAGAAATGTCAGATACATAACAGCAGGAAACATCCTTACAGGGAGAACTTGGGTGACTGGGGGAAAATGCCATAAAGGGTAAACAGTGAGATGGCACTACTAACCTTAATAACTTCTGCTGTGAATGTGCCCACAGTGGTCAATACACAAATGTGGAAGCAATTACAAGCCATCAGCGTGCAACCCTTGCTCTCCCCCCCACTACAGGAACCAGTGAGAACAAATTTCAAATTGTAATAAAAACTCACAGACGGTTTCTGGAGACCTTTTAATTAACACTGCAGTTTCCAAAATGAACAAGATAATCTCCCTGGATTCTCGCTGAGTAACAGCAACAAACGAGCTCCCTTTAAAGGCAGATCATTGGGAACATTATCTCCTTGTTCTGAAATGAGAGTGCAAATTAAGTGGCAACATTTTTATTACGGATGATTGCAGGATCATCTCAGAGCTTCTGGAGTGTCTGGGAAGAGGGCTGATGCACACTAAGGGAAGTAACATACATACCAACACACTATTCATTAAAACTTGGTAACACAAGAACAGCAAGTATTGCCCAACACATGGAAATGCAGCAAGGAGAGCATTGGGCAACAGACAGATGTACCAACGCCTAGACCACACATTGCTGGCAGCAAACGTTCCTTAGCACAGACACAGAGACTGGTTTCTCTGCAGTCCCAGCCAGCCTGTTCAGACTGAATTTCTGTACTTGCAATAATGACTAATAGTAATTGTCACCAGTGACTAATGATACGGCCTGGATGTGGACACTAGCCAACAGGTGGAGATTTATGAGGGTGGTATTGAGCCGGACAAAGAGGCATCTGGACATGGAGGTGATAGGTTTTGCATCACATAACAAATCTCCTCCACCACCCACTTTCCCTTACCCAAGCCTTCTCTACCATTCCTGTCAAAGTGTCCTTCCTGTCACTTTTTTCTTACCTCTTGGAAAAAAGGCATGTTATGGAGCAGAAAAAAGGGAACTATTAACACAAATGCAAACATGTAAAAATTTGGGGGGATGGAGATTTTTTTCTTTTTGCTTTTTAAATGGTAAGCAGATTGCTCCTTCAAAACAACCAGGACTTTCAGCAAGCTAACAGCTTCAGTCTGTATCTGAGCTCTCTATTAAAACTGTTGTGCCTCCCTCTTTTTATTTTTTATCAGCTAAAGGCTGATACTGCAATGCAAAAGACGTTCATGTAGCACAATGCAGAAAGAGATCCGTATGCTTCTGAGATGCTGAAGATGGATTATTACCTCTCTCTTTGATGTCTGGCTTCCCCGGTAAGTTTTAGTGATCTTTGCAGATGGCTCTGAACCTTTCCGCTGGGATATTTATGCACTAGCTTATTGCAGCAGGTTGCTCTGTGGCTGCGTTTGTTTCACTGGGTCTAACCTTGGCAACATATTTGCATTTGCACTTTAAAGCCATCTAAAGACATTCCATAACTTTATTCTACTCTCTGGCCCTTGGTTAGCGTCCATAGCCGGTAAGCCACTTCAGCTGAATCTTGCAACCCATCTCCAGAACCATCTGCAAAGACAACTAAAGCTTACTGGGGAAGCCAGAAATCAAAGATGGAGGTAATCTCTCCAAAAAGAGAAACTCCACCACCTCCCTGAGCAACCTTTTCCTGAACTCAGTCACCCTCACAGTAAAAAAGTGCTTCCCGATGTTCAGACAGAACCTCCTGTGTTTCAGTTTGTGCCCATTGCCTCCAGTCCTGGAGCCAGCTGAAAAATCCAGCTCTGCCAAAAAAGTTTACTGCATTGTTTCCCAGGCCTGTGGGCCAATGTCCTCACCAAACATAATGTTGAGAGAAAAGGCTGTATGAAACATGATGAGCTAAGAGAGGAAGAAGAGTCCAATACTTAAGGCAGTAGACTGATGAATTTTCATCATGATTCTAAGTAAATGCTCAGGTCTTCCACAGACATCCCATGTACCATTGGTAGACTTGCATGAACCTCCTCTAACTCTGCTGTCCTGCTTTCAAATGGGCCTAGTCAGCAACCCTTTTGTCAGAGACAGCTTTGCTGACACCCCACCACTGAGGGGTATTTGAAGGTTATAGAAAGGTCAAGGTTCATTCAGAGCATCCTTTTCTATGCCTTTGCTCCTAGACCCTCTTGAACACAGGTTCCCTTCTGTCAGAGGTCCATCTAGATGAGTATTTTGTTGCTGGCAGGGATCAGTACTGGATGTACTAGTGAGGAGCGTAGGAACACGGCCTACAGCCCTGAATTCTCCAGCCATCTGTAGTATCCTTTTCTTTAACAGCCATCACGCATTATGTGAAGAATATTCTTTTTCTCTGTTTTAAACTTGCTAACGTTCTCGCAGACAATGTTGGCAGGGATGCTCAGAGAATGAGGCTCACCCTCCTCTGAAATGCTCAGTGGGGCTGTGTTTCCAAGGACTCGCCTCTAGGCTTGAACCTTTCTCCTTCTCTTTCTCTTTTCTGCACACAAACATACATGACACTCTCACTGCCTCTAGGACCTGCTTTGCCCCACTGTGTGCCTTCATCTAATTAGTCTCCTATTTGCTCTGCTCTGTCACATCACATGAAAACTTTCCAGGCACCTTCCAAACTGCTGTGAGAGAACAAGCAGTCACTCAGCATACACCATCCTCCTTAATGGATAGATGAAAACCCTCCAGTCCTGGCCCAGCTGCTTCATTAAAATATTGCTCCAGGTAAGTATCATTCAACCAAGTTTGACAGAGGCCTCACAGTTTGCTTTTCACAGAAAGCCAAACCGGCCAGTTCAGTCCCACTTTCTATCTTGCAACTGCTTTCTCGAAGAAACCTGCAGGTATTCTAAGGTGACGGGATGTGTCCTAAGCAGAAAAGGGACAGACTGACAAAGTTACTGAGATGTCATTGTTCTGGGCAATGAAAATATTCTAAAAAAAACCCCAAACATGAACACAATTTAAAGACAGAACTTCCTTAGGTGTGTATATTTCAGTCAGCTGAGGTTGAAAAGGGCAGAGCTACTGAATTGCTGAAGGCTGAAAACATCCAGGAACACATTTCTCCTTCTCATTTATTCACCATAATCTAAAGACCAGGTTAAGTAAATTCTCCTTTGCAGTCTGGACAGTTGTTTTCTGCTGACTCCACAGTCGCACACTAAAGAACTATTCAATGACTTTTATTATTGAGAGGCAGAAAAGGCTCAAAAATAATAAATACATATAGGAAAATGGCTGATAGGGAATTCTAAAAAGGTATCTAATCAAGAAATATCATCATTTCAAATGCTTTCAAGCCAGAAATTACTGTAACAGGGGAAATAAAAACTGCAGATTTTTATTGGATTTGTGGATAATCCCCCTATTTACTGAAAGAATTGTTTCTAAATCTTTATTTTTCTCTGAATATATATATGAGGAGTCAGACTATTGTTTCCACCATGTATCAAGCTAATACATTAGCTGATTTCTCTAAATGAACAAGAACTGTATGTAAGCCCACTTCTTCAAATATGTAAATCTGGTTTGTCCCCTCAACATTATCGTTACAACAGCCTCGGAGTATTATAATTTACCTACCTAGCATGCACACTGTGTTCTTTGCTATGCAATTATCCATTCTGAGTATGTAAATTCATCTTTGTCCTAGTGAATGTGGATTTAGCTTTGTATAGCTGACAATGTAGTTCCACTGAAGCATTCCTCCTTCTTCCTCCACAAATTTTTCAATGGAAAAGTGGTCAATATTTGCATTATAATCATGAGATTAGTGGCAACTGGGATGTTCATTTTTAAAATTACGCTGCAGATTTGAGTGGTGAAAGAAAGCAAGCAAGCAGCTGCAGGAAGGCTGCACAGTGCTCACCATGCACTAGCAATCATTGCATCGTTGCCTTCACCATTAGAGGACTCTATTTGGATGGTCAAACTCTTAAGCACAGCCAGCTGTTAGTGCTTGGGAAGATTAGACAGACAGATGGTTCCTACAGAAAGATGAGTAAGAAAAATGCAGGGAGGGATATTTTCACCAGATGGATGCTGCCAAGTTTTGCAGGCCACAAGAGCTGTCCTGAAGTCTAGATCAAAAGCTAGTCCCCCAGGATCTTCTGGAGGAAAACAGTTCCTCCGTTCAGCCAAGTACTTGAACACAGGAGTAACTGGAGACACAAGAGTTTTCCTATTGAATTAAGGATGTGTTCACATCCTTGATGGCTTAGTTACTGTATAAGGCCACTGAACCAGCCAGAGAAATATCCAGCAAGAATTGGGTGGATATGAAGGGTTCCTGCCTGCAACTGCTAGCAACGCAGGGGAGGAATTGCAGCAATGGCCACCGTGGCCTTCTCTTAAAGAGTGTTTTCAGTAAAAACCCAAAGGATAAAAGTGAATGGAGAATACATGCAATGCCAGTGACGTACAAATACGCTCAGAAGGCCTTTGTTGGCTTTTGCTCACTTTCTGGATGTTTCAATGACTAGACATTCGAGAGTTGTGGGAGAGGAAGTACGTTTTTGATAATTACGTGAATGCATTGTTCACAGAAACTGAGAAACTGTTAACCGCAAAGAACTTTACAATTCGAAGTGACACTACTGAGAGCAGGTTATACCCAAGTACTTGAACATATGATTGATGACTACAGGCACAGAGAAAGGGGATACTGTGAAAGTGAAGATATAAATAAAAGGACACAATGACCTAAAAAGTGCATGCTGCAGACTCTCTTACAGGGTCTTTGGAAAAATGTACATAGTTACTCAGTTTCTTCTCTGACAGTTGTGTGGCTAAAGCTTGTGCTGTAGAGCACGGAGGTCTTCACAGCCTCCTCTTGCTGCCCTCAATGCACCCACCTATCCCACTGCGCATGGGAGTCCTCTGCTGCAGAGAATAATGGTTTGTTTTTTTCAGAGGAGACCTGAGGAAGGAGATGACCTAATGACCTGCCCTAGATTTCAATGGGGGTCTATAGCTGTGACTATCTAAAGTGTCTATGCTAGTCTGGTCTTTTATGTCCCAGAGACTTCCAGTATTTGGTTCCCTTAGAGGAAACTTTGAAAAGATCTCCTGGCTATAGAAAATTACTTTCAGACAGTCTCCAAATGGATGTCAGCAAACAGAGTCCTAAATGATGAGCATAAAACGAGCTTTTGAAGCCTGTAAATAAAAGCGGAAAGAACTGCAGGGATGGTGATTACTTTGAAATCCCACTGAAACCACAGGGAGCTGCAAGTATTTACAGCACCACTGGCAATGAAGTAACTAGGTGCCAGAACAGTGATTTAGCTGAAAAATAAGATAGCTAGGTTCTGGGTTTATTCTCTCAGGTGGTGCCAGGTCAATTTATTCCATTTTGAAGTCAAACAGTGATTTCCCTGCTTCCCTGCACCATTCCAACTTGGCAGACCTGAAAACCAAGAGCCTCCTTTTGCTTTTGCTTTTTCTTTTTTCTTCTTTTTTTTTTTTTAACGAGTAATAGAGATATCCCAAACGGAAACTGCCTCCAAATGCTGCCGAGGCATATGCACTCTTCTGTGGTTGAGTAACGTGGGACAAATAGGTCAAACTGGGCCAGGATGGCTGGACTCAGAGAGAAACACAGCTAGATCTGGAGCAATGTCAACCTGGGAAGGCTTCAGGTATGAGAGGCTCATGTGAGCTCATCTCTCTTTCACAGCACTAACATCCTGATAGGAAAAGGACATGTGAAGGAGAAAATCTTTTGAAGTAAAAAACAAAGCAAAAAACCCCTCATGATGTCATGTAGTCACTCTCTTATCTATTCAGGCTCTTACACATTGCCCTCAACATAGCATCTGAGTGCCTGTCAATCACCAATGCACTTATTCTCCACACTGTCTCTGTTGGAGTAGGAAAGAAATCTTATCTCCACCATACAGATGAGCAGCTGAGGCAGAGAAGCTAAGGGCTTGATCTAGTCACCTAAACATAAGTTTCTAGTGCCATCTAAGATGTCCTGGGGCATGCAAGACATGTACAGGGCTGGCACACGGGACACAGGACCTAAGGAAGATCCACAGTCTTCTGGAGGCCAGGCAGGATGTGCTGGCACATTGCAGAGGGAGATGAATGTCTAGGCTTAGGCAACTGAATTGAATCCTGTAGTCAAGGCAAGGCATTGGCAGCAGAGCAGGGAGCTGAACCCTGCAAACTGCCCTGCTAGCACCCTAAATACAAGAATTGCCTTCCATCTGCAGAGGGACACCAGCTTTTTTTCATGTTTTGACTGCAGTCCTATATTATTACTAAAGCCAAGTTTCATGTGCCTGGGACCTCCAAAATAACTACTGCTGCCTGTGTATTGTCTTTTTCCTGGCTGAGTACAAACACACATCCATATCATCTTTCAGCCACTATCAAGAAGATCCTACCTACGGAATACGGAGTTATTTTCTGTCAAATTCAATAGAAACACTTAGATTGTAATACAAGGAGCCAGAATCAGTATCAGAGTAGCCTTCCTCCACCATGTCCACAAACCCAGACCTCACGCTGAAAGGTGACTCTACCTCCTTGTGGCAGTATTTACAGAAAGACACTTTCATCGTAGCTCATGGCGAAACCCTGATGATGATTTAGAAGCTTGTAATGAGCGTACTGAGGAAGAATGAAAGGATGGTCAAGGTCATAGCCCCCATAGGAGTACCATCAGTCTTGACATGTACAGCAAACGAGGTTCTCAAACAGCTGCCAAATCAGAAATAAGCTGTATGCAGAGAAGCTGTGCTGGCCTTGTTGCAGGCTGTTATTTTGGTGCATTAGGCTGAGGACAGATTCGCAAAACCACTCAAGCAATTCGGACATTTGGTTCCCCTTTGAAACAGCTCAGTGAAAGAGGTGGTGGCGAAGCACCAGCCTGGCAGGTCTGGCTGCCAGAGCAGCTTCCTGCAGTGCAACCTGCAGCCACGCAAGCATCTCTTCTCTGTCATTTGCCCCCTTTGGTATGGGCTGCGTCCACACACCTTGCAGGTCTCCATCCCAGCTGCCACCCAGAAACAAAGGTTTAACTAAACAACCCCCAGGAACGAAGCTGGTTTCAATCCTCCCTTCTGGCCTCTCTCCAAAGATAAAAGACATATCAGGCACAAATCTTTCCCCAGTCACACCAGGTACCTTCCATTGTATTCACTGCTGCAACAGTGAGCAGAATCTGATCAATGTCTTAATTTACTTAAGCCTCCCAAATACTTGAAAGAGGAGAATTATTTTTATGTTATTATTTTTTTTTTATATGTGAAATCTGATTAGAATAATCCTGGCAAGGCAGAGAGTGATAAGCGAATACAGTAGGTGAAAAAAGGTAGTTTTGAAGGAGGAAATTGATTTCCTTCCATCCTTCCAAATTTGAATAACAAACTTTCACAAGGAACTTCTTTGCAAGAAACTCCTGGAAATGCAAGAAACTGTAATTAAAATACTTCAAATCTTGTCTCAGAGGTCCTCACAAAAACAGAGGTTGTTGCAGAGTAGTTTGAGACATTCACACTTGGAATCCAGTGGCCAACACTTTCATGGGGGTGTAGAAAAATTCGGAAAATGACTTGAAATTAGCCAGTGTCATGCAAGAAACTGAGGCTGTGGGAATCTGGGTGCTTTGCCTGCTTTTGCAACTAAGCAATTACAAGAGAAGTGTGACCAACAGGCATCTTTCCCTTTTCTACACCTTTGTTTTCTTGCATAAGAAAGTGGATAATTCTCTCCTTTTTCTGGAAACCACTTTGAGCTTTCTGGTAGAAAAGCAGGTCTTGCTATGACTTCACAGAAAGACACAACAATGTCCAATTTCCAAAACAGGCACCATTTCTAAGAGATTACTATTTACTCACTAAAATCCTAAAACACTTAACAAATACAATTAATTGAAAATACATATTCCAATGCCTCAGAAACAAACTGGTTTCCTATATATGCAGTAATATGAGCGTGCACATGTTCACTGGACACTACCCAAATGACTGAGCAGACCATGGTCTCAGGTATGCTGGGGTAAACACTCATCTCAGTTTTCTAACTACATGAACACCACTTGGTTTGCTCCAGATACAAACCAGTACCAGATATATCAGAAACTGTAATATCCCTCAATACCACAGAAACTGTACTGTTCCTTCCACAGTTGCTTTCCTATGTGATGCTTTACGGCTATGTTTCCACCACTAAAAAAAACCTACAGAACAACATTTTCTGTTGAGTCACACCCAGTTCATCTCCAAGCAAAACCACCAGTGCAGAGTTTGGCCCATAGCTCTCATCAAGTCTTTGGTCATGCCTGGATGGCACAAGAAGATGCCCTGGGAAGAGGAAGACACAGTGCACGGCACTATACCAGGGCTAGAAAGCACTGCTGAAGCACCGTGAATGCTGGACAGACTGCCCAGCAATCCACCTGGATGGTTTCTGGTACCCAACCTAGCTCTGAAAAAACAGGTATTTCTGCACAGCCTAAGGAGATGTTTTCTCAGTGGTCAGATAGCTCAATAAGATACTCTGTTACTGGTTTCTCCTAGCTGTCACCCCCATGGGTGGCACATACTCGAGCTGGACACAGAGTTAAATGGACCCACAAGAACCATCACAGAATCACAGAATCAAAGAATGTTAGGGATTGGAAGGGACCTCGAAAGATCATCTAGTCCAATCCCCCTGCCGAAGCAGGATTACCTAGATCATATCACACAGGAACGCGCCCAGGCGGGTTTTGAATGTCTCCAGAGAAGGAGACTCCGCAACCTCTCTGGGCAGCCTGTTCCAGTGTTCGGTCACCCTCACTGTAAAGAAGTTTTTCCTCATATTTATGCGGAACCTCCTGTGTTCCAGCTTGCACCCGTTGCCCCTTGTCCTGTCAAGGGATGTCACTGAGAAGAGCCTGGCTCCATCCTCATGACACTTGCCCTTTACATATTTATAAACATTAATGAGGTCACCCCTTAGTTTTATTTCAGAGAGAGCAAGAGGAGGTACTGGATGCCCAAAACCTCTGACAGCAGGGCTTTAAAATATCTGAAAATCCATGCCTGATTTTGTTATTGCAAGTGTTTTTCTTGCAAGGCCTGGCTGTTCAGCTCCTGGGGGCATCAGCACATTACAAGTGCTTCTTTCCACAGCACTGCTGCAATACTGAGCTTCTCAGGAGCTGTTTCCAATTCTCCACCTGCCATCTTATGAAGCCGACACCATAAACAGCCCCAACTCCTTGGGTGGCTGAAAAAGAGATATCTGTGGAGCCCTGAGCGACTGCACTTGACATATGGTATTAAGATGTGCGAGGGAAGATGGCTGGCAGAGGACGAGTCTCCTGTGGTTCTTTTGCCTGCTCCTATTATCCTCAATGAAGATTGCTAGGGACATAAATGCTGAGGAGCCAGAAAAGAAGTGAAATGGGAAGACAGAGAGGGAGAAGCAAGCCCTGCCTACACAGCACACAGCTGTCTAAGCCAACTGATCTGCTCAGACACAAGATACTACACAAACAAGTTGTGCTGATGATGATCCATCAGTTCCCTGAACTGATGAATAAGAGTGATACAAAAGAAAGTTTGTGATTAAGGCAAAGAATTAGGATCAGGAAGAACAGAAGGCCTAATCTAGTCTCCACGCATGACCTTGGACATGTCACATCACTCCTCTATGCTCAGTTTCCTTAACTATGTGATGAAGCTTCCCAGCATGAGCAGAAAATTATCTGAGAGCGTGGGAGAGGCCAGGAGCAACTCACAGGTAAGTGACAACAGATTATTTTCAGGGCCCACACCATTGGCCTCTGCAGCCCCAGCTAAGTTAATTCCTCCCACTGCCAATGATCCAGATGACCCAGACACCCTCAGACCAGCACATCCCTGAAGGCCAATCATGGGATGTAGCTTTAGGCAAAAGAACTGCATTTTAACAGCTCTGTATCTACCAGACATGAGAGCCACAGGCTAGGTCCTGCATTATGCTGACAGTATTTATGCAGTGCTCCCAGCAGAGACTGAAGTGACACAGCACCTCTCTGACCTAGCCTCCCATCTAAAGCTGGTGTTCAGCATGAGCTCTCTTGCTCCTCCTCTTCCTCCTAGTCCAACACTGTGCAGTTATCGCCAGACTACCCTGCTTCTGATTTCACCTCAAATACTTCTAGAGTCCTTCCCTTTGCTCCATTCCCTTCCTGCTCACCACGGGGTACAGTAAGATTCCCCAAAATCCACAGGGAAATTCTGCTACAGGCATTAAGTGTAAATCATAAACCAGGTGACAGAGTTTAAACTGGAAACAATGAGTGCAGCAGGACAATGAGCATCATGACAGAGTTGGCCAAGCTGGAGTCTGCTCTTAGAGCATACTTTTATATTTTTTACCCCTAAATAAAAGCTCATAGATGCGACTCCTGCAGTGATCCTCCACTTTCTCCAGCTGGAGAGACCATGTCTGCCTTTGGGTTCAATGCCTCCAGACTGCTTGCTAGGGCAGAGCACAGCCTTGCACTCAAGGACTGAGGAAAAGTGGAGGAAGGGAAGCCCCTGTACAAGTTCTCCAATTTTTTTCCATGCTAAGCCACAAAAAGGGCATGTCTGTTCCCAGACAGGTCTACAAGTTGAGAAGCATTGGATGGCAGTAGCATTTTAGATGCCATCCTATCACACCAGGCATCTACAAGACATCCACAGACATCTCCTGTGGACAAGATCCTGCTAAGCCTCTGTGCAGATGCAGCTAGGCAGGCAGAAGCTAAGAGAGCATCATTCAAGACAGCACAGCCAGTGCCATTCAGCTACAGGGGTTCTGCCCAGCCAAAATGCCCACAGCAGCAGTAAAAGGTGCAAGAAGATGGAAGTTGCTTTAGACAAGCCAGTACAACAGTTGTGAGCCTTTTTCCTCTAAGAACTAGGAAGGCAACAACCAATATTATGGATCCCAGCTGGAGTTGGCTGGTTGCACCCCTGCACAGGACCCTTCTCCTAAGCTGGCTGGATCCCTGTCAAAGGTCCTTCCTCCAGCCAGAGTCTGCTCTGCCCTACTGGAAAGCAAGGGCCTCTCTGCAGCCATCTACCTGACATGAGAACAGGCACAGTGCAGAAGAGAGGGGTCTACAGGAAACAGACAGTATCCCCCAACTGCAGGTGGTGGTGGTTCTCCTTGGCACTGAGTACAGTCCAAAACTCAAAACCCATCAGCTGCCCCAGCTCTGTCAATAGTAGTTATCCAGTGTCAGGAGCAATGGGGAAACCTCTTTGCAGTGCACATGAATCAACTTAGAGCAATATGGGACAACGTGGTGACTCCCCAACCCACCAGAAGTAGGAAACTCCCAGTTTAAAAGGCACACAACATCTGGCACGAATGCATGGGCTTTGAACACCGCAGCAGGCATACCAAGAACTACCCTTCTCGACCCCTGCTTGCTTTGGAGAGATTGCTGCTGGGTGAAGCAACAGCCCAGCATGGCCACTGAGCTTGTGGGAATGTCAGAATTAGGCTAAATCTTGCTCCTCATCTCACTTTGCACGTGCCTAGAAAGTTGGACATTATCTTTCTCGGTGCCTTCTCACCTAACAGCCTTGTTCAAAATCCCTGAGGTTCCATTTTCCTCTTTTCTATTTCATGCTTACAATGATTTAGTGGTGGAAGAGAAAAGGTTACGTGGGAGATTCATGCTGATTTCTATCTCAAAGACTTTAGAGAGGAGCAGACAATCTTTGTTCAGCTGCAGTAATTACTCTGCAGTGCTCCAGACAGCATCTGGGAGTCTGTAACATGTGCATGTGGGCATGCAACTCCCAAGTGCTGTTATCAATAATGCATTTGATGCGCAGCCTTCAGAAGAGCTGACCAAAGAAGCTTCTTATGAAGAGAAGTCAATCCTTCTGTCTTCTCAGGAGGAAAGTGGTGAGGAGATAGGAAGACTTACCATCTTTGTGCCATGTCTTATTTATGTCAAGAGGGTGTTCACATTTCAGAAAGCTTTTAACGTGGGGCTGGTGCCTAGATATGTATTTGGGAGATTAGAGAGCACATTGTGAATATTAAAATACTTTCAGCTTTCTGGGATTCATCTAACTTATAGAAAAGAGCTGCATGAAAGGCTACCATTGTTCCTGAAGCACAGCTCCTCTGCACCACAGATGCTATTATGTATGTCAGAGGTGGCCAGACATCCTCATAGTCTCCTTACTGCCTTCTTGATGGCTGAGATATCAAACCACCAAATTAACCTGTGACTCGTGTGTGCATGTGAGAAATTTATTGATTTCAGAGAGGGACAATTAATTTAAGGTAATTTAAAAGTTTCAGGGCTTGTCAGGCTTTTCCACAGGAAAGTAGCCACCTCCACACAACAAAGGATGCAATCTGTAGTTCATCAGCAGGGATGAAGGTCCCCTTTTTAATCAAGCAAAAGCTGTAGTGGAGGCCACAGCCATAAGTCTACCTAGCAACAACCCACCAAGGTGAATCTTTTGGTCTGGGTATGTTGTCTGAAACTCACTGATGTGAGATTAATAAAAAGTGGTTAAGGAAAAGGAAAAGGGATAACAGCAACAAGGCAAGGAGCAGAAGCTGTTGGAAGGTGTAACTAAACAGTAAAACTGCAAGCAAGGGACATTAGTCACAAAAGATCAAGCATGTAACCTAATTGCAGGCAGAAATGCGATGATACACCATACAGGGACTAATGGGTACCACTCCAACCATGATTACTTGGTTTTCTAGTCCTATAAGTCTACAAGTCTACAGATGACTGCTGGTGCAGCAGAGTTTCATTTAAGCTTGGAGAACAAGGGCCAGGCCACAAGTCCAAACTCTGCTCTGAACCATCCTGTCTGGGCTCAGCCTCCAGCAAAGCGAGGATCTCCTCCTCCTATTCACGACCCAGAAGAGGCCACGACTACTATCAGAATTTTCAAAATCTCACATTTTCTCATAATCCTGCATCCATGGGGAGGGCCTAAGCCATTGGTTAAACCTTGCTCTGCAGAGGGTTTTGGATGTTTGTTAAACTATCCTGCTCTGTCTGCAGAGGGCCTGGGTTAAAATGAAGTTTTGATTGTGTCAGCAATGATGTCATGTCATCTTTCTGCCAAGGATCTCTAAAGAACCTGCCTGGCCCTGTGGTGTTGGGTGGCAGCATCTCAAAACTGTGGGCCCCAGCCCAGAGCCTCCTGTTCCATTCCAGAGAAAAAACTAAATAAAAAAAAAAGATTTTATAGCAGAACATTTTTAAAGAGCTATTTTAAGTCCAGATTCTACCCAGTTCATTCTTTCATTCAAAATTTACAAGTTGGATAATGTAATTAAATACCGCAGTAATAAACCAGCAGATCGAAAAAACTCAGCCCTTTCCCCTCGGGGCTGACGTTTTCAGCCTTCCATGAGGGCCAGGCATATTTTTAAAACAAACTCAGCCCCTGTGTCAGCGGACGAGGTGGGTGGGGAAGGACAGGCTCTGCCTTTGATGCACACTGCTTTTCGGCTGCCCTCTCACCCACCGCCACAGGGCCAGAATCGGGCTCAGCCTCGGCCAGCACGCACAGAAGACAGACCTTGCAGGGCCTCTTTGCTAACACCTCATACCACGAGGCCAGACGCAAGGACCAGCCATGGCTCGGGAGGGCCTGGAGCGGGTTCAAAGCCGTGTCCTGCCTGCTCTGCTGCCACGATGCCTCCGGGCAGTGCTGCTGGCAAGGTGTCCCTCGGTTCCTCCCTGCTCGCACACAGATTGCAGGCTCCTTGGCACAAGCACGCCGGCCATCCCACGTGCTCCGCGGAGCTGAGCACGCTGTCAGCATGCAACACATCACAGCAGTGACTGGCTGCCAGTAGCACGAACAGATCCCTCCACCCTGCCCGCAGCTTCACAGATGAATCCATGGCAAGAAAAGCTGGGCAGATATGGAGCTTTCCTTGAAGTATGGAGCGGCTCTTCCAGAAGAGATGCCAGAAGAGGCAACTGAAAGTGGCTGGTAATCCCCAAGGCCCACGTCCCTGCGGCTGGGGAGACTGGGGAGCACGGATTCCACAAAGCATCAAGGTGCAATTTCAGTACTTTGCTGAACTGGATCTTGTATACAGACATTTCAGCTCCTCAACCATAACTCCCACCGAGCACATTTACTGCACCAATTTCAGGAGGCTCCTGTGGGCTTTGTGCTATGTAACTATAGGTGACAGAAGCCAGCCCTATATCTTGGGACTCATGGGAACTAAAAGCTATTGGACCAGAACCCAGTTCCCGTGATTCAGAGACTTAAAGAAAATTATTTTTGCTTTGCAAGTGCTTAGTCAGGACAGTACCCTTTCACGGCAAAGCAGGGATGGTTCAGGCTCCCCTCCAGGCCTTTTTGCTACAGTACAGTATGCTACATTCCCCACAGAGTCAGCCAGTCTGGCTTGAAATAGCCCAGGTATTTTGAACCTCTCTCCCTTTCTTCTGGAAAACCGCATTACAGCCCAACAATGTTCTCCATTTTAAAAGTTTTCTAGCACTTGGCTCCCAGTTATAATTACATGCACACAGTCAGTAAGGTTTTTTCCTTGGGTTTCTTAGCCTATGACTGTCGTATCTCCTGCTTTTGCCTCTAGAGTCATTAGTCACTGTTTGGCAAAGGCATACCAATCACTAGTTTTATCCATTCTATATTTGAGTTTGGTGTTTTCAGAAAGAAGATCCGAATCACTTCATTAACACACACCTGACCTCAGCCAAACATGTTCTTGCTCGAAACTTTTCTCATTTCTTCTCATATCAGAGTCCTGGACTCACAAAGTACAATATTTGTCCTCCCTCCACTACAAAATAAAATGTTAACAATAGTCCCACTGTCATCCTTGATATCCTGGAGTTTTGTCTAGGTTTTACTTGTGGAAAACAGACAATGGCACTATTTATGGACAAACCAGACACTGGATAAATGGTATTAGAAACAAGCAAAGCAGACTGGAGAGTTTGAGGAAAAGCAAAATATATAGCCCAGGGAGAGGAGAGAAGAGCTCAGTTACTGGCTGCTCCTGCATCCCCCAGCCAGCAGGATGCAAAGGGAAGGCAATGAAAGGGACTTCTGCTGTGACTGCCTCTCCAGAGAGACATCGTGACAGTCAGCTTTTGGTTCTCGTTTGCTGGAATGAGTGCTCCACTCACACATCATCTCTGCTAACTAAGGGCTTCCCTGCACAGTCCTATCCCTCAGCCTAGACATTTCCTATAGCCTCCTTCCAAAACCCAACTCTAACATTGCATTGCCATTGACCATCCGGCTTCAACCTCATCATTTCCCCTACAGTGGTTAATTGATCACACAATGCACAGGAGAAAAAATGGGCAAGCTCTATGCAATGCTACTGCTGCTTAGGACCTGCTCCAAAGACTTCGGCTACATGCTTATCTAAGGTTAGACTGCATGTTTGGCCTCAAGGAAATCAGGAGAAGGAAGGCTGTGCAGAAGATGGCAGCTACGACTGATTCATCTCTGCAACTTCTACTCTTGCTTTCCAACCCCTCCCCGCCAGTGTTTTACCCTCCTCCCCCTTCCACACTTCAAGGAAATCATGTGGGATCAAAATGCTCAACCAAAATCTAAACATTTTGTTCTCATTTTATTAGGAACGGTAAAGCAATATAAAACACTCTGAAGTTCTTTCAAAATGGGAATCTGTAATGTTTCTTTGGGGAAGTGTCAAAATGAGATGAGTCAGCACCACTGGAGCATTTTTCCCCGATTTTCTTTCAAAATGAAATTTCAGCAAAAGATCATAATGCATCCCAATACTGACAGACCACTGCTCAAAGGGGAGTGTCCCATCCCCGCTCCTCCAGCTGGCATTAAGTGGAACATAACACATTCCTAAATATCCTGCGCAACGAAGGCTAAGAGAAGGCGCTTCTTATTGAAGCATATGTATTCTTTATAGTATGCACTGCTATCATATACAACAATGAACAGCTAGCTAGGAAAGCAGGATTAGGTCCTGCTGTTACCGATTTTGTCCTCTGAACCATCTCTTGCTTGAATACTTGAATAGGTGAAAGCTAAGCCTGACCTAACTCATCCCAGATGTCAAAACAAGGTGCAGAGCAGCACCCTCCCCATGGGAGCCCCACCATGGTGCTGTGCTATGAAAGTTCAGGGAATACCAGTCCCTCAGCAGGATGTCAGATGGGAAACCTGCCCAAAAAAAAAGCCACAGTATTGCACTGTCCCAGCTCTCCTTGTCTAACGAGCAGTCCAGGAGGTCCTGCCAAGTGAGGTCATACCCATTTCCAGCTCTTACAACATCCTGAATAACCCCTGAGCTGGTATGGGCCAGCACTGGGCCTGCCCATCTTGCACCAGTCACACAGGATGGGGTGAAAGGAAAGCTGGACCATTGAAGAGCTCCCAAGAGCCAAGCAGAGCAACGTGGGTGGCAGCACCTCACTGAGGGAAAAGGGACCACTTTGCTATTGATAGCTGTGTTTACAAGTTTCCATGCTACAAGGGTGGCATGCCAGGGTGTCTGCCAGGAGCTGTATTTTAGGAACATTCGATGCAAGGCAGGAATCTGCTCCCAGGGGCTGGTTCTCCTCGGCACAGCTGCTTCCCTGCGCATCCATTTTGTTCCCTCAGTATGTATGAATAAGCCAGGGGACAGAAGGAGTTTTACAGCTCCCAGTTCACGCCTTCATTCAGCAAGCCCCTTTAAACAACAGCCAGTGAAGAAGAGCAGATACTCTGGAGAGAAATTAAAAGCACATTACGTTGGGCTCCTGCTGTGCTTTGCCTTTGGAGACATTTCTCTCTCTCCACTGACCTGGCTCCCTAATGAGGCAGTAAACTAGGGAATCCCCCCAGCAAGTGTGCTTGCTGGCCAAGTGTGCAGAAGGGAGATATTCAGGATACCTGCCTGGCCTATCTGTACTTCTGACCAAACCAGCTAGCACCACTGGAGGTCAAATAGGAATTAAAGAAATGGCATTGGCAGGAGCAGGTTTAACACCCCAAGACTATTAGGGGAGAGAATACAGTATTATTGATTCCAGCCCCTGACCTTGAAATGATGTAAGAATGCAGCAACCCTAGAGGAGTTGTAGCAAAATAGTTAAAGCATTGCAAGCAGATTAAAAAAGTACAGTTAATACACAGACTTCCCCAGATGCTTGTTTATTATTATGCAAGACATGTTTATTATGCAAGATGATACAGCAGGAAAAAAAAAGCAGAGAAAAAGAAAATGCAAAGACACACTGAGCTCTTAACATGACTTGGGTTTTTCCAATGCTGTTTAGATTTTTTTTTTTGGTGCATAATCATTCCCTTATTAGCAGGAACCTTTGAAGTGATTCAAGCTCTAATTTCAGCATTTCAAACTCTCAGGTTTATACTGTAAAACCATACTGAGCTCTCATAAGTGACCCATTTTTTTCCTCTGTGTTCTGTATCTCTGCTAGGGTTTTCTCAGTCTTTCCAATAAATTATGTATCACGATTTGCCATTTCAAAAATAATTAGAATTCTGAGTTAAACAACAAGGAATATCTGAGAGCAGTACATTTTAGAAGAGAAGTGTTACGTACTTGGGGCAAAACCAATCCCAGCTGTAAAGCCACTGATTTATACATATCATCATATTGAGAGCGGCAATTTCAGTGTACTTGGAGTGACTGGGTGGGCCAATGGAGGCTCCACAGCCCCATGATGAGCATCTGCTCCAGGAGAACCAGATTTACCTCTCAGGAAAAACACTTCACAGGCCCTCCCCTCCCCACGTCCCTGTGAGTTGATGCAGCAGGGGTAATGGAGAGAAAGCTGGGCACCGCAGAGAGAAACTTCACAGAGAAAGGTTACACAGGAGTAGGAATTAATTTGGTGGTGGAACTACTAACTCCAGACAGAGACAGGAGAGCATGTTCTGTGTCTTCTCCTGTTACGATAAGGCTGTAAATTCACTGGAGCAGGACGTACCTCTTTATTCTGTGTTTCCCTCTCCTCTGCAACAACCAGCCTTTGGTCTCAGCTTCCCAACTGCTAAGGCAGCACAAGTGATACCCACTGCCCTTCATGCATTCTGTATATTTTAACTTTGGCATAAAATGCTAACAGTGGATCCTCAGGAGAGCCATGTCACTCCCTAGAACAGGTGTTGATAAAAACCTTCATGCACCATTAGGGAATTTAGAGCTGCTCTACATTACAAGAAATCAAATGGGAACACACCAATGACTCTGCAAGCTTGCTGTGAAGACAGTGTTTTACATCCTACTGTCTGCAAAGTCAGGTGCCTCAGACCAAGATCTGATCTACTTGACTACTAAGCATCTAATTCCCCACCAGACCTCAGAGGTAGCAATAAGCTAGTCTGGAAAAAAAAAAAATCAGGTATCTAGTGTAAGTAAACAACACACAAAAGTCATAAACAGCTGCTTCCCAAGCAAAGAGGCTTTGGCATCTAATGCATTTAGGCCTCTGAAACTGGTTAGGGATATACAGGTGGCTAGGGATATACAGGTGGCTTCAGCCCAGCAACCCAACCCCACACTCTCCCTACCCATCCTTAACTGAAGAGATGCAGAAACTCATTGCTAAAGGTGTCAATGTGGCCGAGTACACAGGAGGGTCTTGCATGTTTCTACAAAGAGCCTTCTCACCAAGTTTGGCTTTAGAGGATCCCACTCAGCCCTGCTTTTGTGCTGATCGGCACCAGGAAGACTTTTTCCAGGGGCTGGTTATTCTAAACACATTCATTCAAGAGCCCATTGGCCCAAACTCAGAAGGGGCTGGCACAAACCATCTCTGAGACCAGGCTGATAATAGCTTCTGGTTTGATCCAGGGCAGAGGATGTCAGCCAAGGTCTCAGCTGACGCACACAGATTAAATATCACCAAAACAAACTACCACCAAACAAAAACAAAACAAAGTAATGATGTGTTCAGTTACAGCCACAATCTGGGCTCAAGAGGAGGAAAGAAAAAAACAAAAAACTATTTCCCTGGACAGTTGCATTTTATCTGAAAGCAATCCTGGGCCTGAGGGTGTTACAAGAAGTCCTAGCAGGGCTAGGCCTGGGACAGACAGCAGGGGAAGCAGCCAAGCAGCAGAAAAAGTTCATTTATCAATGGATCTGCATGAGTGAACAATACCTATGGGGAATATTGACCTTTTTTTTTTTTTCCCCAGAAATCCCTCAGAAAAGGGTAGTGAAAAACACAGGTACATGCACAACACCAAAGGAAACTGGCCTGAGATAGAGCAAAGCTGTAGTTTAGGGTCTGCTCAAAGGAACAGGGACAACATGTCCTTTGGTGTGGGCAGCAATCAGGGCCAGGCGGCATGGCCAGGGGCCCTGCTCACCCCAGAAAGAAACAGACTGTCAAGTCCTGCCAAAGCAATTCTCCAGCAGTCTTTGAGACTGACACAGCCATGCCAAATGTTGGCTTGGAGTGGGATCCCAGCACCACAAAGAAAACTGCAGCATCCAAAAGAGACTGCTTGAACAGGCCGAGCTCTTCTCAGCCATATCCAGTTCTCTTATAGGACCCTGGTCTCATCCCTCATCTTCAATGCTATGAGTGGCTTGACTCACACTCGGTTATCCACAAGTTTTCTTTTTTTCTTGCCTTGGGGTCTGCTCCAAAGCACAATGTATTCATTGATTTACTGCTGTAAGAAAAGAGCTACCAGTCAATGGAAGAAGAAAACTGGGTCCAGAGACCTCCATCTCCCTGGATTAGAGATGTGCCAGTAGCATCCATTTACTGCAAGCAGAAACCTTGCATCATGTTGCTGAAATGAACAGTTTAACTCTGATTACTTCAGAGCTGAATGCCATCAAGCCATGGCATGTAATGAGGTCCACTTCATTAAGCAGTGGCCATCATGGTGCATCCTTAGCCTTCCCTGATTAACCTTCCTATTTAAGATAGGCACACTTGCTGGGAATAAGTAGGCCCCATTAAACCACCCTCATTTGAATACATGTATGATCCGGTGTCTTTTAGGAAATTTCATGAGACTAGCAGATACGTTTCCTGGACGCGTGTCTTCCTGCTGCCCACCACCTCTTGGTATGTTCCTCCCACCCTCTGCATCATCTCACTACTGCTAGCAAGACATCCTTTTCTCTGCATCAGCTCTAATCTGTCCAGCTCTCCATTCCTTTTGCCTGAGCCCCACACCTTTCCCTCCCCTGCACTATTTGTTCAGAAAATGCTACCCCTCATTGCTCCAAGAAGACACACCCAGGTTGGATGTGGCTCTGTGACACAAGCTGCTTTCCTGCAGCCCTCATTTAGAGGGCACCGGTGGTACGAGGAGCCTCAATGCCGGGCCAGGACCCCTTTATGCCCAGCACTGAACAAACACAGTGCAAGATGTCAGTCCTGACCCCCCGACTATGTGCCTAGAGGGAAGCACACACGATAATGCAGTACCACATCATGCTTGGTATTACCTTTAGGACTCCGATAGCTTTACAAAAGAGGTGGTTTTCATTGTTAGTAAACTGATGTAATTTATTTAGAAGCAGTCATTTATGTTCACTGGGCTATGAAAGAACAGGAAGCGTCTGGCATCCACAGAGATCCAGATTGATCTCTCTGTCTCTTCTTGACAAGCAGCCAGTTTTGAGACTTACCTCACCAGGCATACTAACACATCCACTTGCTGTTTTCTACCCTGAGCCGCTGGGGAGACAGAGCTTTGTTACCTCCCAAAGCAAAGGGGGAAATCCCAACCATGTGTGTGCTTTAAAACTGACCAGGAATGAAGAGAGATGGTAAGAGTGAGGAAATATTGTGTAGGAGCAACTTGGACTGTTGTCCTTTCAGTGGTCCTATCTCCAATTTCACGTATGCTTTTAAAGCAAAGTAAATGCCTGGACAAGAGTAGAATTGCTGCACTGTAAATTTACACAAAGGCAGATGATATTAGAATCTCAGCTATACACTTTAAAGATATCATAACTACAGAAATGAGAAGTGTATTATTAACTACCACTTTTTACTATGTAAAACTAGAGCAAAGTTATTTGAAGCATAAAAAATTCTGGCAAAGGGCTGCCATATTTAATAAATCACTGAATCAATTATTCACTGTGAAAATCAATTACTTCAAATGAGAATCTTATGAATAACCTCATGCCCTTTCATGCCATCTAAGAAAGTTATAGGGGAATTAGTCAGTAAAAAATGCCTCACTTATCTTTCATGTGCATTAAAAAGACCACACAAATACAGGGAAATTGTGCTCTGCTGAAGCACTCTGCCAACAGAACAGTCCAGAACCATTTTAATTAAGTCAGTGTATTGCTATGAATTTACACTGCAGTCAAAAGCAGAGTATGACCCACTGGGGCACCACCTATGATCAGTTATCTGGGCACAACTCAGAAGCAATTCCATTCAGACCGTGCCATTTCACAAATGTGAAACCAGAACATAACCAGCCAACCACACAACCTCCTCTGTAACGTGACCTACATTAAGTAACTACTCAAAGGAACACAAAATGTATCTTCATGGGTCAGGAAATACTGCCAAAAATCTCCGTGAAGACACTTTGAAGTGAATATTGCATGGCCTCGCAGCAGCCCCCCGCCCATTCCTGCTTTTAAAGGTTTGCTCATACGTGACCATTTTCAGAAAAAGCTGCAAGTCCCAACGCAGTCTCCTCCCTCCAGCCTACAAAACCAAACCACTCCAGGACCCCAACAGCGCAAAGTACTTACTGAGCTGTAGAGATATCCCTCAGCGTTCATGGCAACATACAGACCTGCCTTCACCCCTTGAATTGCCACCACGCGAAGACCCACAGGAATTAGATTGAAAAGGGCTGCGGAAGGAAAAGAAAAGCACAGGTTATGGAGACATCACCCTGCGTGGCCACTGCTGCTTTTTGCCCAAGGGCTAGCCCACCCCACACCTGGCTCTTAACAAAAGATATTGAACTAGAATCAAAAGTCCTGCTTCCAGCTACAGGAAAGGTCTGCAGCCTTGGGGCCAATGCTGAAAGCAAATTTTTAAAAGTACTGAATTTGGCTGCCTTCCAGAAGCCTTAACACACCCATCAGTCTGTCTGAGCACTACCTTTGCAATGCCAAGCGCTCATATGTGCACTCAAGCTAGCACATCTCCATGGCTTTCTGTGGGCCTGCAGAACTGTGGTAACTGCACATGTACAGGTCTTTGCCCGCGGCAAACGTAACAACACAACTTAGTTTAGTTCACTCTGAAACAGATTTGAGCCTAGTCACACTTTCTTGCATTTGCCATATGCTAAAAGAGCATACAGACAGCAACCACGGCCAGAAGGATGCAAATGGACCTGACTGTGTGCCTGCCCCTGGGATCCCTGCTGTCAAGGGAATGAAGAAACTCAGGAGGAGATATTGCTCCACTCCAGGACCAGAGCACTGCTCCTCGTTCAGAAGCAGCAGTAGACAGGACAGAAGAGGACAAGACCTTTCAACACTCAGTTTTGCTGCAATCTTACTGATTAAAGCATTGCAACCACTTCCTCCCAATTACTTACTTCATTGCTTGATTCCAAGTAGGCCCTGTATCTCATTGAAAGACCTTTCCTGTGAGCACACACATTAATGTACAGTCAGGCTTTTGCTATATTTCTAACAGAACAGGCCCAAAGAGGAGAGGACTGTCACCATTGACAGACTGAGCACTGAGGTACTAGCATGGCTGTGTTCCCACTGAGAGTTATAGGACAAGAATATCCAGATGTGTAGGACCTCTTGTGCTTCAGCTTACAAAGAGTTAACTAGCCCCTGCCCCAGGGAGCTGAGGCTATGGAAAGATGGGCACAGGGCTGTGCAAAAACATGAGCACAAACACAATGAAAATACTTCACTCCAGGTGTCTTCCTGCACAACTGCCCTGAAACAATAATATTTTTCCTGGTTCCCTAGTCACTAGGTCAGACTTCCACTTCCACATTCATGAAGCATTTCTTATGGCTTTTTAACACACTTACTTATTAGCAAAAGCCTGCTTAAAACTTCTCAACAGTGTTGGGGTGTTCAAACTAGCCCAGGGGGGACCTGTTAACGGGCAGAGTGCAGAGGAAAGACTGACAGAGCATGCAGCAAAGCATTCTTATTTTCCAGCTGACCGTTAAGGACATCATCCTCCAGCTGATTCATTTTATAGATCATTTACAAAGTTTTGTGGCTGACACATCAAATTGGAGCAAGTACAGCACAAAGGGGCCTTCACGTAACAGCTGTAGGAGAAAGAGTCCTTCTCACCGTGCCATCTCCCAGCCTCTCCTTCCCTGGGAGATGGGCCACTTCTGATTTAACATTAGCCCTGAAGGATAAAGCAGGTTTTGCTGAAATAGCCTATTCAAAATACTATAGCTCCTCAGGCCAGGACAGTGTGAATCCTGGTATGATGGAACGGAATAGAGTCCAGCTCAACATCAACCCCCCACTCCGAGAAGACTGGTTAGATGTGCACATGCCAGCTAATGCATGGATATAACTCAGCCACAAGATACTTTCCAAGAACCTCCCTTATGTGCAGCCTGTGAATTATTGCAGAGACGAGGAGACATAAGTCTGTTTCAATTCCTTTCCAAAGGAAAAAAAAAACATTTCTAGACAACATGCAAAGAAAGGACGGGGCGGGGGGGAGGGAAGACTCAAAACTGTAGCTTAATTCTTTCCTTGCAGCCAGTGGTTCAGACTACAAATTCTGAACTGAAGTCCCAGGACCCACACAATTTCTAAGAGAAAAAGCAAAGCCCAAAGGGTGTGTGAAATGTCATGGGAAACTGGTTACGTTTGACCTAAGCTCTTGGTGGATTGGATTAAAGGTCAGAGATGGATACCTTTTCAGAAGTAAAACTTGAAAAAAGCACAGCAGACAAAGTCACTTTGCTCAAGGTACCTAACAAGTGCCGTTGCTAAGCTGATTTCAGAATTGTCTCCAAAATGGGGTTCATGAATCCCATTTACAATGGGGATGTAAATTTTTTCTCACTCAATTCTCTTTTTTCTCACTCAGTTCCCAAGGAAGACTGGATGACTCCCCTCTGTGAGCTGCCTAAAAGGGAGGCAACCCCCAGTTTGGTGAAAAGAAGCCTACCGTCAGCCCCTTTTCATGCCTTTAAGCACCATATTCAGTAAAGTATCAAAGTGTGTGTGCTGAAGTCTCAAAGCCCGTGCCTTTATTTATGTGATCTTGGGGGAGGACGTCAACAGAAGTATTTGGCAAATGAAGTCCAGCATGGGTACTGGTCAGTGAACAACCGAAGTCAAGGACGGCGCTACTCTGATGCTGTCTCCAGATGAGACAAACACACCCCAGTGCAGCTACTCAGCATTAAAGAGCTGCATTAGAGTACAGTTCTACTGTTGAAAAGCTCACTAACCAAGGCAAGCCTATACTTCTATCACTTTCTCACTACCATGAAGGTCTAAAACCCTCTGCAATTAACAAGTCTATTTATAGGCAATTCCCCTACCCTAATTTTCCCCCCACTGAAAAATGAAGCATATTACTGCTAAAAATGAAACAAGATGGGCATAATCATTCATTCCCTACAGCCAATTTGTCTTGCATAGAAAACTTGTGACAGACCACTGAAAGCATTCATTAGGCAGCGAGGTGATAATACCCAGAATTAGTGGGTGAGAAGTTCCACTTGGAAGCACCCACATCTCTAAATCTCTCCCTTTCCACCTCTACATGCTAAGGGAGCACAGGAACAATCCTGTTGTGCCCTGTGTGCAAGACCACTGCGAGTTCCCAAACTCCCTGGGACTCTGCTGCAGACCATGACAGCAACACCCACAATCACGGCTTTTAGGCACGGCAGAGCATCTCCTGCATCATACTGCAGAGGAGGGGAGCAAGTGGGCAGGCAAGCAGGAGGATATCCATCTGACAGGTAACTGACAGCCAAAGAAGTTTTAGGAAGCAAATGTCTTCCTCTATTGAGAAAGTGCTTTGGGTCAATCAAAACTTTGTAAATTCTCAGAGCTGTTTCTGCACTCAAATCTAGAGAGATCTTTGAAGAAGTTCAAGCC